>NC_089228.1:70575798-71175798 GCF_963924675.1 Phocoena phocoena | reverse complement strand
ATTTCATAGCTTCTCCCCTCTCCTCCAGATGCTAACATCTCCATCCCCCTCCTCACACTCAGCTGATGACCTTGCTTCTTATTTTACTGTGAACACAGAAATCATGGGAAGAGGAGCTTTCACGTGTTCCCACTGTATCTACCTGCCCACCTGCATCCGTGCTTCAGCTCTCCTCCTGCCCTCCTGTTACTGCTGATGAACTCCACATTTCTGAGGCCCACCCTCCACTGGGTCCCTGACCTGGTGTCCCTGCACCTCCTGCCACCTCTGTTTCTCACTCCTCCTGCCCTCACTCATTTGTTGCCACTTGGGAAGGCCTTTCTCAGTTAAAATTCCATCCGTCTTAATCCTCATCCCCTATCCTCTCTGCCTGACGTTTCTCCGTAGAGCTTCTAACCGCCTGGCAACCTGTACATCTCGCTTCTCGTTATCGTCTGCCCCCTCTCCCCCTTAAATGTATACTCTGTGTGGGCAGAAATCTTTAGTTTGTTTATTACATTAAAAAAAAGTTCATGGAAAGAAGAAAGGTGGAAAGGCTGTCAGTTGTTTGAAGTGAGAGAATTAAAAATAATTTAGAATGTAAGACCAGAAACGGACCTTAGAAATTAATCTAGTCCATGTCTCTTGTTTTATATGTGGGGAAATGGAGGCCCAGAGGCCCCCTGGCAGTTAGATGAAGAGCTGGGATTGGAAGCTCCCAGTCTCAGGGCCCCAGTTTGGGGTTCATTCCACAGCTAATCGTCCCAGACCTCCTGGAGTTCTAATCTCTAGTTCTGTGATCCTTGGGGGTTAGCTTACCCTCCGTTAGTCACTGTTTCTCTAATGTGGCGTTAGCTCCCCCAGACACCAGGAGCCCTCAGGATCATGAACTGGGGCTTCTTCCTCTGAAACTCCCAGTGCGTAACCCAGTGCTTTAAGTGACGTGAGTGGGAGACCCTGGGGAGGCGCCCTGCCCACCACTAAGCCCATGACTTTAATGAGAGCTGCTGTTACTGAGCGTCCTCCAAGTGCCCTAGGGGCTCACAGTACATGAATACATTAATCTGGGAAAGTGCCTGGAAAGGTAGGCACTGTTTGCCCATTTTATGGATGAGGACACTGAGGCTCAGAGATTTGGGCAAACTGCCTCAAGCTAGAAAGTGCTGGTGCCAGAATTCATTCCCACTACATTATGGATGGAGAGCCATTCGGTGGAAGAGTGGAGGAAAGAAGGCAGATTAGAAAACTTACACCTGGCCATGTGCTTTTCCCTGAGGCCTGTATGTCCCCCAGGAAGAGACAAAGCTGTCCTTTAAACAGGGTGCGCTCAAGAGCTCAATGACTGAGCTGGATTCTTTCCTGAGACAGTTTGGATCAGGCAGGGGAGGGAGGAGGAGGGTGCTAGGTATTGGAACAAGGCCGGGGGCCCAGAAGTGGTGCAGGGGTGGGGGGGAGGGGACAGCAGGACCACCAAAAGCGAACTCTGCCCAGTTCACAATTTAGCTGACGCCGCAGGACAAGGAGTCAACAAATATTGATTGACTGGTTGGTTGATTCCCTCGGACACATCCTACTTTAGCCTCAGAAACAGAACCCAAGGTGCCGGACTCTCTGGATTTAGGATTTTAGTAATAAAAAATTTCAAGCTGGAACCAAATATAGATCCGCATTGAGCTGAGTACTTTGCTTTGCAAGTAAACTTCACGGTCCTTGTAGCCACAACAGGCTTTGAGAAGTAAAGGCTGGGTTGATCTCCTGCCTGGGAATCTCACAATGCCTCCATTGGAGGTGTTGATTGATATGCTAAGATTCTACAGTGAGCATCACACCTGCCTCTTCAGGACAAGATAACTAGTATTTAACAACTTTATGGACAACTGTGCAGACGAAGGGCCTAGCCTGCCTTGGTGGCTGCCAGGCCTGTGTGAGACCTGTGCTTCCACCACACGGCAGATGGGAGGGGCAGAGGATGGACGAGATCTAGTCCAAAACTGTGGCTTCACTGAAGGGGAAACAGCCTCCGGGCTAGGCAAATCAGCCAGGGAAAGGGATCTGGCTAGAGGCCACCAGAAATACACCTGGGCCTTTTCATGTCTGTCCCTGGACCTTGTGCTGTGGCATTTTGGGCAAAATGGATGTACACATGTCGTGTCTAGATACCTAAAAACTCCACACCGAGGCCACAGTTTGGACACGCTATGTTCTTATTAAAGAAAGGACCACCTGGGCAAAGGCTTTAGCTAGAAGTACACCTAGAAAAGGTTTCCATTTCCCTGAGCTGGAAGAACTTCAAAGGAGAACATGAGCCAGGTCTCAGGAAACTGCAGCTCCTGGGACTTGTACTGGGAAGAAAGCTGCTACTATAGCCATTTTGGAACAAGACAACTACGATATCGCCTGGAAGAAAAGGAATATATAACAAGAGCAGACGAAAAAATAGTCCCTGAAAGTGTGAGATTGCTGAGTTTCTCTCTGAGCTGCTGTCTTAGCTCAGGTCTTCATCGTTTCTCTCCCAGACTCTTAGAATTGCCTCTTCAAATGACTTTTTAAAATGATGAAAATATTTTAAACTACAAAAAAATACAGAGCAAAACGAAACATGTGTTTACCACCACAATTTAACATATATGTACATATACGTATACATTATATGCATATAATACATACCACAGACGGGGTGGCTTAAATAGTAGAAATTTATTTCCTTGAAGTTCTGGAGGCTAGAAGTCCAAGATTAAGGGTGTCGGCAACGTTGGGTTTTTCTGAAGCCTCTCTCCTTGGCTTTCAGCTGCCATCTCCTCCCTGTGTCTTCACATGGCCTTCTGTGCCTGTCTGTGTCCTTACCTCCTCTTCTTATAAGGACACCAGTCACAGTGGATAAGGGCCCCCCTTCCTGACGTCACTGTAACTTATTTGCCTCTTTAAAGACTCCGTCTCCAAATACGGCTACATTCTGAGGTACTGGAGGGTTAGGGCTTCAATGACAGACCTTGGAGTGCGAGATGCAGGTCCTCCCAAATGGCTATTATTATTATTATTTCTTTTATAAACAATTCTGTAATAAACATCTTTGTATATGTCTCTGTGAACCCGTGGGAGAGTTTCTTTGGGGCCAATATTGGAAAGTGGAGTCCTGGATGCAAAGGTGTACACACTACAAGTCTATTAGATATTGACAAATTGCTTTCCAAAGCAGGCCTGTAGGATTCTGTGTATGCTGGG
Organism: Phocoena phocoena; assembly: GCF_963924675.1. Taxonomy (NCBI): domain Eukaryota; kingdom Metazoa; phylum Chordata; class Mammalia; order Artiodactyla; family Phocoenidae; genus Phocoena; species Phocoena phocoena. The sequence goes on along the minus strand of NC_089228.1, from coordinate 71,172,597 downwards.
TATTGTCAGACTCTTAGCAATTTGATAATTGTGAAAAGACAGCACACTGTGGTCTTAATTTTTTTTTTTTTTTTTTTTGCGGTACGCGGGCCTCTCACTGTTGTGGTCTCTCCCATTGCGGAGCACAGGCTCCGGAAGCGCAGGCTCAGCGGCCATGGCTCACGGGCCCAGCCGCTCCGCGGCATGTGGGATCTTCCCAGACCGGGGCACGAACCCGTGTCCCCTGTATCAGCAGGCGGACTCTCAACCACTGCGCCACCAGGGAAGCCCTGTGGTCTTAATTTTAATTTCCTTGATGGTTAATGAGGTTTACATATATTTAGGGGCCACTCATGTTTTCCAGTCTACATCTTGCTCGTTCATAGCCTTGGCTATTTTCCTATTCTGTTTTTATCTTACTGATCTGCAGGAAATTGATACCTATTCTAGATGCCACTCTTCAGTTAACTACTGTTATCTCTTATCGGGTCTCCTGGCTTCCACCGTCTCCATTTGTCAATTCCTCTTCAAGAATTTTTACCCTCTTTCCATTGACCACAGGATAAAATTCAGACTTGGTAGAGCATTCCAGGCCCTCACGATCTAGCTGGAACCTAACTTTCCAGCCTCACTCCCTCACCACTCTCTCTAGATTCCCACCACTCAGGACCGTTGTGTGCTGTTCCTGCTGCCTGGAATGGCTGGCTTCTCCTTTGCTGACTGCAGAAATCACATCCTTTCAAATCCAGCTCTGATGTCAGCTCATGGGTGAGACCCCAAAGTCCCTGGGCAGAGACACAGGACAGCTTCTGCATACCATCACCATGGCACCTGCCACCTGCCGCTAAGTTTGGTGGTTGAGTTCCATTTCCTTGGCCAGAACGTGAGCCCCACAAAAAGCAAGCAATTTTCCCCCCTTTATTCATCTTCATGTTTTCAATATTAGTACATGGTAAGTGCTTGACGTTGGCTGAATTTTATTTTTTAAATCCTGAGATGTTATTTATCTATTTTTAAAATATTTATTTATTTATTTGGTGTGCCAGGACTTAGTTGCGGCAGGCAGGCTCCTTAGTTGTGGCATGAGAACTCTCATTTGCGGCATGCATGTGGGATCCAGTTCCCTGACCAGGGATCGAACCCGGGCCCCCTGCATTGGGAGTGCTGAGTCTTAGAGCACTGAGAGGTAGTTCTAGAAAAGCTACAGCAATGTTAAGACAGGGTAATGAAGATGTAGTGTCTAGAAGGAAACAATAGTTCTATTCTTCTCTCATCAAATCATCATTGGACTGTTAAGTTCCAAGCATTATACTTTAAGGGGGGGTGGATGGGACACAGACCAACTAGAGTACCTTCCAGAGGGAGGGCAGCCAGGAGAGTAAGGGAGTGAGAGTCCACATCATCTGAGGTAGGACGGACAGAGCCAGGTCTATTTATCCTGGAGGCTAGAGGAAACAGAGCAGGTACTAACTTCTCTTCAAATGCCATGTGCAAAGGGGCTGCCTTTTGGAACAGGGAATTGAAATGTCCTGTATCATTGAAAGAGATACAACCAAGACTGATGGAAGAAATTTACAAAGAGATAGATTTCTGCCAAATAGATTAAGAAATTTTAAGCACCTGGAGCATTAGAAGACGGTTTGGCTGCTTCAAGGAGTGAGGGCTGCTCTGTCAGGGGAAGTATTTATGCAGTGGCTGGGTGCTAAGGCTTGGGGATCAAATGGTGATTGGGTCTGGATTAAAGGACACTTAAGGTCTTTTCTAAGCTGAAATTTCCCAAGTCCACGACTTCGAGTCAGATAGATATAAATGGGAGACCAAAGTCTCAAAGCATCTTTGAGTCTTGTTAAATGCAAGTTACTCTTTGATAGGCAGGACCACCTCTGTCTCATAGTGTTTCACTGCCCACTGCCCCACCCAAGTCCTGATACTGTCTTAAGCAACTCCATAGCTCTACAGATGTCAGACAATATGCTGTCCGTGCTTCCCACCTCCACTCTCTTGGGTAGCTACTCATGTGGCCAGACCCTAGACCAGTGGTTCTCAGGCTTTAATGTACACTAGAGCAATCTGGATAGCTTGTGAAAAGCACAAATTCCTGGGCTGTAGGAGTGGAGCACAGGATCTAGGCTTAAGCCACCCAGTGCACTGCATTCCCATGGCCCTCATGATGGGTCCAGGGATCGGCATGTGAGCAAATCAGAGCTGATAAAATCCCATGAGACACTTTAGGGTAGATGGTGATACTCTTTTCCTTTGGCTTAGACATCATTAGGTCTGAGGCTGCCACCATGGCCATCTTGTCACCAGGAGGAGAGTAGAAGCAAAGCCAGGATGTGGGAAGATGGAGGTGAGATTGGGGAGAGCTGGTTCTAATGACACAGTTGGAGCTCTGGATCTAAATATCCCTGAAGCCAGACTATCCCTGGGTTTTGTGGTTATCTGAGAGAATTAATTCTGTCTTCTGTTTAAGACATTTGAATTGGGTTTTCTGCCACCTGTAAGTTCTTAAGTGATACAGACTCGAGCACCGTTCTTTGTGCACAGATTTGATTGGGTTGGGCTGGCGGGAGGAGCGTGCTTAGTTGTCAGCCTTGTGTCTTTCTTTGCAAAGCTCCAGGCTGCTGTGCTGGCCCCAGTGGGTTAGCCTCTATTATGCATTGAGGGTCCATTAGGCGCCAAGCGTTCTGCCAGGTGCCATAAGTGACAAACAGAAATAGAAGACTTGATCCTTCCCCTCAGAGAATTTATGCTCTACTGGGTGCAAGACAAACGTGAGGCAGCCGTCAGGAGTGATGCGGGCTTAGGATCTTGGCGGGAGTCACTGTGGACTGGGTTGGTGGAAAACTTCATGGACGAGGGCTTGTGTCATGCACTTAAAGAGTGTGTGAGTGAGAAAGAAAGGAAGGAGGCTTTATTAAAAGCTGGAAGACCATCTCCAAGCACCTTATGTAAACTACGAACAGTATATGGGCCATAGAATAGCAATAAAGATTTAAATACAATTCCATATAAGAATATCACATAGTATGCTTTGGCTGATATAATTATACAAGCACATGTATCCGGGAAGTAAGATTAAATAACCTAAGGGCCTAGGAAGTAGAGACATTTTGGGTTACTAAGATACTAACCCTTTGTGGCTGACAGTGGCTTAAAATGTTTAGTTGGATAAATCACATGTTTTGAAAGTTGCCAGGTTGTGTGTGTTTCTGCAGCTTTGCAGGTTAATTGCTCTGTTAATTCTGGAACAGGGTTTGCCTCCTCTAAAACTGATGGTAGATTTAATCTTCATAGCTTTTCCCTATCTTTCCTAGGAAAGTTGGGGTAGAGTCAACCCTGAACCATACTCTGTGCTCATTCCTGTTTTTAGAATGGGGTTTACAAAAGTCCTATCCAATGGGCTTGCTCTCCCGCCTCCTAAACTGGGAGGATCTCACTTCCTACCAGCACTGAGAACCCTGGGACAGTACCTAAAGTCCTTTCCAGTCCTTCATCAGGTGACTTGGAATCTTAGTGCTTGCTAGTTCCATACTCATTCCCTGTATAATACCAACAGACCCTTGTTTTGTTTTACTTGTTTCTGCTCTATATATACAGCCAATTCCTTGGAGAAAAGGGCCATATTTTTTTTGCCACACTAATGTCCATCACCCTCTCCCACCCTAGAACCTCACCCAGTGCTTTGTACATAGTTAGCACTCAATATGAAGTTTGCTGGGAGTTCCCTGGTGGCCTAGTGGTTAGGATTCTGGACTTTCACTGCCGTGGCCTGGGGTTCAATCCCTGGTCGGGGAACTGAGATCCCACAAGCCGCACAGCCAAACAAAACAAAACAAAACAAAACAAAGAAGAAGTTTGCAAAAGCAGAGGATGTGTACATTTAATTCTGCCATTAGTGTTTGGAAATTCATCTTATTCCCGACTGATGAGAATTACACCAGGAGTCGGGATCATAGTGGAACAGGTCTTTACCCTCCCCCCGTGTTACCTTTCCATCTGCAGGTGTGCACCTGAGAGCCCCTACTTCCCTAAGAGCTCCCTCTTCCATCACTGACCCCCAGGCTTGAGTTTCATTTGTCACCGCTCCTTGAATGTGCCCCAGCAAGTCCTTTTTCCCTGGGTCATCATCTTGCTCCTCAGAGTCGAGCTCCTCCACGACCATGTCATTAGGCTACAAGACCCCATCGCCATCAGCGATGAGCAAAGGAGGGGTACAGGGTTCCCAGGGATAGACATCTACATCTCATCTCAGAAAATGAATGCAAATCCATTAAAAGGATGTCTTATGGTGGTCCTCCCTGGCAAATGACCATCCCTACAACAGCCTATCTCTGATGCCAGAATTTTCATCTTTTCGAATTAAAGCACTGTTTCATGTTAAACTAAAGGCTCTTTCCACCCATCACATTAAACTATGATCACATATTATTATCTTAGTGTGAGTTTCTATGGGCTTTCAAGTGTGCAGATGACAAGAGGGGGGAGGGGGTACCGAGGAAGGGAGACTAACTAATCAGGACACGTTGATGGAGTGGAACGGTCCAAAGAATCAGGGTGCCTGGAGGTCACGGGCAGGAGGAATGTGAAGGAACAGTCTTCAGGTCAGCCTTAGAGTTTGCAGTGAGGGGAATAACAGAGCCATGGAACCTGGATCAACAAACCTCTTTCCTACCTTCGTTTACTTACTCAACACACATTCACCAAGCGGGTAAGAGCATGGATCATTTTACAGCCAAACTGTGGCACTTTTTAGGGTGAAAGAGGTCGCTGTTAATATCTATACTGGGATAATGGGCAAACCTAGATGTACAGTCACCTTAGTGACACCTGCGAGACTTCATGCAGGACAGACATAATTACCTGCCGCACAGAGACACCTGTAAATGAGATGGGAAACAATGACATGGTGATAAGACCAATACAAACAGAGAATATCTTTTTTACGTACCAGGCAACTCTGCTAAGTGACTCATTTAATCCTTCCGGTGGTTACTGATCTTATACCCATTACACAGATGTGGAAACTTGCCAACACCCTATGGCTGGGCAGAAATGGAGCCAGAATCCCAAGGCCGGCAAGCTGGCTCCTAAGCCAGGCTCTTCTGCACCAAGAGAAGAAAAGACACAGCACAGAGGGGACTTCCAAGGAGGGAGGCACACTTCCATCTGGGGAAACCAGCTTGGGTATCCTGGCAAAGGAAGCATTTAGTCTGTTCTGTGAAGGAGCTGAAAGAAGAAGAAAAGGTGGAAAAAATGGTGGAATTAGAGGCATAGAAGCAGAAAAAAAAACGGGCTTATTTGTAAGCAGAAAGAATTAGGTTTTGGCCAGGTCATTTTGGAGTTAATAATAGTTAACAATTATTGAGGGCTTAGTAAGGATTGTGTCTTCTGATCACCATAGCAACCTGTGACGATGCAACTATTTTTATTCTCATTCTACAGATGAGACTGAGGCTGAGAGAGGTTAAATAATTAGCTGTAGGTCAATCAGCTGCTGAGAAGTGCATTCTGGCAGTCTGACTCTGGAGGATACACTCTCAATCCTTGTACTACACCACCTTCTCGTGGGGTGGGTGACACGCCTGAAAGGGAGATTCTAACTACGCAGAGAGGACTTAATTTATCGTGGACATGGCGTAAGGAAGTACAGGAGGAAAGGGTGAAGGGCCATGCTTTTGACACTCTGTGCCGGGTGAGAAGAATCAAGGAAGCTCATTTTCATGGAGCGGTGTTGGTTTTTAATTTGCTGGGGGAGGGAGTATTTGTCGTGGGTGTCCTGCTTCGAATCTAACGCATGAACTCTAGCAATTTCTCACGAAGCCTAGTGTATGGCTTCAGTTTCCCTTTATAGAAACCAATGAGATTCTCTGAGCAAGGGATTCAGGACACTAGAATATTAAGTGACTTAGTTGGCTCTGTCAAGAGGGTCAGGAAGTGAGATGAATGTACATGATTATGGTCTTTAAAGTGGCTGGGCATTGGCTGTCACCCACTTCTACTGAAAATTCCAGTTCCCTCAAAGTTCTTTGAAGAGAAGCTAGAAAAGGGAAAGGGGACAATGTCCTTGATGTCTTTTGAATCAGTTGGGACGGACTTCCTTCTTGAGGCTGCAAAGTAACGTTCTCCAGCCAGGCTGAGAAGGTCAAGGGTCGGTTCACAGACAAGTCAGGAATGAAGAGGCTCACTGCCAGCCTCCTCTCATGGGAGTGTGTTCCTATTTCAGCAAACGTCAGCTCCCTTGAGGCTGGTACTGCTTCCAAAAACCTGGATGAGTCTTCCCATGCCTGGAGGGTAGACCATGTTGGCAAAACCTGGATGGGTCTTCCCATGCCTGGAGGGTAGACCATGTTGGCAAAACCTGGATGGGTCTTCCTATGCCTGGAGGGCTAGACCATGTTGGCAAAACCTGGATGGGTCTTCCCATGCCTGGAGGGTAGACCATGTTGGCAAAACCTGGATGGGTCTTCCCATGCCTGGAGGGTAGACCATGTTGGCAAAACCTGGATGGGTCTTCCCATGCCTGGAGGGTAGACCATGTTGGCTTGACATTTGCTGCCACTTGCCTTGGGCACCATGCCTATGGGACTGGATCGTGCTCACCTGGTCACATGATCAGGGTTCCCAGAAGGCTTAGCAACATCTCAGCTCTAATAGCACTTGATTATAAGCTATTAGATATTTTTTCTGTAGAAATCAATTCTTGGATTAAAAATACTACCTATTCACTAACATTTGTGATATAGCTGTGAGCTAGAGTTAAGGAAACACAAATACCCATCTAAGTGCAACCAATAGTTTTCCACCATTCCAAACGTTATCAATTACTGCTCAGTGGTTCTCTGGTTTTCCATTCTGCTTTAAAAGAAACTTTATCCACATATTTATTTATTCAACAATTAGTTAATAAATGCCTCCTGTGTAAGGGACTAAGCTTGCTGGTGGAGTTGATGTTGCAAAGACAGAAACCGTCCTGCCCTCATGGAGCTTGTAGTCAGAAGGGGAGTGAGGCCTGAAGTAGACAATGACACAGGCAACAAATAAAAATCGCGAGACAGTCGACGAGGACAAGTGAGGTGTTTAAGGCACCCAAATCTTCCAGCTTGCGTGCACGGTCTGAGTAAATATGTTCACCTACATTTTTTCTCTATAAAACTTCAGGTTTTTTACCATTGTATCTGCGAGGCCATTTCTAGTGCGATTGTAACTCTCAGCGGTTGCAGCAAATCTTCTCACTGGGTTGACTTATTTACCCCGAATGTATGATAAATTCCAGCCTGATTCCTGGAGCATTTCAAGAGATGTTTTGTGAAGAAGCCAGAGAGAACAAGCTAAAGAACCCTTTTTACTCACCCTGCTGCTGAAGCGCTGTGAGTGGCCAAAACGAGCCCACAAACCACTGACGCCCCTTCTCACAGGGGCACCAGCGGCGGTGCACTCAGTTAAGGCGGGCTTGTCTGCCTGCAGCTTCCCTATAAACTGGACTTAATTAGGGAGGGATAAAGGTTTTCTTCCCCTTGCTGTTGAAAGGATGACACTTGAGGTAGTGTGTGGCATTTCTCTCCCCACTCAGGAACATCAGGGTCCCAGGTCATGGTTCCATCACTGCCTTCCCGTCCCAGGTTCTGAGCCAATCCAAGAGAACTCAAGGGCAGGGTTAGCTAGACTCCTGCTACTTCAAAATTTTATAATTTCCAACTCCTCTACCATAAGTCTTGTTGGCTTCCATGATATGGGCTCTAAATAAAGACTCAACAGTAAAGAAGGTAGCAAGTCACGAATTCACCACCACTTTGAACTGGGACATGAAATATTAGAATCATGGCTTTTCCTTATCCTTTTCAGCTGCCGTTGCTCTTTTGGAGAAATGGAGAAACGGAAGGAGGTACCCTGTGTGTCACTGAATCTGACTGGTCTACCAAATTCTGTCAGCCTGGTCCAGAGGCGGCTCCTAGGAACCACCATCTCCCCTCCTGCATCCTGCAGGTGAATGGTTCATGTACTTGATCAGAATCTCCGAGTTCCTACCCCACACCAGGCACTGTCCCCGGTGCTCAAGATGCAGAGAGGAAGAGGCCCCTGTCTCTGCTCTCAGGCTGCTCGCAGTGTAGCAAAGGCTACACAGATGTGTTTTAGAGTCTCTCTGCGGATGCTGAAGCGTGGAGATTGGGATGGGGAAGGTGGAGTAGGTGCAGCCTTCCTCCACCGCAGAGGAAGGTCTAGTGGAAGCTTCTCAGAGTTTCTGCAGGTGAAAACTGAGGATGAGCTACGGCAACGGGTGAGTGCTGAACACTATGGAGGACTGGTGAGTTGGCCACTTGCTCTGCTGCTAGGTGAGCATAGGCACCAGAGGCACCATCCTGTGGGTCAGGCGCACCCAGGGTGGGAGATAACCAGAGGCAGACCAAACCGCTCCAGGGTCCGTGTGGTCAGGCTCCCGACCAATGGTGGAAATATCACCAGGAGGCCCTGGGAAGGGGTGCTGGGGACCCAGGTGAGGAGCTTGCAGGAGGCTGGGCAGATTCTGGAGGGCACCTTCACGTGGAAGTTTGCTGTGAGGTTCAGATAAGAACCCAGCCTCGCCAGCACCTTGATTTTGACTCTGTGAGACCCTAAGCAGAGAACCCAGCCAAGTCATCAGAATTTTGACCTACAGAAACTGTGAGATGATGAATTGGTGCTGTTTCAAGCCTCTACATTTGTGGTCATTTGCAGCATAGAAAATGAACACAGCGGGTCAGAACAGCACAGAAGCAGGAAAGCTGTCTGGCGTGTGAGCTTCTGACACAGGACAACATACCCCTTGGATTTCTCCCTTGTTTCCACTATAAGGACAGAGGCTGAGGCCAAAGCAGAAGCTGGCAAGGAATGTCTCAGCCTCACCTGTGCTGAGATCACGGCTGCAAGCTCGTGGCACGTGCCGAGGGGGACCTGGGGGGCAGGAATGTTTTGTTTCCAGAGTGGTTTGTGACTGCGAGTTTCCAAACAGAGGGGAGGCCGGGCCCCCATATGGGTCTATGAGGCGTCAGCGGTCTCCCCCTCATCAGAGGTCTCCTCCTGAGCTGAACTCCGATCTGATGTCCACAGGTAATCTGGTCCCTACAATGGCAGTCTTCAGGTCTTAACAAGATGGCCGAGGCCAGTTGTGGCTCCACGTTATCTCCGCCCCAATACGAGGTATACTCCGGGGATTACGTCAACGTTTAAGATGTATCACTCCGGATTAAGCTCAGACATTATCAGTCTTTAGGAGTTCACTGTTAAACACGCGGAGCTAATTTTCTGTTGTTATCTCCTACAAAGGAAGCGGCTTATCGGCTTCTCAGTTCCTTTCCAGCTCCAGAATGGGAAATGAAGAAGAAAGTTTTAAGGGGAGACTGTGGAGACATGAGCACAGGAGCCCAGGACTGGAGGGGGCCGTGAAGGTCGTGTGGTTCAGCCTCTTCCATCTGTGGCCAGCCTCTGGGTGGGGTGGTAGTTCCAAGCTCTCCTGGAATGATTCCAGAGACAGTAGATTCACTCCCTATCAATAGAAGCAACCCATCCTGGAGACTCAAATGGACACGTCCTCCTGATGAGGAGTTGATATCTTTCCCTGTAGCTTCTATACTTGGGACAATACCACCCCTTGAGGCCTCACAGACTCTCGTCCTTCACATTCATTCACTCAGCATACTTTTACTGAATGCCTGTTGTCGGCTGGGTAAGGAGCAGACTTTTGGGGGAGTGAGAAGACTCGGGCACAGCGCCAGCAGCGAAGATGGAGCCCCAATGCTTGAGGAGGGCATTCAGCCCCTCTCCAAATGCCCCTTCTCTGATGGGACAACCCTGAGCCCCTCATTTTTGGGAGTCCCTTCGAAGAGGGACTCATCATGGTTGCTCTTTTCCAGACCTGCCCAGTCAGAAGCTCTCCCTTCCTCTTTCTACCCCCAGGGCTCCTAGAACACTGAAAGCCATCCTCCAAGGGGCTCTGCCCAGCACAGAGCAGAGTGGGCTTATGCTAGATGCTCTGCTGGTGTCCACCCAGCCAAGACCATAGGAACACCACAGGCAGCCACGAAATCCTTGCTGTATCTCAGTTTCCTCCTCTATAAAACGGGAATAATAATTGTCCCTACCTCATAGGGATGCTTTAAGGTAGAATGAGTTAACCCATGTAAAGTACACAGCACAGCGCCTGGCACACAGTCAATGCTCCATCAATGCCATCATCAGCATCCCCAACCCCATCCATCCCCATCATCATCCTACTAGCCATGCCTTTGGAGCTGATGGAAAATGAAACCCTTCTATTTTCCCTTGGTGTCTACATTCTTCTTCCCTGGCTCCCATCTGGTCTGTTGGGATAACAGAAACAGCTACCCTTTATTGTGCATGTGTTACCCATCATCCTCTTGTATCTGTACAGAAGCCTTGGGAGGTAGGTATTATTATCTCCATTTTACAGACTAGACAACTGGGTCTTTGAGAGATATCAGTAGCCCAGGGCTACAGGGCTGCTGAATACCAGAGCCCAGGATGCAAACCCAGATCTAAATGTTTCTGCACTCTTTACTATCTGCTGGAGGCCAGAGTCAGTGCCTGTCACCAACGCATGTTCCCTGTCACCAGTTGTAAGTCACCCACAAACAGTGGGCTCGGTGGGTCCCTTTCATCCTCGTCCAGGTTGCTGCCTAAAGTTTTGAAGTCCCTCAGGGCTCCAGATCCAACCTGGTAAGGACAAGTCTGACCAGGCTGGGTAGAGAGAGCTTGGGGGGTGGGGATCGTTGAGTGACAGAAGTCACAGAGGAGGGGAGGAGAGGTACTGGGAGGGACTGGGAGGGAGTCTGAAGCCAGACTGTCTGGCATCAGGACCACCACCCACTGGCTCTGTGACCTCTGGGTCTCAGTTGCTTTCGCTGTAAAATGGAGAATCAAATAGTGGAATCTACTTTATTGGCTGGTTGTGAAGATTAAGTGAGAAATATTATAAAGTTTTTGCTGCAGAGCTCAATCTAGGCTAGCCATTACTACTACTACTACTACCGCTGCTACTATAGTTTCCCAAGCATGGTCAGTGACTGCTTTTCCTTCATCAAAGGCAGAGCTAAGGCACAGACTGCCAGCTAAGGGAGAGCGGGGGCTGGCAGCAGAACCACCCCCCACTCGCCTTCTCCTTCCCTGCTCTCACCCACTCAGAGTCAGGACTCAGCTCCCATCCCCGCTTCTCCAAGCCCTGGTCAGGCAAGCGCGCCTCAGAAATGCCACATGCGTTGCCAAGAAACCACCTTCCCCGTCTATTTTAAAACCTTGTCAAGTTTTCTGTTTAATGTTTTAAATGGCTGTGTTCTAAAGAGGGATGCGGTTAAGTGACTTATGGCACATCAACCTGATGGGATATTAAGCAGCCATTAAAGTGATAATTATGAGGATTGCGTAGCAAGATGGAAAATGCTTATAGATTAATATGAAATGGAAAAACAGGATAAAAAAGCGGATCACACGGTGATCGCAACTAATCAAAACTACATCCCTATGAACAGACACAGGAATATAGTAGCATCCCTTGTCCTTCTTTTATTGCTGTTTTCCCTTCCTTTCTCCTTCCCTCTCTCCCTCACTCCTTCCTTCCTTTCTTCCTTTCTTCCTTATCTTTCGCTTCCTTTCATTCAACAGCAGTTTACTGAGCTCCTACACTGTGCAGACAGTATGCTCATTACCCAATTTAGAGAGCTGAAGAGACAGTTTCTGCCCTCGAGAAGTCTAACCAGAGAGATGAATCTGCAAACAAATAATCTCGACAGGTCAGAATATAAGTTATTCAACGTGACAAGGAAAGTAATTAACTGCTGAGGGGAGTCAACAAAGCTCCCCTAATTGGTAACCCACTGGTTGAATTGGAAAGCGTTCAGTTGGAGGGGAAGAGGGTTCCAGGCGGAGGGACCAGCACGTACAAAGGTGAGGAGATGTGGGAGAATTGGGTTCACATTTCTTCGGACCTGTGGTCCACTGGCTCCTGGGCTCTGTGTCCAACAGGGAAGCAACGGGATTGTACTTCCACCTGACATTACTCTCATGGGTCAGGGGTGCCTCAACCCCATAACTGTATTTAGGATCCCATCATAACCCTGGCATTCAGGAATTTATCAAAATCATGTGAATCCACCTGATAGTTTCGTAAGCTCTGTGGATGTGAGCATGAGCTCCTAGACCCTCTGTTTGTCCACATCACCCAGGAAGCTAGTTGGAAATAGAAGTTTGCCTCCGTTCAGAGTGTTTGGGTGCTACAGATCAGGTTCATCAGCGTCATTTCGGAAGCGAGGAAATTGTAGCCCAGGGAGGAGAAGTCAGTGATTTATCAGTTACCTAGCAACTGACTGGCTTGAATTCGGTTCTTCTGGCTCCAAAGCCAGTGCTCTTTATTTCACCCATGTCGCCCTTCCTGCGGAGAACAGCCTAACCTTTTCCCTCCCGTGAACCAGCACTTCCCTGCTTGCTCTATTCTTACCTCTCCTCAACTTCAAGGTCACGCAGTCCTTTCCCGACACTGTAAGGTGTTGTAGACAAGCCCTCCTCCTTACTCACAACCTTCATGCTTCCATCCTCCCCAACTTCCCCTTTGGAGGCAGTCCAATGCCTGATCCCTTCCATCTGCTCTGGGGAGCCACTTCTGGATCTCAAGGTCACGTGTCTTGTCCCTCCTCTGCCTCCAGCTCCCTGCTCCCTTGAGAAACCAGATCTAAGTAAGGCATTTGGGCTAGAGCAAGGAAAAGTGGCAAACTAGGAAAAGCCTCCAGGGCTCCCATCCTCCTTCCTTACCAAGAGAAGATCTTCCTGAATCTGCATCTCAACCTCTTCATCTGGCGATGGTGGGGCACTTCCTAGTGTTTGAACGCAAGGACCTCGAGTCTCATGAGGACTGGAAGTCATGTGACTACATTTCCGAGAGTCTGCATGTGGAGTGGTGAGGACCAGCTTCTGCAGATGACCCTGCCATCTTCAGTGTTGACCCCCATGCTCGGGGCGGGGCGGGTCACACAGCAGGGACCTGGGGGCATGATGTGGGTCAGCCCTCAAATGTCCTGGTGGAAACTGGGCTGTGAGGCAAACGGACCAACTTGGACCACAAAGAGTCTTTGGGCTGTTTGCCACTTGTTTTTCTGTTTTTCCACCTAGAAATGTGTTCCCTTGCTTTGGCATTTACGTGGTGTCAGAACGCTATTATCTTGTCAACACGGTTCTACAGCATCAACATTATCTCTTAATTACACAATTACCGTGTTATGTACTGTAGAACTAGTAATAAAATAGTTGAAGTGTCCAAGCACAGACTGGATTTTGAAAAATATAATTTGAGTCAAACCAGCTTGTAAAAACCACTAATAAGTGTCACAGTCAAAAGAGACCTTGTGATGTTTTTTATTCCCCCATTGAAAGGAGGGAGAGACCGAGTTCCAGAGAGGACATGGGGCCTGCTGTTGGCCACACGGGGAGTTATTAGAGTGAGTGCGCAGACACGAGAGCCCATGAGAGACCCTAGATCACAAAGCAACTGAGAAGAGCTGGTGGCTGCAGCTGAATCCTGGTAATTCCTGGGCCTCCTCATCTTTTCCATTTTCAAGAGTAGGTTACGCAACTTTTCCAGGTCAGCCGGTCGACATTGAGTTTGGAAGCCAATTCCTAAAGGACAGGCTTCCTCTGAGGACCAGGTCCCACTTCTCACAGATGCTCAGTGATTGAAGGAAGAGAACACGATAAAGTCCCAGGGGGCTCCATCTCACCTCTGTGTCAAGGAATTGTATCTCCAGGAAGCTCCTATTAAGAGGCTAATCCGCCAGTTGCAGAGGCGAGGCGCGAAACCAGTTGTGCCATTGGCAACAATTAGTCTATTAGGGAGTTAAGCCCGAGGGCACATCACATGGGACAAGTGAGGGCGGTTGAGGGAAGAGGAGAAAAAAGATGCACAGGGTGAGGTGCCCTGGGGAAGGCAGGCTGAGTTGGAGGGTAGCTGAAGATATTTTGGAGCTGGGAACAGCAGAAGAATAGTCCCCAAAGGGACAGGATTTACCCTTTGATGAAATTCACATTTCATCGCGTCACTTCCCGTTACTTGTGTCCCAAGACTAAACCAGGCATGGCAGACACTTGGCATAATTCCCCTGCTGTGACACCGGAGGGCCTTGCAGATCCCTTTCTTTCCTCTGAGCTTGGAAGCAGCCCCAGAATTCTCCTGAAAGGAGATCTCTGCGGTCTCCATCTTATTTACCATCGGTCTTGAGCCGAACTGTGTTCCCCCAAAAAGATATGTTGAAGTCCTAACCTCCAGTATCTGTGAATGTGACTTTATTTGGAAATAGAATCTCTGCAAATGTAGTTAAGTTAAGATGAGGTCATATTGGATTAAGGTGGGCCCTAAATCCAATGACTGGTGTCCTTATAAGAAGAGGGAAATGTTGATATATGAGAGGTTTGCCATGTGATGACAAGGGCAGAGTTTGGAGTGTCTACAATCTCAGGGACACTAAGGGCTGCCAACACCCACCAGAAATTGAAAGGAGCAAGGATGCATCCTCCCCTACGTCTTCAGAGAGAGCGTGGCCCTGCCAACACCTTGAATTCAGGCTTCTGGGCTCCAGAACTAGGAGAGAATTCACTTTTATTGTTTTAAGCCAACCAGTTTGTGGCACTCTACTATAGCAGCTCTAGGAAACAAATATACCACCTCTGGACATCGTCTCATTCTGTTTGGGAGTTCTGTCTATTTGGCCTTCTCTCCCACTAAATCCCTCTCTGTTTTCCATCTTTGGGCCACTTCTTTTCCGTCCTCCTTTCCTAACACTCATTCGTGTCATCTCCCTGTCCCCAGCTGTCCTCTTCCTAGGCTATACCTAAGACCCTCTTGCCCACCCAGGTCCAGCACAGACTGAACCGGTCACCGCTCTTCTGTGCCCCAGGGTGCCGGATGCCCACCTCTCTTTTGCATCCATCACGCTGCAGTGCTGGGTCTTCACAGCCTCAGGGACTGCACCGCGGCCCTTCCACAGAACCGACACAAGGCGCAGGGTGGAGGGCAGATCAACTTGTTGAATAAATGAATGAATGAATGCATGCATGTGTTACACCTTTCACTCCTCTGCTCAAAACTCTGCAATGATTCCCTACCCCACTCAGAGGAAAACCCAAGGTCTTTAGAGGCCCGTGGGCCTCATCAAGCTTGCCCCATCAGTCCCTAAAGCCACCTCTTCCTCTCTCACTGCCATTCTCTCTGGTCCAGCCACACTGGCTTCCTCACTCTTTACCATTTTCCTTCCGTCCACAATAAGAAAATACATGGTTTTGCACATTTTTATGAATGTCTTATAAGTAAAGTCATACTGTACAAATTCTTCTGCTGTTCTCTTGATCCACTTTATATTCCCAAGATTCATCCATAATATAAGTAGCTATAATTCATTCATTTTCACTCTTGTATAGTATTCGAGGGTATAATTACCCCATATTTTTAAGGATAGCGTCCTGCTGTTGCTTCAGTTGGTTGGTTTTATTTCCTGTTCAAACAGGGCCACCATGAACATTTTGTCCAGGTCTCCTGGGGCACATATACCTGCAGGAGGGCCATAGGTGTGCACATCATCCACATGCCTTTTCACACTCAGTGCCTTTCTATACGCTCTTCCCTGAGCTTGGCCTTTCCTCCTCACTGTCCTTCTCTTGTCTGCTAAACTTAAGGCCAACTCCCATCACACCTTCTTTGCGAATCTTCCTCCCCAAATCTCCACGTTATTGCTTTGTCTGTGCTGCCACTGAAATGCTGTTTTGTGCTGGTCTCAGCCTATCAAGAATCCATGTTGTGGTTGGACGGGTCCTTCTGGTTCTTATTATGATTGCAAGATACCTTCAGCAATAACCACCAGGAAACTTTGAAAAAATAAGGGTTTATTACTTATAGGACCTGGAAATTGCATAGCACACCTGGGGCCACACAGTGAGGTCGCAAGAAGTGGGGACAGAGAGCACACACATGGGGCCTGAGGTCCGGCATATATCGTGGTTGAGGGTTGGGGGCTAGGGCTTTGCAGGCTCACTCTTTATTGGTGAATTTAAAACCTAAGAGCAGAATTTAAAGCACGGGAAGAGGAAACACAAATGGCCCAAATGGTCAGTTATCAAAATCAACCAAGATCTAGAAAACAAACAAATGTCTCAGTGCGGGGAGGTGGCCTGGCTCTTTTCCTAGTTGCGATGCTGCATCTCTAGTTGTGTGTTTATTTGAGATCATCATCTTTGAAGTGGATGCCTCTTTGAAGGCAGTCAAAGCTTAAGTCAGGCACTTGCGTGATAGAAAAGAAAAAAAAAGCTAACGTTTATACTGCAAATAGCTCTCACTCTATACATTAATTATAGTGATGCCTCTCTTAACCATCTCTGCTGGACTAAAGTAGACTTTGCTCCCCTCTGTGACACACACTAAACAGTGCCTGAGGCCCCCTGAGCCCATCTGCCCACGAGGTTACCCTCTAGTTCTGCCTACTGACTTACACACTTACCGGGAGCTGGTTGTGTTTGCTCCCAAACCCACTTAGGCTAATTCTACTTGTAACAGTAGTTACAGGAATTAATCAAGTGTGACACGAACCAATGAAATACATGTGTGAGAGGAGGGAGAGTCTATGTTGAAAGCTTCAGAAAGATATGAAGAAGCTGATGTTTGAAGGGGTTTGAATGAACTGATGTTAATGAAAGGCTGTTATCTGGTCACATCTGTGTCCATCCAAGACTGAACTCGAGGGCAGAGATGCCATCTTTGTGCCTTGAGTTCCAGCCCAAGGCCTGAGACAGAGTAGGAGTCAATGAATGTAGTTTGATTAAAAAAAAAAAAAAAAAAAAAGAAGAAATAAATGTTGAGGTTTTAAAAGGGAAAACAAGGGTCCCTACAGGTGAGTCATGAAAACAAACTGCTGGAAAATTAGGTGTGGGTGAAACAACTATAGATTAGAAAAAGACCTGTAAAAATCTGGAAGGATTCTGCACTTGGATGGCTTTAACAAGGGTCCTTAAATTCTTGATCCAATTGAAAGAAGAAGAAACTGGCAAAATCTTAGTCTCTATGTGATGGATGTTGTTTATACATGAAAGATGATGTGGAACTTCAGCCATCAGACCCACACTCAGAAAAGGGCTTGGCTTCCGCACTGAATAAGAGGAGAATTAGTACATTTGTACGTTTTAAGATAAAAAAGGAAGTGTGTTGGTTGGTTTCAGCAGGAAAAAGTTGGTGTGCTCAAATGAGAAACTTTGAAGAGATTTTAATAAAAGGACTGTTTATAAAACTGTGAGCAGAAATTAGGGAAACCACAAGGGAGAGGGCCACAGGTTAGGGGCACCCAGGGTTCCTCTGGACAGCAGCTGGGTTTGGGGTTAAGAGAGGGAGCTGGGGAATAATACCCTGGTTTCTAATTTCTCCCTCCCTCCGATCTCCTGCCAGTGTCTCCCATTGGCCAAACCCAATAGAGAGAAAGAAGGCAAAGGAGTCCATTGGTATAGTCTATGCAGGTAAAACTCCCAGGGTGGGCAGCAGATGGGGAATGGACAGTGGATCAGGGGTCAAATGGAAGACATCCAGCATGGTATCATTTTTTAGAACATAATTCTCCACTTGACATTTTCAATTTGTTGACAAAGGGTGACTCCCAGATTGGAGGGCTTCTACTTTATTTGTTTACATGTTTATCTCCTCCACTAGATGGTGAATACCTAGAAGCAGGGGTTCTGTCTTGGGCAGCTTTGGATCTTCAAGCCTGGCCCAGGGCTTGACATGTGGAAGAGGTTCAATAATTCATTGAATGAATGCTGGTGACACTGTAAGAAAAATTATTTGTCAAAAAAATCAGTGATCTGCATGCTTATTCATTTATTTAACAAATGTTTATTGAGTGACTACTATGTGCCGTGTACTGCTCTGAAAAAAGAGGACACAATGAACAACAAGGTTACAGCCTAGGGGGGCAGGCAGTCAACAAATTCTTTCACTTATTCAACAAACATTTATTGAACTATGTGCCGGGCACTGTCCTAGGTGCTGGAAGTTAAACAATGAACAAGATAGGACTCCGCCCTCATTAAACTTGCATATGAATGGGCATTGGGCATGTTCTGCCCTTGAGTAGCCATCTTTAAAGCTGGTTGGAAGCAAATGGGCACTGCTTTTTAAAAGGTAATGAGGGGCTGCCCTGGTGGTGCAGTGGTTGAGAATCCACCTGCCAATGCAGGGGACACGGATTTGATCTCTGGTCCGGGAAGATCCCACATGCTGCAGAGCAACTAAGCCTGTGCACCACAACTACTGAGCCTGCGCTCTAGAGCCTGCGAGCCACAACTGCTGAGCTCATGTGCCACACCTACTGAAGCCCGCGTGCCTAGAGCCCATGCTTTTCAACAAGAGAAGCCACCACAGCGAGCAGCCCCTGCTCACCTCAACTAGAGAAAGCCCCACGCGCAGCAACGAAGACCCAGCGCAGCCAAAAATAAATAAATAAATTTATATTAAAAAACCAAAGCTAACGAGGTCTGTGGCTTCAGATAGATGAAAGGCAAGCAGGATGCCATTTTAGGTCATGGAAAGACAATCCTTGGGGCTGGAGGGAAGCCAGAGCTTGGGGTGAATGTCCTTATGGGGGAAGGATGTCCTTGTTAAGCACATCTGATCCTCTGGCGTTGGATGGTTGGGATGGGTCCCAAGTAAGAAAATCTGAGCTCTTCACACTTCTCCAATAGCAGGGCCTTACATGGTAGGTCTTCAATTAGTTCCAATTTTCTGTGGAGTTAAGTAGACTCTTACCAGCCTCTTATCAAGATGTAGTCTTTCCAGAAGGTGTGCTTGGGAGAGGAAGGGCTAGCTGGCAGCCCAGTGGAGCCCTGGCAGGGGAAGGGGGATGACATTGCCTTGTTGAGCTGCATGGGATTATTTTAGAGCCCGTGTCACTTGGCTCTGTACGCTGGAGCCAGCCTTTTCTGGGAAGCTAGTGTGGCTCAAACCTAGCTTATCTTATTAATACTCCCCAAACTCCTACACTCCCGGGCTTCGGGAGTCTGAATCCCTCTGATGTGTAAACACCGAATTGCGGGGGAAATGGTATTTCTCAAGGGATGGAAGGCTGGGTTCTGGTGCCACATTCCTCCCATCTTGATGTGAGGCCCCTGGAATCAGCTGAGTGCAACAATCTCTTAGGGTCCCTTTCAGCTTGGCCATTCCCCCTTCGAGAACGATTCTCTCTCGCAGGACTTTGGCTGCCACAGATAGGCTGCCCCCTCTAAGCATCCTTGGCCATCAAACGAGCTGCTATGAATCAGCAGGATCGGCCTTCAGCATTGGTCTTTGGAGACAGCTGCCTACCCAGTGTGTTTTCGCAGGCTCCAGGGAAGGGACTTTCTCCCCTACGCATGTCCCAAAATACCTCCTCTATCAGGCTTGTGATGTCTGGGATTGCTTTCCTGTGGACAAAGCCTTCCATTCCACAATGAAGGCCCCCAAAATAGAAGTGAATGCACATGTGTTTGGCATTGCCCGCAACAAGCTGTTCTTGGCCTTGTGCTCCTATCTGTGCTGTTCCCTCTGCCAGGAATATCCTACCCGTGCCCTCATTTCCCTTACACTGATCCTTTAAGAGGCAGTTCAAACGTTTCTTGCCCTAGGGGATGTTGTAATTGGTTTCTCTAGATTGCAAGAAACAGACTTACTCAGACTTGTTCAAACACAGGCTGGTGACGGATGGATGCGGCAAGGATAAAAGCGGAAACAATAAGGAGGATTGGACTCCTGGACATCCGGGAGGAGGAGACCTAACTGTCTGCCCCGCATAGACAGACTGTAAGAGCTCGAAAGTAGGGACTAAGCTTTATTCATGTTGGAAACCTCAGACCTAGCACAGAGCCCAGTACCTAGGATATATCCAGTAGTTGTTTGTTGAATAAATGAATGAACAAATAATTGACTCCCAAGTATGGGTAGAAGACGTCGGCTTTGTCCTTGAGGTACTTATGGTCTAGTTGGGGAACTAGAAATCAATGAAAATGAAATAATACTAAGAGAGAAACAGTGCAAAACAATGGTTAAGACCTGACACAAAGCTTGTAAGATGAATGCATCAAGGGTGCCTTGGGGGCAATGAGATTTAGTTAGCAAATAGCCTTGACAAAGACTTTAATTTACACTAGCATGCCACTGTCTGATGTTAAGACTTTTTCCGAGTGCAGACTTTTAATGGGGAAAATTAGAGTGAACATTGAGCTAATGTACAATTTCATATAGGGCCCCACAAAAGACAGCCAGGAATGGTGCTGGAGAAGGCAGGAGGGACACAGAGATAAATCTCAGGAGACCTTGTAATTTGGCTGAGGGCTGGTCTGCAATATTGGGGTGCATTTTAGAAGGTACCATCCCGACTCCCTTAGGGTCCATGAGCGACACTGTGTGGTGGATCAGTGATCCCCGTTGGTCTAATCGGATTGGTGGATCCAACAGAAAGAGCAAGGCTGTGCCCCGTGTCTGCTGAGTTAGTGCCAGCTGCTGGTAGTGAATAAACGGGAAGGCCCCTGGGTGGCCGTCAGGACTCCACAGTGAACCAAGAGAGTCATCCAGATGCTTCCCGACTTTATTGATTTAAATCAAAGGCCAAGACGGAGGAGGTCTTTGCAGCTCTCTGTTTTACATACTGACTCCAGGGTGAGTCCCGTACCATTCCCTCTTCTGTTTGGATGTGTTTCTCTGAAACTTCTCACCAAATTTGTTGCCCCCAGACAAGCTCTGCCAGCTTGCCAAGGATAAGCAGTGAACAGTTGTGAGGGATTCCTGGGGTCTCTCTCCCAGGAGAGACCGTCTGTCCCATGTATCTGGACCTTCATCTTTTCTTGCACTTACGATGGAGTAAGTGGCAACCCATCTGAGCCCACTGAGCCCAACTCCATCTGTGAGAAAACAGCCTCAGAAAAATTCATCTTTCTCTATATTCAGTAGTACCTTGAGTTTAACCTGTTTCCTCACATATGATCACTTTTTTTTTTTTTGCATTTCACTAATTAAATGGCCATTTGTGGAGGGCTTATCATGTGTGGGCAGTGTTCTAGGCATTAGAGTGTATGGGATGGACTGTAGGTAATAGTATGCTCACCTGACTGTGGCTTAAACAATACAGACACTCATTATCTCGTGAAATAAGAAAAAGTCCAGGGCTGGGGTCTCCAGAAGCTGTCAGCTCATCAATGTCACCAAGAACCCAGGCTTTTGCCATCCTCCTGCTCTGCTATTCCTGGTGTGTCAGTGATGTCTCCCATCAGACGGTGATGGCTGCCCACCCCCTTGACAGCATCCTAATGTCCAAAGACAGAAGGCAGGTCGGGGGCCTTCACCTCTCTCTTTTTTTTTTTTTTGGATGTTTAGAGCAGCTTTATTCATAATTGCTAAAAACTTGGAAGCAGCAAAATCTTCAGTAAATGAAAGGCTAAATAAACTGTGGTACATTTGGACAACAGAATATTACTCAGTGCTGAAAAAGAATGAAGGAACAGGGCTTCCCTGCTGGCGCAGTGGTTGAGAGTCCGCCTGCCGATTCAGGGGACATGGGTTCGTGCCCCAGTCCGGGAAGATCCCACATGCCGCGGAGCGGCTGGGCCCGTGAGCCATGGCGGCTGAGCCTGCACTCCGCAACGGCCCACGTATGGGAAAAAAGAATGAAGGAACAGAAAAGTTTCTTAGGAAGTCACTGGTTGACATTGATGCCTTCCTTCTGGACTATCTTAAAGTTCTGCGTATTTTTATTTCTTTGGGCCTGTTTCATTTGGGCTAAAAGTAAGTGGTACAGAAGACAATAGAATTCATAAGAAATATTAAGAACAGCTTCACCCCTCTTTTTTATCAGGAAAGAATATCTTTCCTAGAAATGTCCAGCTGACTTCTTTTTTGTTGTTGTTGTTTTTGCGGTACGCAGGCCTCTCACTGTTGTGGCCCCTCCCGTTGCGGAGCACAAGCTCTGGACGCGCAGGCTCAGCGGCCATGGCTCACGGGCCCAGCCGCTCCGCGGCATGTGGGATCTTCTCAGACTGGGGCACGAACCCGTGTCCCCTGCATCAGCAGGCAGACTCTCAACCACTGTGCCACCAGGGAAGCCCAGCTGACTTCTTTTTATGCCCCATTGGCCATACCCTGACCACACGCCCATTCCTAGACCAATCACAGGCTAATGGGAATGTGATGCTACCAATGACTGCCGTGAGCCAATTATGATGCACCGTTCACAGGAAAGGCAGTATAGCATCTCCATTAAGAACACAGACTCTGGAGCCAGATGGCTGGAGTTCAAATCCTGACTCCACCAATTCTTAGTTACATAACCTAGGACAAGGTGCTTAACTGCTTCTCCTCAGTTTTCCCATGTGTAAAATGGTGACAATGACATCTTATAGGTTAATGTAAAAAGCGCTTGGCACAGTACTTGGCTCACAGTAAGTGTTAACTATTAATACAACAGAACTCTCCAGGGCCGAGCACTTCCCTGCTTGATAAAATCAAGACAAGGGGTAACAGATGTTTGATAGACAACTCAAGTTTCTGCCACATGGGGTTGCAGACAGTAAACAGGCAATGTTAAAAAATCCTGTGAATGATGCCAGGTACAGTATAGTGAGGGCCCTGAGAAGGGTGCCTGGGTCCAGACTCTGGGGGCGTCAAGGAGGGCTTCTCAGAGGAGGTGGCGCTGATGGACAATTTCAGGATGGGTAGCAGTTACTCAGGCAAAGGTGGGGTTGGGGTGGGGTGGGAAAGCAAGGTTTTCCAGGCAGAAGGAATAACGGGCTTAGCGATGCTCAAATGTGATAGTCCATGGGATCTGCAGGACAAGTACAATTTATTGTGCTCAGAGAATGAAGTGGGGCCGGGATTGGCTCCAGAGCATGTGCTGCCAGGCTGGGGAGGGCCCCGAATGCTGAGATAAGGAGATCCAGTCTTCCTACAGGCTATGGTTTGTAAGCTGGAAGTAGCCCTGGATTTGTAGTTTTGGTCCATGATTTTGGTCCATGACCCAGGCTGCGGTGGGGAGGATGGATGGGAGGGGATTGGGACCTAGGTTGGAGGCTATGGCCATATTCTAGGGGGCAGGGTAACAGCCTGAACTAGGGAAGCTCTCAGAGGTGGGAGAGGAGAGGATTGTCAATCAGCAGGATGCGGTCAGTAGATGGGGAGGGAGAGAGGACAGCGCAGTAAGACCTTAAGATTGTGGCTTGGGTGAGTGGAAAAGAGAAAGAGAGAGATGGGGGGGTGGAGAGAGAGAGAGAGCGAATACAGGCAGGAGGATGCAGAGAAAAAGGGGGTGGTGCATTCAAGTTGGGCCATTTTGGTCTGGGGGCAGCTGGAGATGTTAGCATACCCTCCAATGCACAAGGTCTGAAGCTCAGGAGAGAGACCTAGGCTGAAGACGGCAGATTCAGGAGTGACCAACACAGAGGAAGTAGAGAAATACTTGAGAGAGACAAAATTGTCCCAGGAAGACAGAAATACAAGCCAGGGGCAGGCAGAGCTGCAGGTCTGAGCATCCGTGGATTGTCAGTATTCTGTTTTGTTTGGGCACTTTGTTGGGCCAGGTGAGGGTTCAAGGCCTGTAGCCAGACAGGGGTTTTCCTTGGTTGTCACACTTGCAGAGACAGTTTAACATGCAGCCTGCTGTGTGGATTTCTGCACACACCCTGGATTACCCAAATTTGCAAGCCCTGGTGTAGAGTGACAAGAGAAGTGGGCTGAAGATGGAGCCCTGTTGAACCCCAACATTTAGGGACCAGTGGAGACCAAGAGCTTGAGAGGGAGATTGAGAGGAACATGCGGAAGGACGAAGGGACACACTAGAACATCCCAAGACCCAAGAGAGGTCACGGAACCCAATTTATGTTGAAGGCACATTAATATTTCTCTTCTGTCCCATCAGAGTGCCAGTGCCAACTATCTTCTCTATATTAAATTAAAAGAGTCAGGCATCCAGAGTAGAGAGGATGGGGAAGGAGGTTATCTTCCTGTTGGTACCCCATAGGTGGGGTTAACATCACAGGCTTTGGAACCAGACGGACCTGAGGCTGAGCGATGGGCAGCTTACTCGATGACTCTGTGCCTCAGTTACCTTGTCCATGAGACAGAGGCTCTAACATCTACCCTAAGCATGTGGGGCGGGGTCAACGGCATACTGTGTGCTCATAGGCAGCATATACAGACCCTGTCCAGCATTGAGCGCTCGGTATGTGGTGCCTGGTACGGACCCCAGGCCCTCATTCAGCCCCTGGCACACGACTAGAGCTCAAACATCACATTTTGAATGAAAGTAAGAACATAATTTTGCTAGTGGAAAAAAATACTTAGAGCTGCATAGGGTTGCCGAGAGCCAAGGGAGCAAGTTAGGCCTAGGATATAAAAGGTAAACAGATCACGTGGGCAGGGAAGCCAGCAAACAGACTCTCAACAAAAAGCAGCCTGACTTCAGGAGGCTTGCTATTACGGAGAGATCCAGAATGGGTGAAGAAACCAGCATGAACACACTCCAAGTCTAGGTTTTATAACTGTTGTGTATCTTTGCCACGTCCAGTCTTTCTGGAGTCTGCTTCCTTGAGCATCCTCCTGCTTTCAGGTGGTTGCCATGGTGGAAAGAACATGGATACTAGAGTCAGGGAATTTCAGGTTCTGATCCCTGCCCTGTCACTTTACCACCTGTGTGATCTTATAAAAATGACTTAACCTCTCTGTGCCTCAGTTCCCTCATCCGTAAAATGGGGCTAACCCACTTCAACTGGTGATTATGTGGAGTAAATGAGATCAGCGTACGTAAACCAGCTGGCACGGCACCTGGCACATAGTACGTGCACAATTACTATTTTTGACTTGTTTTTCCTTACATCCTAAGTAAGGTGGATTCTATTGCCCTCACGTAGAGGGGCTTAAAAGTGTATCTTGACCAGACAAAGAAGCCCACTCTGAGGAGGGAACAGTTGTGAGGAAAGGAGGACTTGGAAGGATCTTGTCTTCTGTCCCAGGGCTGAAAGAAAGAGGCCCAAGCTCAGGGGGAAGGGAAGGGTCCAGGACCCCACCCCAAGGCAGTGGTTACCAGCAGCAAGCAGCAGCCCCAGCAGGCCTGTGAAACTCCGGCATCTACCTCTCCAGCTCTAAGGCGGTGTCATAACACAGCCTCAGCCCTTGGGCCTCCTCCCCTGTCTATACCCAGGGATCTTGGGGCTGGGAGGTGCCCTGAGTCTCCAGGGTATCAGGGCTCCAGAGCACCTCCTCTGCTGCTTCTCAGAGGGCACTTCCGGGATGGCTGCCTGGCCAAGCGCTCTCCTTCCAGGACACAGATGGCTTTGGCCCCTCTTGTCCCACCTGGACCTAAGTCAATCCTAGAGCCTGGGGGGTCTGGAGGAAAATCTCTCAGGCAGTTCCTCCTTCCCCTCTTCCCCCCAGTATATTTGTAGCTCACGACTGTATAGCACTCGAAAATTCTCAGAAAGCTCTTACATCCCATAATGCAGGCAGGGAAGCAATTTCACAGAGAACAGAAACGAAGGCTCAGGAAAGTGACCTGTGTAAGATGGCATGGCTAATAAATGGTGGGACCAGGACTGAGGGCCCATGTCCCACCCCTTTGGGTTTGTCTGGGTATAAGCCTTACTCAGGTTTTGGTGCTGGCCGGGTGTCTCTTCTCTCCTATCATTCCTCCCCCACTCCCGCTGTTTCCTTGAGTCCCTAGAAGGTGTCTGAAGGATACAACCCCACCCTAATCCCCCCACCCCCTACCTTCCCCGCTGCATGCCTCTGTCTAATACTCAAGCTCCAGGAAATGAAGCTGTTTCCCGGCTTATATAATGGCATTGCCTGGAGCTCAAGAGAGCCGCACTTTCAGGTGACTTATTGTTATACCCATCTACGCAGACATCTCCTTCCCCTCTAACTGCATCTTCCACAACAGCAGCCCAGCTCCAATGGCAGGCGGAGAACGTGTCTGTTGCTTTCCATTAAAGAGCAGGAAGAAGTCGTCAGCACTGACTGAAATTCTCAGGTAGAGTGGATCTGGGTGGCATTTGAAGAGGGGAATTTAATTCGTTAGTTTATATCCCACTTAAGTCATCCTCTACCTGACCGCTGGTAAACAGCTATAAGCTGCCTGAGCTGTCTTGTGGTAGAGAGGAAATAGTCTGGAGAGTAAAATGGTGATGGCGGGACCGGATGTCAAGAAGATGGACCACCCCAGGGAATCAGGACTAGATGGCCTGGTACGTGCATAGGGCCGGGCCCCAGGAGGAGGGGACCCCATTCACTTCTTCCTTCCTGGGCCTTGGCTGTGAAGTGATGGGCTCAGAATAAATGATCTCTCAGGCCCCCTGCTGCTCTGAACTTCGCACTGTCAGAGGGCGCTCAGTGGTGTCGCGGAGGGAACCAAGAATTTGGAATTGGGAAGTCAGGGCTCACATCCAGTCTTGTCTCTTACTTCCTATAAAACCATGGGTGGGCAGGTCAGCTGACCCTCTCTGAATCTCTGAGGGTGAAGTGGCATTCCACGCTGACTGTCTCCCTACAGGGGTGCGGGGAGGTCAGAGAGGAAGTGGAAGACAGTGCCGTGCGCCCTGGAAGGCCCGGGAGATGTTGCCATCGTTACTGGAACAGAGGAGCGCCAAAGCCTGCTTCTCACTGGTCCCTGGCCCAAGGGCTGCAGCTCAGATTGTCTGGGCAGGAGCTCCCTCCTGCAGGGGGGCCAGGCCTGTGCTCAGTAAGCCAAGTGGGCAGTTATCCTGAGATTTGAAAAGTGCTCACACTATCACCAACCAAGCCCCCAGCAAAGCTCGTCTTCAGAAGATACCCACCAAAGAGCATCAGTGTGTTGCCTTGAAGGGGTATAACCCCCATAACCCCCAGGCTTCCTTCTCCTGGCCATTGGTCAGTAAGCTCTCACCCGAGGAAGCAGAGAGTAGCCCCTTGGTGGGAGTGGGACCTAGGATGGACACAGTGTCATCATTGTGGCGATCCTCGGTTACTTCCTCTTTGTCCTGGGCACCGTGCTGGGTGGGGGACAGGGCAGCCAACCTCTTGTGTCTCCACTTATTCCTGCATCCATTTAACAGACGCTGAAATAGCGTCAGCTATGTCAGGAGTGCGGACAGAGAAACAATGACACGGTGGGAGCTTGGGAGCTTTACGTCCAGGTGAGGGGACAGACACACACCAAGGGTCTGAATCCCCAAGCTGGGCTTAGCAGCTACACCTAACCCACAAGTGGGACTGCCCACTGGCATTTCAGCAACCTTGCTATGATCCATATCCTGCTCACGCCTTTAGAAAAACATATAATTGTAAAAAGAAAAAACCCACGATCTATTTAATACAGCTATCTAGTTCAATGCCATATAATTATCTCCTGCTCTTCACTATCATCGGTAAACTGTGATGTCTTTCTTCCATAATGGCGGCCCATATGTTGACAAGGTCTCTGGTTACTTTTATTTGTGTGTGTGTGGTACGCAGGCCTCTCACTGCTGTGGCCTCTCCCGTTGTGGAGCACAGGCTCTGGACGCGCAGGCTCAGCAGCCATGGCTCACGGGCCCAGCCGCTCCGCGGCATGTGGGATCTTCCCGGACCGGGGCACGAACCCGCATCCCCTGCATCGGCAGGCGGACTCTCAACCACTGCGCCACCAGGGAAGCCCTCTGGTTACTTTTTGAACGTGTCATTCTGGCTAAATGTGAAAAGAAAGGGGAGGAGAGGAGCACACAGCCTCTCTCACTTCTGTCCCGAGGATGTTCTGGCAGCCCTGGTCTGGGTGTCTGGTGTGTGAGAGAGGTGTTTGATTGAGAAAGTGTGACGTGATTGGTCCAGCACTGCCCCCTGGGGGCTCAGAGTCCCTGATCATAACATTTCCAAGCTTTTGCAACAATGAAGGGGCCATGCCAGCTTCCGTAGCCGATTGGGGTAGAGGAGGGAGATGAGGGTGTGGGATGGTCTGACCCTCCTCTCCCACCCACCCACTTCTTGCCACCCTGGCTGTGGTCCCTCTGTGTCCTAAGCATCCTGAGTCATCTGTGTGGCTACTCTTGCCTACCCATCCCCATGGACATTGACCTGATCCCCCCTTTGCCCACGCCCGCCCTCCTCTCAGCTCCTGGAAGCCCACCCTGGGTCAGGCCGCTGGGCCTCCCACCTACCTGGATAAGCACCTGGGAGAAGCAAGGGTAGTGTGATGGTGAGAGACCTTCTCACATGTGGATAGCACTAAAGAAACCCTTCATTACTCTGTGAACTGGACAGACAAAACCTAGATGGGGAGAAATCACCAAGGGAGATGATGAGAGCTGAGGTCAGAATATATAAAATATAAACTCTTTAAATGAAAGACTCTGAACACTTCTCACCACCCTAATCTCAGCTACCATCATCACACACCGGGATTATGGGACTAGCATCCCAGCCTGCCTCCCTGTTCCCACCCTCATACCTCACAACCTGTTCCCTGAATATTACTTTGACCTCATTCCCCACTATTATCCCCTTCCTCATTCTGCTCCACCACTGGGTCTCCCTTGGCATATCAGGCACACTGCAGCCCTGCCCCAGGCCCTTTGCACCTGCCGTTCTGAGGGCCTAGATTCTCCCTCCCTCTACTTCATTCAGGTTCCCGCTCAAATGTCACCTCCACAGACTTTCTCTGAGCACTCCACCTAAAATCAGACCTGTCACCATTATGTCCTCAATGTCTAGAAAAATCCCGGCACATAGTAGGTAGTTAATGAATATTTGTTGAATGAATGAACATGTGAATGAGTGAATTGTGGTAGTCTGAGGGGAGTGGAGAAGCAGCCCGCAGTGCCCAGGAGCACAAGGTTGCGGCAGGATGGAGGACTGGGGCAGTGGGCATTTGTCTGACTGTCCTCTGGGCGCTGAGCAGGGAGCTGGGGTCATGGGTAAAAGGTGGGGAAGGAGGGACATGGGGTGCCCAGGTCAGCCTGGCCCACTCTCCAGCTCTCCCCAGGGCTCTCCTAGCTGAGTTCTTTCTCGCTTCCCCACTTTCCCTTCATGCTTCTTTCCTTTCCACCCTTGCCAGTCCCTCCGAAGGACTAATGAATAATGACAGGCCTGTAATTAGACTGACATCCGAGCCTTCCCTGTCCTAGACAGCGAGCTTCCCTAGTCAGAGATCCGGTCTCCCTTCCCAGCCCCGGCTCAGTGGTCTCTCACTCCGCACCCCTGCTCACGGCCTGGTTGAATGTAAAGCGACTTGCTTTCCAGGATCCTGGAGAGTCAGAAAGGAACCAGATGGGATGTGCTGGGGACAATATTGGGGAGGCCCGGAGCGCCTTTCAGCTGGTGACAGCATATGGGGAGCCCGGGCTGGGGTCCCGGGGTTGTCATTTCACCTCCTGGGTTTCAATTTTCTCCCGCACAGACCCTCAAAGAGCTGGACAAGATCAATAGTTTTTACACTCTGTTTGGAATACCCTGGGGAATGCAAATGACATTTGGATTCTACGTGGAATGAGAGAGGAATGAAACCATGACCATCACCTGGCCGAGAGCTCTTTGCTGGAGTCTGTAAACACCTGTGGGGCTTCTGAGTGGGATGAAGCACAGAGAGGGCCTAGCACCTCCCCTGCTTCAACCAGGGCAGCCCTCCTTTGTCTGTTTCATGCCCCATATTGAATAATGATTAACATTTCACTTGAAGAAGGGCTTCTCCCAGGTCCACAGGCCTGTTTTGTTTCTCCTGCTGAGTGGGGTTCACAGTTGGTGCTGCAGGTATACTTTGGAAACAGGGGGCGGTGCAAGACTGTCAGGTGCCCCCAAGGGCAAGTCTGGCCCAGGGCCTGCACAGAACAGGTACCCGCTCGTTGCTGGCTGAGCCAACCTGGAGAGCCAGAGCCACAGCCTGAAACAGCATTGCAGCCGGAGGAAGGCGACAAGGCTGCTGGGAGCCTGGGGCCTTTCTGCAGATGGGCAAGTGGTTGGCTTGACTCCCTGACCCCGAAGGCGTCTCTTGTGCCCCCGGGGAGAGGCTGACAGCAGCAATTAGCAAGAAGTCCTGGAATGTTCCGTCCCAGCCACACCCTCTCCCCAGCCCAGGGCTAGACAGCTCCTGAGTCTGAGTGAAGGCTCACTCAAAAGGGAATGAGGCCTCGGTCTCAGCCAGAGCCCCAGAAAGCACTCATTATCTCCCGATCCCGCTATCAAAGCCTTTTCAAGTCTCTGTTGAGCTTCCCTGGTCTTGGCCTTGGTGGAAAAGGGGCTGGAGTACAATGGCCAGCATAGTAGCGGAGGCTGGCGGGGAGCATGTGCTGCCAAAAGCCAAGAGGGAGAGATGGGGAGGAGGGGCCAGAGTAAACCCCGCAGGGAAGAAGTGTTCACAGACGGGAAAATGTGCCCTGCGGAAAAAGACGCCTCCCTGAGGTGACGAGAGCTTCAGAACTTCGAGCGCTACCCTCTTGTGTGTGATGGATCTTAGGTCATGTATCTGTTTGGAGGCAAGTTACAGAAACTCTGAGTCAAACTGCCTTAAACAACGAGGAGGACACAGATTTATTGATATCTCCCATAAGGAGAAGTGCAGAGAAATTTGGGTTTCAGAGTCACACCGCTGTGAAGGAGCAAAGGCAAGATCTGAACCAGAGTTTGTGACTGGTCTGCAGGGAGTTCTCAGCTCACCCTTCCCAGCGAGCTCCTCCCTCTGGGCCCCTCGAGCAGACTGCAGCATCTTAGCCTCTGGGGAGGTCAGGCTGGCCTGGGGTGGCGGTGGTGGGGGGTGGGGCGGGGAAGGGTGGGGCTGGTGGCCTGGCCTCCCAGCTGCAAGTCTGGCTCAGAACAAGGGCATGATGGGGGCAGTGAGGGGGAGGCAGCCTTCACAGAGGTCTGGGGTGGGAGCAGAGACCTAGTCTTGAAGGGAAGCCCTGTCCAGAACACGGAATAAGAGGGCTATGGGGACAAGGGGTGGAGAACCCAGGCCTTAGGGCAGGACAGGGGCCTTACAAATCTGAGGACCAAGAAAGAAGGAAATGAGTTAATCTTCACAGAAGGGCAGTCATTTAACATCCACCACTTCCTTTAATCCTTAAACAACCACATGAATTAAGAGAGGCAGAAACAGAGAGAGAGAACCATTAACTAATTTGCCAAAGGCTATTCAACTGCAAGGTAGGAGAGCTGGGATTTGAACCCAGGTCTGTATGGCAGCAACATCCATAGTTTTCCATTTGCCGGATTGGTGAGGGGCTCAGGGGAGGAGGCTGCTCAGTGAATGTGGGCACCTTTGAAACTCATCCCAGGTGCCTTATGTGCCATGGCTGCAAAATTGACTGCACTGGTGGCCAGGTGGGAGCCCGATGCCGTATAGGCTGCCTGCCTCCCCACACTGGGCAGGGCTGGTGAAGGTGGCAGGAGCTATCAGAACCATTCTCTTTGTTTCAGGAAAGGAGTCTGTGCGTTTTGTGAGCTCCTCAGAAAAACAGAGACCTGGATCAAAGGCGGATTTTCATTTCTTCTCACAAACCGTGATCCGGTTTCTATTTAATTTTCGTCCAAGTGCAACCTTTTCTCAGGCTGCTTACACGAGCGACATCAGGCCTTTTGGGAGTTGTGGCATGCTGTCACTGTTTGCTTGATTTCTCAACACCATTCTCTTGCCTGAAGGGTTGCCTGACAAGGATTTTTAAAAAATTATATTACTGTGATTTCCCCTGCTCTTTTATTCCTCCCTCTTCCTGCATGAAAGGAGCTCTAATGTCTTTACTTTGTGTATTCCCCCCACCTCTCACCTTGTGGGCTGCTCCTTGTCAAGTCACAATTGTCTCACACCCCCAGGGGCTTAACCGGAACAGCAGGAGGTCGAGTCCCTGGATCCCAAGAGCCCTCCAGTTTGACACGAGAGGCTAGAAAACTTTCCAATATAAACAGAAGCCACCTCGTCGCTCTAACAGGAATACCTACAGCACAAACACGCTCTCCAACACGGAGAGATCAACGCACAGAAGAACCCGAATTCTCAAGGGTAAACGATGCTTTTAGAAGTAAGCCGTTTACTGTTTACCGTATGCATTTTAAGGTTTTGCAGGGAAATGATGCTTCTCCAGCAGTTAGAATGTAAAACCAACCAGAGCAAGTCTCTGTCATAGGACTCTATGGGATGCTCCCCGGAGCAGAGGAAGCCTAAGTAGTCGTGAGTTTGGGGGTGAGGGAGAAGGAGAGAGTCTGTGATCGTTTGTACCAAATGGGCCCAAAGAATTTAGGATTTTAATAATTTTACGGTAGTAAAGAATGTATTAGTTAGGATACAGGCTAAGCTGCTGTAACAAAGCGACCCTAAGAATTCAGTGGGTTTACTTTTCTCTTATGTGATCATCCTGAGATAGGAAGATGGTCCATGGTGGGTAGGTGGCCCAACTATATAAGGTCCCAGATTCCTTTTCTAGAATACTGCCCTCTCCCACATGGTCACTGCTGATTCATGGGCGCTATGTCCAGGTGATAAAGGGGCATGAACACCTAAACATTTTAAGGGCAAGATCCAGAAGTTGTGGCATCATTTCTCCTTAAATCCCCTTGGCAAGAACTCGGCCCCATAACCCCACACAGCCAGCTGCAAGGGACACTGGGAAATATAAGTCATTGGAAGGCCAGAGCTAAAACACTGGGATCATATCGCCAAAAGATGGAGGGGAGAATAGATACTGGGGACTAATGAGCAGATTGGACCATCACCAAAAAAAAAAAAAAAAAAAAAATCTTCCAGATGATTCAGTCAATCCCGGACTTCAGGTTGGTCTTTAAAAACAGCCATAACCCTTTCCCCGCAAATACCACTTTAAAGGAACCACTGCAGTGAATTGAGCTGGCTTCGGAAAAAAAGACGTGTCCTGCCCCTTCAAGCTACACTAAAAGATGCAGCCCCTCCGCTCAGTTTTTCATTGCCCCAAGAGGCCGAGATCTGATTTTTCCCCTCCAAGGAAGCCACAGAAGCAATACATAACACACCAAACAATGCACGTGTTATTCTGTAAAGGCATAGAAATTTTACCTGGAGGCCTCGCTGACAAGTCTTCCCCATCTTTCCTGAGATTTAATACAGGAAATAAATTAAATTTCGGCATTTAGTGCCTGCCTTGTGGTGGACTCCCCGTAAATGGCTCTTGAATAAATGCTTTAGAAAGTGGCCGTCTCCATAATGTCTACGGATAGCTTGGAGGAGAGGGAGGCTATTTTCACGAACCCAATGGCTTTTCTTATCTTGTTTTTGCCAAGAGAATGGGAAGTGTGGCTTTGTTTGCTCTGGCCAGGCAGCCCCATCCCCAGGGGTGAGCCCAATCCCTCGTTGGAATCACTGCTATGCTCATGAGGGGGTTAGAGGGGGCAGTATCTCTGCAAAGTCTTCTTTTATCTCTCAATCACTTTAGTAGCTGAAAGGTGGGAACATCAGTATCACAAACATTGCTGTGTTCTGTCAATTTTTGGACAAGTATATGAAGGGCCTTGAGATCACTGGACACTTTTGTTTTTTTTGTGGTACGCGGGCCTCTCACTGTTGTGGTCTCTCCCATTGCGGAGCGCAGGCTCCAGACGCGCAGGCTCAGTGGCCATGGCTCACGGGCCCAGCCGCTCCGCGGCATGTGGGATCTTCCCAGACCGGGGCACGAACCTGTGTCCCCTGCATCGGCAGGCGGACCCTCAACCACTGCGCCACCAGGGGAACCCTGGACACTCTTTAGGTCCTGTTGGACCACGGTTCTCAGAAGGTGTTCGTTTGGAGTAAGGAGGATGCCAACATTTAGAATTAGGCAGGGGAGCCAGACGTGCGAGTTGCCAAGAGATGCCCAAGAGATAGGGGAATGTCACCATGCGAGGGGAGGGCCAGCCAGGTGCTCAGCTCAGGAAAACAGGGACCAGGTGCTGTCTGCAGGTGCTCCTGGGGCAGAACAGGGGCTGCTCAGGTGTCCGGGAGACAGGTCTGTGAGAGCACGGAGGATAATACTAACAAGGGAAACCACATTTGTAAAGCATCCAGCTAGGTGCTATCCATGCAGTATGGTACTTAGGATGTTAGTATGATTTTCACCCCATTTTACAGGTGAGGAGAGCTTAGAGAGGTGAAATAGATGTCCAAGTTAACACAAAAACCTGGCGGCTGAGCCAGGACTTCACCCCAGGTCTGGTGAACTCTAGAGCGTGTGGAAGGCTGGAGCAGAGAAACCATACATGGGCGAGGACCGCTGAGCTGACAGCAAGAAAAAAGGGCTTTGGACATGGAGGCATCCCTCAGCTTCCTGAACAAGAGCGGGTCCACAGACAGGTGCGGGAGTCGCCTGGCAGGAACGGTGAGGGAGGGAACTGCGACAGTCAGCGTTAACCCAGGAAACCTGGAAACTTGAGTGGAGAATCACTAGGCAGAAGTTGTAGGAGGGCAGCTGGTGCAGAACAGGCAGGAGACCGGGATCGTGTGCGGGCTCTTTGTGCCAGCAACTCCCTTAGATATCAGTGGTTTGCCAAGACACTGACCTCAGCTTCCTTCTCTTCCCTTCCCTCCTCTCCCCTCCTCCTCTCCTCTCTTCTTCTCCTTTTCCTCAGGGTGATCTTGTCCATCCTCTGGTTTAAACCCCTCCTTGGAGCTGCAGTCTTGCGCAGCCAGCTACTTGTGAAACATCTCGCCATGGCTGTCCCACAGTGCAAGGTGTCCAGATGAATCTCTCCACTCTCATCCCCCTGTTCCTCTGCCTGTGTGCCCCATCGTGGCTGAGAGATATTACCAACAGGAAACACAGGAGTCACCCCGAACACCTCCCTTCAACCTGACCCTAAGCCCTAAATCTCTCCAGAGACCACTTCCCACTGCCATGCTTTAGTTCAGACGCTTCTCACTCCCACCTGAACCCTTGCAATGGCTGTAACTTGTTTTTGCTCATTTGGTCTCCCCATCCCGGTCCAATCTCTACAGAGAAGCCCAAGGGAGCTGAGCAAAACGTGTGTTTCCATCTCTCCATGCCTCCCTTGCCTGAGATTCTTTGGTTTCTCCCCTTACCCCCCAGCATCCTGGGCTCCATCAGGTCTCTGTTTCTCTCTCGTGGCCTCCTCTACAAGGAGGGATCCCACCTTCCCTTTCCTTGCTTCCTGGCCTGGCCAGTGCTTATCCTTTTCTGAGCTGAGCCCGGCCATCAGAGCAGGACACCCTCCCTGAAGCATCCTGTCTGGTCAGCAGTCTACGATTTCATCCACTACTTACTTGTCACCTGCATTTCCTCCCTCCCTCCCTCCCTCCCTCCACCCCTTCCTTCCTTCTTTCTTTCTTTCTTTCTTTCTTTCTTTCTTTCTTTCTTTCTTTCTTTCTTTCTTTCTTTCTTTCACTTCTATTATGAAGATTTCAAACATACACAAAATAGAGAGAATAGTGTAATGAACTCCTACATACCCATGATCAGCTTCAACAATCGTCAACTCACGGACAACCTTGTCTCTCTCTCTCTCTCACACACACACACATGCGTGCACACACACACACATACACACACACACTGGGTTAGTCTGAAGTTATCAGCTCATTCATGAACATTTTAGTATCTATGTCTAAAAGATAAGGACTGTTTAAAAAAATAAGCACAATGTAAATACCTTAAAATTGCTTAAAATTATCGAATAGCCACAAATGTTCACATTTTTCTGATTATCTCGTAAATGCTCTTTTTAACAGGTTGTGCAAATCAGGATCCAGATGAGGTCTCACATTGCAAGTGATTGATATGTTCCTCCAGTCCACTTTAATCTGTAGCATCTCCTTCCCTCTTATTTTTGCCCCTGGCAGTGTATTTATTGAGGAAACCAGGTCTTTATCCTATAGTTTCCAACTGTCTGGATTTTGTGGGTGGTGACCTCCGTCCCACACGCTTCCTCTAAGCTCTCCCACTCAGTATTCTAACCATCCACATCTCAAAGGTGGGAGTCATCTTCACCTCTGCATCCCTGGAACCTGGGATGATACCTTCCTTAAGGGAGGCACACAACGACATGTTCTGGTGGGAAGGAAGGAAGAAAGGAAGGAAGGAAGGAAGAGAAAGAAAAGGGAAGGAAGGGAAGAAATAAGCAGTTACAGAAGGAAGGAGCAGGTGTGACTGTGGGCCAGAGTTTCTCAGTGTAATCAATAGGCCAGAATCACCTCTGGTCAACCTGTTAAAAATGATGGTTCCTGGGCCATATCCTAGCTCCACGAAAGTCAGAACCTCTGAGTCCTGGGCCCAGGAGTCTGCATTTCTAACAGGCTGCATTCTTCTCTCTCTGTGGGTCTGAGTCTCCCCGTCTGTGCAGGGAGGGACCCCTTCACCAAGGCCCCTCCCAGCTCCAACACTCTGAGCCCAAGTCAGGCTTCTACGGTTCTGAAGAATGGGTGACTTCGTTTCAATTGCTCTGCATTTGTAAAAGCAAAAACTTAGCTCAAGACCTGGTACCTGGCTTTGTTCCTGAAGTCAACCGTATAAACGTATTTATTTTTTTGGTAAGTTTACCCCATCCAGGTTGTGGGTTTCTTCAGGGTACAGCCTCCAGTTTCCCAATCTCTTTGGGTAACGATGTGACCCAAGAGGTGGAAAGCCAGGGTGGACCCCACTGCCTGTCAGGCTCCTGGTCAAACCCTTCGCTTCCTGAAACAGACACCCAGCTCTGTTCCTTCACCTCCACGCACTTCTGAGTCTGACAGAAAAGTCAGGCCTTCCGCATCTCCCATCACCCGCCTCCTTTCCCTACCTCTGGGCTGTGGGCTTTGGTTTTCTCCTTTAATCATTATTTGTTTGTTTATCTTTCCACTGGTTTTCAACCCCAGGGACAATTCTCCTCCCCAAGCCAGTTTGAATTAATTTTGCAGGGACAATTCCACAAAACAATGTATCAATTGCTGTATTAAAACCAAGATGTATTGCATCTCTCCTATCCTTCCCGTCCCTTAATTTCTTAGTTCCCTCAAAGGCACAATCAAGTGTGTCTGGCATAATTTGCTCTTCATAAACCCAGACTGCTCATTGCACGCACTTGCAATTTTAGAAAGATTTTTGGCACTGTTTTATTTCCATAATACTTCTCTTTATTGTATCTGATGATTGAATCTCAGTGATTAAGGTGACAGCGAGGTGGACCTCGAGCCCAAGCCCTTTCACTGAGACCTTCTCCCAGATTTCTTCTACCCCTCTCAGTCCTCTGCCCTCTGGCTGTGACCTAGTCACACCCACTGCTCATGGGTAGGGCCACCAAGAGCAGCTGGGGACATAAGCTAAAGGGTGCTCTGTCCAGGATGCAGTGGACAAGCTCAAAGGATGAAAAAAGGACATGTAGAACAAGGGCCCTTGGAGAATGGAGGGACAGCAGCAAGCATGGTGGTGTTATGGGATGAACTGTGTTCCCTCAAAATTCATGTTTTAATTCATATTTTAAAGTTGCAATCCCCAGTACCTGTGAATGTGATCTTATTTGGAAGTAGGGTTATTGCAATGTAGTTAGTTAAGATGAGGTCATGGGAGTGGACCCCAATCCGATACGACTGATGTCTTTATGGAAAAGGGATATTTGGGGAATTCCCTGGTGGTCCAGTGGTTAGGACTCCACGCTTCCACTGCAGGGAGCACGGATTCGATTCCTGGTCGGGGAACTAAGATCCTGCAATCCGCACAGCATGGCTGAAAAAAAAAAAAAAAAAGGAGACATTTGGACACAGAGACAGACGCACAGGGAGAATGTCATGTGAAGGTGAAAGCAGAGAAGAGGGTGAGGCATCTACAAGCCAAGGAACCCCAAAGATTGCCAGAAATCACCAGAAGCTAGGAGAGAGGCATGGAAGACTCTCCTTCAGAGCCTTCCAGAAGGAGTCAACCCTGCTGACACCTTTATCTCAGACCTCTAGCTTCCAGAACTGTGAGGCAATACATTTCTGTTGTTTAAGCCGCCTAGTCTGTGGTACTTGGTGATGGCGGCCCCAGGAAGCTAATACAATGAGTAAGAATGTGGGGCTTTGCCCTCAGATAGGCCTGGGTTTGAATCCTGGTTCCACATTTCATTGACCGGTGGCCTTAGGCAAGTTAGTGTAACCTCTTCCAACCCCTATTGATTCATTTTAAATGGAGTCATCCTAATACCTTCCTTAGTGGATTGGGAGATGTGGCAGATGCTCTTGGTATGCTGCCTACCTCCCCTCAGCCTCCCTGGAGGTTACCTGCATGTGGTGCCCCTACCTGCCCCCTGCTTTCGGTGTCTCTCTGCCTGACAGTGTTCTCTTGGGGCTGGAAGTGTCTGGGCTGCAGGAGGCGGGAGATGCCAAGGAGTTGATGTCCTGTGAACACCCCGCAATGAGGGACAGAAACTGGTGGCTAAACATCCCAGCTTCCTCTCCTCAGGGTGAGACCCTGAGGCTCATTGCACGTGGTCTCACAGAGGCCCCTGTGGGCACCAGCCCCAGCTGCCTGGAGCAGTAACTCTGTCATGAACGTGGTCCATGGGCTCCTCTCCCTTTGCTATCATACTTCCCCATTCCTGTATAGTCATTGTTGGACCACTTACCAACCAAACTACTTGCTCCTAAATTTTGGCTTCCAAATTTGGCTTCCAGGTTTGCTTTGGAAGGAAACCAAATAAAAAGATGATGTATTAAAGTGCTTAGTATAGTGGGTGGCCCATGGGAAGCGCTCAATCCATTCTCGTGGGTAGATGAGCCACTTGTGCTCAGATGACGTGCCACCTACGGCGTTGGTAAGTGGGAGTGCATCACGTGCACCAAGCGTCTCCAAAGCCTTGTCCATCTGGGTAGTGTGAGTGGGGCGTCTCCATAGCCACATGCACCACGTGGTTGGTGGTCTGCTCCTGTGACCTCCTGGAGCATGTCGGAACAGTGACTATGCAGGCATTGGAAAGGGTACACAGGTGTGCAGCAGGGCTGATGTGTTCAGATGTCACTGCAGGGGGCAGACCACAGGAGCAGACGCACCATATGTGAATATAGCTGTGCAGAGCGTAAAGGGCAGAGGGTCACCCACCAACATTCCCAGCCCCAATGGCCAGATGTGAGCATTGGGAGGAGAGCTCGTGGACTCCTCTCTATCAGCGGGAACTGCTTGGTGTATTGTCCCCTGTCTGGCTGCTTGGGAACTGGGAAACAGCATAAGGCATGCTGCCTGCTTTG
The DNA here is from genome assembly GCF_963924675.1 of Phocoena phocoena. Classification (NCBI taxonomy): domain Eukaryota; kingdom Metazoa; phylum Chordata; class Mammalia; order Artiodactyla; family Phocoenidae; genus Phocoena; species Phocoena phocoena. Next base: position 71,133,442 of record NC_089228.1, on the reverse strand, counting down.
AAGAACTGTCTCCGAAGAAGAGAACACATATTAAGAGAACTGGAAGGAGCCTCAGATTTCATTTGAGTTGACCCGTCATCACACTCAAGAGAAAATGAAATGACTGTGCGAATCACTATAGAGTAGTATTGACATTTTGCATAATTCTTTGTTGAGGGGCTGTCGTGCACAGTGTAGGATGTTTACCAGCACCTCTGGCCTCTACCCACTGGATGCCAGCAGCAGCCCCACCCCAAGTTGTAACAACTAAAAACATCTCCAAGCATTGCCTATAAAAAACACATTTACCTGTAAAAAATACAAATATATGGAGGCTAGACAGTGCACTACTAAATAACTAAGAGATCACTGAAGAAATTAAAGAAGAAATTAAAAAATACATAGAAACAAATGACAATGAAAACACAATGACTCAAAACCAAAAGCAGTTCTAAGAGGGAAGTTTATAGCAATTCAATCTCAACTCAAGAAACAAGAAAAATCTCAAATAAACCATCTAACCTTACACCTAAAGCAACTGGAGAAAGAAGAACAAAGAAAACCCAAAGTCAGTAGAAGGAAAGAAATCATAAAGATCAGAGCAGAAATAAACGAAATAGGAATGACGAAAACAATAGCAAAGATCAATAAAACTAAAAGTTGGTTTTTTGAGAAGATAAACAAAAGTAATAAACCTTTAGCCAGACTCATCAAGAAAAAAAGGGAGAGGACACAAATCAATAAAATTAGAAATAAAAAAAGAGAAATCACAACTGACACCGCAGAAATACAAAGGATTATAAAAGACTACTACAAGCAACTATACACCAATCAAATGGACAACCTGGAAGAAATGGACAAATTCTTGGAAAGGTACAATTTTCCAAGACTGAACCAGGAAGAATTAGAAAATATAAACAGACCTATCACAAGTAATGAAATTGAAACTGTAATTAAAAATCTTCCAACAAACAAAATTCCAGGACCAGATGGCTTCACAGATGAATTCTATCAAACATTTAGAGAACAGCCAATACCTATCCTTTTCAAACTCTTCTAAAAAATTGCAGAGGGAGGAACGCTCCCAAATTCATTCTACAAAGCCACCCTGATACCAAAACCAGAAAAAGACATGACAAAAGAAGAAAATTACAAACCAATATCACTGATGAATATAGATGCAAAAATCCTGAACAAAATACTAGCAAACAGAATCCAACAGCACATTAAAAGGATCATACACCATGATCAAGAAGGATTTATCCCAGGGATGCAAGGATTCTTCAATATATGCAAATCAATCAATGTGATATACTATATTAAAAAATTAAGGAATAAAAACCATATGATCATCTCAATAGATGCAGAAAAAGCTTTTGACAAAATTCAACACCCATTTATGAAAAAAACTCTTCAGAAAATGGCCATAGAGGGAAACTACCTCAACATGATAAAGGCCATATATGAAAAACCCACAGCAAACATCATATTCAATGGTGAAAAACTGAAAACATTTCCACTAAGATCAGGAACAAGACAAAGATGTTCACTCTTACCACTCTTATTCAACATTGTTTTAGAAGTCCTAGCCATTGTAATCAGAGAAAAAAAAGAAATAAAAGGAATCCAAATTGGAAAAGAAGAAGTAAAACTGTCACTGCAGATGACATGATACTATACATAGAAAATCCTAAAGATGCCACTAGAAAACTACTAGAACTAATCAATGAATTTGGTGAGGTTGCAGAATACAAAATTAATGCACAGAAATCTCTGGCATTCCTATACACTGACAACAAAAAAATCAGAAAGAGAAATTAAGGAAACAATTCCATTTACCATTGCAGCAAAAAGAATAAAATACCTAGGAATAAACCTACCAAAGGAGGCAAAAGACTTGTACTCAGAAAACTATAAAACACTGATGAAAGAAATCAAAGATGACATAAACAGGCGGAGAAATATACCATGCTCTTGGACTGGAAGAATCAATATTGTGAAAATGACCATACTACCCAAAGCAATCTACAGATTCAATGCAATCGCTATCAAACTACCAATGACATTCTTCACAGAATTAGAACAAAAAATTTTTACAGTCTGTATGGAAACACAAAAGACCTCAAATAATCAAAGCAATCTTGAGAAAGAAAAATGGAGCTGGAGTAATCAGGCTCCCTGACTTCAAACTATACTACAAAGCTACAGTAATCAAGACAGTATGGTACTGGCACAAAAACAGAAATACAGATCAATGGACCAGGATAGAAAGCCCAGAGATAAACCCATGCACCTATGGTCAGCTAATCTATGACAAAGGAGGCAAAGGATATACAATGGAGAAAAGACAGTCTCTTCAATAAGTGGTGCTGGGAAAACTACATGTAAAAGAATGAAATTAGAACACTATGTAACACCACACACAAAAATAAACTCCAAATGGATTAAACACCTAAATGTAAGACCAGACACTATAAAACTCTTAGAGGAAAACATAGGAAAAACACTCTTTGACATAAACCACAGCAAGATCTTTTTTGACCACCTCCTAGAAAATAAAAACAAAAATAAACAAATGGGACCTAATGAAACTTCAAAGCTTTTGCACGGCAAAGGAAACCATAAACAAGACAAAAAGACAACCCTCAGAATGGGAGAAAATATTTGCAAATGAAGCAATGGACAAAGGATTAATCTCCAAAATATACAAGCAGTTCATGGAGCTCAATATCAAAAAAACAAACAACCCAATTAAAAAATGGGTGGAAGACCTAAATAGACATTTCACTAAAGAAGACGTACAGATGGCCAAGAGCCACATGAAAAGATGCTCAATGTCACTAATTATTAGAGAAATGCAAATCAAAACTGCAATGAGGTATCACTTCACACTGGTCAGAATGACCATCATCAAGAATCTATAAACAATAAATGCTGGAGAGGGTGTGGAGAAAAGGGAACCCTTTTGCACTGTTGGTGGGAATGTAAATTGATACAGCCACTATGGAGAACAGTATGGAGGTTCCTTAAAAAACTAAAAATAGAACTACCATATGACCAGCAATCCCACTACTGGGCGTATACCCTGAAAGAACCATAATTCAAAAGGACATATGTAACCCAATGTTCATTGCAGCACTATTTACAATAGCCAGGACATGGAAACAACCTAAATGTCCAACAATAGATGAATGGATAAAGAAGATGTGGTACATATATACAATGGAATATTACTCAGCCATAAAAAGGAATGAAATTGGGTCATTTCTAGAGATGTGGATGGACCTAGAATCTGTCATACAGAGTGAAGTAAGTCAGAAAGAGAAAAACAAATATCGTATATTAACACGTATATGTGGAATCTAGAAAAATGGTATAGATGAACCTATTCGTTGGGCGGGAATACAGACATAAACATAGAGAACGGACATATGGACACAGTGGGGGAAGGGGAGGGTGGGATGAATTGGGAGATTAGGTTTGACATAAATACACTACCGGGTGTGAAATAGAGAGCTAGTGAGAACCTGTCAATAGAACAGGGAGCTCAGCTCGGTGCTCTGTGATGACCTAGATGGGTGGGATGTAGGGTAGTGTGGGAGGAAGGTCCAAGAGGGAGGGGATATAGGTATACATATAGCTGATTCACTTCATTGTACAGCAGAAAATAACACACATTGTAAAGCAATTTTACTTCAATTAAAAAAAAAAAAAGGATGTTTACCAGCATCTCTGGCCTCTATCCACTGGATGTCAGCAGCAAACACACCCCAAGCTGTAACAACTAAAAATATCTCCAAGCACTGCCTAATGTCCCTGGGGAGCAAAAATCACCCCAGTTGAAAAACAGTGCTGTAGAAGCAACACACACATGTGTAGACACATAGAATAAACATGGGTGAACAGAAATAGACAGGGTCACTTCCTAATTAGTCCTGGATGGAGTCAGCTCACACCGTCATTGAGAACAGGGCTCTGTAGTGAAAAGTATCTGACTTCAGATTTCATTTCTCGTTCACCAGCTTTGTGACCTTGGATACAAAATGAAAATCAGATCATTCCACTCCTCTGCTTAAAACACTCCACTAGTTTCCCATTGATCTTAAAATGAAATCCACACTCTTTACCATCCTCTACCAGACCCGAATCTCTTTTTTAACCACTCTCTGCTCTCCCTTGCTCTGTTGCAGCCACACTGAACTCTTTTGTTCCCTGAGGGTGCAAAGCTTCATTCTCACCGCGAGGCTTTTGCACTTGCTGTCCTCTGGCTAGAACATCCTTCTCCTAGATCACTGTGTGTCTGGCTCCCTGTCATCTCTCAAGTCTCAGCTCAAATGTCACCTCCTCAGAAATGCCTTCCCTGATCTTGGATCACCCTAACTAAAGTAGCCGCTTCTGCCCCGTAACTCTCTCTAGCACCCTGTCTCTTCATTACACTTAGACATGCCCCTGAGTGTGTATTTTTCTTTGCTTCTTGTCTGTATCCCCACAACAATGCAAGATGCATGAGAGCAGGACCTACAACAACATTGGACAAATAATTTGTTTTCATTCATTTATGGGGAAGATTAAGTGAGATAATGATAGTAAAATAACAACAATAGTAATAATAAAGCATTTACATGCACATGTCTAGAGTAAATACTCAGTATCTGTTGATTTTAACTTATTATTTTTATCATGCAGTTTAGACATGATCTGTCATTGTGGCTGCCCCAAGTCACCTGAAGTCCTCTTCATGTTTTGACAGATTCCCAGTGTAGAATCCCAAAGCACCACATTTCCTACCTACAGTGATCAACACATTCTGGTTTGCCTGGGACTTTTCTGAATTTAGTACTGAAAGTCCTGCATTTTGGAAAACCCCCAGTTCCGGGCAAACTATGACGGTTGGTTACACTATTTCTAACTCCAATATGAGTGCTAATTAGGTACAATGGCAGCTTTGATTGGGGACTGAGTTAAGTGAGAGATGGGGGTGGGGGAACGCCCATTTTGCTGGTGTGGTTTTGTGGTGCAAGGTGATGGCAGCTTGCCAATTGTTACAGAGACATAGATCCCCTTAGCAGGCCAGGTCTAAGGTTTGTCCCAGGATTTGTTTCCAGCAGCTGAGTATAAGACTGTTTCTTAAGCGCTCCTGATTTTGTGAGCTTTCCATATCCTTACTAAACTGCTCTCTGTCTAAACTACCTAGAAAGGACTCTGTTGTCTGCAACTAAGAGGCTCAATCAACACATACAGTAATTATACAAGTCTCTTCAGTGAGGTCTACACTGTAGTAAAGAGCCTCTTAAGGGATGCTCGAGAAAATCAATATCTGGACCATCAAGGGGACTTCTCATTGCCAGCCCATTCATTTGATAAGGCAAATGCCAGTGTCTGCCACTCCAAATACCCCAGACATAGTCTACTGCACCGTGTGGCAAGATGTACCTTCTATCAGTACAGTGAGGCCGTGAACACAGCCCTCTTGATCCCTGGGCATCTGTGCCTGGCCACCAGCAGACTAGGGTATCAATTACGCTGGATCCTGAGTATCTCTCAGCTAGCCAGGAGGGTGGAGACACACCCCTCAGGCTGGGAGTGGGCTTGGGAAACTGACCCAGCACAGAGGGTTGCCCTGGAGGCCAGATGGTCCTGGTTTACATGCCCACAGGGCATGTAGATCTCATGGAAAGTTTAGACAATCACATGTACCAGGATATTTGGAGTTAGTAAAAAATATTCCAAGAAAAGATTCAATTCAGAAGGCAAGTGGGGCATTGGTCGCCCCGGGAGCCTTGTTCACGGACAGTGGGGAGGACTTCAGGGACCTGGATTCAGCCCAGGGAAATGAGTTCAGTGGGGTCTGGGTAGGAATTGGGCCCAGCACCCCATGTCTAAGGCATAGAGGAGAAGTCAAGTCAGAAGCAGAAATTAGGATTCCCTGAGGGGCAATCTAGTTTCCTTAGGTGAGCATGAATCCTTATAGAAACGCAATGTTGTTCTGTATGCATATGATTTTATACACAGAGTACGGTGTTATGGACTTGGGTTTCACTTTTTTAACTCTTAGCACTGATTTTTTTAAACTTTTGCTTTTGGGTAAATTTATTTAGTGATGTATAACGTATATGGTAACATGCAAAATCTTAAGCGTACATCTCAATGAATTTTTTGTAACAGCTTTATTGAGATAATTCACATTGCACAAATTCAGTTTTAAAGTTTCAGTAGTTTCCAGTATATTGTTGTACCGCTGTGCGGCCATTGCCACTATATAATTCAGAACATTTTCATCACTCCAGAAAGAAACCCTGGGCCAGTGAACAGTCATTCCCTGTTTGCTCTTCCCTGCCCTTTGCCCCCTGGCAACCGTTAAGCTACTTTCTGACTCTATGGGTTGCTGTATTCAGGATTTTAAACTTCATAGAGATGGAGTGAACTCTTTCATTTCTGGTTTCTTTTTCATTACTATGCAGCATTCCATTACCTGAATATACTGCAATGAGTTTACTCATTCTACCGCTGATGATGTTTCTAGGTTTTGTCTATTAAAAATAAAGTTTCAGCCCTTTGAAGAGTCTGTCCATACAGCTGGTCTCTCCAGCACTGCTGGTCAGCAACCTGGGTCCCAGATCTGGTTGGTCACAGAAACTCAACGGTGGAGACACACCTGAGACCCCATAAGACAAAGAACAGAGTCTATAATGCAACCACCTATGGGCAAATTCAAATGACATAAACACAAATACAACTCCAGGGTATACCCCAAAGGATGAAGTGATGGCCTATGAAGGATGGGGCGCGGTGGGAGCGGGGAATGTGGACAAGAGAGAGGACCCGCATGGGCTGATGACGGTGAGTGCGCTGTGACTGATACAAGCACACATGCACACACACCCACAAGCACACATGGCAAGCAAGGGAGGAAGGGAGAGAGAGAGAGAGAGAAAGAAGACACTTCCTTTCTCTCATTTGTTCGAAGACAGTCCTTGAGTTAGAGGCAGCCAGTTTAATGGTTAAACTTGAGCCAGGACTTGCTTTGGGGGTGGGGAAGGCCAAGCTCCCCAGTTCCCACAGTCCGAAGAGAAAGGAGGGAGCTATGCTCTCCTCCTGCCACTAATTGAGCCCTCACTGGGCTGGTCTGGGCTTTATTAAGTTTCCACTTCATCAAGGTTATGGATGAGATTTCTCCACCTTCCTTTGGAGCCAGTCGAGATTTATACTGTGTACCGAGCAAAAAAAATCTCTCTGGGCTTCATTTTCCTTTCTGGAGCTCATTTTCTTTAAATAGGTGGGTTGGACTCCATTCCGCAGAGAAATTCCAAAGCTGAGAATCCTCTTGTATTCCAGGCTCCAGGCAAGAGTGTCTCGTAGAAACAAGCTTCCATCTCATGTCTCTGCCTCCAGGTGCCCGGTCCCTCAGTCCTGCCCCGCCTCACCAACCCTCAGCAAGGTCCCCACTCAGGCCCCCTGCCATCCAGGGGTGCTGGGCTCGAGAATGGGGGACAGCACAAATGCTTTTCCGGGGCCACAGGCAGATTCTTGCAAGAACACGTGCATAGCCGGTCATGCCTACCAGTGAAGTTCTGCCCAAAGAAAGTGGGCTACGGAGCCACAAAAACGGGACGTCAAACGTGAGCCACTAAGAGAGCTTCCTACAGGCTGCAGTGCTTGGAGCGCTTGGCACCTCTGCCAGGAACCCCCCAAGAGGCAGAAGGAGAGAAGAGGGGTCTGTGGACTTGCAACCTGGAGCCTCTTCCTCTCCCTTAAGCCCATTTCCCTAGAATGACAGAGTGTTGGTGCTGGGAGCTGACATAAGAGCATCTATTCCAGTACATAGGAAGTAGAAAAGGAAGAAATGTCCCCGAGGCATGTCCCCAGGGTTAGATGCAGAAACAGAGCAGAGCCAGGTCTGCTGTGGTGAGCAGGCACCAAGGGCTCCTGTTTTGACTTGACCCTGGACTGATCCTGCTTGAGGGAGGTGGGAGGGGTGTTCTAGCTCACAACCCAGGCCTAGAGCCCAGGGGTGCTGGGGTTTGTTTAGGAAGAAAGCAGGTGAGGGAGAGAGGTAAAGAGACAAAAAGACAGGGGCCGAGCCTTCTTGGCAGAGATAGAAATTATGGCAAGATGAGGAAAGAAGAGTGGACACGGGGATGGAGAGAGTAAAGGAGAAAGAAGCGAGGAAGGGAGGGGTGAAGGGTGACCAGCAGATGAGGCCGCCCCCCCCCCCCCCCCACCGCCCACCCTCGCAAGGCAGCTCTCTGGAGGAACTCTTCTTTCCACCCTCACACCTGCCCCTGGTCCACAAGCCCCCGGCCCTGAGTGGGTGTCAGCCAAGCCCAGTGCTGGTGGCCACCCTCCAGTCTGTGCTAGGCCTTCCTTGCTGCACCCCAAGCTCTGTCTGGTCATATGAAGGCTTGGGGAGGGGTGGGGGGAGGCCTGTGGGAGCCAGGGGCTGGAGATAACTCCCACCTTCGATGTCTTCCTAAGTCTGAGACTAAGGAAGCCAGTGTTTGCTCTGGTCCCAGAATCCCAGTTGGGGCAGCAAAGGAGACATGAAGAGAGAGCTGGGGGAAGTGTGGCCCCATGGCTTCAGCACCCTGTGTGATACATAAATCACAGCTGGCTCTTGGAGAATGGCCAAGAGCTATTTCCTGCTGGCCTGCTGCATTGGTTAAACCGGTTCACCTGAAATGGCAGAAACAGAGAAACCGGGAACAGTGCCCCTGCTGTCACCACCTCCAATACCCCAAGAGTGAGGACCGGACGTAGCAAGGCTGCTCAGGCTGGCGATGAAGACTGGCACTTGGGTCCAGACACAGCACCAGGTTCACAAGGGCCAGATGCCTGCGTGACTGACCCAACTCCACCACTTATAAGCCATGTCAAGGTAGGTGAGGTACCTTGATGCCCTGGCCTCAGTTTCCTCATCTGTAAAATGGATTTAATAGTAATAGCCACCTCACAGGTTTATTGTTATTTAACAACGTTTTCCAGCGATGTTCCTATTATATAGTTGACATTCCATCCATAGTCTTTCTCCCATTTCCAATGAGAAGGCACTGAATTTTCTAGACGCTGTGCAGAAGCCCAGACATAGCAGCCAGGATCCTCAGACAGAGAAGCAAAGCCCTTTAAGTTCTCCACTGCAACTAGACTTACCTGGGTGTTCAGAGGGTAGCCAGGACTCCCCAGACACACCTGGAGACACCCAGGGTCATGACCAGGGAGACACATATTCACCTTTAAATTTATGTGTTATTAGTTTCCTAGTTTAATGGAAGGGTAAACTGAGACAATCCATGGGGGAGCGACAGATAACGCTGGGTGGGCAAGTCTCACTTTGAAAAACACGGTTTCCCTGCTTGAAGAGGGTCAACGTCAGGCAATCCCACACTGGACATGGTCAGGGAAAAGGCGGGGAGAAACCTTGGGTGGGACCACGCGGCATAGAACACCTGGCAAGGTCTCATAAGCAGCTGTCACAGCTGTGACTCCCCCCAGCTACACCCCCAGCCCTGAGGCTCCTTCACACGCTCCTCTCTTGTTCACTGCCTGTCTTCATCCCCAGCTGTCAATTCATGTGTCTCAAAATGACATAAGTTAAACATCTTGAAGAACTAGGGATTCATCATGTGACAATGTCGACTCAGAAAGCAGTACTTCTTCGAGCCTGTCACAAACCCAGGGGTTTTTATCTTGATAGTGGATGATTACAGGGTCTTTGGTGCTATTAAGGACCTACATTCCTATGTGTTACCATCTGATGAATAGGTGATTTTATGGGTTGAATTAAGTCCCCTCAAAAGATATATTAAGTCATAACCCCTGGGGATCTGTGAATGTGACTTTATTGGAAATAGGGTCTTTGCAGACGTAATCAAGTTAAGATGAGGGCATTAGGGTGGGCCCTGATCCAATGTGACCAGTGACCTTATCAGAAGAGGGGAAGACAGAGGAGAGAAGGTCACTTGAAGACGGAGGCACAGATTGGAGTGATGCTGCCACAAGCCAAGGAACACCTGGAGCCCCCAGAAGCTGGAAGAGGCAGGAAGGATCCGCTTCATAGGTTTTAGAGGGAGTGTGACCCTGCCAATATCTTTGTGTGTGTGTGTGTGTCTGTGTGTGTGTGTGTGTTTTGCGGTATGAGGACCTCTCACTGTTGTGGCATCTCCTGTTGCGGAGCACAGGCTCCGGACGCGCAGGCTCAACGGCCATGGTTCACTGGCCCAGCCGCTCCGCGGCATGTGGGATCTTCCCAGACCGGGGCACGAACCCGCGTCCCCTGCATTGGCAGGCAGACTCTCAACTACTGCGCCACCAGGGAAACCCTGCCAATATCTTAATTTCAGACTTCTGGCCTCCAGAACTGTGAGCGAATACACTTATCTTGTTTTAAACCACCCAGTGTGTGGCACTTTGTAACAACAGCCCTAGGAAATGAATACAGGAGGAAAAAGAGTGTACCATTTCAGTGGAGACAGCTGGGGGTTGGTAGGAAGGAAAGTACTTGATTTAAGGGGACCCTGGAATCCCCTGTCTTTGTCTACCCAGCAGGTCTTCCTCTCTTTTCTTTCCTCTACCTCCCTTCAACTCTGTAGCCAATGGATCCGTCAGTCATTAATGACCGGCACTGGCAACCTGCCCCATACACCTGGCTTTGTACTGGAGGCCGAGAGGGACACAACAACATCACAGCTGAACTCATGACCTCCTGGGCCCCTGGGGGGCGTGGTAAAGCGTGTGGCCTCCAGGGTTAGAGCACTAAGGCACCAGGCCCTGATGTCAGGGGAAGGAGTCTGGTCTTTATTCTGAAGACAGTGGCCCCCGTGGAATTTAGAATAATACCAGGGGCCTCCAAAACCTGGGGGAAGATGCTCCAGAGCCAGGAAGTTGAGCAAGTGCTCACTAATCCACTCCAGGGACATCGAGGGTCTGAACCAGGATGGGGTGGAGAAGAGGATGGGACAGATTGGACAGTCATGGAGCTAACATTGAGAGCACTTGATACCTGGGGGAGAGGGGGCTATGGAGAGGAACATGTAACATGATTCCTTGGTTTTTTGCCAGAGTTACCTGGAAGGACAGTAATGGGAGGGTGTTAGACTCCATCAAGGCAGGGGCTCCCCACGTCCTTCCGCAGCAGCCTCCCCAGCATCCCGCAGGCCTGCAGGAGGTGGGCGCTCAATAAGTGAGCGGCAGGGAGGGAACCACAGGAGCGATCGCAGGTTTGGAGGGGTGCTAATTAAGCTTAAGAGACCGTGTGGCAATCATGTCAAACTGTCCAGAGGGCTGCTGGAAATGCAAACTTGGATGGAGGAGCAGAAACTTGGGGGCCAACAGCAGCAAAGTGAAAATGATAGCCCCACCCAGGTTTAAAGCCCAGAGATGGCTCAGCTCTTTAAGCAGCCTGCGGGCTCTGTGAGATTTGTCAAAACAGTGATTTTAGAGACAATATCAGCGGCCGGTGGTGAGGGAGCACAGTGATGGGCTAAGATAACCAAGGATTCTCACGGCAACCTTGAGGAACGGGAGTGGGCAAGTCCATTTCTTGCTGGAGTCTCACGTGCCCCAGCCTCGCCTCCACGGCTGGGGGGAACACCGGGAATTCTGTCCTCCTCTATCGCCACTTTGAAATGTCAGCATGAATACTTTTCTCATAGAAAAAACGATTTTAAGGCTTTATTTTTAAAATCAAAAGGGGTGTTAGAGCTGGGAAGCCGTGCTGGCCATAATGAGACGTGTGTTTTTTGGGGCCATTAACAGGCACTTGGAGGTCAGTGATGACCTATAAATGTATTCATGCATTCAGGCCCAGGGCAGGTTTCACCGACTGCTTCCAGGTGCCTTGGAGATGGCGTCTGCAGTCAGGAGACAGCCGGCCATGCCCACCAGCCACAGTGACACCCACCTGCACCTCCCCACCTGCACGCTCCTTCCTGCTCGCCCCTGCTGCTGTGGCGCTGACCCCGATGTTTCAGTATCTCTCGGAAGCTCTGAGACACCTTTCAGGAAAACCACAGGTCCTGACCCAGGTTGTCATTTTCTCTGTCTCCTCTACAGGATGCCCCCAGGCAGCCCAGCACCCCAACCTCCTGGCTCACCCCATGCCCCCTCCATAATCGCTTCATGCTGAGGATGTAGCACCTGGAGTCAGTCTGACCCGGGCTCCAGTCCTGACTACTTGGATCCTGACCATACACAGCCAGACTCTCAGGCCTCAGCTTCCCCGTCTGTGAAAGGTTCTCTCCTTGGTACCCTCCTGGGCCCGGCATGGTGCCTGGCCCGCATTTGATGCTCCACAGACACCGAGTGGGTGTGCGAATGTGTGCTTCCTGGGAGCGCTGTACGGACGCACATGAACGCGCATCGCTCGCTCAGTAAACGTGCTCAGTGATGTTTAAGTTGGCTTGCAGATATCGGTTATACTATACCAGCCTCCTCCTGGTGTCCTGCTTGGTTCCCCTCTGAAAAGCCTTTGCCCATCTTCACGAGGACCAATCGGCCTCACTCTCCCGGTCCTGGAAGACTTCCGCCTTCCTCATGCAGGCTTCCCTGGCTGCCCCCAGCCTGGGTAACTCCCTCACCTGGCTGACGTCTGCCTTTTGGTAAGTTCCTCTGAGTTTGGGACTTGCACTAACACTGCAGCACCCACCCGAATTCTAAGCCCTGCAAGGTGCCTTGTTATCTGTCTTTGCTTAGTAGATACTCCCAAAGACAGGTGGGCTGGTCAGGGGGTCACTGATTCAGTCACCAGAAAGGAATCCTGGATTAATCACATTGGGGCATAATCATAAGACACTGACTGTGGCCTGGGACCAATCCAGGCATTGGCAGTACACACAGGCCTGCACACACCTGCACACATATGCACACACTTGCACGTGCCACGGCATACTTGAGGAGGTAGTCTTTGCTTTCCTGTAAAGCTCCACTGAGCTGTGTCCCAGTGGGGAGGGCCCGGCTCTGAGCATGGAGGTGGCCCACACCACACGATGTGAGGAAGGCTCTTATAGGTCCCGGGGCTGGTTCAGTGAGATACGGCTGCTGCTCCACTACCGAGAGGGTTGTCCTGGGAGGAAGAGGAAAGGGACAAAGTTGTGCACCCCGAAACCAGGCGGGGACACTGCTAAGCCCAGGAGGTGTGGGGATGAGAGGGGCGCACGGGGGTCCCAGCCTGGGGTTATTTCCTAAGGCAGGTGGGCTGACATCTGGCAGTAGGGTTTGACTTCAGGTGAAACTATACTCACACACACGGACACCCATTCATGTCACACACAGACACACACACACACACCCCTGAGGTAGTAGGTACATAGTTTCCTAACACACCCTGCTTACACACTGGTAGAGTACAGGCTCTAGCTGGTTTCTCTTGACAAAGAAGTAGGAGCAGGGAGGGGATGTGCCCTTAGAAGGGAAGTGGTACATACACAGTGTGCAAGCTCGCTGAATGCTGAGTGATTTGTACACTTGCTCAGCGAATATCTACGTATTTACCGAGACCACCGTGTGCAAAACACTGAGCATACCAGACACACACACACACACACACTCATATATCCACAGACGCCCAGGAGTGGCCAATGAACTCTATCCTATCCCCCGTAAGAATAGCAAAATGGGAAGCTCATAGTCTTAGCGGCCATCTCCAGGCCCGATACTATTTCCCTAGTTACCTCTCCTGGGGCTGGGGGCCAAGTGTCATGTCACCCACACAGCCTCCCATGATGTAAGTCCTATTATTAGGCCCATTTTACAGATGAAGAAATAGAGGCATGGAAGGCAAGTTGCCTAAGACCATACAGCTAGATAGAGCCACTCAGGTAATAAATGCTGGCATCTGGGAGAATGTGTGATTCGCTTGCTGGAGTTAATCATGCCTAAGTAATAAACTGACATCATCTTTTGTACCTCGATCTCTTCATTAGTTGCTACCACTCACTTTCCCTAGACCCAGCAGAAGAGGAATCCCAGAACAGAGTGCTGGACTGGCATTAGGACAGCTCCATTCTGCAGCCAGCTCAGCCTGTCCCTCTGTGTGTGATCCTGGGCAAGACCCTCCCTGACCCTGGCACTCAGTGTACACATCTGTAGGAGGAGGAAGTGGGACCAGCTGGCTTCAAAAGTGCCTCCCAGTCCCACCATCCTCTTGCACATCAGTCTGCTGACTCCACAGAGGGTGGGGGATCATGTAGAAGCTGCTGTTTGTGACTTTTCCAGGGCTCCTCCTACCTGGGCATCGCCCCCAGGTTGGTTCTGTTTTGCAGTGAAGCCAGCCGTGTAGGAGTGCCTAGCTGCCTGTCTCTTTTGAGTTGTCCCTTTTGGGATGTCTTTTCACACCTCCCAGTGCTGGGTGGGAGTGGATGAATGCCACATGTTTGCTGGGACGAGGCCCCTTCCTTCCCCTCCGTGGGATGCTTTCAGCACAGAACCTGGGGATGGATGCCTCTGATCTGACCTTCTGTGAGCTGCTAGGGGATGTCTGCATGGCAGCAATCCATCACTGTCTCTGTGTGAGCCCTTCTTCCCTGATCCCCAAAGGCCAGAGGAAACGCCTCCTTTGCCAGAGCTGGTCCCTGACTAACGGAGGAAGTGAATTAATTACGTAGCCTCAGGCCTGTCGCGGTCCCTCTCTGGGCCTCAATTTTCACAGTTGTAAGATGAAAGGATTGGACCAGACAGTCCCCCAAGATACTTCCACATCTGATATTGTACGGTTTATTTCATTTCTGTGTTTGTTTCATGTTCCTCCCAGTGCCCTCGTAGTTCCCATGTCTTACATACATCATATCTGCTGGTTGGGCTTTTAAGCTGCTTCCAACACTCCACTGGAGGGACATAGCACACTGGGCTAAGTGCTGTTTTGTTGGACTAACTTGCTATTCAAACATGGTTAATATTGAGGTTTTGTTTATGAAGTAACACTGCATGGAAAAGACACAACAGAAAAGAGGATGCACATGTTGGTTAGAACATGGGGAAAATGTCTAACATCACTTGAGAAGGAACTCCGAGAGATGGGGTGTTTGAGTTTCATACTCAGTGGATTATTCTGGCTGTAATGTTCCTTGAAGTTAATAATTTCTAAAAAATGTGGCTGATGAGACTAAGTGGCCTTCCAGATTTCATCAAGGAGCCTATGGGGCTTCCCTAAAATTTCATTAGGAAGAGACTAATTTAAAGATTAACTAATGGAAGAGATGCAGTTATCTAATTAATTGTGCAGGCGCAAGAGGTAATGTAGAGAGAGAAGTTCCAGGCAAATGATAGAGACCAAAAAACAAACAAACAAACAAAAAGAAAAAAAAAGAGTAGAGCTGAAGCGTAAAGAATCGTCAGTGTTTCTGTTGCCCAGAGTGGAAGGTTCCCTTTCCAAATGATGAGTCCCAGTACCCAAAGAGTGATGCCTTTGGAATCTGGACCCCTCTATACCTATGGGATGAAAATAACCTTGAGATGACATTCAACTTCCTTTCACTTATTCAAAATTCCTCAACAGCTTTTTAAACAAATTTAGTCTCTATGCAAACCTGCCCAACAGGAAGAAGCACCTGTGCAAATATCACTGCTAAACTGCCAAATAAATCTCTCAGTATAAATAATAACAGCAGCTATGAGTTCCAGTGCCTTCTACGTAAAAGGTACTTCACACGCATCTAACTATAATTTTTATAATAACCCTGCATGGTGAGGATTAATATTTCAGGGCTACCATGTACAATCATGTAGCTGGCACACTGCACAACTCTGGGGACACCATTCACACTGGAGTCTTTGTGAATGGTAGCTTTGGAAGTTGTGCAGTGCACAACCTGTACTACTGTACAGGTTTAATCATAATATAACAAGACTTCTACGGTGTTCTGTTCCGTTCTAACCACTTACATGCATATATGTCAGGTCATTTAATCCTCGTGCCCACCATGCAAGGTGTCTGGGTTCAAAATATACCTTTCTGTCATCCCACATTGCCACTTGGGCAATGATTTTAATACACTGTCACATGGTCTCTGGTCAGCTTCTCTGCCTGTGACTAATATGCAACTGTCAGAGGGTGACTGTATTGAGTTCCTGAACCTGAGAATCTGAGAACCAGGCCCTCAATCTCAGTGACCCACCAAGGCAGACATTCTGGGGGGCCCTCCCAAGGTGACCAGGGAGCCATGTTCATCAATCACTACGTTTACCATGCACCACTGTCCCTTCCTGAGGAGGGGGCACATGCTCCACATTTTTGTAGAATAAGAACATGAAACATTTTGAAAGGTTGAGTTGACTCCATAAGAAGAAAAAAGTAGAGGAAAAATCTGATGACCGCTCCTACCCCAAACCCTCACATCTGAGGTACCAAGGAGGGTGACAGGACAATTCTCAGATCAGTAGGTTTCTAAGACTGACCTCTGGCTGGGTTTGTCACATTGTGTCCCAGAAGGAGAGAAAAAGACAATGGTGGTCCTGTCGAGAGCCCTGGTCCTAGCTCCTCCTTTTACTCACATGCTGGTATGACGTGTCTGGCCTCGCAGATGGCTAGAGAAATCCTTTTGTGGTTAAATGGGATGAGGTATCAAACAATCCCTCCATGAAAAAGGTACACCAGTTCACAGACGTGAATCGTGAGGGCCACAGCTCACTCCCTGTACGTACGTGTAAGGTGGCTGCCCCAGGTCTTTCTTCTCTGCAACCCCTGTCAGCCAGTTTTCAGTACAACCATCACCCTCTCTCCCTTGGTTGGGGAGGACTTCTGTCCTCCACACCCGCATAGCCCCCCGTGGATTTCAAGTAGTCTTGCTGTTGCCATAGTAACTCGACCCAGCCTGCTGGTTGCAAAGAGTGGAGCTTGCATTCTGTCATCTTGTCCACATGCCTGGGCCAGCTTGACTCGGGAGAGGGAGAGGGGGATGGTGGCGTTCAGTCAGACTGGACAACTTCATGTCCCTCAGCCACTTGGGCTTGGTGGGAAAAAGCAGATCAGCTCAGCGTGGTTTCTCACACCCGATTGCCCTTTATATCCCATCTACACTGTGGAGCATTTCCTGCTTAACTTCCCCACATGTCCTTCCTCTTCCAGAATGTTCCCCAGGCCCCCCCGACATGTTAACTGTCATCCTTAACCCCAACCCATCTTCCCAGAGGCCTCCAGTCCCTCCCATGGATCAGACCCAGAAGCAGGTGTGGGGCTTTGTGTCAAAAGAACTGGAGAAGGAACCCAAGCCAGAAAACCTGGTCCTTTGGGCAAAACTCCAAACTCCTCAGCCCAAGATCCTCTCTTCACAGGGTCAACACAAATGGAGTATACAGGATATAGGAGTCACCGTCTTTAACTTATCCCAAAAGGTTAGAGAGAGTCCCCCAAGATCTCTAATTTTCCTTCGATCATTGCCAGGATTTCTCTGAGTTATCTATATTAATCCTGAGTTTTCTCCCTCAAGGTAAGTATTTTGTCATAGTTACCTTGTTAAAAATTATTTCTTTTTTAAAAAACTCTTTCACGGGGTTATTAAATTGTTACGATTCTTATTATAGTCTGTGCTTAATTCCTAACCACTCCTCAGAACCAAGGCAAATCCATCTCCTCTTGCCCCTAAAGTGACCTGCTTAGGCAGCCCCTTGCATCTCAGGAGGCTGTGAAGGTGGTGCTGAGGGTCTTTTGAAAGGACTCTGTACGGTGGCTTCAGAGCTGGTGTTGGATGTTCAAATTTGCAGGCCAGCAGCTCATGAATACATACTTTGTTAATTTATTTGGTTGTAAAATTTTTAGTTCATACATATACGTATTTTTTTAGCAAAGATTTTTTTTTTTTTTTTTTTTGTGGTACGCGGGCCTCTCACTGTTGTGGCCTCTCCCATTGCGGAGCACAGGCTCCGGACGCGTAGGTTCAGCGGCCACGGCTCACAGGCCCAGCCGCTCCGCGGCATGTGGGATCTTCCTGGACTGGAGCTCGAACCCGTATCCCCGGCATCGGCAGGTGGACTCTCAACCACTGCACCACCAGGGAAGCCCTCCTGGTCCCTTTTAACTCCGCTAAAACTGTTCTTGCTAAGGTCACCAATGATCTCCTTACGGTAAAAAATTAATACGTTTTCTTTCTGGTACCTAATGTCCAGTCTGCTTCATTTGATCTCTTTAGCCACACTTCTTTTCTGCAAACTTTGGTCGCACAGAATCATACACATGGAACACACTATTATTTCTCTGTGGTCTCCTCTTTCATGATCTCAGGGCTTCGGGACTTAATGGGTTTTAAGCACCTGTCGTAGCAGCACATTGCACAGCTATAAATGGCACTGTTGCTATTTCCTTCTGCTGTTCACCATTCCCACAAGGCCTGTGGGCTTACTCTTTTCGTGTATTCCCCAGCAAGCCTGGTAGTGTGGACTTTCAGTTGTGAAATGAAGGAAAGTTGAAAGGAAATGAAAAGGGACATGAGAACGATCCATGTAAATGACCCTATTGGTCAGACTTCAATTCTGATGCTCTAGGAGAATAGAACATGTTTAGTTGCACTTGAAAAAATGTTAATAAAATACTTAAAATACTGTCTGCTCTACAGATACTGTAATCCCTTGAGTCACAAAGTCTCCTTTGTGACCCAGGACAGCATCAAAATATTCCCTGGAAAGTATATTGAGAGGGGGATAGTGAAAGCAAAAGATCTGGAACTAGACAATCTGTCCCCACATCCTGTCCATAGACACCTTTCAGTCCTCCTTTTCTAGCCAGAAGAGCTCTCCAGAGGCAGAATTCCATTATCTCAATTACCCAACCATCTTTTGTGGATCTTGTATTTCACATGGTCCATCTCATAATGGCTCCACCTCTCCTGCCCCCATCTAGGTTGTATGTGCAAAAAGCCCATCAGAAATAACCCTCATCACATGCAGGGATTCTCAGTGACTGCCAGGAGGAGAAGAAAACCTCCCCTAGCTGTTAGTTTTTTTTAAAAATTGGTGGCTGGGAAGCATAAGTAATTTTAAAAAGCTACTTCCTTCTAACAGATTCAAACAATTTATCCGGTCACTGAATACAGAGGAATTTATGTTTGAATAAGCATTTCCTGGAAATACTTTAACCAATGGTATCATCTCTGGTAGCTTAGGTGATAAAAAGCATAGATAAAAAATATGGGAAAGCTTCCCTGGTGGCGCAGCGGTTGAGAGTCCGCCTGCCAATGCAGGGGACACGGGTTCGTGCCCCGGTCTGGGAGGATCCCACATGCTGCGGAGCGGCTAGACCCGTGAGCCATGGCCGCTGGACCTGCGCGTCCGGAGCCTGTGCTCTGCATTGGGAGAGGCCACAACAGTGAGAGGCCCACGTGCCGAAAAAAAAAAATATATATGTATATATATATATATATATATATATATATATATATATATATGGGAAAAGCTTTTCTGGAATGCATTTGTATCTTGAGGGTGGATATCTCTTTGATATTTATAAATCATGGCTGTTTCCAACTTGTTTACATTCAGATCCTGTTCTTGTGTCTGGTCCTTCTAACCTTGCCTCTACCAGCTATGATCTTCCCTCTCTCAGATTCATGTCCCTCTTATCCTACTATGGCAGGAGACCCTGACCGGACAGGGGAAAAAACAGGGCGTCGAGAGTTTTTGACATTTGTCGATGGCTTTCCCTCTGCTACCACTCTTGGGTTCCTCATCTGCAGTCCCTCTACTGCCGTCTGCAGAGGAGAAAGTTTTAATATCCTTCATCTCTTTACAAATTAACACTGAAATTCTGCTGACAAGCCTTATCCTTTCCAAGGTTTAAATCCCAGGGCTCTTGAGCTGTGACAATTTAAATGAGCAAGATTTCCAAGAACTGATGAGTGAAGCTTTAAATGTCTCACAGAAGCAAGCTGCCAAATCCTCCTTTAAAGACTTCTGTAGAACAAAGTATTTGGTGAGCAGCTGCCTGTGGAAGCACGCATGTGCTCTGCAGTGATGGTGGGGAAGATACTTTTAAGAGTGATTATAAACTGAAACAGCTGGAAGAAACCTTAGGAACGAATTCACCAACAAATACATTTTAAGGATGAATAAAACAGACCTAAGGAGGGTTAAGTTGTTTTTTCAAGGCGATAGTGTCAACTTCAACTTAAGTCTCCTAAGAGTAGGGCTAAAAAATATCTAAAGAGATAATGGTTGAAAAGTTCCCCAGTTTGGTAAAATCATAAGCGTAGAGATTCAGGAACCTGAGCAGCCCCAAACAGGATCATCCTAAGGAATCCTTACTAAGACACGTCATAATCAAACTTCTGAAAACTTGCAAAGAAGGAATCTTGAAAGCATCAAGTGAAAAATGATACCTTACCTACAGAATAAAAGCAATCTGAACGATAACATATTTCTCATTAGAGGCTCTCAGGAAGTGGTACAACATTTTTCAAGTGCTGAGGAAACAGATTGTCCAAGTGGATAAAAGTACATGATCCAACTACATGCTGTCTACCAGAAAGTCACTTCAAAAGTAACAGTATAGGTAAGTTGAAAAGAAAAGGATTGAGAAAGATATACCATGCAAATGTTAATCAAATTAAGGCAAGAGTAGCTATATTATTATCAGAAAAACTAGACTTTAGCACAAGGAAAATTACCAGGGACAGAGAGGGTCATAACAGGATGACAAAAGGATCAACCCACCAAAAAGACATTGCAACTCTAAATGTGAATGGACCCAGGGACAGAGCCGAAAAATATGTGAAGTGAAAACTAAGAGGTGAAGGAAAAAAGGAGAAATAGACAAATCCACAATTATAGTTGGAGATTTCAACACTCTCACGTCTCAACATGTGATAGAACAATCAGACAGAAAACTGTAGCAACTATATCAACAAGGGTACGGAAGAACCCAACAGCACTCTCGAGAGGCAGAATCTAATAGACATTTATAGAGCACTCGACCCGACAAGAGCAAAGTACCCCTTCTTAAGTGCCCACGGAACACAGACCGAGCGAGATAGGCCACATTCTGGGCCACAGAAACGACCTCAAAATTTTTAAAAAAATTGAAATCATGAAGAGTGTTCTTGAGACTAAAAGTCAAAGCAGAAAGATGAAATGAAAATCTCTAAACACTTGGAACAGCTAAGTTATCCATGGTTCAAAGAGGAAAGCACAAGGCAAAGTATATACATATATATATAAAATACATATATTAAAAAATAATATGCTATAAAATATATATTATATTTATGTCCACTAAAGCAGTACTGAAAAATAAATTTATAGAACTTCAAGTTTATATTAGAAAAGAGGAAATGTCTCAAATCAATAATCTAAGCTCTTACCTTAAGAACCTAGAAAAAGAACAAAATAAACACAAAGCCAGTAGAAATAATAAAGAGCAGAAAACAATGAAATTGGAAACAGAAAAGCAATAGAGAAAACCAGTAACAGAAAAGTTGTTTTTTTTAAAGATTAATAAAATTGACAAACTTCTAGCAAAATTAACAAAGAGAAAACTCAAATTTCTAACATCAGGAATGAAACAGTAGATACCATCACTGATCCCACAGACATCAAAAGGATAATATGAGGACACTACAAACAATTCTACACACATAAATTTGACAATTTAGGTGAAATGGACCAATTCCTCACAAAGAACAAACTACCACAACTTACCCAGTATAAAAGAGATCATTTGAGTAGCCCTATCACTATAAAGGAAATTCAAATTGTAAGTTAAAAACTCCTGAAAAAGAACTCTCCAGGCCCAGATGGTTTCAGTGGCGAATTCTACCAAACATTTAAAGAAGAATTAATACCAATTCTACAACCATCTTTTCCAGAAAATAGAAGAGAAGGGAACAGTTTTAAATTCATTTTAGAAGCCAATGCAGGGAAACCTTGTTTTATTTTTTATTTTATTTTATTTTACTTTTTGCGGTACACAGGCCTCTCACTGTTGTGGCCTCTCCCATTGCAGAGCACAGGCTCCGGATGCGCAGGCTCAGCGGCCATGGCTCACGGGCCCAGCCTCTCCGCGGCACGTGGGATCTTCCCGGACCGGGGCACAAACCCGTGTCCCCTGCATTGGCAGGTGGACTCTCAACCACTGTGCCACCAGGGAAGCCCAAACCTTGTTTTATTGAACCCCATTTTATTGCTCTTTGCATATATTGCATTTTGCACAGATTGAAGGGTGTGTGGCAACCTGCGTTGAGCAAGTCTATCAGCACTATTTTTCCAACAGCATGTGCTCACTTCCTGTCTCTGTGTCACATTTTGGTAATTCTCGCAGTATTTCAAACTCTCCGATAGCAAAAAGATTATAAGTCACTGAAGGCTCAAATGATGGTTAGCATTTTTTAGCAATAAATTATTTTAAAATTAAGGAATGCACATTGTTTTTTTAAGGCATACAGCTATTGCACATTTAATAGTGTAAACATAACTTTTATATGCACTGGGAAACCAAAACAATTGTGTGACTCGCTTTATTGTGATACTTGCTTTGTTGCAGTGGTCTGGAACCGAACCCACAATATCTCCAAAGTACGCCTGTATTACCTTGACACCAGACAACAATAGTACAAAAGAAAGAAAACTAAAGACCAGAATCCCTCACGAATGTAGATGCAAACATTCTTAACAAACTGTCAGCAAATAGAATTCAGCAATTTATAAAAAACCAACCTCAAAAGGTCGCATACTATCTGATCTCACTTATATAACATTTTCAGAATGACAAAATTATAGAGATGGAGAACAAATTAGTGGTTGCCAAGGGTTAGGGATGTGGTAATTGTGGTGTGTGAGGGGGTGTAACTATGGCATGGAGAGCATGGGGGAGAGTTTTGTGGCAGTGGAATAGTTCTGTATCTTGACTGAGGTGAAGGTGACACAAATCTACACATGTGAAAAAATGGCATACAACTATATCCACATTGTTCCAATATGTTTCCTGGTTTTGATACTGTATTATAGTAACATTAAGATTTAACCATTAGGGGAAACTGGGAGAAGGGTACATGGTGCTCTGTACTGTCTTTGCAACTTCCTATGGATCTCTGCTTATTCGAAAACAAAGAGTTTAAAAACCACTTTGTCCATATCTCAGACAACAGACTCAAGATGCTAGGTTTTGGTCTACCTCTGGCTAGGTCCCCACGCCCACACTACTGCTGTGTCAGTTTCCTAGGGAGCGTCAGTTCCCACAACACGTTTCCTCAAGTCTTAATATTTGCAGCTACTTCATCCAGTTAACAAATTACAACCCTGCACCAAGGTACCAGTGAAGCCATGATTTGGCCCTTAGCTTCTAAACTCAATGTCTTTTCTGTCTCTCTTTGGTCTCTGCTTCTCCATTTGGGAAATCAGAAGCAGAAAGATGGTAGAGAAGGTTGTCTTGGTAGCACCAGGTCTCGTTGGCTGGGCATCTTTGGTCCGTCTCCCAGAGACAGCTCTGATCTGAAGCCAGAGTTAAGAAGGCTGGACTTGGAGTCTCAGCTGTGAGCTGGATGGTGACGAAAAGCCAACATTGCCGGCTGGAGAGAACATACTGGGAGCGCAAAGTGCCAAAGCTGGACTGGGGATGGGCCTGAGGCAGACAGGAGCCCAGGAACACCAGGTACAGATCAGAACCCAGTCACTTCTGGAATGAATCTTCTTATCAGGGCCTTACTTGGTCTAAGAATGGAACACTGAAAGTGGCAGCCTCCTCCAAGGCAGTCTCATTTATTTCTAACAAATATCCCGGAAACTTTTACATGTATGCCATGTTATACAAGGTAACGGAATGCTTGCCTAGACCCATGTGCACTTGAGTCTTCCAACCCATGTGCACTAAGTAACCAGGGTAGAGTCAAAAGCTTAATTAAATGACCAAGGTCAAAATCGATCACACGAAGAAACTATTCATGAGGATTTGGGACGGTGTAGACAAAGGTTTCTTTCCACTTCAACCACTGCACTCACTCTGACCTTGCCAGAGTGTTCTTGGAGAGAAGGGAAAAACGAATTCACAGTGGGTCCACAAAGGCTGACCTTTGGAATCTTTACGCCACTGAAGGCTGATTCATGCCAATGCTCCATTTGAACCATTCGTGGCATATTTCCACTAAAATAGCTTCTTAGAAGTCAAGCTCATCATATGCCAAGGTACCTCCCTGATATCCTAATTCAGTCTGGGGCTTTTATTTTGTTTGTTTGTTTGTTTGTTTACTCTTATACCCCAGAGCCTGTCTGCGCACTGGAATTCTGTTGTCAATCACCCTCCAACCCTCAGAGCCTAGCACTGCACTCCTGGGCAGAGGAAGGAGGGACACATGTATGGTCAGCCTTATTTTTGCCCAAACTGGGCAGTGGAGCAGCCCATCCAAGCCACCCCTGGGTGACTTGGTCCTCTTTTACCAGCAGGTGGACTCTTGTCCACAATCTCATTACAAGTTAGACTCAGCTCAGTAACTGGTATTCAAGATCTTCATTTCCTCACCTCCGTAGAAGCTTAAGACTCAACTTGCGATGCTGAGTCCCTCCTCTCTCTAAGCATAGGAAATGAGCTGGCACTGAGCCTGGAGGACCAAACTTAAAAGTCTGCCAGCAGAGTACCAGGGCATTGAAGCCACGAAGCAGCTGAAGCCAGTTTGAAACCAGGCATTTTTCAAGGCTCAGTAATGAAACTCCAACTCCCAAGAATAGGGCTAAAACACTAGCACCTTAGGAGTTCCCCCAGAAATATCCAGAATATTACTTGGAGGCATCACAACCCTGAAACATCAACTCTTTCACAGCATTTTCAGCATGTCTACCCTTTCTGATCTCAAGATTTTGTGAGACTGGGCAAATTCAGCACTGGTCCGTGAAACACACTCCAGAGTTTATGAAGAATGCTCACACATGCCACACTCATTTGATTCCCAGCCAATCCTGTGACGTAGGCAGAGCAGGACTGTGATAAGAACAATGCCCATCGCAGCATGCAAAGCGTCATTATCTTAACAGCAAACACAGTTCTTTACACCCCCTCCTCCAAGATTAAACCCCTTTCTTTCTTTCTTTCTTTTTTTAAAGAAGATGTTGGGGGTAGGAGTTTATTAATTAATTAATTTATTTTTGCTGTGCTGGGTCCTCGTTTCTGTGCGAGGGCTTTCTCTAGTTGTGGCAAGCAGGGGGCACTCTTCATCGCGGTGCGCGGGCCTCTCACTATCGCGGCCTCTCTTGTTGCGGAGCACAGGCTCCAGACGCGCAGGCTCAGTAGTTGTGGCTCACGGGCCTAGCCGCTCCGCGGCATGTGGGATCCTCCCAGACCAGGGCTCGAACCCGTGTCCCCTGCATTAGCAGGCAGATTCTCAACCACTACGCCACCAGGGAAGCCCCCCAGGGAAGCCCCCTTTATTTATTTCTTAAGGAGATATGCTTAAATGCTAAACCAAGAGCTATCCATATTGATCCCAGATTCAAGGAATTTTGTTTATATATTGTTCTCATTTAATCAGAGAATCATGAAAATCACTTATAAGTGGATTTATTTCTCATTATTTCTTTTCAATAAACATCACCAAATAACTTAATTCATCATTAAGACTTTCTAAGTGATCAAATTGTGCCCAGTAATTTGGGTTTCAAAAATATCTGGCTTCTTTTTTGTAGTTTTAGAGTCAATAGAAACCAGAAAAAAGTCAAAAGGAAAGATGCTTAAATGCAAAATCCAGAGCCCAGTGGGTAGAAATAAACATAAGTAAAATCGCTCCAGGCGGCTGTTTAGCGCTCCTGGCACTTCTACTTAATCCCAGGAAGTACAAGGACACAGAACTTCTCCTACACTCAACACTTACTTTTCAGCAGTCTTCAGAATATTCATAAAAGACACAGGGTGAAGGGGGGAGGCTGGTTAAAAAAAATGGTCTTCAATTCCTATGTTAATTTCTGAGTAGGATAAAACTCTTTAATAGCCGTAATGTTGTAAGCAGAAATGCCAAGTTCCTGTTCGATTGCACATCCAGGTAATTATCAGTCAATGAAAAGTGTGCTAACTATGTATTAGGCGCTGTTCTAGACATTTCAAAGTCTGACTTAAAATAGTTCCTTTGGAGTGAATAATTCATGATTAAAATTTCAAAATTTCAAATGGACAATTCATGATTGAAAAATTGAAAGTATACAGTGGAAAATCTTGCTGACCTTGAGTTTCCCGTCCCAGAGGACACTAGCATTAACAGGATCTTTTATAAAGATGTGGAAGGTCTGGAGCAAATATAAAACATATTCTTATCCACCTACCCCCTTTCTACAAAATAATAGTTATTTTACAGATGAAAGGTTAACTACCACTCTAACTTGTATCCTCTACTTACTGTATCTTCATGATTTCAAAGTGCTTAAAGGAATTCCTCCTTCTTTTATGACTGTATAGTATTTCACTGTACGGATGTACCACATTTTAACCAGTCCCCTATACATGGCATTGTTTTAATTTTTTTTTGATATTGTAAACAAAACTGTGATAAATTGCCTCTTACTTGCATCATTTTGGAACATACATGTCTTTAAGATACATTTTCAGAAGTGGAATTGCATTTGCATGCTTGTAATTTTGGTAGGCATTGCCAACTTGCCTTCCTCACCAAGTGTGCTGATATCAAGTTGTCCATTTTTTTTTTTGTTTTTTTTTGTGGTATGCGGGCCTCTCACTTTTGTGGCCTCTCCCGTTGCGGAGCACAGGCTCCAGACGCGCAGGCTCAGCGGCCATGGCTCACGGGCCCAGTCGCTCTGCGGAATGCGGGATCTTCCCGGACCGGGGCACGAACCCGTGTCCCCTGCATCGGCAGGCGGACTCTCAACCAGGGCGCCACCAGGGAAGCCCCAAGTTGTCAATCTTTTGCTGATTGTTGGCGTCCCAGAATGCTCTGGTCTGGAGGAAGTCCATGACCAACTTTATCATACAGTCTAACACAAGGTGGCGCATCTCATCCCACATCTAAGAACTCTCACATCCTCAAGAGCAGTCCACAGAAAACTGAGCAGAACGACCCAACAGAAAGAATTAATACAGGATATGGCTCCCATCTTCAGAACAGAGACCCGCAAGGATGGCGTGTGATATTCTGACTAGAAATTGTAGCTACATCTCTGACTCAGTCCAACTGTCTCTATACTTTTAGTAATGCTTTAGCAGAGACATAAGTATGCCCCTTAAACATTGTCTGGAAATTGGTATTACATTTGCTTTCAAAGACCATTCATAAATGGCAGAGGACTTCGGCTCCTTCCTCTTAGTATGTAAATGTGCCTCACCGTTATTTTGTCTGCAGAAGATAACAGACTCGTTTAACCCAAATACTCAATTGGTATGCAGTTGCTCCAACATCCGGAGCAATTCTAAAGTTTCCATCCACGTAGCAGTAAAATGCTCCTTAAATTGGGATGATGAACTTCAACATGCACGTCTTAAGGCCAAAAATCTTAAGCAGACTTTCCTGTCTTTCAATTCCTCTGTTTTCTTTTGAAACAAGGATGTCTTGGCAATATCTAGCAAAAACTATGTGAGCTTGTTCTTTCAGAAGAATATTGGTCTCTTTATATTGGAAAGATCGGGAGCTCACATGTAGCTGATTTGCTTTGCGGTGCAGTAGAGACTAACACAACATTGTAAAGCAACTATACTCCAATAAAGATGTAAAAAAAGAAAAAAAGAAAGAAAAGATCTGGAGCTCTATAACAGATGCTGGGCCATGTCCAGCTATTGCAGAGGAATCCACATTTTCGGGTGTAAGAAGAGCTTAATGGTGAAGCCACAAACAAATGCAATAGCATTCTCATTTAAGAAGTGACATCATTCAAGTTGGAGTTCTTGCATCTGCCTTCACTGCAGGGACACCTGGGTTCCAGACTTGGTTGGTACGGCTTGTGTATCTTCTACATCACTAATAAGTCATTTTTCTAAGAAGTCTGATTGTGGGGTATAGATGCGCTTTGAGAATCTTGTACTTTCCCATGTGGACATGGATATATTCCTGCAGCATTTTAGGGATGTGAGCACAGCTATTGTCTCCATGGTGAGCCCAAGGCTGGGAATAAAGAGTTTAAATGGTGTTGCTTGAGCTCTGACCTAATGTCCTGATTCATTCAGTTGGGTCTGTCAAATGATCTGTCTCTCAACTGCTAGCCAGTGGGGCTTGGCATGCGATCTTGAATTAATCTGGCTTTAGGTTGCCTGGCCAGGTCACTTTCACCTGGGACAGTTTCAGAGGTGGTAACAAATCTAATCTTTCAGGGACAATATAGTTTTGTTTCTTCTTTAGTCACTTAAGTTTTAGCTTGTTTTTTAATGTAGCCTCTCCATCCCTTTCCTCAATGCACCTGGCTCCTCTGTCTAGAAGCAAACATAATCAATTTTTAGTGAATCCTTCCAGAAACATTCTGTGCAAATACAAGCAAGTACACCCCTAACCCAAAGCACATTCAATAGTATTTTAGTAATCTTTTATCAATTCCCTCAAATGTCTGTCATTAGTACACTCCTTTGGGGCATACCGGCAATAGCCAACAAAATTATAACATTTACTTTAAAAGCTATATGTTACATCAATAGTTTTCCTCTAAGGAGACTTAGGTTCCTTCCTAGGATTTTGGCAGTTCCTATATTATCAGGAACCCTCTTATAAAACATCTCCTAGGTGGTATCTCCTGAGGATACTTAAAATATTTTTATTATGAAAACTCTTAATCATATACAAAAGTAGAAAGTTTTATTATTAACCTGTATCCAATCTTGTTTCTACTATACTTCACTGGATTACTTAAAAGCAAATCCCATATCATAATGTATCTTGGCATGACCTTTTCAAAAGTGAGTAAGAATACCCATTTCAGAGGGTACGGTTTACTAATATTTTTCCCAAGGCTGGAACCTTACCACGGCCAGTCCCACAATCACTGTCTCCCCTTCTCCATATGGTCACTATCATAACCCTGTCCTGTTCCGCAGTTCATTGTTGAGATTTTTTCCCCTAGAATACAGCCAGAAGGGACTCAGCAAAAGGGTTAGAAAGGATGAAGGTGGCACAGAGGACCAAGAACCAGCCTACACAAAGTGTTCATAGGAGATGTCCTTTTCCCCATACAGACTTTTAGAGAGAGTCCCCTTCTTCCCCAGTTGCCTGACCTAAACAGGCTGGTCATATCAGGCCTCCTGACTAATCATGCTTCTGCCTCTTTCCAACTCGTATAGCCACATAGGAGATCTTTGCCATTTTAGATTTTTAAAAATGGATTACTAAAAACAGAAGCTGGCTCATGAGAGTCCCCGGGAATCTTTCCACTGAAGATACTAGGTAGGAAAGATAGGGAATAGTGAATACAGACGAGATCAAGACTAGAGATTTAAACACACACACACAAAGGCTTGAGCTAGACAGTTTGGGAAAGATGATGCTTAAATCTATGGCGGGAGTGCAGAGGTATGTGTTTGGCTAAATGTGAGCATGGGCAGGATGGGTCAGGGGCTGACCCTGAAGCCCGAACCAGAATGTTGCCACAATAGCACTAGAAACCAGCACACGCTCATATAACGCTTAAGTACTTACATGGATATTTTAACAGAAGAGGTTTGTGCTGGTTGAGTGAGACTTGAAAAACGAGATAGTTGTACAATTGAGTTCCTCGCTTTTTATTGTTACTTCTGGGAAGGTATACCCCAGAATGGAAATTGGTTCTATCTGGAGTCCAAATTTTTCAAGAAATATATTAGGTAGATTAACTCTTACAGATCTATCCAAAGCCTAAGAAGTCATCTTAGGGAAAAGAACAGAGTATTCTAGACTCCAGGGCATAACTAAAAAAAAAAAAATAAAGGAAATTAGTCTTGAAGAAAGAAATAGGCAGAAAGAAATAGTCTCGAAGACATTGTCTCGCACCAAAAAAAACATTTCTTTTAAAAAATTTTTATTTATTTTTTTGGCCGTGCCCTGCGGCTTGTGGGTTCTTAGCTCCCCGACCAGGGATTGAACCCAGGGCCCCAGCAGTGGAAGAGCCAAGTTCTAACCACTGGACCGCCAGGGAATTCCCTATTTTTATACAATTTTTAAGTTTAAAAAATTTTTTCCATTTACAATTATTATAAAATATTGGCTATATTCTCTGTGTTGTGTGATACATCCCGAGCCTATCTTACACCCAGTAGTTTGTACCTCCCACTCCCCCACCCTTATATTGTCCCTCCCGCCAAGCTGGTAACCACTAGTTTGTTCTCTGTAACCTGTGAGTCTGTTTCTTTTATGTTATATTTACTAGTTTGTAGTATTTTTTAGATTCCACGTGTAAGTGATATCATACAGCATTTATCTTTCTCTGTCTGACTTATTTCACTCAGTGTCCTCCAAGTCCATCCAAGCTGCTGCAAATGGCAAGATTTCATTCTTTTTTTTTTTACCTGGCTGAGTAGTATTCCATTGTTTACATACACCATGGCTTCCTTATCCAGTCATCTGTTGATGCACACAGATTGTTTTCACGTCTTGGCAATTGTAAATAATGCCGCTATGAACACTGGGTTGCATGTCCCTTTTCAAATTGGTGATTTAGTTTCTTCAGATATATACCCAGAAGTAGAATTGCTGGATTATATGGTAGTTCTCTTTTTAGTTTTTTTGAGAAACCTCTATACTGTTTTGCACAACAGATGCACCAATTTACATTCCCACCAACAGTGTACAAGGGTTCCCTTTTCTCCACATCCTTGCCAACGTTTGTTATTTGTAGACTTTTTGATGGTGGCCATTCTGATAGATGTGAGGTGATATCTCACTGTGGTTTTGATATGAAGAAAGCATTTCAGAAAGGAAATCTGGAAGCCAGAATGGTCTAGGATTCAGAACAGGAACCCAGCCAAGGGAGCTGGGTCCAGCAAGACAGGCATCCAGGTGGAAGTAAATGGGAGTATCTGACTCACAGAGGGTAAGAGAAAAGTAGTCTGAAAAAACATGCTCTCCTTTTTTTAAAAACAGCGTGTTCACTAATAGCTCTGTAATAATAACTGTAAGAATTACTATAATTTTGTAGATCTTAAACCAAAGGAGGTTGCTTCCAAGTATGGAAATGTAGAGTTGAATTACATCCTCATTTACCTGCCCCTCCTTGGAAAATGTCAGATTCTGCATTCTTGGTCATTGGAGCCTATTAAACAACTTAAATTGGGGGGTGGGTGGCACAAGGGTAGGTTTAAAACAGAAATTAGAGCTTGTTGGTGATTCAGAGATCAATGTGTCTCCAAGAGGACTATAGTAGTTACTGGTTGTACCAAGCACTGCCTAAAGTGGGAAGGCCAGACAAATATTTATTCATGGAAGAAATAATAATTATGAACATGAATTATGATCTTGTTGGCACAGCACAAGCCATTCTGGCCAAAGGTATTCTATGACCTTGGCTTCAATATTACATGAGCTAATTCTTCATCCTTGAAGTGTTTGAGAACTAAGTGTGAGTATTTGTGTAAATTACCCGTTCTTCATCTTATTTGTTCAAGTGTGTTGCTCTTTTTAGTTTTGAATTTTGATAGCAGGGACATCCCCAGCACCACAGCTGAGTCAGTCTGGAGCTTTTACCTGCCTCTTTCTCTGAGGAAAAGCATCCTCCAACAGGCTCACATACAGTTCCATTCTCAGGTCGTTTGATGTTCTAGAAGGTGTTTTTATGGGAGGTTCCAGGACTACTAGCTGATGCCCATCATCTTCAAAATAATAAGCATAGTTCTCCCACTTCCATGGTAACAGGCTCAAGGTTGGTGACATCTCTAGTTACTAGAGATCCTTTTCATCAAGCTGTTTTCTCTTGACAGATACCTTAAAGTTCCTCCAAACCTTTCCCAAGAACAATCCTTAAGATGACTAATCCTTTAGTCATCTATGTGGAGGCTGGTGACACTGTCAGATTCCAGGGAGGAGGGATAGTAAGCAGTCCTCTTACATATGTTTTGCTACCTGAGTTTGGACAGTTTCTGTGGCGAATTTAACCTTCTTAGTTGAAAAGATGCACTTTGCATCAGCCTCATGAATATGTCATGTTCCCTCATCAACCTCCCTAGTGAGATTGGGGGAAAGTGACCACAGCTGCCATATTCAGTTAACCAGGCAGACAATGTTCCGAATTTTCAAATGTTCCAATTTTATCAACAATATATCGAGGTGATGACAGACACCAGGTCATCTTCCTTCTCTTTAATCATTGTAGACAGAACCCATTTACACTGTAAACACAAAAATGCAGATCTTGCCTTACGTCAACATGGTTCTTTAGTTGCGTGCACTGACATTTTCTGAAGACTGGCATCTTGAGAAATTTTTGTCTAATAATCCTAGTCTATTTCTTTAATGACACCTCTTGAGGTCATCCCAGTGGCCTTTGGTATATGATGTAGGTTCAGAAATGACCACTGATTTGGGGGACCAGAAATAACCTTGATCTTCCTCCATCAGGTCTCAAGATCTGGGTACACCCAGAGTCCAAACAAGATGTGACATCCTACCAATTGGCCCGGACATTATGTTTTTCAGAATTTTCAATTTATGGTCACTCAGCCAGAGTTTACTGACTTAAAGTTTGTGATGAAGCTTTGGTTGCACATAATAAAATATTTCAGCATAGCTGCCCTGTCAACTGGCCTTTTAAAAAGTGTGAACCTTTGAAGAGTAATCTATAGATCAACCTAAGTGTCCCAAGGCGGTATTGAATTTTTGTAATCAAGCTCTCTGCATTTTGGTTATTTTAAACATCATTTGGGGAACATTAATCAATGTATTCAATAGGGTGCCAAAATACCTCAGTTTTCAGGGAAAAAAAGCAACAATTTAAAATAAGCCTTGTCACAAAGCACAGGGAGATCAGCTCTGTGCTTTGTGACCACCTAGAGGGGTGGGATAGGGAGGGTGGGAGGGAGACGCAAGAGGGAGGAGATATGGGGATATATGTATATGTATAGCTGATTCACTTTGTTATAAAGCAGAAACTAACACACCATTGTAAAGCAATTATACTCCCATAAAGATGCTAAAAAAAACTCAAAAAAATATAAAATAAGGCTTGTAAACAGGAAGAGATTGAAATTTATTCCTACAAAAGTGAGAGAAGAACTGAGACTATCAGACTGGCTATAATAAAAAATAGTGACAGCACCAAATGCTGGTGATGATGTGGAGAAACAGAATCACGCATACATTGCTGGTGGGAATAAGAACTCAGCTCACAAGAGTTAATTCTTTAACTTTTTTATTTTGAAATGATTATAGAGTCACAGGAAGTTGCAACAAATGGGCAGAGATATTCCACACACCTATCTTCCTTCAATGGTAGCATCTTTTTTTTTTACATTTAAAAAACTTTTATTTTATATTGGAGTATAGTTGACTTACAATGTTGGGTTAGTTTCAGATGTACAGCAAAGTGATTCAGTTATACATATACATACATCTATTCTTTTTCAGATTCTTTTCCCATATAGTTTATTACAGAATATTGAGTAGACTTTCCCGCGCTATACAGGAAGTCCTTGTTGGTTATCTATTTTATATATAGTAGTGTATATATGTTAATCAAAAACTTCCTGATTTATCCTCAGTGGTAACATCTTACATAACCACAGAACACCATCAAAACCAGGAAATTGACATTGGTACAGTCTACAGAGCGTATTCGTATTTCTCTAGTTTTACATGTGTTCATTTAGGCACGTGTGTAGTTTTATGCAACTTTATTACCTGTGTAGCTTCATGGAACAACCATCACAGTCAAGATACAGAACCATTCCATCACCACAAGGCTGCCTTGTGTCACTTCTTTGTAACCACACTGGTTCTCTCACCCCCATTCTTAACCCCTAGTAAGCACTATAATTTTGTTATTTCAAGAATATTGTAGAATATGATTAACCATTTTACAATGTGCGATCTTTTGAAATTGACTTTTTTCCACTCAGTATAATTCCCTTGAGACTTATTTAAGTTCTTGAGTGTATCAATAGTTTGCTCCTTTTTTATTACTGAGTGCAGTCAGCCCTCTGTATCCAAAGGTTCTGCATCCTCAAGTCAAAAATATTAGAAAAGAAAAAAATTCCAGAAAGTTCCAGAAAGCAAAACTTGAATTTGCCACACGCCAACGACTATTTATTTAGCATTTACTTTGCATTAAGCATTATAAATAATCTAGAGACGATTTAAAATATACGGGAGGATGTGCATAGGTTATCGGCAGATACATTATATGCCGTTTTATATGAGACATCCTCTGATTTTGGTATTCCAAGCTGGGGGGTGGTTCTAGAACCAATGCCTCTCGGATACCGAGGGACGACTCTAGTAGTACCGACTGTACTGCGCTGACTCTTTACCCATTAAAGGACACCTGGATTGTTTTCAGTATCGGCAAATTTGATTAAAACTGCTACGAACATTTGTGAACAGGCTTTTGTGTGAACTTAATTTTCATTTCTTTGAGATAAATTCCCAAGATAACAATGATTGGGTGATACAGTAACTGCATTTTAGTTTTAAAAGACATTGTCCAGCTAATTTCTACAGCGGCTGTATCGTTTTACAGCCCTTCCAGAAATATATGGAAATCTAGTTTCTCTTCATCCAAATGCATCCAGCATTTGGTGGTGTTACTATTTTTAATTTTAGTCATTCTGCTAGGTGTGTAGTGATATCTCATTGTGGGTTTAATTTGTATGCAATTTATACATCTGATGATGTATGTCTCTTCATGTGCTTATTTACCATCTGTGTATCCTCTTCAATGAAATGTCTGTTCATGTATGTTGCCCATTTTCTAACTGGACTAATGTTTTTCTTCTACTGCTGTGTATTGAGAGTTACTTATACATTTTACATACAACAACTTCGTTGAATATGTGGTTTGCACATATTTTCTCCTGGTCTGTAGCTCATCTTTTCATCCTCTAAAGAGGGTCTTTGGCAGAGTAAAGGTTTTTAATTTTGTTGTGGTACAGTTTATCATTTTTTTCCTTCTATGGTTCATGCTTTTGGTGTCAAGTCTGAGAACTTTTCATCTACTCCTAGGTCTCAAAGATTTCTCATTTTTTTTCTAAAAGTTTTATGGTTTTATGTTTTACATTTAAGGCCATGATACATTTTGAGTTAATTTCTGTATAAGGCATGAAGTTTAGGTCAATGTTCATTTTATTTTTGCCTGTGAATGTCAGTTGCTCCAACACAGTTTATTGAAAAGGGCATCCTCTTTTATAAAACTGCTTTTGCACCTTGTCAAAAATCAGTTGGGCATATTTGTGTGGACCTATTTCTAAGTTCTCTGTTCTGTTTCATGGGTCCATGTGTCTAGAAACCACCAAAACCACACTATCTTGATTCCTGCAGCTGTATAGTAAGCCTTACCATCAGGTACAGTGATTCCTCCCAGTTATTTTGCTTTTTCAAAATTGTTTTAGCTCTTCTAGGTCCTTTCCTTTACATGTAAATTTTAGAATAAGCTCGTGTATGTTTACAAAACACCTTGCTGGGAATTTGATAGAAATTGTAATAAACCTATAGATCCATTTGGAGAAAACTGACACCTTTACCATGTTGAATCTTCCAATCCACAAATAGAGTATCTCTCTCCATTTATTTAGGTCTTTGATTTTTCTCATTTGCATTTTTCAGCATACAAATCCTATACCTGTTTTGTTGGATTTATACCTAAATATTCAATTTTCTTTGGAGCAATTATATATGGCATTGTGTTTTTTGTTTGTTTGTTTGTTTGTTTTGCAGTACGCGGGCCTGTCACTGTTTTGGCCCCTCCTGTTGTGGAGCACAGGCTCCGGACGCGCAGGCTCAGCGGCCATGGCTCACGGTCCCAGCCGCTCCGCGGCATGTGGGATCTTCCCGGACCGGGGCACGAACCCGTGCCCCCTGTATCGGCAGGCAGACTCTCAACCACTGCACCACAAGGGAAGCCCTAAAGAGAAATTTGAAATATCACAAAAGTTCGGTGATTTGTGCTAGCCAGAAAAATTGTAGTAAACGATATCTTCAGATTTCTTAGAGAATACCCCCATAAAATAGAGTTTCTTATTCTGAGAAGCGATTTTGATTTCTATGATTACTGTCAGGAATGGATATGATCAAAGCCCAGTTAAGATAAAATGACACTATGTACTCATATATGCCGTTTGCAATGCTTAATTCTATTACTGACCCCAAAGAAAATTTAAATGCAAGCCCAGTCATATCTGATCTATACTGGTCTTCAGGAATTTTCCCTAGCAAACGTGAAGTAGCTCATATAAATATGCTGACATCTTTCAACAGCTGGGAAGACTCACTCTGGATGTTAACACAGCAGGGGACAATCAGAACTGGAAGAAGAATAAGTGATTGACATGCTGACACACGGCTGTAAGAATTGCAGTGGGGAACAATTACATTGCTTAAAGAACACTTCACAATTGGATAGGAAGAGAATTATGTCAGCGCTGAAAGATTTCACAGCTGTACTCCACAACAAACCTGGAAATGCACATTATAGGTACTGGAAACAGAAGAGCCTATTATTTTGTCTTCTTTTAGATAAGCGGTAAAGTGCTGGGAGGTGGCAGAAAAGATAATTCTAAAGGACTAACTTGCTAAATTCCTGTCAGTACCTGGGTCCTGCTAGTTGTCATTTCCAAATGTAGGACTACCTATCCCAAAAAACAAGGTTAGGCTTTGTGTAGAATGTTAGAATGAACCCAGTCTGAGAATTCTTTCCCTACACCCAGAGCAATTATTTTACTGTATTGATTTAAGGCTCAGAAAGTTTCAATTTGTAGTAAGACTTTTGGCATATGACTGAAGGAACAATAAAAACAAATCTGACACTGGAACACTTGGTGGGCAAAACAAATTTAACCCCTTGATTTAAGAGCGCTCCTAGGGTAAGTAATGGTGATAAGCAGAACAGAGTAAACTAACGTACTACTTCACTTCTGTCCCCTGCATTTAGATGGCGCATAAGGTGCAAGCACGTCTTGTTTGGGTTCTCAAGCTCTGGTTCTAACTTCCTGACCAACCTTCCCACACCCTGCTGTGTGATACTGCGCTGGGACCCTGCAAGCCGCATTTCTCCTTTGCCAGCTGGAGAAGGTTCTTAGGTTCTGCCACTAGGGGGCACTAGAGGGAGACCGGAAGGCTGGCACTGTGCCAGGGGCTTGTTCAGTATTTTGGGTCTGGTTCCTATGACTGTCATCCCAGCCACTGTTGTTCATCCCAACCGGCAGTCCTTGGTTCCAGTTCTTTCCATACTCCCAGAACCAGCCTCTCCATAGTCTCTCGGAACTCCCTAGTGTCTGTTAACCAATTCTTTATATTAAATTCTTTCTGTTAACAAACTGTGGCTGAGTCTCTTTTCCCGACTAGACCTTGACTGAAGGGCATCTATATCTTAACACAATTTCGCTATATACTGTTTCCTTAACCATTGTATTTGATGTGTCTGTAGGTCATTTACGGCCAAGTGTAGCTATAAGACTTTGATGTATGCATACGTGTATGGAGCTTACAGGCAACATCACGTGAGCTACTTAGCCTGTGCCTCAGACCCCTCACAGTAAATAATGCTCCAGAGTGCTCAAATTCTGCCTGACCTGAAAAATTTGTCATTAGCTGAATCATTACATTATTACATTCCCTGCATTGATGGCACAGCAACTTTAGATCACGGCTTTGAACAACGTTTAGACTATCTTCGATTACTTGGGTATCCATTCCAAAGCTTAATGAATTACTATCTTGGGATAGCTGAAGTTAAATATTTGAGACACAGGGGAAATGGACGCATTAATCTGTACTGGAGAAAAGCTTCCAAGATAAAAGAAAATGCACTTTATTAACCAACAACCAGGGCGGATCATTCCTTGGAGGAGCATGGTGTTGTGGGAGATTAGCTCTTCCTTTTGCTACAGCCAGACCATTCTGTGATTTAACCCAGAAAGGAAAACCAGATACAATATAGGAAGTTTTGAACCAAGAACATCTTAGGAGCCTCTTGTAATGGCTGCAAGATGCAGATTTAACAGCAGTACTTTTTCACGTGCATAAATGTGAAATAGCCAGTGATCCCTCTGGGTAGAAAGTTTTTACTCACAGAAAGAACTCATGCTACCTCTGAGAGCTTTAATAAAAACAAACTTGTAAACTTGGACAATAAATCACAAACTTTGATGGAGCACACATGACAACCATGAACAGATTCTTACAGGTTGCATGGCTTCCAAATTGAAGAGGCAACAATCCTGAAAAAAGCAGTGGGAACTCAGATGTTAAGGAGGTCTTATACACAAAGCAGATGCTGCACTCAAAAAATTTCATGTTTAAGGCTTCCCTGGTGGCGCAGTGGTTGACAGTCCGCCTGCTGATGCAGGGGACGCGGGTTCGTGCCCCGGTCCGGGAAGATCCCACATGCCGCGGAGCGGCTGGGCCTGTGAGCCATGGCCGCTGAGCCTGCGTGTCCGGAGCCTGTGCTCCGCAACGGGAGAGGCCACAACAGTGAGAGGCCCACGTACCGCAAAAAAAAAAAAAAAAATGTTATATTGATTACATGTTGACAGGACAATATTTTGGATATACTGGGCTAAATAAAACATATTACAATTATTTTCCCCTGTTTCTTTTTGCTTTTTAAAATTCGGCTACTAGACAATGTAAAACTCACATGTGCCTCATTCAGGCAAGGCTGCAGGAGAGGAGCGTCCCTGTGTCGCCTTGGTACTTTTCCCACATCGCCGTGGCCACACTTGGGGATTCCAGCTTGGCAGGGCTTCTGGTGCTAGCCCCACAGTGTCTGTGCTGCTAGGATCGAGATCGCCAGGTTTAGCAAATTAAAACACAGGATGCTCAGTTCAATGTGCATTTCAGATAAACACCAAATAATCTTTTATTATAAGTATGTGCCACGTCATTCTTTGTTGCTTATCTCAAACTCAAATTTGGCATCTTGCATCTATCTGTCAAGTGTGGGTCGGGCTCCACATTTCCTCCACGTACGTCTCTGGGCCACACAAATGACAGCCCTCAGCAAGGGGCCAGGATTGCTGGTGTCAGACACAAATGCCCTTACAAAGTAGGCACTGCATTGCCTCTGAAAATCTCAGAGTATCTTGGCTGCCCTGGCCCCAGTGCCCACAGGTCCCTGGGGCCACACCAGTACCTGGGACCGTTCGCATGACCTGAGCCTCCAGGACCTACCCCAGAAGCTATTAAAAGGTTTTTGCGCTGCCTTGGTTTACTTAAAGTGTATTGTCTGGTTTGACAGATCTCACTTTACTGGGTCAACACTAAGGCATTAGACCTTGGCAGTGGTAGTCAGTACACTGACTTGGTTCTTCTAGGAGAGCATGGCCTCCACTTTGTCCACATGCCCTGTGTCACCAGGGCCACTTGAATGTCTCAGCCCTGTGGTAAGGAGCCTGGACCACTGGTACCAGCGGCAGAAGCCACTGGAGCCTGGTCTTGGCACGGCCTGTGTAGTTTTCAGTGTGTGTCGTGGGTCAGCCTTCACATCTCCCACCTCACAGTAGTGTAAGCCCATAAGCCATCGAAAAGTGGCCACCATCTTGCCCTGGTTCTCCTTATGGTGGACCGGCTCCTCTTCCTTTACACTGCTAGGTTCACAGAGATTTATACCCCTGACAGGTGGCCCAAGTCTCCCTGGATCTCCAGATGCGTGGGCCCTGCAGTGCCCTCCTTCACCCTTGGTGAGGATAGTGGGCCAAGGACCAGCCTGCAGAAGGGACTGCCTACAGGCCTCTGCAGGCTCCCACTTGCTTCTGGCTGAACAGTTCTTTTCTTCCCAATCCTCACTTCTCTACCAGTAGACAGTGTGTTGATTCCAGCTGGCTCCCCCATAGGGCAGAGTCAGTGAAGACCTTCTGGGCTCCCAAGGTAGGTCCTGTGCCTGGCTGGCCACGCTCGAATGCTGGTCCGTCTTTTAAGCCTTGGCATGCCCTGCTTCTTTGTTTTTATGTCTCACTCCTGGTTATTGTTTCTGTTGCTTTGTTTTTCAGCCTCACTTCTAATTTCTCCTTTGAAGAAGCAATGTTTGGTGTTACATAAGAGAGGGCACGGGGAGCGTAGCTGCTCCAGGAAGGAGGTTAGAACACCTGTTTTGACCATAGTAGCTCTGCTGCTGAGGTCCTCTGCAAATCTGGAGAAGTTTAGCCTCAGTTTTCTTTCCTCAAGTGAGAGGGGGTGTCTGTCGGTGCCTTCGCAAGGATGAGAAAGATGATTTGAGTTCTCTGGAGATGTTAGAATGTTATTTTATGTATTCTTCTGTATCCGCTTTTTGCCTTATGGGTCTGTTGTAGAAACAAGGACAGCCCCCCAGGGACACAGATGTGTGCTAGCAGGTAGAGGAAGCCCACCCACACATTTAAGACATCTTTAAAAATTCTGATGAATTGGGAGATTGGGATTGGCATATATACACTAATATGTAAAAAATGGATAACTAATAAGAACCTGCTCTATAAAAAAAATAAAATTAAAAAAATCTGTTTATAATTTCTTTTGGAATAGAAGTCCGAGTGGTGCCCTTCGCCTAACTTTCTCATACCTGGCACAGATTCCCACCTACCCTGATGTCTTTGCTTTCATCCCTGCTCTGAGTCTCCTTGTCCCAAATCTCAGCTGCGACCTAAAACTTTTTTCCGTTTACCATCAACACTGAAGCCAACACTTTCAAGTGGCAGGAACCCCTCAGCCGTGGCTGTAACCTTTAGCAGACCTTGGAAGTTTTGTTTTGACCCGAAGAGTCTGGCCGCATCACCAGATTCCTTGAAAGCATTTAATAATGGTGTTTTGTATGTTATCACTGGGACTTGGTGCCGTGAAGTCAAAAAAGATCAGGGCCTGCGGTGGAGAGAAGCTGGGTTTCAGGGGCAGGTAGGGAAGGGAGGGTTCTGTCCTTCTTCGAGCTGGCCCCTGGGTGCTACGCCCCAGCCCTCCACTCTCTGTCTGAGTTGCTGACAGCAGTCTGCCCTCATGAGAAGAGAGCCTTTCTCTCGGTACCTGTGGTCTAGTGGGAGCATCTTCTTAAGAGGATTTCAGTTTTAATATGGGGAGAAATCTCATCCTTACACAGCATGAACCCACACACCAGAACGCCTGGTGCTGTGGAAAATTGGGGGTCATGGATGTAGGGTCGTACGGTTGTTGTGCCAGCCCTGGGGGAAAGGGTCGTCAGGTAGAAGGTGATGAGATTGCCAAGATGACAATGGGTGCTGGGTGCTGGGTGCCATAGTACTGATGTCTCATGGCCAGCCTGTGCTCTATAGCAAGGAGGTCTGGAGCTTTCTGAGATCCTCTGTTGGTAAAAGCCAGAACCAAGTATTCATCTGGGGCCACAGAGGACGTCAGCTGCCCTCTGTCCCTCCCCTCTTCCTTTTATTCTCAGAGCCAAGTAGAATAGAACCAGCTCGAGAGGAGGAAGATGGACATCCAGGAGACTTCAGCTGGAGCCCCAGTTTGAGCTCCAGCAGCTCGGGTCTCCCCTTAGTCTCTAGAGTTCTGTGTTTCAGGGTGAGGGACTGTCCCTCCCCAACCTTGGGTCCTACAGCCCTGGAGCTTGAGTCTTCGAGTGCTGGACTAGTTGGAATACAGACATGAGAATTCCCCCGTTGAGTAGCTCTCCTTTCTGGGAGGATTCTGAAATTGAATGTGTTCATCATTGGTAATGCAATTAATACCACTTGGCACAGATAGGGACCAGGGGATGCCAACACCAGATAAGTAAGCCTACATGGGAGAATGCTTCTAGCTCTGTGGTTCTATGGGCTTAATCCTGTTATTATTGCTAATACATGTAATTTAAAATCTCAGTGATGTATATCTATAATGAGGATTTAGTTTGTCTTTTCTAAATATATGGGTCACAC
Source organism: Phocoena phocoena (assembly GCF_963924675.1). Classification (NCBI taxonomy): domain Eukaryota; kingdom Metazoa; phylum Chordata; class Mammalia; order Artiodactyla; family Phocoenidae; genus Phocoena; species Phocoena phocoena. Next base: position 71,091,606 of record NC_089228.1, on the reverse strand, counting down.
ATATATACTGTATAGCAGTTTACAACGCACGGCTGTAGTAACCTCAACAAAACCCCATCTGAGGCATTTTACAGCTGAGAAAACTGGCTCTCAACTCCAAGTTCCCAACTCCTGCCCCCAGAGCCAGTGGGTGGTGGGGCAGTCTGTGTCCGGAGGGTTTGCCTGAGCCCTGGGCGGAGACCTTTCCTGGGTTCTGCTCTGACCAGTTAACTCTGTGATCCTGAGCAAGGAACCATATCCCATTCCTGCCTAACTACCCCCTTTCCTCCCCAACTTATCGCATAAACATGAGGTGACAACCACCTTTCCATGGACAGTACCCGGGGCTCTGTGACCCTCTGGTCATTCCCTTCCATCTCTTCCTGGAGTGTAGGTCCCCAGAGCCACAGAAACTCTTGACTGTGAGCGAAAAACTGTCATATATTTGAAAAAATGGGGGTCTGGGAACCATGTTATTTTTCAGTGTTTTGAGTTAAATTGTAATGGCCTTAAGGGTATTGCTATGGACTGAATGTCTGTGTCTCCCCAAAGTTCATATGCTGAAGCCCTAATCCCCAGTGTGATGGTGTTTGGAATTGGGGTCTTTGGTAGAGGATTAGGCTTAGATGAGGTCATGAGTGGAGTCTCCATGATGGGATTAGTGCCCTTTTAAGAAGATGAAGAAACTAGAGTTACCTCTCTCCACCCTGTGAGGATACAGGAAGGATGCTGTCTGTAAACCAGGAAGGGAACCCTCACCAGAACCTGTCCATGCTGGTCCCCTGATCTCAGTCTTGCAGCCTCCAGAACCATGAGCAACGAATGTTTGTTGTTAAGCCACCCAGGTTACAGTACCGTGTTATAGCAGCCAAAACTGATTAAGACAGGCGTGGACAATGTTTTCAAATTTAAAGTATTATTTCTCAGAAATCTGGAGCACAGTGCTAGGCACCTGACAGGCCCTGGGTGAATGGGGACTAAACTCTCTCTTTTCCTGAGAGTGCAAGAAACCTAACCCTCACTGCTCACACGTCAGGCCTTTGGCATGGCACCCAGAAGACTCCCTCCATTTCTAATCTCTTGTGTTCCCTGTAGGTATTTTCACAGAAAAATCCATGCTATAAAGCCCGCAAAGAGAACGACAAGGAATTATAAATCTCCTTTTCACCTTCCTAGGCTTTCTTTCTGATGGAGAAGCAGACATATTTTTAAGATCGGGTACGTGGGGCGGTGGATGAGGCCAACCTTCCTCTGCGTAGACGAGCCACATCCTGTCTTCATCTCACTTAAAAATCAACGTGGGAGCCTGCCTAACTTAGCCCCAAATGATGTTCAACCCCCGGGGCTGATGTGGCCCTGAGAGCTCCATCCAGGCAGTCTCTGAGGAGGGGGCTAAAGTCCAGGGGTGGAGCATGTTCATCTCATTGACAGAAAGTTGGTTCGAGCTGACCTGGGGTTTTGACCACTCTGGGCTCTTTATGCTGCCTCGTGCCTGAGAAACACCCACTCCTTCTGGAATAATGGTCAGTGAGGATCGGAAGGTCTGCGCAAGGCAGGACATCTATGCTGCTTTGTAACAACGGTAAAAGAAACGCAGGTTACTGGTAACTACTCAGAACCTCGTGTGAGTCCCCAGATGGGGACACGAGGTCTGACAGTGGGGTTAACACGTGAAACCAGGTGTGTCTGAGAAGTTCTGGCCGCGTGGTCATCTCATCCTGGTTGGCAGACCTAGATTGTCAGGCATGAGGGAAGGGAAAAATGAGTCATACGTGTCCTGCCCTGACTGTCCTGTCCCCAACCCTCCCCAGAGGGCACCCCAGACTGTTGGTCCTTGAGAAGCAGGATAAATGTATTCAAGCGGGTTAAGCATTGTCAGTGGTGTCAGAGGAATAACAGTTCTGGGAATTTCCACAGAAAGGTGAGTAGAAGGAATGAAGGTATATAACAAAAACAGTGTCAATGACAATAGCAGCTGCCCTCAAATTCTCACTCTAGCAAGCACTGCCCACGCACCACCTTATCTGAGCCTCATTAAAGTCTCGTGAGGTTAATATCACAACCCTGACTTTACTGAGCGCAGAGAAGTTGTGCTCAAGGCCTCTCAGCAAGTAAATGACAAAACCAGAATTCCAGTGCAGACTTCTCGGACCCCAAAGTCAGACCTTCCCTGCTGAGGCAGAGTAAAAACAGAGCATGGATTCTTACATCAGACAGACCCCGGTTCCACCATGTACCAGCCATGGGACCTTGGGCAAGCGACTTTTATGTGCTTTAGTTTTGTCATCTGTAAAATGAGGATTAAATGAGATGATGCTTAAAAAGCACTGAGCACAGTTCCGGGTTAAGGTAGGTGGGCAATAAATCAATGGTGCTGTTTTCTTGTTTCTACACCTTCATTCTGATTCTGGGCACCTGTAGCTTTGGTCAGCTTTGTGTTATTTGGAAATCTAGATGTCCTCACTTGTGACAAGGACAGCTCTCTCTTTCCACACTGTTCTTTCCCATCTCAGCAAATGGATTGAATTGTATCCCCTCCAAATTCCTATGTTGAAGTCATACCTTCGCTGTGACTGTATTTGGAGATATGGTCTTTAGGAGGTATATGAGGTTGCATGACTTCCTAAGAGTGAGCCCTAATCCAATAAGATTGGCGTCCTTCTAAGAAGATGAAGAGACACCAAAGCTCTTTCTCTGCCATGTGAGAACACATTGAGAAGGTGGTACCTGCAAAACAGGAAGAGAACTCTCAGCAGAAACCATCCTACTGGACCATGATCTGGGAGTTCCCAACCTCCAGAACTGTGAGCACATAAATCCCTGTGGTTTAAGACACCCAGTGCATGGTATTTTATTAGGACAGCCCGAGCCAACTAATACAACCACCACATGAAGAGTTACACAAGCTAGAGAGAGACCTGGGTGTTGTTCTAGATACTTCTAGTTTCTTCATGGTCCCACGTCTTCCAATAATGTATTAGATCAATGCTATTCCAAGACATTTCTCAAATCTTATTTCTTTTGGTTTCATTAAGCATCTTTATGGATTTTTTCAAACACCTATGAGTAAAGAAAAAATATAAGAAAACCAATATATCCATTATCTGGACCTAGAGATTGTCGTACTGAGTGAAGTATGTCAGAGGAAGAGAAATATTATGTGATATTGCTTACATGCGGAATGAAAAAAAACGATACAAATGAACTTATTTACAAAACAGAAACAGACTCACAGACTGAGAGAGCGATTTTATGGTTACCAGGGGGTACAGGTTGGGGGGAAGGATGGTTAGGGAGTTTGGGATTGACATGTACACACTGCTATATTTCAAATGGATAACCAACAAGGACCTACTGTATAGTACAGGGAACTCTGCCCAATATTATGTAACAACCTAAATGGGAAAAGAATTTGAAAAAGAATAGGTACATGCATATGTATGACTGAATCACTTTGCTGTACGCGTGAAACGAACACAACATTCTTAATCAGCTATACTCCAATATAAAATAAAAAGTTTAAAAATATATATCCATCATCAGCTTCAACAATTATCAACATGTGGTGAATCTTACTTAATCTCTTAGTCACTCCCTCATTCCAGATTAATTTGAAATGAGCCCCAGGCATCCTATAATTTTACCTGTAAGTATTTCAGCATGTTTCTGTAAAAGATAAGGACTCCTTTTAAAAGGCACAACCATCTTACCGTCATATCTTCTAATATTTTTAACAATTCCTTAAAATAATAAAATATGCAGCTGGTATTTATATTTTCACGACTGACTTGGTAAAAAAAACATTTTTATAGTTTGTTTGAATCAGGATTCAAGTAAGAGCCACACATTGTGATTGGCTGACATGTCTCTTACATCTCTCTTACATCTTTTCATCTCTATCCAATTTTTTAAATAAATAATTTGGATCGGGCTCCCCTGGTGGCGCAGTGGTTGAGATTCCACCTGCCGATGCAGGGGACACGGGTTCGTGCCCCACATGCCGCGGAGCAGCTGTGCCCGTGAGCCATGGCCGCTGAGCCTGCGCGTCCGGAGCCTGTGCTCTGCAACGGGAGAGGCCACAGCAGTGAGAGGCCCGTGTACCGAAAAAAATAAAAAAATAATAATTTGGGTCACTTGTCCTGGAGAGCCTCACGCAGTCTGAATTTTGCTGATTATCTCCTTAAGGTATAGTTTAACAAGTTCCTGTGTCCTTTGTATTTTCCATAAATAGGTGTGTGTGGAGAGAAAGGTAGAGAATGTCCTTCGGTGCCCTCATTTTAAGTTGTTCTCACCTTTGCAGGGGCGTGAAGAATTAGACATACCTTTATACCTTTTAGGATGGAGGAACATTCATATTTTTGGTCTATCCTTAGCTAGTGGGTTACTGTTAGGTTTCACTTACAAAACACTTTAACTCTCACCTCTCACCACTTACGTGGCTGTTGTCTATGGGCATATTGATTTATTGGTGAAATCTGCCTTTTAATTTCTTTTCATCTCCATGCATTTCCTTCACCCTGGTCTCAGTCATTGTTTTCTCTCCTGTGAACAGTTGCAGTGGTCTCTGGACAAGTCCCCTTGCAGCTCCTAGGCTCCCCTGCAGTCCAGGCTTTGGCTGGCAGCCAGCCAGACCCTTTTCAAACAGCCATATCATGACCCTGTCCTCACTCCCCACCGCGCCCAAAGTACACTGCACACGCCCTCAGGGAGTGAGACAAAGAAGAAGGATGTTTGGGATTAGCCTGGTGTCTCAGTTTGAGCTCCCCCCAAATCCACTGCTGAGATGAGCATTTGAGCTCAAATACTTTATTTATTCGTGGAGACTCCAGGAGGAGGGTAGGGGAGTACCAGTAAGGGGGCTGTTACCAAGTCAGCAGCCCCAAGGGGTGAGTGGGACTTAGTCCTATGGATGGCTCTGGGAACCAGCGCCTCAGTTACCCTGCCTGGGGTACTTACCCACCAATTCCCCTTAGCCGTGGGCTGACCACTGCTCCTGGGTGGTGTTCATTCCCAGAAATTTCTGACCTGCCAACAGGTGGCGAAGTGGACTCTGGCAGGCAGAAAAGCCCTCAGACAAAGGATATGCTAATGGGGCAAAGTCAAGGGATATGGGCAGAGCGCAGACAGCACCTGGCACGCCTGGGAACACCTCTTACCCCACAGAACCTGGCACTGGGCGCTGCAAGAAGTACTCAGATACCGTCCCTTCCCCGGATCACAGACAGACATCCTGACAGAGGCCAGACAGGCGGCCATGGGAAGGAGTAATCTTACTGCAAGCAGAAAGGACATCTCGTATTCTGTAAACAAGTCTTCTGTGGTTACAGGTGGTTGTGTCACGGAAGTCCACTTCTCACGGCCACTCATTCTGGGCGACTTCCGGGCAGGTGAGGGTGTCTGCTAAACGACAGAGAGGGGGCGTTGGGCAAGTGATGACAACCTTCAACCTCTCAGAGCACTTGCACATCTATGCCGTGTTCCCACCGCACAGCTGCTCTGTGAGGTGGGTGGGAAGAGATCATTGCCCTCATTTTACAGAAGAGGAAGCAGCACAGATGGGAGAAGGGTCTTTGTTATGGTCCATCCGGAGCGCTAAGGGGTGGGCCTGACCCTAAGCCCCGGCTTCTTTCTTAGAGCTGAATATCTGCAGGGGGGGAGCTATTTTGCCAGAAGTTACGGGTACAGGGAGGGGAGTCAAGATCGGGGTGAGAATTCTGTGGCAGCTTTTCCAAAGTGACAGGGCAGGCGATGTTCTCAAAAGCAGCCACAGGATGGCAGAGGGACCGCACTCAGCTCCATGTCTCTAGTCTCCTTGGGGGCTGGGTGAAGGGGACTAAGGATGAAAGCTTGCTGAAAATTCCTTGAGACCCCTGGTGACTCCTGGAGGGTTGGCAGGGAACAAAGGAGAAAATGCAGGGGGAAACGAGAAGGTAGGAATTCTGCCAATTACTGTGTGACTTTGGGTAAGTCACTTGCCCTCTCTGCGCTTCAGGCACCGCTCCTATAAAATGGGGAGTTTGGGCTTAAAGCAGAATATCACAGTCTTTTCCAGTTCTGGCCTTGAAGGAGGTATGACCATGGAGACACCTTTGGGAGCTGAGGTCATCCTTGGCCTGGAGGCTGCAGAGACAGTCATAGGTAGTTGGAGGATGACTAGGACAACAGGCCTGAGGGTGACTTCAGAGAAGCGTGAGGAAGGGACAGGAAGGAGAATGTTGGGAAGATACAGAACAGAATGTGGGAGCAATGAATCAGACCCTAGAGGTAGGGGTTGTGTCTGTTCATCTCCATGGGCATAATTCCTAGGTAAAAGCTTCAGCTAAGTCACCTTTTCTTTGGGCATTCCTCCCCCCCTCCCTGCCCCCACTGCACACTCTACACACTTCATACCCCATTAGCCTGTTTTCTTTCCTTCATAGCTGCTCTCCCTTTCTGAAACTATTTACTGATTTATGTGTTTATTTCTGTCTCCTTCTCTGGAATTTAAGCTCTGTGAGATCAGGGGCTTTGGCTTCTGTTTTATTCTGGATCCTTAGTGTCTAGAACAGTTCCTGGAATACAGTAGTTGCTCAATAAATAGCTGTTAATGAATGCCTGTCTACATAAATTGAAGTAGACAATACCCTGAACTGGGAGCCAGAGACCTTGGGGGTCTATCTGTTTCTACCACAGCCATGCTGGGCTTCAGTTTCCTCATCTTAAAATGAGGTATTTGAGTTCCAGGATCAAGTGTCTTAGAGACTTAGGGACAGGAGTTATTTTCTTCCAAATTCTCAAGTCCTAGGATTCAATCAGTTCAGTCAATCACCCATCGTAGTTGCTTTCCCCTTAAGGAAAGCTGATGGAGAGAGACCTTGGCAGGCAAACGCTGATTCACTCAATGAACGTTTCCAGGTCTCTATTTGTGTGAGGTTCCACTCCAGGTGCTGAAAGTACAGTGGAGACCAGACAGAGGTGCACACTGGCCTCACAGGGCTCTCACATTCTAGTGGGAAAAGGCAAGGAATCCTGGACCTTCTCCCTTCGCTCCTGACGGCAGAAAAGACCAAGTTCTAGAGACAGAAAATGATCTAGGTTCAGAGACATCCAAAAAAGAGACCTCTCCTATTAAGAAGATGGGCCTGTGAGAGTAGGGCCTCCAGAAATTGCTTATGGACCCAGCTCTAGGAAAAATAACAGAGCGAGTGAAGCTGTGTTTCAGCCCTGTTCTGGGCCTGGTGGCCGGGAAAACCCAACCAGGTCTGGCCTTGGTGTGCCCAGCCTGGAAGCCTGCCCTACCCCACCTGCCCATCCCATCAGAGCCCACCAGCCCCACATCCCCTTTCTTCTGTGCCTGCTTTCTCTTGAGAGAGGCAAGTGAGTCGCTGGATAAAGCAGAGTCAAGGCATTAAGGACTGTGTATGAATTACCTTCCAAAATAAAAAGTTGACTTTAATTACCACGTGAGCCCTAAAGAGGTGATTCTAATGGTAGAATTTCAGGCCCCTTGACATTAGACTTGGGGAGAAAGATACAAAGTTTTGCTTCCTGTAGTCAATTACCTACAGTGACCCCCAACTTCCCCTCTCCTGGGGCCTGAACATACAGGTCTCAAAGCTTCTCTAGAACCTTGCTATTCAAAGTGCAGTCAGAGGCCGTTGCATCAGCTCCACCCAGGAGTCTCTTAGAAATGCAGGATGTCAGGCTCCTCCCGGCTCTGCACCACCCAAGGGTCTGAGAAGCCAGGGGTTGGACTCTCTCTTTTCCCGCCCCTGCCGAGAAAAAGAACAATGTCACGGGCAACCCCAGTGCCACTCCTGCCTGTTTCTGTGTTTCAGTTCCAGAGCCAGACTGTTTCCTCATTAGGAGGCAGAAGAAGAAGAGGCACTGGGATGCTTGGATACAGAAGAAGGCCGCCACTCCTTAGTGTAATAAGCCATGGCAGCTCCCTGAAAGAGCCTCCCTTGTGAGACAGGGTGGGCTGGCTGATGGCTGAGCCGTCCTTAGGGTTAGGAATTCCCTTTGCATTCAGTCTGGCGTTTATTCACAAAGGAAATCAGCCCATGAAACAGCATTTCCACTAAAAGACATCTGTAATACATGTACGGGATCTCTTTCCTGTACCCTTTCAGAGCCACACCGCATCCTTCTGCAGGAAGGCTAAATTCTGATACAGATTTCTCTAGATGGTTGCAGGTCAGGCCACTCATGTCTTAAGGAGTCATAGTTCTGGGTTCTAATGGCTTGGCCATTAACCAGCTGTACGTCTTTGGGCAAACCCCTTTCCTTCTCTGGTCTTAGTTTCCATATTTCTCAGGGACATTCAGACCCTAACAGTTTATGATTCTTCGGTTCCACAGGCTGGTTATTGTATCCAGACTTGAACAGATTAGGAACTAAACTGGACTTGGGGATTTCCTGTAATTCTGGGTCTCTGCCATCATTCCTTCTGAGTTAGCCCTTCTCCAGCAAAATCTCCGTCTGCGTCCTTCTCCAAGAATGTTTCCCTTGCCTGGTTTCTTCCCTCCCCCCACCTCAGATCTCCCCTGTGTCTTTGTACACGCTGGTCCGTTTGTCCTAAATGCCCACCTTTCCTTGTTCTGCTGAGTTCATTTCTTCTCCACTCCGTCCATCCTTGAAGACTTGGAGTCAATCCTCTCAACCCCTGCCACTGCTTTATCAACTAAATTTATGTAATATTCTAAATCCCTTGCTGTCATCTCAACGATCTTCACAGCATCTTCACCAGGAATAGATTCCATCTCCAGAAACCACTTTCTTTGCTCATCCATAAGAAGCAACTCCTTATCTGCTGAAAGTTTTATCCTGAGATTGCAACAATTCAGTCACCTCTTCAGGCTCCACTTCTAATTCTAGTTCTCTCGCTACCTCCACCGCATCCGCAGTTACTTCCTCTGCTGAAATCTTGAACCCATCAAAGTCATCCATGAGGGTTGGAATCAACTTCTTTCAAACTCCTGTTAATATTGATATTTTGACCTCTTCCCATGAATCACAAATGTTCTTAATGGCACCTAGAATGGTGAGTCTTTTCCAGAAGGGTTTCAATTTACTTTGCCCAGATCCATCAGAGAAGTCACCATCTATGGCAGCTATAGGCTTATGAAATGTATTTCTTAAAGAATGAGACTTGAAAGTCAAGACGACTCCTTGATCCATGGCCTGCCGATGTCGTGTTAGCCAGCACGAAAACGACGTGAATCTTGTACATCTCCATTAGAGCTCCTGGGTGACCAAGTGCATTGTGTAAGAACAGTAACATTTTGAAAGGAATCTTTTTCTGAGCAGTAGGTCTCAACAGTGGGCTTAAAATATTCAGCAAATTATGTTGTAAACAGATGTGCTGTCTCCCAGGGTCGTGGTTCCATTTATAGAGCACAGGCCGAGTAGATTCGGCATAATTCTGTACGGGCCCTAGGATTTTTGGAATGGGAAATGAGGATTGGCTTCAACTTAAAGTCACTGGCTGCATTAGCCCCTAACAAGAAAGCCAACCTGTCCTTTGAAGTTTTAAAGCCAGAATTGACTTCTCCTCTGTAGCTATGAAAGTCCTGGATAACATCTTCCAATAGAAGGCTGTTTCATCTACGCTGAAAATCTGTCGTTGAGTGAAGCCACCTTCATGAATTATCTCAGCTAGATCTCTGGATAACTTGCTGCAGCTTCTACATCAGCACCTGCTCCTTCACCTTTTTGCACTTTTATGTTACAGAGTTGGCTTATTTCCTTGAATCTCGTGACCCAACTTTTACTAGCTTCAAACTTTTCTTCTGTAGCTTCTTCCCCTCTCTCAGCCCTCATATCATTGAAAAGAGTTAGGGCCTTGCTGTGGATCAGGCTTTGGCTTGAGGGAATGTTGTGGCCGGTTTGATCTTCTATCCAGACCACTAGAGCTTTCTCCATATCAGCAATAAGGCCGTTTCACTGTCTTACCATTTGTGTGTTTACCGGGGCAGCACTTTTAATTTCCTTCAACTTTTCCTTTATACTCACAACTTGGCTAACTGGTGCAAGAGGCCTAGCTTTTGGCCCAGCTTTTGGCCCATCTTTGATTTTGACAGGCCTTCCTCACTGAGTTTAATCATCTTTAGCTTCTGATTTAAAGTGAGAGATGTGCTACTCTTCCTTTCAGTTGAACAGTTAAAGGCCATTGTAGGGTTATTAATTGGCCTAATTTAGATGTTGTTCTGTCTCAGGGCATAGGGAGGCCCAAGGAGAGGGAGAGAGACGGGGGAACGGCTGGTCGGTGGAGAAGTAGGAACACACCATGACATTTATTATGTAGGCTTGCCTTCTTATAGGAGTATAGTTTGTGGAAACTGAGGCACAAAGAGGTTCAGTGACTTGCCCAAGGTCACAGAGCCAGTAGGTGGTGAGCTGGGACTGGAAGCCAGGTCCTGGCTCCCACCTTCAGGCTCTAACCCTAGACTATACCACCCTGATCTCCAAGAGCCTGTCTGGCTCAGAGAACTAACTCTAGGCTACGCAGTCCATAAGTATCGATAGTTTTCTTAGCACCTGGCTCGACTTTCCCGGGTTCATTCACACATTCATCCATCCTTTCCTTTACTCATGCATTCATTCAACAAACAATCATCTCCGGTGCACAGGGCACTGCTCTGGCTACTGAGTATAGACATGCCCTCGAGGGGACGATATTTTAGTAAGGTAGACAGACAATAATACATACATTATACATCTATAGGGTTTATATGTTTTATTCAATACAAAATATACTATGTCAGGATGTGACACGTGCCATAAGAAGATAAGGCAGCTACAGGAGGTGGGTGGGTGATGGTGGTGGCCAGAAAAGACCTGTCTGAGGATGTAATATCTGAGCAGAGACTGCGTGAAGCAAAGCGAGGTGGCGGGGGGTGCCCTGGGGATCCAGGAGAGAGCCTTGCAGGTAGAGGAGATGCTAAGTACAAAGGCCCAGGGGCAGGCGTGTGTGGAGTGCACGACCCGGATTGAGCCGACAAGGCTGGCGAGTGTCGGGCCAGACTGTGGTTCGAAGGGGAGGGAGAAGCCGGTGGGAGGGCTGTTCCCTCATGAGGGGGCAGGTGAGGTAGGGGGCCAGAAGGAGATGAGTGATGGAGAAGGCCTCTCGGTGAGCGAGGAAAGAGCTGAGACCGAGAAGAAGGAGAAGGCAGCCCTCAGTTGACTCCTGGAAGGTCGGTTGTGTGAGGAAATAGAGTCCACTTTTGGGTGGCTGGGGAGGTAGCCTGAGTGATGCTGGGGCCGGGACAGAGAGCTCAGCCCAAGGAGGAGGTCAGCGTGCCTGGGAGGGACGGGGAGAGGCTGGAGCCACTGATATTTGAGATGGAAAAGCCCCACTAGGTCAGAGTGGATCCCTTGGGGCTCGTGGAGGAGACGTGGTGGCAGGAGAAAGCCCACGTGCTCATTTCATGCTCCGGCTGAGAGCCCGAGCTGGAGATGGGAGCTAGTTGAAATTATTCGAGAATTTATTTAAGGCATTCAAACTTTTCTGCACTCAGGGGGCCTCGAGAGAACCACACATCCTCTCCTCCACAGCTGGCCCCGGAGCCACGGCAGTGGCACAGCAGGCCCCTGGGCCACCCCTGTGTACTATGGGGTCGGGGGGGAGGGCAGGCTGCCCCCATCCCTCCTCTCACCCTGGAAGGCCTCTGGCTGGAGTGTCCTGGGGTGGGTGGTGGGCTGCATTCCCCATTCCCCTGCCTGGTGCTCAGGCAAACAGATGTTGAGGGCACGGCCGGCCAGTGTTTCCTCCTCCACCCTGGGCTCTAGGGGAGGGCTGCATGCCAATGGTGGAGGGTGACCAGGGGACAAGGATCCTCCCCGCATTCCTTAACTGAGCCTATCACCGTGGGCTGGGGCCTTAATAGCCTTCTCCTGGACACCTTTAAAAGTTTCACTTTTTCTAGGTATTGTTGCCTCAGAAATTTCTCTGAGCTTCATCCAGTGTACCCCGAGACCACTTTGCAACACCTGTGTGGTGTGGGGGAATAAAAATATAGGACTGACACAGTCCTGTGCATTGTTATGAGCATAGACTCAGGGGCCAGACTGCCTGGGTTCAAATCTCAGCTCCATCACTTACCAGCTGGGTGACCTTGGACCAGTTACTTAACCTCTCTGCCTCAACCTCTACGTCTGTAAAGTGTGGGTAACGATAATACCCATCCAAGAGAGTGGTTGTGAGGATAAATGTATTAGGATATCAAAGGGCTCAGGTAGGTGCCTAGCATATAGAGAGGAGTCGAGAAGTGTTAGCTATTATTTTGTTCTGTATTTTGAACAATCAGTTTGTCCGGGTGATCCTGATGAAAGCTGGGGACCACTGTTCTGCCGACTAGCGATTGTGACAGTAAATCTCCTATCCCCAGCCTGCTCAGGGAAGGGTCGTGGAAAGCATTCATGTGGATAGTCCGTCTTTTTGTTGTTTATTTGTCCATATAGGCATTTTAAACTTATTCATTCACTCTTTCATTCATTTGTTCATTCATTAGACATCTTTCCAGAGCCCTAGAGCCAGGCGGGAATGCAGAGATGACTGGTACCTGGTCATTGCCCTTCAGCACTCACACTCACACATACATGGGGAGACTCCTGTCCACACACACTCACCTTCATTCATCCCTGACCTTGAGGAAGCAGCTCTCAGCCCAGCGGGGGAGGCAGCCGTCCAGTTACTGTCTGATGCACTAAGTGCTGACAGAGGCGTACAAGCCTCTGAGAGGTGAGGACAAAAAATTCTGCCGGTGGGGAAAAGGGACTGGCAGGATCAGGGCAAGTGGCACCAAGCAGGTAATTTTTGAAACCCAAACAGAAGGTCAGGATTGTGGAGGACATTTATTGACATGAGAACCATGGTGGTTAATTAAAGGGGGTGGGCTCTAGAGCCAGAAGACCTAGATGGACTTGTGACTTCCTGGCTCCGTGTCTCTGTTTTCTCATCTGTAAAATGGGAATAAACTGTAGTACCTCCCGTATAGGTTCTATGAGCGTATTTATGTAAAGCATTTGGCATGTAAAGCATGACTAACACAGAGTCCATCTAGGGCTTGTTTGGTGACTCAGAGGTATCTCAATGTTGCTGTCAGGGACCGGGTACCTTCTGTCTTTCTGTTCCTTTGAGGATTTTACCTCAGCATTACAAGTTGGCTGCTGCATCTCCAGATGTCACATCTGCATTCTAGGCAGGAAGAAGCCTAAAGCCAACAGGTGGCATGCCTACCGAGTTTGTCCTTTTCACACAAGCTTTCCCAGGACAGCCACCCAACAACTTCCAATTAATCTCTTTGTCCAGAAGAGGTCCATGGCTACCCTTAGTCCCACAGTGAATGGAAGGGTGAACTAGATGAAGTCTAGGATTCCAGGATGTGAAAATTCCACCCCAGACCCAGATAGGGCAGTGCAGGCAGCAGTAGGAGGATGTGAGCTCCTTGAAGCTATTAATTCAACTAGGATTCCCAGGGCCTAACCCAGCATCTCCCTTAGTAGGTACATGAATAATATTTTTTGGATGAATGAACTAGCTTATAATCTCTTCAAAGTCAGGGATCATACCTTCTTTATTTTTATATCCCTGGCAAGTGCCGGGGATATTAGATCAATATAGGACTGTGTTATCCTGCTAGCACCATGAGACCAGGGACTGTCCCTTATTAATCCTAGTTCGGTGGTTCAGTGACTGATCTGGTGCCTGGTCCACAGCAGGATACACAACAGGCTTTGTTCAACGGTTTAGCCCTCTGGCTGACCAAGAGCTCTGGTCTCCTGCCTCCCGCCTCAGGAGTCTTACTTGATCTTGTGGTGCTGTTCTCCGTCAGAAGTGGAAAACCGGGTACCTCACCTTTTTATTAAGGAATCAGAAGACTTTCCTGTCTAATGAATCTGCTCCTTCCTGGCTGGCATTGTCAGTAGCAGCAAATTGGAAGGTGATTAGCGGGAAGTCTGCCACTGGCTGTCTCTGGCTCTACCCTGGGAAATTTCTCCCTCACCTAGAACGGGAGGGGGCTGGGTCCTGCCAGGATGCCTCGCCCTAGGGAGACCTTGCCGTGCCCTTCATGGACTCCAGAGCCTGAGGTAAGAAGATGGGAGCACAGAGGCCACTGGGTCAAAGGAATGTCCTTTCTGGGAGGCCATCCAAGGAGCTGTTCTGGCCATGATACCTCAGTTGGGGCATATCTGATGTGTTCAGAGGTGTCCTAGGAGAAAGCCCCAGAGGCCCCTTTCTCCCTGAGAGTCCACGTCATTCCCCTGTCTGTCACCGCTTATCACCCCTTCTCCTATCTACTTTTTAATGTGACCTCCAAAAAAGGGAAAGTTAGCTTTCTGGACAGAACTGACCTAGAAAAGAGGTTTCCATGTCAAGCAGTATTGGTCAGACCCAGCAAATATTCCAGGGTCCATCGTCCATCCAACCACTCCTGGAGCCACCACACACAGCATTCCCTGGAGGTCTGCAGAACAGGAAGAGCCTTCATGCTACTGGGAATCAGGGGAACGCGCCAGGAGAGGTCCAGCCAGCCCTTTCCCATGTCCCTCCATCCCCAAGGTGAAGGATGTTTTTGTTCCTTTGCAGAATATTCACTACGCATGTGCATTACGAATCTGGTGTTTTCTGTCCATTCACAAACCCCACAGCACTGTAGGGATGTTTGCCCCACCCAGCAAGTAAATGCCTTGAAGGTAAGGGCTATTTTGTGTTCGTTCTGCAGCCTCGTTGCTTAGTGAGCTCTCAGCAAGTGTTAAACAAATGAAGGAATGAACAAAAGATGCTGGAGCCCCCAGGAACCATTTAGACTCATCCGCTTGCTTTGCAAGGAAGAGTCAATAGGGTCCCAGCTTGTCCAATGAAGGTCCAGCGTCCCCAGAGAGAAGCAGATTTTTGTATCTGTGTTGAGTCAGGCTCACCGCTAACTTATCGTGCAAAGTGAAGGCACACTTGGCAGCACACTTGAACACATGTATCTTCTGAAATTAAAAGGAAAATGAAGGATGATCCCGTCCATTTTGGAGAACTCTTCCTCATTAGCTGGCTTAGTAGTCACAGCTTGCGTGTTAGGTATCATTATCCCCATTTATCGATAAAGGAACTGGGGCTCAAATAAGTTACATGATTGACCCAGGTCACAGTGAGTTAAGAAGAAGACCTGGGACTCAAACCGAGACCATCTGCCTCCATACCTTTCAGGCAGTCCCTGGTGGGGTATTCTGTGCAGGGCTTTGGTGCCAGTTACAGAGAACTTTGAGACCTGGTCCTTGTAATCTAATAGTCCTGATACGAACAGAATTGACTCAGTAAAAGGGTTTCCACGTCAAGAGATGTTGGTCAGACCCAGGGAATGTTCCAAGGGTCTATCATTAGAACACCGCTCATGGAGCCACTGCTTTCACTGGGGAGGAAACCAAATAACTAGCACTCACATTGGTGCTTCCTATTGGTGCTGTAACAAAATACTACAAACCTGGTGACTTATCTATCTATCATCTTACAGTCCTGGAGGGCAGAAGTCTGAAATCAAGGTGTCAGCAGGGCTGTGTTCCTTCTGGAGGCTCTGGGGAGAACCTGCTTCCTTGCCTTTTTAAAAAAATAAAATAAAATAAATTTATTTATTGGCTGTGTTGGGTCTTTGTTGCTGTGCGCGGGCTTTCTCCAGTTACAGCAAGCAGGGGCTACTCTTCATTGTGGTGCACGGGTTCTAGGCACGCGGGCTTCAGTAGTTGTGGCACGCAGGCTTAGTTGCTCCGTGGCATGTGGGATCTTCCCGGACCAGGACTCAAACTCGTGTCCCCTGCATCGGCAGGTGGATTCTTAACCACTGTGCCACCAAGGAAGTCCCTTGTCTTTTCACCTTCTAGCCCTGGCTCCTGGCCCCTTCCTCACGTCACCCCGACCTCTGCTTCTGTTGTTACATCTCCTTGTCTGACTCTGACCCTCCTGCCTCCATCTGATAAAGACTCTTTTGAGCCCCCAGGGTAGTCCAGGATGATCTCTCATCTCAAGATCCTCAACTTCATCACATCTGCAAAGTCCCTTTTGCCATGTAAGGTAACATATTCATGGGTTCTGGCGATCAGGATATGGACATCTTGGGGAACATTATCCAGCCTCCCCAGAATTTGATAAATCCTGGTGAAGGGAGGGAGGGAGGAAGGAAGGATGGAAGGAGGGGAGAAAGGAGGGAACGAAGAAGGAAGAAAAGCACAGCGTGTTGTGCGTGTGTGGAAACCCTGCGGCCCCTTCTGTGTGCGGGGCACATGACAGACCCAACTATGCCGCTCATTTACTTAACAAACATTCATGGAGCACCTGGTAATATGCTGGGCACTATGGGTGAAACAAAGATAAATAATAGATGGGGCATGGCCTCCAGGTGCCTTCAGTCCAGCCGGGAAGTGAAGGTCTGAACACAAGTAATTTTAACTCAGGGAAAGGGAAGAAGGCAACACCCCCAAGAGAGAAGCGTGGCTCTGAGCCCCAGGGCTCCAGGCTAGCAACCTGGCACTTTTTCATTACTGGTTGGTTTTGCAGGAATGGCCGTAAGGGGAGAAGAAGTGGGTAGGAGAGCCACATCTGCATTTACCACCGCTCCTGTGGCCCCCCTCTTGGGAAGGGACGGGCTTCAGCATTCAACATCCACTCAGCAAGTACTGATGGGGAGGGAGAGCCTCCAGAAGCAGGCCTGGCTCATCTGGAGACGACAAGCTCCCTCAACAGCCCCCTCACGGTGCCCAGGCTGTCTGCTTCCTCCTTCCTTCGTGCCTGTGCTGTTTCTGTGCTGGTAACACTCATGGGTGCACACTTATTCAGAGGTGTGCATACACACGGGTGCACACACACGCGCGCGCCAGATCACGTGCACACCCCGCCATCACTACCATCTGGGATGTTGAAACTGCAGCCTGTGTACAGTCTCCTTGCTGCCTCTTCTTCCTGCCCCGCGGGCTGCTTCTCCACCCTCTCCCTCTGAGGACCTCACAGCTCCACACCTCACCTTCCTGACTTCCCATCCTGTCCTTTCAGGCCTCCACGCTGTGAGAGCCTGTGTGTCTCTTCTTCTGTTTCCCTTCATCTCTAGTTTTCCTTTCTCTGTCTGTTCCATCTGTCACTGCTTCTCTCTCCACTCCAGTGATGTGTGTGTGTGTGTGTGTGTGTGTGTGTGTGTGTAAAAGAGCGAAAGAGGGAGAGAGGGAGACCATTCCCTTTCAGAGTTTTTCTCCTTGATTTAGCTACAGTTTCCTTCTAAAGAAATCACAGATGCAGCAGAGCTGTTTTCAACTGCTGCGGGGAAGAATGATGCAGAAATCTTGCCAGGATGAGATCAAGATATTTGAATGAGGCCATGAAACCAAGTGCATGTCTTCTCCAGCACACCAGCTGCCCCTGCTGCCCAAGTTGGCTGGCTTCTGGTTCCTAGGGGCACATCTTAGTGTCACAGGGAGGAAAGACAGACCAGCTCTGGGGAATGATGATGCCTCTTGGGGCAGACGGGACTGATACTCTCCTGTCCTTGAGGGTTTCACAAATCAACGTGGAGGATGAAGGTTGGCCAAGAGGCTGACTGTGCTCTGAGCCCTGGAGGGGTGGCCCGAGGCTGCAAGAGGGAAAACAGGCGATCTTCATTCCTTCAGGCCCTGTGTCTGCACGTCCACTGAAATCACCTCCCTAAATTCAATTCCCACTATATCTGTAAGAAATCTGGGTGGATCCTTGCAGGACTAGAAATGAGCACACCAGGGCTCAGAGAGGGTAAATAGCACCCCGAGGCCATACAGCTAGTGGGTCATCTGTGGACCCAATCCTAGGTCTGCCTGATTCTTTCACCACTCAAAGCACATGTGGTTTCTTGGAAAAAGAGATGCTATGACTCAGGATTTAGGCACCGACTTTGCATGTTGGGAAATCCCCTAAATAAATGCATCCTCTTCGTCGGATCCAGGGGCTTGCGGAGGCCAAAGATGCTCGGGCTTTAGTTTGTCTACCCAAGGTTATGGGTTTGGAAACCAGATCCTGAAGCTTGCCCTCTCTTAGGGAAACTCTCTGCATTAAGCTTCAGACTTTCTAATCAGAATATGCGTGGTATATACACAAAGGTATCAAGGTTTTGAATTTATGCAAATGTGTATCAGAGGCTGTTTTATCTTTGTCTTACACATTGACGACCTTGTCTGCAGGCTCTTGGTAAGGAAGCCTGCTTGACCTGGGTGCAGGTAAAACACCTGGGAGCAGCCCTCAATCCGTGTAGCGTGGGGATTAGCAGGTAAATATCCCAGCTTTCTCACCTCTCTGGAAGACAACTGAGGCACAAGCTACGTCTCCCAGAGGCCCCCACTGGGGGTGAGCCCAGGGGTCCCCAGCAGTGGCCTGCTCTTTGCAGTGACTTGTACTAGCTTCCTCTCTCCCTTGTCTCCCTCTCCTACTCCACTCTGGATTCTCCTGGGGTCTCCCTAGATTATCCTCAGATCCTGGAATCAGGTTCTATTTCTGGGGACCTCAGCCCAGGACAGCCCCACTGAGGAGCAAGGGAGCCAGAATTCAAACCCAGGTCTGGCTGAGTCCAAAGCCCACACGCCTAACCTTTATGCCACAACTGCTCTGTGACCAAGGAAGCCATACCCATGTTTGTGTTAACCTTCTGTTACCGGCAGACTTCCATTACACTGAATCTACTCGTTCTCTGAGGATTCAGAAGGCACTTAGTGAAGATGCTAGAAACCCTCATTTCCCTTTTGTAGCTTGGGTCCTCCTGGGTATTGGTAAATTAGCAAGCTCGCAAGCTAACCGAGTTTAACCAAGTCTCTCTGCTAACCTAACCAGACTCACCTTCCAGGGTAGAGAAGGCAACTCCTCTGCTCTCCTGGCTTTGCTCAGTTGTAGATGGCCCAGGAGGGCACACCTGCCGGCTCCAGGCATGTTGAACAGCTTTATTAGGTTCACAGGAGATGGAAGTGAAACAATACAGAGAAAAGAACTTAGCACTCACTACTTCTCTTGTAGAGGAGACAAGTTCCAGAGAAAGAATAGATCAGGGCCTGGGTTTCTGCTAAGTTCTTTTTGTTAACATTTATGCCTGGGGGACCTTTAGACCTTGAGGACAGCTTATAATGTTTGCCATTTGTGTGATATCTTTATTTTTCTTTTAAATCAAAATTTGCTGTTATATCAACTGGCTTTGAAAGATGGGTTTTTGTTGTTTGTTTGTTTCTTATTAGAAACTGTAGGGGAAGGTGTGGTTCCAGGGGGTGTGGACGTGGAAAGCATTGTTCTCCTGACTGCGTTACAGCTGGTGGGACTGTGTAGGGGCTACAATCCTTAATCGTCCATTTGTCCAAGTCCTCCCCACAAAACCCTGTGGAAAATTACATCCTGAGATGGGAATAAGCCAACTGGACTTCACTGGGAGACCAAGGAAGGAACAGGCCGTTGTTAGAAGCTGAGAGAGGAACAAACGATCCAGAGAGCAGGGAGGGGGCAGACGAGATGTGAAGAAACCCACCACCAAGGTCATGGTCCCGTCTCCCTTATGTGAAGGTCTCCATGGAGTGTCACTGAGGTCCTCCTGGATGGGAAAAATGAAAATAAATGGAGAGGGAGAGGGAGGGAAGAGGAGTCACTTTTTTGAGACTTAAGTCCAAGGTTAACTGTCCAACTCACCAACAAATTTCCTCCAGCCTGTTAACAAGTATTGAAGATCCCCTTAGCCTATATCTATATCCTATATCCATAACTACAGCTATATCTGTATCTATCTTATATGTCATAGAATGGCCCCTTCAGGTCAGAGCAGAATTTTACTCATCTGGCCACTGCTGTCAGGCACCGACATATATGTCCGCTGGCTGTCTTACACAATAACACTTCTCTTCTGGGGTTTGGCCGTTGACAGAGGCCTTCTAATTTGAGACCCCAAGAGCTCTAGGACGTAGGGAGAGATGAGTCTGGATCATTCCCATTTACTTGCTGCTTTTTTTTTTTTTTTGCGGTATGCGGGCCTCTCACTGTTGTGGCCTCCCCCGTTGCGGAGCACAGGCTCCGGACGCGCAGGCTCAGCGGCCATGGCTCATGGGCCCAGCCGCTCCGCGGCACGTGGGATCCTCCCGGACCGGGGCACGAACCCGCGTCCCCTGCATCGGCAGGCGGACTCTCAACCACTGCGCCACCAGGCAAGCGCTACTTGCTGCTCTTGATTTCAACAGAGACCTCTCCTTGGGACATCATCCTCTCTGGTCCAGCATGCAGCTTCACTTGGAGAAGTGAGGGGGCAAGGGAGCACCCACTTGGCCAACCAGATCAGCTGGGACATCAGTCCTGAACATTAGTGGGTGTCAGAAAATGATCCTATCTATTATTCTCAATGTACATATGAGGAAATAGGTATTGAGAAAAGGAGGTGGCTTGCCAAGTTTCCCACTATTTGCACTGGCAGAAATCATCTTAGATACTTGGTTTAAGTTCTTCCCATTCCATTCTCTCCACTTATTAGCTCCTATTACATGTTATGCTAAGCACTGAGGATATTAAAACCAGACAATTGTCTTCTCTTTCTCATGCTTATGATGTGGAGGGAAGATGGACAATTAAATAAGCAGTAACAATGTGATGTGGTGAGTCTTACAATCAAGGAAGCACAGGTAGAATGAGGACTTTGTATCTAGTCTGGGAGTCTGTGATCCAGGAAGGCTTCCTGGAAGAAATGACATTTAAGCTAATATAAAATCTGAAGAATAAGTAGGAATTATCCAGGAGAATTGGGATGAGATGGTGAGGTTGGGAGAAAAATGGTCCAGGCAGGGGGAACAGCATGGGAAATATCCTGGCAATGAAATAGTGCATGATACATTTAAGGAATTGAAAATAGTACAGTATGGTTAGAACATACAAGCATGTTGGTTGGGGTAGGTGGGGCTAGGGAAACATACACAGGAGACTCAACTTCATGTACAGATTTAAGATTTTTGAGGGCAAGGACCATGTCTTTTGCTCCTCTGTGAGTTGAACAGCTCAGGGCTGAATATTAAGGCTTGATGTTACTATTTGCATGAATGAATTTATGAGGGCAAAACACCGCAGACATCCATGCAAACTCCTAAAAATGCTCATCTTTAGTTATATGGGTTAGGTATTAACTGAAATACAATTTCCTAAAAGCACCATGACATTTGAAGTCAGCTCACATCTTCATCAATGTTGGCTTCCTTGAGGCTGGGGAAAGTATCTTCCTGTCTCTCTGAGAGTTTTGCCCTTTACCCAGCATCTCTTCCAGCTTCTGGGTGGGTGAATGGACCCCTAGCCTTCCTTGTCAGGCTTTGCTTGGCTATCCCTCAGGTTCCCATGTAGGATCCCATGTAGCCTCTGGCTCAATGGCTAAAGGCTCACTGAACATTTGGAAATTTAACCTGAGGAAGTGGTTACACAGAGAGGTCAAGGCCAAAGGTGATATCAGAAAAGGAGCTGATTTCAGGATTAGAATTCATATTAACAGCTTGTAATCCTTACGGCCACGGACCCATCCTTTGCTGGGACACTTGAAAAGACACACCCACGTGCAAACACCAATGAATACGGTGTGGGTCTCCTTGTCTTAAGTCTCACGATGGGATGATGCTTTCTTTTCCTCCCTTGCTACTTTACTCCACATTTTCAGTCATTTTCCCTAATGAAACTAGCATGCAGAACGAATCCAAACATCAACTTAATTAATCAGCATTTGGCAGTCTATAACTACATGTTCTGGTCCAAATTACTTGTGACAACTTTCTTTATACAAAACCAGAACACCTACAGGGAGGCAGCGGCTCCGTCAGTGGCTCTGGCTGAAGAGCATGGCTCTTCAATTTATCTCATATATTTTAATAAAGTTGCAATAAACCTTTAGTCCCCAGGTATGACAGGGGGCACCTTGCTGCCAGAAAATGTCCTTATTTTATTTTTAACTCAATAAAGAAAACATAAAGTGCCCTGTGGTCTAGATGTGCTCTCCCCAAGAGCTACCCCTGGAAGGAGGGTGAGTTCATGTTCCAAAGATGCCTTCAGGTCCAGCACTGAGACCAACAGGGCTCTCAGGGGCTGGCGCTCTGGCCAAGAAAGTAAATGTAGCCAGTTGTCTCTTTCTGGAAGCTCTGATTTTCTTTCAGAGATTGACCTCATAAATGGAATAAGAATCAGGATAAGATGATAATCTTTTCTACTTATTTGCTACTTCATGGTTCACAGAATACTTTCATGCATCTGGTGGCATTTGATCTTACAATATCTCTGAGATGTAGGTGAGGGAGGAATTCATTCCTTCATGTGTCTTCACTCAACGTTAATATTGCTTAAGTACTTACTTGGTGCTAGGAACTAGGCTATACATTAGAGACTCAGGGCTGAGCAAGATAGATGTGGTCCTACTGTGCTGGACATCTTTTTTTTTTTTTTTTTTTTCCTGCTGCACTGCCCGGCATGCAGTATCCTAGTTCCCCGACCAGGGATCGAACCCGTGCTCCCTGCTGTGGAAGTGCAGAGTCTTAACCACTGGACCACCAGGGAATTCCCTGTGCTGGACATCTTAATTTACCCCTCTAGTCCACTATCCATTCTCCACCACTCTGCCCTGTGGCCTGCAGTCTCCCCTGTGTGGACGTGTTACCTGGACTGCCTGCCCTCTCCCTTCTGGTTGGGTTTGGTCAATGGGAGGTGGGAGACAGGAGGTGAGAGGAGATGGAAGCTGAGACATTCATTCTCTTGGTTTCCTTCCTGCTAGGCTGTAGGCTGGCAGGATCTGCTCCCACTTCTAGGTATAACCACATCTATCCAGATTCTAGTAACCTCTTTCTCCTCTTACCTCTTCAAGCCTAGGAGGGTCTCAAAACCACTCTCAGGTCTGATGATTTACTGGATGAATGCAGAGAACTCGCTGAAAGCTGCTATGCTTTTTCTTTTTAAGTCTTTATTGAGATTGTTACAATATTGCTTCTGTTTCGTGTTTTGGTCTTTTGGCCCTGAGGCACGTGGGATCTTAGCTCCCCCACTAGGGATCGAACCCACACCCCCTGCGTTAGAAGGAGAAGTCTTAACCACTGGACCGCCAGGGAAGTCCCAGAAAACTGCTATGCTTAAGGTTATGGGTTATTAAAGGAAAGGATACAGATTTAAATTAGCCAAGGGAAGAAGCACAGAGGGTAGAGTCCAGGAAAGGTACCAAATGTGGAGCTCCCACTATCCTCTCCCTGTGTACCCGTAGACAGCATTACTTTTCTGTCATGGATACGTGATGATACACTTGGAATAATGCCAACGAGGAAAGTACACCCAAGACTACGGGGTCCAGAATTTTTACTGGGGCTCAATTACATACTGCCTGTGAGGCTGACCTTTAGTTTTCAGACCTTTCTGGAGATAGATCTGATACCACATGGTCCAGAGTCCCCATCATAATTCACACGGTTAGACTGTCCAGTGGCCAAACCCCAGCAAACAGAGATACGGCTCTCACATGTGACACTCCAAGGGCCTAGAGATCCCCTCCCAGTAGCTGAGGGCAAAGGCCAGACCTCTCCTTGGGTAAATTTAATTCTTCACTGCAAACTAGCCCTTGTGGAAGACCTCAGTGTACCTGTTGACTGCTCTCCAGGCCTATGGAAAGCGTTGTTCAGACTGTGAACTTCATAGCCTGGCTGGCCTGCATCAGTTTCTTAGATGATAGATGAAGGATCTAGAGGTATTTAATCCAATTTTTAAAAACATATTTGTTGTTTTGCTTTATTATAAAATTAACAAATGCACATAGTAAATTTTTCTAACAACACAGAAATGTATAACATAAAAAGTGCCCCATCATATAACATAATCCAGAAGTATATATAAAACAGAAAGTTCCCCATAATTCAAGAAATAACTGTTCTTAAAAATTTGGTTTAAATTTTTCCATTTTTTCTATGCATATTTTAACATATAAATATGTAATTACTTTGAACGAAAATGATATACTATACATAGCGTCTGTAACTTTCTTTTTCTCCTTATCAGTATATCATAGATACGACATGGAAACGTCACCACGTATAAATGAACCTCATTTTTTTCAATGTGAATGCACCACAGTTTATTTAACAAATCCCTTATTGATAGGAATGATTCTGCCAATTTTTTTCTAGTGCAAACAATGCTGCAATGAACATCCTTGTACATATATAATTGGACCCTGTGCTAAAATTTCTGTAGGGCAAATTCTCAAAAGAGAAACTCCTGGATTAAAGGATATGTACATTTGGCAGTTTAATAGATCTTGCCAACGCTTGCTGAAATGCTGATCCAATTTATACTCGTATTAAGGATATATGGCGGTGCTGGACTCCTGTTCCCCTTGCCAACTGGTTGTTCGTAATCTTTTACATAAATCCAAACTTTTAAATGTTTAAAGTGAAACCAGCATTACACTCTTCTTACTCCTGAGCTGGAAGGCTGCCCATTTCCCGTCAATGTCCCCACTGCGGGGGGAACAGCTCTCTTGGCCCCGGCTCCAACCTGTGAAGATTGAGTGGTAGGGAATGTAGGTGGCCCTGGAAAGCCGAACTCTGGAGTAAAACAGTCAAATGGGGACTTATTCAATATTTTGTTCATGTATACACTTGATTTGAGATTGAACATTTGAAACTTACTCCCCCAGGCATGCCTAATGCCCCATGATTTTTCCCTAAGTTAGATGTGTTCGTTTTCTATTGCTGTGTAACACGTTGCTACAAATTTCATACCTTAAAACAACATGAATTTATTATCTCATAGTCTCTGTAGGTCAGAAGTCCAGGCACGGTGCCATAGCTGGGTTCTCTGTTTAGGGTCTCACCAGGCTGAGATCAAGGGGTGGGGCGAGGCTGCAATCCCATCTGAAGCTCGGGCTCCTCTGAGGCTCATTCAGATTGTTGGCAGAATTGAGTTCCTTGAGTGCCCTCTTACGACTGACATCCTGTTTTCTTGCTGGCTGTCAGCTGAGGGTCACGCTCAGCTTTTAGAGGCCACCCTCAGGTCCCGGCCATGTGGGCCTCTCACAACGTGCCAGTTTCCTTCTTCAAAGCCCGTGGGAGAGTCTCTCCCCAGCCTGAGACCACAGTCTTAAAGTAACAGTTACTGTGGGTGTGAGTGTGTGATCACTTTTGTTGTATAATGTAACCTCATCACCTGAGTGACTACTTCACGGTATTCCCAAGTCTGGTCCACCCCCAGGGGGAGGGCATTATACAAGCACACACAATAGGGGGTGGGGATCTTGGATGGCATTTTGAATTTTTGCCTACAGTAAGTCCCCTACCTACGCACCTTCAAGTTGCGAACTTTCAAAGATACTAACATGCATTCCATCAACGTCAGGCGTGAGTGAAATTGCAGCTTGCCCTCCATCTCCTATTGCTGACAATCCTTCAGCTCCACCGTCTCCCACCTCCTCTCCCTCCTCCAGTCAGTAACTCTTCCTGCCTGTTCACTCGATGCCAGCCCCTGTATGCCACCTGCTGTACTTACTACTCTAAATTTCAAGGTACTGTATTGTAAGATTAAAAATGTTTATTTTTTGGTGTTTGTTTGTTTTTTATGTATTATGTGAGTGAAAAGTATTATAAACCTATTATAGTACAGTACTATATAGCCGATCGTGTTAGTTGGGTACCTAGGCTAACTTTGCCGGACTTAGGAATGCACTCTTGGAACGGAACATGTTTGCATGTAGGGAACTTACTGTATCACCTTAGCTAACACATGGACGGATTCTGTGTGCACTGGGCTTCAGAAGAGGGGCTAGGGAGAGCTGTAATCCCAGGTGCACTGTCCTTTGGCAGGATAATTATAGTCCTCTTCTATTTTTGTCTTTTATGTGGTTACAGTGGAAAGTTCCCGATGGGGCATGCAATAGCACCATTTGGGGTATCTGATGGCTCTTACTTCCCCTTTTCTGCCTTGTCCCTTCACTTAAAGGGATGGACCCAGATGGCCATGATTATTCTACCTAACTGGGGTCTGAGTGTCAGACCTAAGATAGAACAATCAGTTTCTTTCCTGAAATTTTAGAATTAAGATTGAGGATATGCATTAGTTAGTGGTTGGAGGTACTGAAGCTGGGAGGATTGGAGTTTGGGATGGGAGGGGGCAGGGGCAGCAGCTTTATGCCATCTGCACAGAGAAGAACGAATTCAATCAGAGGAGAAAAATTAAAAACTGAAGGTGATATGTGAAAATAAGTAATGATGGTGTGACCAGTGGTATGGTTTGCTCAGGACCAAGGGAGCTCCCAGGACATAGGAGTGTCAGTGCTAAGGTCAGAAAAGTCCCAGACAATCCAGGGTGAGTTTCATCCTAGAGAAGAGAAACCTATGACCCCAGAGAGGGACAGAGGAGCTCCCCTGAACCATGATGCCGTCAGTGCCTGCTTTCAATCCTGGGAGAAGCTTGGAAGAATTTCTTGCCCTGAATCTCAGGGACCTCTCCATAACCACCCAATCTCTTTTTGTTTAACTGGCTTGGAAGTTTAACTTCCAGGAAGACCATGCTTCCCAGTCTCCCTTGTCATTAGAGTGGGCTCTTGTGACTGGATTCTTGCCAATGAGGTGAGCAGATGGGATGTGTCATTTCCAGTCCCAGACAGTTAACACTGCATGTGCGAGCTCCAAGCACCCTCTTTTCCACCCCATGGCTGCAAGTGGACAAATGTGGGCTGGTAGCGTTAAAGGAGGAACAGCCCACGTCTGATCATGGTTGGAGGAGAGCAGCCAAGGAGGGCTCCTCGAGCTTCAGGGTGTTTTGGTGTTAGAGAAGATATCAAGATTTTGTGTTAAGCCACTGAGATTCTGACTAACACAGTGGGTTTCTTTTACTCTTCAACTAAAAAAGCTTTTACTATAACAGCTCGGGTCACCAGGAGCTTCCTGAGAGTATCTTCAGTTTCAGAATTGCTCACTTACAGAATGATCAGAGATGCCAACCAGTTCACACCCAGGGGCAGGATTTGGGAGTCAAGGTGCAGGGCAGGAACTGAGGGATGACAGCTGACTTTGCTAAGGTTCCTACTTCCCTGTGAGCTGGCTCTAGCTCATCAACAGATAATAGGGGTGAGGACTCAGGCAGGAAACTCCTATGCCCAGAACAGGGCAGTCAGCAAGGAGCCTCCCCTGCACTTGGGTCAAATGAAGAAACCAGGGTCCAGGATGTAAGGACAGGGCCAGGCAAACGTGGACCCCTGAGAACCAGACCAGCCTGGCAGCTGGAGTCCTAGGCACTATCTCCTTGTGACCACCTGCTTAGGGAAGGAGGACGTTGGTTTCCAATAATAATGCTTCCAGCAGACTAATTCCTAGAAACACACAAGTTACTAGAACTGACTCAAGAAGAAATAAATAATCTTCATAGACCGCTGACAAAGAAAGAGATTAAATCAGTCATTTAAAAAAGCTTCCAATGAAGAAAAGTCCAGGGCCAGATGCTTCATTGGTAAATTCTACCAAACATTTAAAGAAAAAGAAACACTGACCGTTCTCAAACTCTTCCAAAAAATCAGAGAGGAGGAACATGTTCTAACTCATCCTGTGAGGCCGTAGTTCCCTAAAGGCAGACAGAGCGAGCTGCTGTCTCATCGGGGGGAAGCACACACCCACAGTCTGCCGAGGCAATAGTGGACGGTTGTCCAACGTAGCTGACCTGACACAAATGGAGACTCTGGGTGGGGCGGGCATCTGGGACAATTAGCTCCAGCTCCTCCTGAGTCCCTTGCCAAGTGCCCTGTCTTTATTGCAGAATGTCCCCTACAACACTCTCCTGCCTCTCTCAATCACTCAGCCTACTACCTCATCTACTCACCTTCCTCTCTTAATCCAGCCCTTCTCTCGCTGTGCACATGAATCACCCAGGGGCTTGTTCAAATGCAGACTGATGTAGTCACTCTGGAGTAGGGTCCGAGACTGCGTTTCTAACAGCCTCCCATGAGACGTGCAATCTTCCAGTCCTAGGGTAAGATTTGGAGTAGCGAGGATCTAGAACATCCAACCGGGCAACACTTTTTGAGCCCAGTTCACATGGCTGCCTCAGGAAATTCTGGGAAGTCACCCCCCGCTAGGGACCCTGGAAAGCCAGACTGTTCCACCTGTTCCAAGGGGGAATCGGGAGCCCCTGTCTTTACCAGGATGGGGAGGACACTGCTCACCAGCAGGTGGGTGGAGACAGAAAGAAGGACCCTGCTGGACCAGCGGGGACTCAGAGCCAGAGGAAGGCAGGCTAGAGGCAGAGGGGCTGCAGTGGGGCCTCTGGCCTCTGGGAGGCTCTAGCAGCCGCTAAGGGCTGCCAGGTTAACAACTGGTGTGCAGGGCCTTCTACACTCTGGGAAGCATCTCCGCATTTCATCCTCTCGTGAGACATTGTAACTCTGATTTTACAGATGAAGAAACGATGGTCCTCAGTAGCAGGCGACTTGTTCTAGGTGGCAGGAGTCATGGATCCAACAGGGCCACCCAATAACCACACTGCTGTCACCCGAGTCAGATTAGAAGCTGGGTGGGGGGCATTGAGGATCACTGCATTGTCAATGCCTCCTCTCTGAACAAGGAAAAGGACTGGAAGATGAAAGGAGTTGATTAGGGGGAGGGTCTGCTGACACCGTGGTACCAGAATGATGAGGGAGGGAGCCCTCCACTTCTCCCTGGAGAAGGTGACCCGAGTGACGGGATGATGAGAGATCACAGCAGAACTGCTGCTTCAGTTCCCCCTTTGCCCTTCTAGCGTGAACCGACATATGAATGGGAGGGATTAAAAAATGTCGCTGCCCCTAATCACGCACTTGGAGGAATTATGACGCTAAAGGCAATCAGAAGACACCATCATTGTTCTCACTGAATGTACCTAAGGCATGAGGGATGCTCAAAGTTCACCCCTGGGTCCAGCATATACACACACACACGTACACATACACACATATGCACAAACAGAGACACACACCACAAGCTCCCCCACAACAGCCCTGTATCCTACACCCCCATTCTTCACCCTCACCCCTCAACAGACACAGATGGACAAACGAATAGGGACCTGGTGGCCCACGAGAACATGGATGCCGGTGGCAAGCCAATATCTCACCCAGAGAAAAAAGAGAGCTCTTCAGTTGTCAAATCACCTTCCAGCCAAGCCAGATCATGCAAGCTCTAGGCTTGGGTCCAGAGCCCCTGCACTCTCCAGCTGTGTGCCTCTGGGTGAGGCTTTTGGACACCCCCAAGAGTCAGTTTCCTCCTCTGGAATATGGACAAGATAGTCCCTGCAGAGTGGATGAGTCTTGGCGGAGGTATCACACGAGAAAGTTCTCGGGAAACTATAAAGTATGGCACTAACATGAAAAGCCAACAGCAACAATTGCAAGAGGCAGACATCATTCATGTGAACAAGCACCCAGAATCCTGAGGGAGGCACAACATATGCCCGGCTGTGCCCGTTAGTGGATGCTCCTTAGAAGACGATCCCTTCCTGGCATCCTAGCCTCGCCGCTTGACGCGGGGGAGCACGTAATCCCTGCTCCACGAGGCCCATTCTCTCCCTGGAGGCAAGCTTGGACAGGTGTTGTCACACTCCTCTCAGGAATTACGCTAATTGTACATTATCTCCTTGGCCAGGATGCTGGCTCTTCAGCCCATGTGGTTCCCACTTTCTGCTTCCCAGACTGGCTGCCCCTCTTGAACACCCAGTCTGTTGTTAAGTTGTTACCAAAGCCCCAGGGGTGCTGTTCTGAGAAAGGGACAAAGCAGCTAATGTAAATCCTGCTGTAGTGCTCACGGGCTGCCTTGGACTCACTCAGCAAAGGTGCGTTGAGCATCTGCTACTTGTCAAGCTCTGTACTGGGCTCCAGGATGCAGAGTGGAAAGACACAGTCCTGGCTCTCAAGGAACTCCCAAGTTGGAGAGGCAGGTAGGTGCAATGCCCAGTGCTATAGTAAGGAAGCATCAGAGTGGGTGGCAGTGTCACCAGGGGGGAGCTTCACAGAGGAGGCGATGCTGGAGTACAGACTCGAAGGGTGACGAGGACTTGGTCAAATGCAAAAGGACTCTAGGGGCAAGGAGGGGACTTCCAGGCAGAGGGAATAGCATATATAAAGGCAAGGGGGTGTGAGGGACCACGACACCTTGAGGGAATGGCAGAAGCTTGGTGTGGTGGAGCGCCAGGTCCCTTGGGGCACCGATGTTCTTTTTCTTAAAATTTTTATTATTATTTATTTATTTTTGGCTGCGTTGGGTCTCTGTTGCTGCGCGGGGGCTTTCTCTAGTGCGGCGAGCGGGAGCTACTCTTCATTGCGACGCGCGGGCTTCTCGTGGCAGTGGCTTTACTTGTTGCGGAGCACAGGTTCTAGGTGCACGGGTTTAGTTGCTCCGCGGCATGTGGGATCTTCCTGGACCAGGGCTTGAACCTGTGTTCCCTGCATTGGTAGGCGGATTCTTAACCACTGTGCCACCAGGGAAGCCTGGGCACCGATGTTCTAATGCTCACGTGCTCAGCTGTACGTGTGTCTGTCCTGTTCCCCAAACAGACGGGAAACTCCTTGAAGGCAGAGACGGTATATTTGATTCAATTCTATGTGATTCAATAAACATTTATTGAGAATACATTGTATGCAGAGCACTGAGTTGTTTCCTAGGGAGAGGTCAAAGACTAGGTCAAGAGTAGGCTCCTTGGGCTTCCCTGGTGGCGCAGTGGTTGAGAGTCCGCCTGCCGATGCAGGGGACACGGGTTCGTGCCCCGGTCCGGGAAGATCCCACGTGCCGCGGAGCGGCTGGGCCTGTGAGCCATGGACGCTGAGCCTGCGCATCCGGAGCCCGTGCTCCGCAACGGGAGAGGCCACAACGGTGAGAGGCCCGCGTACCGCAAAAAAAAAGAGTAGGCTCCTGCCCTAAAGGGGCTCCCCGTCTAGGGGAGGGCGGAGACCGGCTCAGCCACCTGGACCACAAAGCAAGGCAGAAGGTACAGGAGCCTGGGTGGAAGCACCCAGAGTTTAGAGCGTCTGAAGGTGGGGCAGGAAGGAGATGAATGCCAGCCAGGGAAGGTTTATGGAGGCGGTGGCATGGAGCTGGCTCTTAAACGTTAGCAGGAAAGATGGTGGGAAGTGTTTTAACTTTATAAGTGGAAAGGCTGGCATATGCGAAGTCCCAAGTTTTGAAAAATGCAGGTCAGTTCTGGAATAATGATGAGACTCTTGTAGTAGAGACAGTAGGCGTATGGGTTGTGAGCGTGGGGAGGGAGTTAGGAAGAAACTAACAACAGATAGCCCTATATAACGTTTGTGGTGGTCCAGTCTCTTATGTATTATATATATTTGCATAGTTTACATATATTAACTTATATAGACTTCATAGTAGCACCATGAAGTAGATGTGATTATATTCCCTAAGAAATCTGGGGGCACAGAGAGGCAGGTTAACTTGCCTGAGGTCACACAGCTAGTAAGCCTCAGGGTGGGGGTTTGAATTCAGCCGTTTTAGCTCCAGAGTTCATGCTCTGCACGCTACACTCCTCACATGGTGATGATAAAATGTGGCAGATACTACTAAGTGCCTGTCCATTGCCATTCTTTTCCTCTTTGCTGGCAGAGCTCTGAGTTTGTTTGGGTATCTTCCCCTCCCTACAAGACTCTAGGGTAAATCTAATTAGTGTAAATCCATGATGGTAATCCCATTGCCCTGGCCAGTCATTGGTTCAAAAAGGGGCATGTAACCTAACCCTGACCAATGAGAGAAGAGAATTCTGCTGGGGGACTTTGGGGAAAAGGTTGTTCACTAACAAAAAAAGACACCCAAGAGGAAATGACTTATCTTCTAGGGAGTGATGTTATCATGTCTAGAAGTGACCCCTGGGACTGTAGCAGTCATTTTACAAGCAGTAGGGGAACTAATCCAACATGCGAGAGAGTGGATTGGAAAGATGCAGAGAATCTCAAAGAACCTGTATCGAACCACAGAACATATCAACTTTGGCAATCCCTCTACCCTGGGCATCTGGTGGTGTGACATCATTAATCTTCCTGGCTAAAAGCAGTTGAGGTGAGGGTTTCTGTTACTTTCAGCCCAAAGCCTCCTCTGATACTTAAGGAGCTAGGCTGTGAAGGGTTTCTAGTAGTGTGTCTTATATCCAGGCAGTGGCAACTGGAGAGAGCGGAACTTTCAGGATCCTTACAAGTCACCAATCACAGGCAGACACTCCAGTCCAGCCCTAGATAGGGCTCTCCACCCCCCAACAGAAGCAGATTTAAGGGTGGCAGAGGGGAGCTGGGAGCCAGCGGTTCTGGGTTTTATACGTGGCTCCACACTCAGTTTGCTGTATGACTGTGGGAAGCCATCCCCCTCTCTGAGTCTCACCTTCATTATCTGTGAAATGAAGGGATTGGTCTAGGTGTTCTTTTAGGGTCCTTCCAGCTCTCTGATTCTCTGATGAGTTGTCATCTGTCTAAACCCATTAAGCTGCTTTACTAAAAAAATACAATGGGGGATGGTGGAGGCTAAAGTTGGGGGTGGTGGATGGGTAAGTTATTCCAGTGACTGCCTTTGAGTCACCTAGACTGGCTGAGAAAAGTGTTTTCTGTACAGAAATGGAGCAGGACGATTTGGAATTGTCCATTTTCACAGAGATCAGGGAGAGAGGCAATGGGGAGAGGATGAATCTGAGGTAACTGCTTGCCACGCTTGTGCAGCGAATCGGCTCTGAGGACCACAGAGAGAACACTGTCACCTTCATTACAGGGCAGGGGTAGGAGTGGGGAGGGCAGACACTCAAGAGCCACCTGCTGTGGCTCTTTGACCCCTCTGGTTAAAGTATCTTTGGAGATGGAACAGCATCACCAACCCTGTGCAGATAGAAATACTGGATCGCTTTAGGCTGTAACATCTGCGTTATATTCAAATCCAAAGCAACAACTAGGCTAAATTTTAAGATGTAAGATTCATTCAGAGTTCCTTCTTATCTTTCTTTTGTTCCCCTGCCCTTACCTATCTCTGGACAGTTTCCTGATTTATGGCTGCTTGGGCCATCCCTCACCCATTCCCACCCCTACTACTCTAGGTATTGCTCCAGGCCTGTCCTTCCTGAATATGCTCTGAAATCGCCTTTCCTTCTTTTAAATCCCAATCCACCCACACCTCTGTTTTCCAAGCAGATTGCTCTCAGATTAGCGTTACAAAGGCAATCTGATTTAACAAATTCACACTGACTTGTGAATGACTGCTGGGATTTTACTAAAACTACCTTTTTCCCCCCTTTCCTTTCCAAGAAGAAGTTTATTACATTGAATTAATTTCTTTTTTTTTTTTTCTTGGCTGTGCCGCACAGGTTGCAGAATCTTAGCTCCCAGACCAGGGATTGAACCCAGGCCCTGGCAGTGAAAACGCCGAGTCCTATCCACTGGACCACCAGGGAATTCCTTGAGTTAATTTCTAAGTGTCAGAAATGTGGGTACCATAACAAAAGTGAAGAGACTGTTTTCTGGGAGGAAAAGAAATTTTCAGAAGGTGGGCTTTGGAACATGTATTTAACTTTTACTTTTATGTGCCTATTTTTTTTTGTTAACTTCAAAATCATCCCACACAGTCAGCAGAGAAACTTGGCTTCTAGAAGCTATAAGTCCAGTATGCTTAACCTGAGAATGTTAAAAAATACCCTCAAGTTGATGTACACACTGGTCTAGACGTGAAAGAAAATGGGATGGGGTGACTGTGATATATATATCACAAAGGAAAAGGAGATGAAAACATGGGAGATCCAGCTTGTCTAGGCCAAACAGAGATTTAGACAGATCCCAGAGAGTATGACGATAGTCGATATATACCAAGTGAGCATGACTGACTAGCCACTGTTCTAATGTTTTAACTCATTAATCTTCTCAAACAAATGAATGAGGTAGGTGCTACTATCATTCCCGTTGTACAGACGAGAAAACTGAACCACAGAGAGTTAAGAACTTTCTCAAGGTCACACCGTATCAGAGCCAGGCTTTGAACCCAGGCGTTGTGGCTCCAGATCTACAGTCAGGACTGAGCTCTCTTCAAACCTGTGATATGACTGGAGTGTGCCCCTCACATCTCTACCCTCATGCTGGCTCAGGGTGGTCTAGGGGTCCACCTTCATCTAAACCTTTTCTTGTCTTCCCATCAAAATGGCCTGTCCCATGCTCTATCCATCCTGCCTCATGAAATGAAAATGTAATTAACTAATGTGAAGATGTAAAAGGTGAGCGTTGTCCTTTAGTTATTAAACAAACATCTTCTGCTTGCTCGCTCCATGTCTAGTACAGTGCTAAATACTATGCGGAATAAAAAGATCAACGCTGTATTGTCCCTCCCTCAAGGAGCTCACAGTCAAGTTCAAAAGATCAATGTAAATAACTCTGGGCTTCCCTGGTGGCGCAGCGGTTGAGAGTCCGCCTGCTGATGCAGGGGACACGGGTTCGTGCCCCACATGCCGCGGAGCGGCTGTGCCCGTGATCCATGGCCGCTGAGCCTGCGCGTCCGGAGCCTGTGCTCTGCAACGGGAGAGGCCCCAACAGTGAGAGGCCCGCGTACCGCCAAAAAAATAAGCAAATAATAAATAACTCTAATGCCGGATAGAAAGGAATGTGAGCCACAAGATAGGTACAAAAACAAGGAAGAGGAAAAGGTTATAGCCTGGGGGTCTGCTCTGGAGGGGGATGATGTAGCTTTGAGCTTGACTTTGAAGCCAGAGCTGAAAGAGCAGCCCCGCTGGCAGAAACAGTGTGAGCAAAGGCCATGAGCAGATCGGAGGAAAGGGAAATGACCTGCTAGGCTGATGCACTGGGAACAGCCAGCAGGGAGTAGCAGTTCAGTTTTGTCTTAAACAAGGTTTGGATACAGACTAGAGACTGAGGGAGTTGGTTTTTACCTTCTAGGAGCCATATGTGCAATTGTGCAGTGATGTTCCAGTGACAGCACTTTAAATCCCTGATTCTCCAACTGGGTTCCCCAACTACCCAGGGAGCACCCAGCAATTGTGCTGGAAGGACCAAAGCCACAGGGATCTTCCTGGAGCAACATTTTTATTTGGTGCATAGTATTTCAAAACTTTTTTTAAAATGAAAATAAGTATGAGTAAATTATGGCATAGAATGCAACATTTGCTATCTTTTCCCAGCTAAAACAGAAACCTTCAGATAGACCATTTGAGGCTGCATTTGGAAGTGACAGTCAAACTATTTAACAACCAGTATAAGCAGCGGCCAGTCAGAACTGAAGGATCTTGAAGGACCCCAGCAATGTCAGAAGTGACCTCTGATTGCTGGGTTATGTGGGGGACAGGAGCCATAAAGGGAGGGGCTGGGGCAGCAGCAAGGAACGGCAGTCAAGGGCTCAGGACAGCATCCATTTACTGCCTGGTAGGGGAGTATGTCAGTATTTCAACAACCAGCTGGAGATCTGTCCTGGTTACCCTGCTAGCATCCCCAGGGAGCCTACTGGCTTTCATCTTCCATTAAGTAAACATTGTAGGAAACTTGGGGGAGCAATGCTTTGACCTAAGGGGTGATTCCATGTAGGAGTTAGGGATCTGAGGTGTTCCAGGTTGTAGTATGGCCCTGGGGGCCCCCTAAGTCATAGTGTCTAGGTGACCATCTCCTTAACCCTTGCCAATGGCCTGCCCTGCATGTTCTATCCAGTGCTATTATAGCCAGGGGAGTTTCCACAACACAGTCTTCCTGTAAGAGAGCAAAGCCCACTATGCCATCAGCTTGCCCAATTTTACCTATAAGTATTTTTCTCACAAGTGCTTTGGAGGAAAAAAAAAAAAAACCATCCAGACTCTTAGCAATACATCAAGGTTACTTGAATGCATTTGAAATATAATGAGTATGTAGCCATAAAAGACATGCCTCATAAGAATCTTCTGAAGGAAGAAATAAAACAAATGTTCCTGCCTTTGTATCTTGCCTCTCGGAGGCAGCAATGATTCCCTTGGCGCTCTCCCCAAATCACACACTCAGGTATAAATTACAATTAGTGACTAGGTTCTTGCACGGGATGTGCCATAGTTAATGCTAGGCAGGTAAAACTCCCGCCTTTGGCTTGGCTCCTTCAGGCAGTTTCTGTCTCCCCGGGCTTGGTGGGCACAGGCTTGGTGGGCACAGCCCACTTCCTTAGACAACATAAGGAAATACTTCATTCTTTCCTCTCAGCCCTTCTTGCAGCCAGATTTGGTCAGGTGACCTAGTTCTGGCCAATGAGATACAAGGAACAGTCTGCTGGGGCTTCTGGGAAAATCTTTGCTCTCTCCTAAAATGGGAAAGATGTTGAGAGGGTGCTTTTGCCTCCTCCTTCTTTACTGCTTAAGACACTGTCCTGTGACGCGACAATGTGATGATAGGAACTGTGGAAGCCACCTTGCCAGTATGAGCAGAGGTGAGGTGGACACACTGAAGGTGGCAGGATTGATGGATGGGAACGGCCTGGGTACTTCTTAATGTGGACAAGCTCCTTGCTCGACCCCAGGAACCACCTACTTCTGTGAGTTTTATCACAAGAGGAGTAAACTCCTATTTTTACCCCACTTTTAGTCACGCGCTGTTACTTGTAGCCAAGCATCCTATATTAGTCAGGATAAACTAGACCTTGATTCACAAATCTTGTAGGTTAAGCGCAACAGGTTTATTTCTCATTCCTTCTCATTCCCTTTTAAGGCCATTGAGAGTTGGAACAGCCCTCCTGTGTCTTGTGACTGTGTCAGTGCGGCCCCCAGGTCATTGAGCAGAGGAAGAGAGAATTGTAGAATCACACGGGCTGTGTTAAAGGCCAGGCCTGGAAGTGGCTTATATCACTTCTGCCAGATCCCACAGACCCACCCAATCTAACTTCACGGGGGTGCTAAGAAATGGGCACGTACAGCATCGTCTCCACCACATTTCCTAATTCGTACACTATCTTGTCTATGTTCCTTCAGTCAGAAAGTCATCCACTTCTTCAACAGATATTTATTGAACATCCTTGTGTCAGGTGTGCCAGAGGGAATGTAAAAGACAGATGACACATCATCACATTCCTGGTCCTCAGAGCATCCAGCGCATAGGAGACACTAAATAAAACAGTCGGTAAAGATAATATATTAAAATATGCACATATATTAATGTTAAATTATACTAATTATATGAGAACACCTACATATGTTAATGTATGCTAATTCACCATCATTCCTGTCCTCAAAACGCTTCGTGTTTAGCTGAGAGTCAGATGAGTAGATAAGCTGAAGTACCAGGTGGCGGGCACACTCACAGAGGCAGCAGTACAGAGGTAGGCGTGGGGCTCAGAGGCACACAGCCTGGCTTGGTCTGCAGAAATCAGGGAAGGCTTCAGGGAGGAAGTGGCATGAGGCCAGGGTCCGAAAGGATGGAGAAGAATTTGCCAAACAGGGAAAGATGGGGAAGTGGGAAGTCTGGAAGCCCCGAAGGAGCATGGGTAAATGCAGGGCATTGTGAAAAGGCCTGGCTGGTAGGAGCATGGCCAAGAGTGCCTGTGTGCATCTCGAGGTCTGGGAGAGAGTGTGGAGGGGCAGGTTTTAGGGTTGGAGGCAGAGGATCTAAAGCTCTAGGGCAGGGGTTCTCCATCCTGCCTGCAACTTGGAATGGCGTGGGTAAATTTTAAAAATTCCAGTGCTTGGGCTTTCCCGCAGTCCACTAAGATTCTCCCTGGGCCAAGGCCTGGGAATCAGTACTTTTTAAAAGGCCCCAGGTGATTGTACTGGGCAGTCTGGGTTGAGCGCCACTGTCCAGAGTTAGGGTGGGGACAGGTTTGTTTGTCTTGCCCAGAAATGGAACCACAGCCCTGTAGGAAGGTGCCTCTCTCTCCTCCCTCACTGGGCTCAGACTCCTGAAAGGAAAGTCTCCTAACATCAGGCAGGGGGAGAAGAGAGTTGCCAAAATGTTCCTTTGTCAGTATTTTTTCCTATGTTCATTGTTTCTTTTCTGCCAGGGCGGTCCGCTTCTCCCTTGACCTTTGGCACCCTGGGGCTTGAGACCAGCTGTGCTGACAGCTGGCAGGAAATTTCTCAGCCTCTGGAGGCTCCAGAGACAGAGCTGATGCCAACCTCTGTTCCTGATTACTTACCAGGTATAAGGAGGCCCATCTCCACCCAGAAGTGCTCCTAGGCCTCACTCAGTGCACAACTTCCTCCTCCAGACAGCGTGTCCCGCCTTGTGCCCCAGAGCCCCTCAGACCAGCTGCTGGCAGAACGCATGCCTGTAAGATTGACTAATACTGCACACCCTGCATTTGATTTTTATTCAACAGGTATATCCTGGTTCTCCCATTTGTTAGACTCTGCCACCCTGGGACAACGTCCCTTTTCTCCCTCTGCGGTAGCTTCTCTGGGCCATTTGCCTTCTCCCGTCACTCTGAACGTGTTCCAGGATGCAGACTCATTTTACTACCAGCCTACGGTGAAGGTGGTGCAGGAACAGTTGTGGAGCGCGTTCAAAAGCCAAGGAGGAGTTTTGCCTGCATTTGCTGTCGGGGGTGGCACACAGCAGCATCTCAGCATCCGGGGCCTTCTCTGGAGTTTAGTCACCGGTCTTACGTGTGGCAGGGAGGGGGCAAGGCTTTAGTTCTGAGGCGCTGCCACTGATTCTGCCCCCTTGGGTTGTACCTCTTTCTCAGTTTGGGTTTCCAGGTTTTGAATGGTCTTTGTCTCTGCATTCATCCAGTCACTCATTCATTCAACACAAATACTGAGCGCCTACCTCCTATGCGTCTGCCCAGTGCCATGTGAGCTGGGCAGGCAGAGGCAAATGGATCAGATACTCAAGGAGTTTACAGTCTAGTGGGGGCTGTGACATGGTGAAACCAGCACTAACTAACCGTGTGCAGTTTGGTTACCTTACGTCTCGAGTCAACGTCACCCCCAATGGAAACTAGAACAGTGGCTTTTCAAACTGGGCTCTTTGGAGCTTCTGCAGTCACTGCAGAAGACAAGGGACTGCGGAGTGAGTGGGCTTTGGTCCTCTCCTTCTTCAGCTCTGATGGGTTCTCTTGTATCTATTTTATACACTGGAGTTTTATATGAGGTCTTGTGATGGTTAAGATTATGTATCAGCTTGGCTGGACCACAGTGCCCTGATATTGGCTCAAACATTCTGCATGTTTCTGTGAGAGTGTTTTTTGGATGAGATTAACATTGCAGTTGGTAGACTTTGAGTAAGGCAGGTTGTCCTCCATAATGTGGGTGGGCCTCATCCAATCAGTTGAAGACCTTACTAGAACAAAGACTGACCTTCCCCGAGCACCCAAGCAAGAAGGAATTTAGCCAGCAGAAGGCCTTCAAACTTGAATTGAATCTCCATCCTGAGTGCCTACCCTGCAGATTTTGGAAATGCCAGCTTCCATAATCATGTGAGCCAGTTCCTTAAAACAAATCTTTCTCTCTTTCTCTCTCTCTCTCTCTCTCTCTCTCTCTTCCACTAGTTGGAGATGCCAGGTGTCCTTGTCCTGGCTCTAACCCACTGCCCTGCCTCAGCTCTGGTATCCTCCCTGGTTCCACCTGTCTCCCTGGTTTGGGCCTTGGTTGTCTGGGTCCTGACTTAATAGCAACTACAATTTAAATGTGTCTAGTGATTTACTGTTTTCAAAGTGTGTTGCAGACGTGATCTCATTTAAGTTTCATACTACCTTTTTACAGATGAGAATGTTGAAGTTAGGATGTTTTAAATGACTTGCCCAAGGTCACACAGTTAGTAAAGAGCAGACACGGGAGTTAAATGTCTTTGGACTCAAAAATCCCAGG
Source organism: Phocoena phocoena (assembly GCF_963924675.1). NCBI lineage: Eukaryota > Metazoa > Chordata > Mammalia > Artiodactyla > Phocoenidae > Phocoena > Phocoena phocoena. The sequence continues at coordinate 71,051,876 of NC_089228.1, read as the reverse complement.
TACTTCTCTCTATACCATGCTGTCAGCCATTTAATCTGTTACACCAGAGAACACAAGGCATTTAATATTTTTCCAGCAGAAGGGAGCTGGAGATTCCACCCCCAGGGAGAATGACTTGCTCCCTGATTTCCAGAACGAGCAGGTGAAAGACCCTTGCAGTAGTGAAAGGTGACCTCAGGCAAACTGCAGCAGCCGCTTTTCAGGCTGGCACCCTCTGGAGCTGGCCATGTTTTCTGGCTCTCGCTGGCAGAGTGTCCCTGATTCACGGCAATGTGGGGACTTTACGAGCCTGTGATAAAGCAGTAATCATCAGCTGTGAGGCTGACACAAGATTATGGAGCTGCACAGTTGAATTGAGTTACTGCACTTTCCCCGGGGGCTGTTCACGCGAGGGCAGTGTTGATCTAAGAGGTATCAGTGGGTGTAGGGCTCAGGGTGGAATCTCACCCAGATGCCTTTCCTGGAACGGGAATGAGGGGGGTGGTGGTGGGGGCCAGGGGTGACCAGATCCTGCCTCTGACTCTCTGACTCTGCTCGTGACTGCAGAAGCCGTGTGTGTTGTTGCTGTGTGGGTGTGAGTGCACAGAGGGGGGACCTCAGGTGCAGAGGGTTCAGTTAGCCATCTTCCTCAGTTCATGGAGACGCTGCCTTGGTCTCACAGGCCACATCCAACCTGTCGGCAAATCCTTCAAGCCACACCCAGACTCAGTGGGCTCCCTTCTCACCAGCCACTCTGCTATCACTGGTCAGAGCCGCTTCATCACTTTTTGCTTTACCTCCTATCGGGTCTCTCCACTCACCACTCCCACAGTCTATTCTCAACGCAACAGCAAAAGTGATCCTGTTAAAAGTTCAGTCTCTTTTCTCCTCAAAATCCTGCCATGGCTCCCCATTTCCCTGAGCGGGAAAGCCAAAGTCTTCACAGTGGCCTGTAGGGCCCAGCATGATAGGGTCCCCATCACTTGCTGACCCTCCTCTCCCAGCACTCGTCCCCTCCACTCACCCGTGGCCACGGTGGCCTCCTTGCTGTTCTCAAACACATCAAGCCCACCCCCCCGCCCCCGCTTCCAGGGCCCTGCACAGTCTGTTCCCTCCGCTTGAAAGCTCTTCCCCCAGATTTCCACGGGGCTTGCCCTGCACCTTCTGTGCTCCGTGAGGCCGACCCTGCCTGCTTCATTTAAAGTTGAGATGTCCTCTCCACTCCACCCCATCTCCCTTACACTGTCTAATTTTTCTCTTTTCCCATGGTATTTTTCAGCTTCGAACACACTAGAAAATGTATTTATTATAAGAATTATTATCTATCTCCCTAATAGAATGTAGTCTCCAAGAAAGCAGGGATCATTTTTGTTTGGCCACTGATATATATCAAGTGTAAAGTAGTTGCTCAATTAATGTTTGTGGAATGAATAAATAGGGGCTGTGTGTTTCTGTTAGATCAGGGACTCTTCAAGGGCTGAAACTGTATCGTCTCCATTAGATCGGAAGCGCCCCTAAGGCAGAGAGAGTGTCTTTCCCACGAAGAATCTCCTTACTCCATTATACGTACTTCCCTTGGCCCTGCCCTAGATCTAAGACTTTGCAAACCACAGTCAGAGAGTGGGGTGAAGGGAGGCAAGGCTCCTGCAGGTGGGGTGTGGAGGTCCAGCCGTGAACACTGGATCCCTGGGCACTTCTTCTTGTTGAGACGATGCTCTCCACCAGCCTGCGGGCCTCATGTGCTAGGTGTGTGGCTCATGTGTCCCTCACCCCTCTGATCTCTCTTGACTTCCAGGTGGGCCAGGTCTAAAGCCTGGATCCCTGCTTAGTTTCTCTCCCCTGGTTTTCTGTAGTCCTGTCTAGCATCTAGCACATTCTCAGAGAAGTCTTCCATCCCAGTCAGTGACTGGGGCTCCAATTCCTGTCCTCCCCAACCACCCTGCCCTTCTTCCTCCCTAACCCTGGCTGAGTCCTACATCCTTCCACTCTGTTCACCCAAAGGTCAACGCCTCCCGTGGTCAACTCTCAAGCACTGCCTGCAAATTGCTTGATGTGGGAATTGATGTCTCTCAGCTGCCTCATCCTTGCCAGTCCCTGGTGTCAAACCCATCTGAACACAAGGAGGCCATGTGGCACGGTGGAAGGACAGCACTGGAGGGCTGGCTGTGGAGATGCACCTCCCAGATCTCTGGCTGTGGGGAGCATGCATGACCCACGGCTCCTGCCTGAAATCACCGCATTCCCATCTGGTGTCTGAGCATGGCAGGCCTGCTCCTGAGATGTGGGACCCCTCTGATGGGCCACTTCGGCTCAAGGACTCTGGCTGCCTTGCTGGACCCTTTCACGACTGTACTGCAGCCTAAGACGCTCCCATACAACCTTCCTTCCTGGCTGCTCTGGTTCACTCCAGGGTCAGATCTGCACCTGGGCCGGGTCGGGCAGCTCTCCCAGCCTCCCCCAGCGTTCTCTGCATGCTTCCCCTTACAGGCACTGCCCTTCATAAATCTCGTGCAAATTTAGTCCCATCTTGGAGTCTGCCTCTTGGAGAACCCAGTCTAACAGCCATTGGAGCCAGGCAGACCTGGTCTCAAATTGTGACTTTTCAGAGCTGTAGCTTCTGCACCTACAAATTGAAGCAAATAACCCCGACCGCACGAGCTGATGATGGGAGGATTAACTGTGATCTGGGCTGGGTCCTCTTGACCCTGGTGGCCTGTCTGGTCCTGGCTCCTTCACCACCTGGGGTTCTCATTCACCCTGGGCCATGTCTATGGGATCCCAACCATGCAGGTCCTGAGGACAGGCCCCTGAGCTTCGGCTGTGGCGTCCACTCAGGGCCGCAGCCCATCAGCACATTCGCCCACATTGCTGCCCCACCCCCTCCCACTAATGGGTGTTTTAGGGGAGCTTTTCCACTCGAAGGCTTTTTTTTTTAATCCTAGAAAGGGAAATTGCTTGCTTAATTTAATTTGTTTAATATTCCTGTTAAAAAATGAGGTTCAGGACTTTCCTGGTGGCGCAGTGGTTGAGAGTCCGCCTGCCGATGCAGGGGACGCGGGTTCGTGCCCCGGTCTGGGAAGATCCCACATGCAGCGGAGCGGCTGGGCCCGTGAGCCATGGCCGCTGAGCCTGTGCATCTGGAGCCTGTGCTCCGCAACGGGAGGAGCCACAACAGTGAGAGGCCCACGTACCGCAAAAAAAAAAAAAAAAAAAAAAAAATGAGGTTCAGTTAAGATACCCAGAAAAACCATAATGTTCATTTAACAGAATGGAATTTGAGTTCCACAAATACATTTTTTCCCTTCTTCTGTTTTTTTTTTAAATGCAAATCCAGCTAAGTGAATGACTGATTTTTATTAGATGCTTTAATTACAGGTCGTTAATGGAAATATTACTGGAATTAAACTCAAGTGTGTTCACCAAGGAAAAAGCTTTATGTGTCGCTTTTTAAAATAACCAAATTTCAAGACTTTGTGGATATGGTCAATTGAAGAAGCAGCTGAGAAGTTAGCCCCTTAATTGTGATAGAGTGACAGGCTTTCTATGTAAAGCTGGTTTCTCTGAGGCTTGTGGAGAAGAGCTGCCACCCTCATAAGACAAAGACTTCACATATATGGACCATGTCTGCACGCATGTGTGGGCGGGGCCCAAACCTTCAGGGTGAGTCAGCTCTACAAACATCTCCACAAGCCCTCTATGCATAAGGGCGCAAATGCAACCCAAACACATATACTCTGTAAACTCTGCTGACTTTGTAGATTCTCTAGGTGAAAACTGAGAATCTCTCCACACATTTATGCATCAAAACCTCCCTGCCTTTCCTCTCCTTGAACACACATATGCACGAGCGGGCTTTGGTGAAGCCGTCCAGGCGCTCTCAGGAGTTTCCTCTGTGTCAGGGATGCCCACTTCCCAAGGGATTGGTGAGGGTGTGCTCCGTAGCCCTTTTCCTTTCTGCTTCCCTCTGGGAGTCACTTTCAAAGTGGCAACTCACACAGCCCAATAGCTATTTGGGAAACGATGACTTTACTGCAGGGTGAGGCCTCTTAGGAAATGAACTACGCACCATATACTACTGGGTCTCCTATCTGAAGCCAGCTTGACTCACTTGCCATGAACTTGGGTCTTTTTTTCACCCTGACTAGCTGACCAGCTCACTCCTCACCCTGTCCCTAGGGGCCGTTCTGTTCTGCCCTTTCAAATTGGGTTTCAGGTATGACTTGTAAATTTCTAAGGCAAGCGACCTTGGACGAGGCTGCCTGAGTGGCTGTTACAGAAGGTGCTTGTGTTAGGTTGGTGGAAAAGTTTGTTCGGGTTTTTCCGTAAGGAGTTATAGAAAAACCCGAACGAACTTTTTGGCCAACCCAATAGTATGAGGTTTTTCAAGCCAGCAGGCCTGGACTGGAATGCTTGCGCCCCCGCTTACTGTCAGTGTGGCCTTGGGAAGATCGTTAACCTCCCTGAACCCCAGTTTCCTTAGCTCTAAGGTGGGGATGATTACAACTCTCCATCTCTCTGAGTTCTCTCCCTCAGCTCGTAAACCTGCTCAGTGCTCTCCTTTCCTAAAAGTACTCTACTTTGACCCAATACTCGACCGTCTTTCTTTACTTTCTGTCTTTTTCCTAAAAGTTTAGTCTGCCTTCCCGTGCCCATGTCCTCACTCCCCACTCTCTCCTCAGCAGTCAGTGTTCTAGTAACAAGGAACAGAATGCACTCTAGCTCGTTTAAGCAGAAAAGAAATAAATGAAGGGGTCCCAAGAAACTTCCAGAAGCTCTGGGAAGGCCAGAGAAGACCTGGATCCTGTACACGGGGAGCAGTACCCACAGCCCACCACTGTCTACACTGGAGGCTCTGCTAACCCCAGCTGCCGTGTCCCTGATGATTGATTCTGGAAGCTGAAAAGTCTGGAACTGCCGACCCCAAAGCCACCCTCACCTGAAAATGGATTCCATGTAACACCTGTTTCCACCCTTTGTTCCCTCCTTCATCCAGCGGCTACCTGGTGTGACTGATTGGTGGAGCCTTGGTCACATGACTGTACCCCAGCTGCAAGGGAGGCTGGGAAAGAGCGGCTTCTGGCCCACGGGTGAGAAATCGACCACTCACAGGAAGGACGTTCAGGGGATGCTGGCAGGCAAGGTAAGCACTCACCACATGTTCCCCCGCTGGAGGCCCCTGGGTCTCCAGCCTCTTCTGTAGCTCTACTGAAGTGCTCTGGGGAGACCTCCATGCTGAGCATCTCCTCTCTGTCCCTCCATATTCACTGTCTACCCTCCTCCAGAGGCTGACCTGGAGGACCTGCATCTGTCCATTGCCTCACTTGCCTACAGTTGGTTGTTTCCAACAGGGAGCCTTGGTTGCAGACTGAAAGAGGAAGTGAGGTCAGGGAATATCTCCCCAGGTCCTTATCTATGGGGTCTCAACAGGCTTGCTGTGACCCTTTGCCCACTTCACAAGCCTGTCAGATAGCCCTCTGCACTCAGCCCTCCCTGCCATCAGGTTTGTTAACCTCTCTCTCTTCTTGGTCTCTCTGCTCAGGGTGGTAACCACTCATGCTGTTCCCTATTACGCCTCCCAGGGCCCAGCATCCTCCTTGAGGCTCTCCCTACAACACGCCCACTGTTGTCAAAACCCTTCATTAAACTCTCCTGAAGTTACCAAACTTAAGAGTGCCATCTGTCTCCTGCCAGGACCCTGTAAAACCGCCACAGTGACCTCCACTTCGCCAAGGCCAGTGGACACTTTTCAGTCTTATCTCCCTCAACCTCTTGTATGCCTTTCACATTGGGGCTGCTTCTTCCCTGATACCCTCTGCTCCCTTGGATTCCAACTTTCTGGCTGTGTCTGCTTAGTCCCTTTCTGAGTGTCTCCTCTTCTGTCCATCTCCTGAGCATGGCTGTTCCCCGGGGGTTCTGTTTATGGATTTTCCCTTTTCTCTTGACATGATCTCCATAGTTGAGCTCCCCCACTCTCTTGGTTTTAACCCCGCTTCTTTGCTGATGTCTCCCAATGTTATACCTCAGTATTTCACCTGAGTTTGATTCCAGGTATCTACTGGAAGCATCCATCTGGATGTCACTTTAAGGATCATCAACTCAACAAAGCCCATACTGATTCATCATCCCCTCTCACTGTTCAGTCACCCGAGTCAGGAGCCAGCAGGCTCTTCCTTCCTGCTCCCTGGGATTTTCCATCTCTTTCCCTTCTTAATCGTTTCTGGACCCAATCCTCTCTTCACCAACCCTACCGCCTGTGCCTTGATCTGAGACCTCATCATATCCTGGGTGAGATATAGCAGTCTCCTCCTTCCCAGCCTCCTACGTTTCCGTCTTACCCAGTGAAAGCCACTGTCCTCCTTTTAGCCAAGGTTACGTTTGTAAAATGTGAACTGACTGTGTTAGACTCTGCGGCAAGCCCTTCAGTCTTCTGAAGGATTGAGTCCAAGGTCCTTAGCCAGGCCCACAAGACGTGTTATGGCTTCATTCCTGCCTACCTCTTCAGCTTCATCACATGCCACTCCCTGTCTCCAAGGACATGCTCTAATAAATCGACTGGCTTATAATTTCAAACACAAAATGTCCTGTTCCCCTCGACCTTGCTTATGTGATTTCCTCTAACCCGGGGTGCCGTTCCCCCTTTCTTCCCCTATCACCTCCTCAGCCTTCAAGCCTTGACTCCTGTGTCCTTTCCTCCCGGGCCGATGTTCCAAGTGTGGGGACCATGCATTCCGATTTTCTTCTTTGTGTCTATCACTCCCACCAGCCTATAATCTTCCTAATGGCAAGGATCGTCCCTTAATCGTTTCTAACGCTTTGTGTCTGACACATAAATATTTATCGATCTGAATGGAGTGAGTCAAAAGTATTGGATCAGCTGGGTCGCAGAGTCTCTAAAATCCCCAATACCCTGAAGTTCTTGGGGACGGGATCTACAAGGAGACTTTTCTGCTCGTACCCAAAGGTGGTCTGGGTTTCCCTGGGAAATCAAAGAACCCCAAAGCCCCTCCCCTCCAATAAAGAGCTCTTAGGGCCGCGGACAGTAGCACACACCTCTTAGAAAAGAGCCAAGTTCTTACCACTTGGCCTGGAATTCACTCCAGCCAGAGTTAGACCCACCAACACCGCCCATCTTCTTGGTGCTCTGTGTCTCTAGGAATGTTCTTGGTTTTTCTCCTTGGAAATTTTACATGTTTTCAAGGTTGGAGGAGGCCATAAAGCCTGGATTAAGGATCCAGAGCAAGGGCTTAGGAGTCAGGCCCAGCTTAAAATCTTCTTACTGGCCCTGTGACCTTGGCAGTTCCCTGAAGCCCCTGAGCGGTTTCCTCATCTCTAAGATGGAGGTGATGATGATAATACCCAGATCATGGGTTGGTTGTAAGGATTAAATGAGACCGAGATGGACGTCATGCACTTAGCTCATAGCCTGGCACAGACGCTCTCACGAAGGCTTAGTCCAAATCTTGCCTCCTCTGAGAAATCGCTGGTGACTCACAACCAGCCCACAATAGTTTCCCTCCTCTGAAGGGTGTGATTCGAGTCCCAAACACTCATCCTGGCATTTAACCATTCACCACTTCTGCGTGTACATCACCCCCACGTGCTAACCATGTCTATCTATGTTGTCTGTCTTGTCTCCCCCACTAGATTTTAAACCACTAGAGGACAGAGATCGTGAAGCAAATACAGGCACACCTCAGAGATGCTGCGGGTTCAGTTCCAGACCACCACAACGAAGCAGATACTTCAATACAGCGAGTCACGCCAATTTTTTAGTTCCCCGGTACATATAAAAGTTATGATTATACTATACTGTAGTCTATTGAACGTGCAATAACGCTGTGTCTAAAAAACAATGTATGTGCCTTAATTGAAAAATACTTCATTGCTAAAAAAAAGTCAACCGTCATCTGACAATGCAAGGTTGCCACAAATATTCAATTTGTGAAAAACTGAACATCTGCTAAGGGCGATAAATCAAAGCACGATAAAACGAGGTATGCCTGTACTTTATTGAGACATCGCATGTACGAAGGTGGGTGCCTCCCCTTCCCTCCTTTAATCAAGCATCTTTAGGTACCCAGTTCAAGGCTGGGGTGGGCAGGATTGCTTATTGAGGAGACCTGAGCGTCTTGAACTGGGTGGGGGAGGGAGGTGTAGGGGAGGGAGGAGGGACACCCTACAGTGTCCATTGGTGGGGATGTTAACTCATCCTCTTCTGTTAACACTGGGTAAGCAAGGTGGCCTCCTACATCTGGCATCTGAAAAATGATGCCCTGATAGAGCCCAACTCCCAGAGAGGAGGCGCCAGCAGCTAACCGTTTATCCCAGAATGGTGCCGAGAAAATGCTGGTAGTTTAATGAGTTGGGATCCAGGGAGCTAAAGATAGGTAGGTCCTCTTTGGAGAAAACCAGAACCTGGGGAGGCCTCCACCGACACCTGCCTGTGGGTGCAGGCACCGGCCCCTGTGTGTTTCTGCCGTACTAGTCCTAACTTGAGCTGGAGGGGGACACTTAATAAGCCTCCCTCATTGGAACGGGTGTTCCCCCACCCCTACCCGGGCTGGTAAAATCCAAGCCTGGAGGAAAGCGGGGGTCTGTTTCAGCAGGAGAGGTGGGAGGAGGGGTCAACACCTGCCCACGTGGCCACATGGACTTGTACTCCCGCTGTCCCTGGCCAGAGGCAGTGCCCTGCTATTCTTCCTGACGCCCCTTTCTGGCTTGGACCCAGGGGGACAGGGTGGAGCTTGGAAACTCAACCTCCTCCCGAAGCTTAGGAGTCCCCCTGCTCTGGGTGGTGGGTCATCAGAGCCCCCATTCCCCCAAAAGTCACAGCTGCTCTTGTCACACCGGCGGCGGACAGAACCTCCCACGCACCTTAACTGGATGTGAAAAGTTAATTCAGGTATAAACGTGAAGACTTAATGAGAGGAGAGTGCTGTGGATTAATTATGCCCCTTTTTGCCAAGGTAATGACAGGCTCCCCTGCAGCCCGCCCCCGCCACCCCTTGGCCCTGGCCCTTCCTCCCCGCCTCTTCTTTGGTAAAAGGCCGGCATGTGTTTTCCCTGCCTAAGTAGTGACAGTGACCGAGGACTGGGGCAGAAGAAGCGAGTATTAATTATGACGTTTGGGAGAAGAAATCTGCAGGGTAGGTGTACAGGGATGTATGCTTGTGCCGTACTCTGGCAGCCAGGGAGTCAGGCCCCTCCCCCATAGCTCTGCAAACCTTCCAGTCTTCTTCTTTGACCTCAGCTGTGTGCCGAGGGGATTTAAAGAGCTCTAAGACATGCTCCTACCCTCAAGATGCTGAAGAACAGTTGTGACTTGTTAATATCATCGTCATTAACTTACTGACCATGTCCCATGGCAAGGCATTGTACTAAAGGCACGCTGGATTATTTAACTTCATCTTGTTAGTAATCCTAGGGAGGGGGTTTTCTCGTCCCCATTTTACAGTTGAGGAAATAGAGGCCCAAATAGGTAATAGTAAACTGCTCACGGTTGCACGGCTAGAAATGAGCGAAACTGGGCTTTGATCCCTGTTCTTTCTGATTCTGAGCCCTTTAGAAAGGCACAGCCCTAGGGCTGGAAGTAACCAGCCCCACATCTTACACAGGAGTGTGTGACTCTGTACCACCAATGGCACGTGATGTTTGGAAATTCTAAGCAGGAAGATTGCAGCAGGCTCGGGTGGGCAGGAAGCACGTCATGCCTTGAGGTAGTTTATTAAAGAGCTTGGAGCTGGCTTCCTTATTTCCCCACCTCCAGGGTCAGCAAAGTTTTCCTCCTCACCCTCTCCAACATGAGCCCATCCTAGGAATTCACATTTCTTCTGTGATAGAAGAAGGTGGTCCAGCCAGTTCCCAGCACCTACGGAAGGAGTCTCCAACCAATAAGCTGTTTTCCCACCCAGGGGGGGTGCCCCATCATATGTGACATGACTGTCATGCCATGATTGAGCAGAAATGACCTCTATGCCCTCTCTGTCCCCCTCCCAGAACTGATGGAGCAGAGATAAGGCCCACGAGTCTGACTGGCTCTGCAGGCTGTGTCTGGGGGACAAAGCTTCTGTGTCTGTTAGCATAGGAATTCTCCAGGGGCTGTCAAATCAAAGGGATTTTCTCTCCACAGCTGCATTTGTGTGCTTTGCTTTTATCCAAAGAGCATCCAGGGCTGGCTGCCGCTGGTCAGACACTGCATGGACGTTTCAAGGGCAGCTGCCACAGTCACCAAAGTGACCTTCTAAACTGAAGAGCCACGGACTGCACAGGGAGGTGGGGGGAGGGCAGCTGGTGGGGGTCAGGGGCTCAGAGGTCCAGAGACAAGCTCAAGGTCACAGAGTAAATCAGCAGAAGCGAACCCCCAAATCCGCCTTTCTGGGTCCCCAGGGCAGACCTTGCTCCTCAGAGCTCCTGCTGGCCTCCACACTTGCCCTCCCTGGGTGTGACTTCAGCCCAGAAAGCCTGAGAGCAGGACGGGGGAGCAGGGGGACTCCCCTGTGACAGTGGATGTGTCCAGTACTGATCACCTAGGCTTGCTGAGTGCTCACTAGGTGCCCAGCGCTGGGCAAAGTGAATGCTCTCTCTTAGTCCACACGACAACTTCGTGGGTAGATTACTGACATCATCTCCATTTTACAGATGTGGAAATTGAGGCTTAGAAAGATAGGTTGATTTGCTCACGACGACCCGGCTAGTAAGCGGCAGGACCTATATTGGGAATGTGAGGAGTAGAGGGTGCGTGTGGGAAGGGTAGCTCAGGTTTCATCCAGAAAGTATTTCTGGGGCAGCAACTGTGTGCCAGGCAGCCCACTGACCCACTGGGGACACAGCAGTGAACAAGACAGATGGGGTCCCAGCCTCGTGGTGTCCACAGTTTAATGGGCGGTTGAGTGTGTCTCCCACGAGATCCACGTGCATTTTGTCCAGCTCCGAGTTCCCACAGCACTGGTTCTGCGCTCGGCTGCAAGACAGGCTGACCTGGGGAGTTCCTGGAATCAGCAATGCCAAGACCTCACTCCAGACCCATGGAACCCGACCTCTGGGGAGGAGTCTGGGCGTCTGTATGTTCCACAAACTCTCTGGGTGATAGTAACTGACCACAGGTGAAGGACCGCTGCTGGACAGCAACTATGACAGCACTTGGACAAAGCCAGCCAGCAACACGTGTCTTAAAGGAAAGAATTTGGGGAGAGTGGTGACCATCAAGAGTCCACCTTTGGAGGAGCAGTGCCTCCTCGGGGGGGGGGGCGGGGCAGGAGAGTGGAAGGCAGAAAGCACTGCTGGGGAAACCCTAGACACACGCCCTCAAGGCTGACCCAGATGACAGAATAGTGGTGGTAGAATGACAGGTTAATATGAATTATCTCAAGGTTCCTGGCTGTCATCTGTCTGGCAAGATTTTATTTATTTATTCCGATTTCTAAAGAGGGGCTTTTTGCTAGAGTGCCTTGAGATTTAGGTGTAAAATTTAAAGCACTAATTAAAATACATAAAACATGGCATGGAGCAATTAGAGTGGCAGGAAGTGGCACGGAGAAACCACATTAGCCCTGTTTGGGAGTGGGAAGAGCCCAATTTCCTGGGCAGTAGATGCCTTGCACCAAATATTGAAGGTCAAGAGTAAAGGGGCAGTGGGTGTCAGAGCCCTCACCCCGCCCCCTGCCTCCAAGCTGGATGTTAATAGACGGTCTATTACCACATGGAGCCCCCGTCTGAGGGGAAACACAGCCCTGCCTTCAGGGAACCCCAGTCTAAGGGTATTACTGAACCAAACTTGGGTCTGCGTGAGGCTCCACGCAGGGATTGAAGGCTCTAGGACACCTCCAATAACAGTAAAGTGAGAATAATAATACCTACTGGAGCAGACATTAGCAGCTGATATCGCTTGAGCACTTCCCACGTGCCATGTGCTACGTGCTTCACATCACAGTAACCCTGTACTGCTGACGCTACCATTATCCTCTTTTTAAGATGAGGAAACTAAGACTTAGGGAGATTTTTTGCGGGGGGGAACACTTTCCAAGGTCACCAGCCAGTGAGTACCATGGCTGGCAAGTGGCAACTCAGAGGTGTGTGTACACTGAGCTTTTATGGGGAACTTTTCCAAGGAGGCTGGTTTGCAGAGGGGTGGGGGCGGAGCAGATGGACAGAGAGAGACCAAGAGATGAGAAAGAGAAAGGTGTCTGGATGCCTTTCCAGGCCCCTTGAGACCACCCCTCTCTACCTGCAAGGATTATCCAAGCTCTTCAGCTGTGTCTTTGTAATAAAACCCCTCTACTTAAGCTAACTTGGTGGGTTTCTGATCCTTACAGTGAATTATTCCTTAAAATACTTGCCCTGACTTCCCTGTAAAGTTTTTAGGATCAAATCAGATCATGTATTTGAAAGGGCTCAGTGACCTGGAAGGAACTGCAGCAATTAGGAAATATCTGGAAAACAGTTCTAAGCTTAAATATAATCAATGGATTACTGCGAGGCGAACTCAGAGGCAGGAGGACTTACTGAGGGGAGAGTTTAATTAAAGGAGCTCTGCAGAGGCAGTGGTTGTACACAGAGATTTGCGGAAGGTATATGATCTGGACGGCAAGAGAGAGAAGGAAGACCCTTCAGGCAGGGGAAACGGCATGAATAACTGTGTGAAGAAGGTGTGCGTATGGGGGTTGGGGGTATGGTGGGACGGCAAGGGGGCTACTGTGGCTGCTGTGTAGCAGGGATAGATTGGGGAACTCCTGTGAGTGGATGTCTTCTGTATAGGCTGGGCACTAGGAAGCCTTTGAAGGTTAAAGACAAAAGGAGTCTGATGGGTTGGTTGGAGGTGGGAAGGGAGAGACTAATAAAGGAGCCAGTGTAGTTTCGGGGAGTCTGGAAAAGCATCCAGAAAGAGAGCTTTCCTGAAGGGAGAGTAACCAGGATTAAGTCATAGGTTGGACATGAGTCACTCATTCATTCACTCAACAAGTTTTGATGAGCACCTACTATGCTGACACTGTTCCAAGCAGAGGTGATTTGGCGGGAATGAAAAAGGTGTGGCTCCTACCTTCCTGCAGCCTGCAGTGAATACAACAATGGAGGTGCAACAGGGAAGGCTTCCCAGAGAAAGTGAGGCTTTCCCTGAGCTGCAAACCCTGAGTAGTTTTCTAGGGGAAGAGTAAGTGGAGAGACACTCCAAGTTGTGAGAACAAAGGCCCCGAAGTGGTTGGAACACAGAGAGAGCAAGGGTTGGGGAGCGCCTTGGTGAGGGAAGGGGCTGGGAAGGCAGGTGAGGCCTCCCGGGCCATATGAAAGATTTTGGTCTTTATCCTAAAAGCAGTAGGAAGCCACGGGAGCCTGTGAGCAGGGAGGAACATGATTGGATTTGTGATTTTTGAAGTTCTCTCTGCGTGAAATGTGGGAAACAGATAGGAGGGGATCAAAAGAGAATTCTGGGAAGCTGGTAAAGAGGCTTTGGCTGTAAGCATTGGAGACCAACCCTGATTATCTCAGGCACAAACAGGCTGATTGGAACTAGCTAGGGGACTCACAGAATCGAGGAGAGGCTCTGGGGACCTTGGTGATGGGTTTGGGTTTAAGCCCCCAAGAGTCTATTTCCCCTTCTCGTCCTTCCTCAGGGCTTTCACACGCAGGGGACGTGGCTGACAGCTGGTTGGGGATCAAATCTTTACATTTACTACCACGAAAGAGAGAAAATTCAGGAAAGGCTCTGGTTGGGTGACTTGCGTGCATCGGGGTCTAATTGCTGTGACTTGGAGACGCACTGGGGCAGGAGTCCTGGGGTTGACAGCCCTCCACAGCAGGTGGAGTCTGGGAAGAGCAAACCCCTAAAGGAAGTGGTGAAGGACAGAGGGATCTGCTACCAGAAAATGGCAGAACGGAGGTGGTACGGACTGAGGGGGAAATAGATGCTCACTGCAGAGGCTACCGCCATTATCTCGATGCGGAAAAGCCCCAAGAATAGTTTTATCTTTGAAGGCGGATGGGAAGTAAAGGAAGGCAACTTGGAATTTTTAAGTTACCATGTGCCAAATAGGTCATTTTCCTTGTCTTCTCAAGAGCCCCGTGATCTAAGACATTTCACAGATGAGAAAACTGAGGCTCGAGAGAGGTAGGGCTGCTTGCCTGAGATCGCACAGGCGTTTGGTGACAGAGCTGAGATGATCCCAGGACTTTTGGAGTTGATCCACCCATACTTTCTTATATCCCATGTGTAGTCTTCCTGGGAAGTGAGTTTGGGAGAAGAAGATAACATTGGGCGTCAACCCTGACTTTTTAATCATGGGGAGGCCAACCAAAGAGATCAGCTTTGGAGACAGCTTGAAATCCGGGCTGCCAGAGAAAGCGAGGGGTTAAGGCCAGATGTGGAGGTGAGAGGGCATCCCTGCAGACCCCAAGGCACGTGGGTCCCCCTTTAACGTGGGTGTCTGTGGGCCTTCTCCCTCAGTTCTCTTCCCTTCCCTCCTGGAGGTGCATACCTGACTGGTCCGTTCTTTGCTGATTTCTAATTAACAAAGAGCCAATTGTTTGATTTACTTTTTCAAATTCATATTTTAGGAAAGGAAGCAGACGACTTTGCACGGGCTTGTCTGATTGCTGGATTAGCAGGTGCCTTCCAATTTCTTAATCCTTATTTAATTTCTAGATCAACCTGGTTCAGCCCGACACAGCCCGCACCTAGGAAATTCAGGAGAAAAGCTGTGTTTTCAGGAGTTAAGAACTGGCATTGTATTTATTCTTCAATGTGACCGTATGGTGCCTGCATCTGTAATGAGAGGGACAGGCTCACAAAAAAGTGAGCTTCCAAGTACAGAACTCAAAAAGCAGAGTCTGAATCTTGGGAGTAATGCCTTGGAGAGATGGAGCGGGGCATGGGCTCAGGAATGGAGCCAGGATGAGAGTGAGTGGATTAAGTGCCCCGAGACCTGGGAGCCCCAAGTTGAAGCAGAAACTCACATCACGTCCAGGGTCCAGGCAGCAAACAAATGTCACATTCAAATTGGGTAATGAAGAGAGGTTAGTAAAGGGTCCATTTAGAGGTGAGCGCAGGGTGCAGAGAAATCACAAGGCATGATGCGGTATCCGGGGCTAGTGACAGCAGGGCCCTCGCCACTCCTAGATCTGAAGGGTCAGCGGGCGGTCACAGTCACCGGGACCCAGAGGCAGAGCTAGCTGTGTGGAGAAGATGGCCCGACAGGAACGGTGACCCCACTGGTGGAGCCTAGGGAATGAGTAGCCCGATCTCATTTTCTCCCTCCCCTGATGTCTTGCTGGTGTTCATCACTGACCAGACCCAACTGGAAGCCAGAGGCGGGGTGGGGGGGCATTGAAGGGTCCCACATAGAGCAGCCTCTTGGGGTGCAGACAGGGGAGGTAGGTGGGGAGCAGAAACAGAGGGGCAGCAGAAGATGTCCAGCACGGCTGTGTGCCGTCACCCTCTTGGCCTCTCTTTGTCTACACTTGGCTCTAGGCTGTGAGGAGAAATGGAAGGGCGGGGTGAACAGCAACACCAGCCCCAGTCTCTGCTGTCTGAGCCTGGCCTCCCTGTTTCCTGCCCTTTCCTGGTCAGCCACGTCTTCATGGCCTTTCCTTCTTTCCTTACCTTCATCAAAGCTTATTTGTGTCTTGGGGCTTATTAAGTAAGCGGAACTAGTCTGACAGATCGAACCTGGTTTAAATGTGTTTCCCCTTCACGTTCATACAGAGAAGAAGCAACGCGCAGCCTCTCAGACCTGCCTCAGACCTCAGAGGAGTTTGGACGAAACTCCTCTGAGGATGTGGAGAATCCAATGTTTCAGGTGTACCAGGCCTGCCCCATCTTGGTTCTCATCTTTTCCGGGATCTGGACGTGCTACTCCCTCACTCTTGACTCTTTCACAGTTTACTGCATTCTTGTCCTTCCCTGCCCCTTTCTTCCACGAAGCCTTCCCTGATTACCCCACCTGCGTCATTTGCCTCTGCTCTGCAGCCCCTCATCATTCACAGGTTCAGGTTGTTCCCAGATGTGGCTCCGGCAGTGTGGGCTCTAGGTCCCCAGGACCGTGATCGCTCCCAAGGACAGTCTCTTGGGAATCTCCCCCAGCTCTCCCTCTACTACCTGTACCGGCTCAGCCAACGTCTCTGGGAAACGTGTGTAGTTGGGGGAAGGCAGGATGCTCTGTAGAATCGTCTACCCAGACTCCAGAGAAACACCGCTGAGAGGTAAAGTGTAATGTATACCCATGGCTCCGGGAACAGAGAGAGAGCACTGAACCAGGGGCCTGTCCTTCAGATTTTGGAAACTGAGGTTGTTAGACTTGGAAAGAAGCAAAGAAATCACCTAGCCCCATGCTTTGCACTAATTTTTAGCTACAGTATCTTTTATTTACCAGAAACATAACCTTTTATTTCCCACAAACCTTCCAATAGATAACAGATAAACAGCAGCTGCTTTGGTTGAAGAGGTGTAGGGATTGGGGCTCCACTCACAGAGCCTTGGATGGTCCGGAGGCCCGAGAATCAAGGACTCCACATGACACAGGACAAAACCCTGAGCTTATCCAACCCCGTGTGAACACTGAGGCTGCAGAGGGGGTGCGTCGTTTGAGCCGGTTCCTGGCGAAGGAGAGGCTGGCCTTCCCAGGCTGGTGTCCTTTCCCTCTCAACGTCCTCACAAGTCACTGCCTCAGGGTCAAGATTGTCTCCCTCAGTCATTATTGGCTGGCCCTCTTCCCTGCCCATCAGACATGCCCCAAGAAGCCAGGTCTGTGGGGTGCAGAGCACAGCCCGTGAAGCTGGGCCAGGCTGGTGGGCAGTGCTGGATATCTGGCATCTCTTGACTTACCCCAGCCCATTAGACCCCCAATTGCCAAGCAATCCAGTTGCCAGGTGTCCCAGGGCTTTGGGGTCACAAAGGGCCTGGACCAGCTCCTCTCCTGTCCTTAGATGGGCACCTTCTTCCCTCCCTCCTCCCAGGAGCTTCGTGGTGACCTGGCTGCTTGCTTGGGTCCCTCTGCTCTCCCGCTACTCCTGTGTGAAGTTCCATTAGCATGCGGGGCCCGTGCTGGCTGGCTCCTTATATTATGTGCACAGGTTAAGTATTCCTGATAAGGCTTCTCAAATCAGATGGCTGAAATGAACTTAATTAGAACTCAGAATACTCGAGGTAGAGATAAAAGGCAGCGCATCCAGGTCTCTGAAGCAACAAACTGGGGGTGGGGAAAGGAGCATGGGAGAGAAAAAAGGAGCAGGCACGATGAAACCCTTTCTTGCTCAGAAAAGGAGGAGACCGGAGCTGCGCTGTGCTCTTCACACAACCTTCTTCCCTCAGCAGGCTCGGCCTCAGACCGGCTCCCTACAACGTGGGTGTAGAGTCCATACCTGGGGCACAAGCAGCCCAGGTGTGAGGGGAGGGGCGGGGCTGCATGGCAGGAGGAGGAAAGGGGATTGGATCTTTATTAAAATTCGGAAGGACCAACAATCTCCGTCTCCTTTCAGTGCTCATGATTTCCTCCGGTTTGGGGGAGGGAGCGCGGTCACTAGACACGGCGGACTTACATGGGGATGAGAGGGTGGGACAAGGAATTCTCTTGAATTCTTTCAGATTCTCAAGTTAGGTCTATCCTGTCACCCTCTGACCCCTACGCTTCCTGGAGCCCGAGTCCCCTGTATTTGCACGTTTAGTGGGCACAGCTGAGGACACCCTGCCATTCCCACTCGAGCAGGGGTGGTTGGTTGCTGTGTGTGCCACGGCTCCAGTGTGGGGCAGGCTGGAAGCATCTGGAAGGGAAGGGCAGAGGCAGCTTGCGGTCTATGACCCATGAAATCTGGGGGATTAACTCCTCGGCTTCCTTGCCCCTCGGTGGAACGACCCACAGGTGTGTTGACTCAGAGCCCAAGGGGTCCCCAGTGGCTGAGCCCCAGCTTCACACAGTGGCACCTACTCAACAGCACACCCTGAATCAGCTGCCTCCCTGCCCTAGTGCTTCTGGGATCATGACCCACATTAACCACTTGCATTCAAATCCTTGTTCCAGAATTTTCTTTGGAAGACCCAGTCAACGATGCTTAGGATAAACTATCTTCGAAGATTGAAATGCTGTAATTATCTCTCCCTCTTCCTTTTTCCCTTCAGCCTGTGCTGGAAAGTCAGGGCTCCTTCATCCCCCCGTCTACACCCTGACCTGGGATGAGCATCTTGGGGCATCTTCTCCTGCCGCTAGCTGTCAGCTCGTCACCAACTCACCCTGCTTGTCTTTCCCCTTTAGCTTTCATCCATAGACTGGGAAATGGCCTCAACTCATGTCCACTTGTCCACACAACGCACAGCACTGGGAGTGAGGGTCTATGTGTCTGCAGGAGTATGTCTGTCCCTTACCCCTCACTCCCGCCTTCCGCCTGCAGCCCAGAGCCCTGCCTCAGAGAGCCCCAGTCTCACTGATCTGCCTGTCCCTTAGAGTCTTTACCCACTTTGTTCTCTGATGTGGTTAAAGGTATAGTTTGTCTATACCTCTAACCACACCCGAGGTTGACTCGAATTGGCATTCATTTTGTAGTTTATGCCAGGCCTGGGCCCCTTTGCCCTCAGATCCCTTTCTCTCTCTTCCCCTGCTCTGCGCTATAGGGTGGGCTCACGGCTGCAGACTGTGTTTCTCAGGCTCCCCTGTCAGCTTGGCTGGCTTCTGGGTTCACCAGTAGGAGGCCCTTGTGGGGACTGGAGGGCAGCAGGAAGGGAGAAGCCAGAGTGTCTCTCCTGCTTGGGTGGTTTCCATCGGGGTCTGCCTTTCCTCAGGTTCTAGCTCCCTCTCAATAGGCTACTGACGTTCCTGGTGGCTCCGCCCCTAGGGTCTGGCTCCACCGCCTTCTCCTCCATCTCCAGCCCTCCTGACTTCTTGCTGTCACTAGTTTCTGGGTTGTCTTTCTCCCATCAGCTTCCGGGCTCCCTCCCTCATCTGAGCAACCAACTTCCTGCATTAAATGCCCTCTGGTTCAGATTCTGAGTGGTTTCTGTTTACCAAATTGGGCCTGACTGATTCCCATCCCCTTGCCATAAAACCCCCTTGGGTGCAGATCTGTAAAACGGGGGTAAATATTGGAACGCATCTCAAAGAGTGAGTTGGGGGATTATATGAGTCATACATGTAAAGAGCAGAGCGCCACCTGGCACATGGTAGGTGTTCAATAATGTTCTCTACGCATAGATATTATTATTATTAGTGAACTGTGACTTGTCCTGTTTAAACTGTGTGTGTGTGTGTGTGTGTGTGTGTGTGTGTGTGTGTACAGTGGGGAGAGGACATTCATTTCTGTGTGTACCCCTTCATGAAAATACGTGTCTGCAGGTGACCACACCAGGCCTCAGAACCCATGTAGCATGTTCTCATTGAAAATGCCTCTGGTCACCTCACTATCCGCTTGTACAACCACCTTGACCTTTGAAAGCTTGTAAAATCAATGAGCATGGAGGGGTCTGTGGGCAGATGGTGGGTGCCAGCCTCAGCTCACCGGGGTTGGCACATCAGGGACGCAGCTTGTGAAGCAGGAAGGGCAAGGCCCTCTGCAGGCTGGAGGGACAGGGAGAGGACTGTGGGCCAGGCAGGACCTTTTGCCAGGCTCAGCATAAGTTACCATGTGGGACCAAACCTCCCGGCCCCTCAGCATCAGCATCCCTGGGCCAGGCCTGGTGGGCACCATTCAGGGGACTGAGTCTGCGGATCTTGGCAAGGGGCCTCCAGCTCCTCAGTGACCTGTGGAAACATGTAGAATTTAGAGGTCATGGGCATTAGAGGCCCATTTCCATCATAGGACAGAGGAGGAAACTATAGCTCAGAGTGGAGGAGTTACTTCCCCAAAGTCTCAGAGCTAGAGTTAGAACCCAGATCTCACGATTCCATTCTTTGGGCAGGAACAGCCTCCTCCAATTTTCCAATAAAAATGGATGTCTCAGTAAGGACAACCATCCTTTACCTTTTCAGGGCTTTACAGTTTATAACACCTATCTAATTTGTGAGGGGGCTACTATTTTTCAAATATGAAATCAATGTGTTTTAATTTCCTCACTAAATTACATTCTCACGCAGGCTTCCTCCTCCGAGGCTGAGCTGTGAGTCTGTCATCCCCATAAAGGAGAGGGAGGGTGGGTTTGCTTTGAACAAGACTCCATGGTCTCCAGGGCTCTGGAGAATCTAGTGGGCTTTGTATCGTGGCTCACGCACTGTGACCCTGGGCAGATAACTTCTCTATGCTGGGCCCTTTTCATCTGCACCCAGGGGCTGTACCAGTGCCTCCTTCATAGATCAACTGTGAGGTAGACAGGGTCTGGTGCAGAGTACGTGCACACATTAACATGTCAGCAAGCCTGGAGGACACAGCCAGAGGGCTTTACACAGGGGGTGCCCATCAGACAGCACAGGGAGCCCATTCATTCCTGTCCTGGGGTTTTCTGGGGGACAAAGGAGCTGGAGATGGGTGGATGGGCAATAAGACCCACATCTGATCTTTCTCCAGGCTGAATTCCCCAAGGAGAGAAGCATGCAGTTAAGTGGCAGAGGTATCGAGAGCAGAGGGGATTCTGCTTCCCTTCTCATTTGGGACTTGAGAAGGTCATCACCTCCCAGGCTGTTCCTGTCCTGATGACCAGTGGCTGCACTGTGGTCAACCAGGTGCCGTGGAGGGAGGGCATGAGTTTGGGTCTCCAAGCACGCCCTGGTTCCTCTGTGCCTGAGGTGGAGCCCAGATGCTTCTGCTTGCCCTGAAGTCATACGAGTCTGATTGGGGAGTTTCTCAGAGGGTTCAGAGAAAGCTGCAGGGCAGGACCTCAGAGGGTCCTCAGTACCATCAAGAGGCAAAATGGGACCAGGTCTATTCGGAATGCTAGGACAGCCCAGCCCTGATGGAGGCAAGAACGAGCAGAAGGAGAACAGCCTCGCCCATCGGCAGGAGAGGGCCTGCTGAGCACTTAGGGTAGAACACACCATCCCATCTTGCTGGGCACCAACCCTCGCAGCCGAGGACTGGCTCCAGGCCAGATGTGCCCTTCTCTCCCAGCACCGTGCAGGCCTCTGCCCACCCACGTAAGTGCCATCCTGGAGGGCAGATAGAGAACTGAGAAATCAGCACTTTGTCCACAAGAAACAGGGTGCCTCCTTTAAAAGACTGTTTCAATTATTGAATCGGACCTAGATTACTACATTGGGCTAAAACTTAGTTTCTCCCCTTCCTCTTCACCCACAGACCGGGAGCATGGGGGAGAGCTCCAATCAGCTGATAGAAAATAAAGAAAAGGTGGGGGGTTCTCGCACATCTGAGCACACTGTGAGTACGACCTTGCCACATGCATATTATCTTGTCTGATTCCCCATTTGTGCTGGAGAATGGCCATCACTGGGGTCAGCTTAGAGTGGCCATACAGTCTGGAATGGCAGAGGCCATCACGTGCCCAGAATCATCTTTATTATTGCCATTTCCACTGCCAGAGGCTCCGGAAGCCTTTGGTTCCTCCTGCCAGCACGTCCCTCCGTGCTGGGTTCTCAGCTGGGCTGAGTTTGGAGAGTAACGGAAGGTAGATGCAGCATAACTGGGGGAAACAGCTCAGGCTTTGGAACCACCCAGAACGGACCTGGGTTGAAATCCAGCCTTACTATTTACCAGCCATATGACCCTGGGGAAGCAACCTGGACTCTCTCAACTATAAAATGGAGACAATAATAACATCAAGTTTGCAGCCTGGATGTGAGAATTAGGGGTGTAGGTAGAGCACTAACGCCATGCCCTGGACATAATAGGTGCTCAATAAATAGTAGCAAATTTAAGAATGAATGAATGAATGAATGAACGGCTACTTGCAGAGATAAGCATACATGCATGTGTTCTACGCAGAATGGCAGTATAATGTAGCATCTAAGAGTTAGAGTTAAAGCCAGATGGCCCAGGTTCAAATCCTGCCTTGGTCACTTACTTGCTATATAGTTATGGAAATTTTACTGAACCTCCCTAGACCTCGGCTCCTTCATGTGTACAATGGGAAGGAGGAGAATGACACCCATCGAATGGAGTTGCTATGGATTAAATGAGTTAATGTATACAAGCCTCTTACAGCAGCAGTACCTGGCACGAAGTAAGTGCTGGATAAAACTCACCGTTATGGTGATGACGATGTACTAATGGATGCCACTCCACCCCGTCCCTATGCCCAGCACTGCTCTAGGCCCTGGGGAGGATATATGAGAAGCATAAGACATGACATCTGCCCGCAAAGAGCTTGAGAGGAGGCCATATACGCATCCTAAAGGCAGCAACTCAGGCCTGCATACGGGCAAGAGTGACCGAAAGTTAGCAAGGCCCGCTGGGAGTGCTGACAGCACACGCCACGGTGGGCAGAGGAGCCGGCAGAGCGAGGCTGGAAGCACTGAGTGACGCTGCCAGGCACGTGAGGCCTAAGTGCGCTTGAGGGACGCGCCTGGTGTGCCAGTCAGTCTTCACCCAGCCAGTGTCTCATCACTGTTTGCCACCACAGAGGCATCTAAGAGTTAAGCCAGTGACGGTGTAAGAGACAAGGGCTGCCTGGGAGTCCAGAAACCCGGGGCCTTTTTCTCTGCTTCATCTTTCAAAGAACAGAAGACTTGGGGCAATCACTTGCCTCTCTGAGGCTCAGTTTCCTTAAACATAAAATGGGGATAGGGGGGCTTCCCTGGTGGCGCAGTGGTTGAGAGTCCGCCTGCCGATGCAGGGGACACGGGCTCGTGCCCCGGTCCGGGAAGACCCCACATGATGGGCCTGTGAGCCATGGCCGCTGAGCCTGCGCGTCCAGAGCCTGTGCTCCGCAACGGGAGGGGCCACAACAGTGAGAGGCCCACGTACCGAAAAAAAAAATGGGAATAGGGACTTCCCTGGCTGTCCAGTGGTTAGGACTCCGCGCTTCTACTGCAGGGGGCCTGGGTTTGATCCCTGATCGGGGAACTAAGATCCCACATGCCACGTGGTGCAGTCAATAAAAAAGGGAATAATAGCACCTGTCCTTTCAGCTTCATAGGGTTGGAGCCAGGCTAAAACAAACTAAGAGGGAAGGACCCAAGAGGTTGCTACACTCTTGGCATGGTTTAGCCAGTGTATTAACCGCCAGTCCTTAGAACCATTGGGAGAACTCAGGGTAGACTCTCTGAAGGAGAAACTAGGGTTCTTTCACCCCTGCCTTGGGGAGGAGACAGTCATATCATCACACAGGGTTGGAGGTCTCCTATACTTTTGAGTTTTAACTTCCCCAAAGCCTTGACATTAACCGTGGGGCAAGTAGCTGGTATCTGTATCTTTCCTCCACCTCAGCTGTCTGCCCCCCAGTGTCAGGGCTGGTGAGGACAGAAACACCAAGCTTGAAGCTCCTTAGGGGAAAAAGATACCGGAATCCAACCAGGCTTGTTTGTTGCGTGGTGAACTTTCTTCTTTGACCCCACGAGACACTGGCCTAGGGGGTCCTGGTCCCATCTGCTCCCCCCTCCTCATGCCCATCAAACTCTGCTCACCACCTCCACCCCATTTTCCACTCTGCCCATCCCTCAACCCAGAAATCAAACTTAATCACCTTCCATCCGGCTTCTGCACTGCAATAAATAGTTACGGAATGCTCCCGAGGAGGAAAAAACAGATCCAGCATTTAAAATATTGAGCCACTCAGAAATAATTATTCATGAGGTTTTGGTGCATGTATTAGACTTTTCCCTTGAGGCTGAGGGCCGCCTGTTGGAACGAACTTGACCACTACTTGGCCTTTCTTTCCCAGTTTTCATTTTTCTTTCACTTGTTTTCCTCTCTGCATTTATGATTCCTTAACATATTCATATTGAAACATTAAAAATGCTCAACGGGGCACGGACAGGGCTATGCTGAGCTCATCGACAGAAGGGGAGGAAGGACTTTGAGATGGACTGTCCTGCAGAATGTTTGCAGGCGTGGAGGAGGGTGTGCAGCCTGAGGGGAGACCCAGCCCTGCCCTCAGGGAGCCCCGGTCTGAGGGGAGACACAACCCAGCTTTTAGACGACTTCCTGGCTGATTGAAGATTCCATTCTCAACTGGGAGACAGTGCTATCAATCTCAATGACTTTCTAATAGGGAAATGTGTTTGAGAGTTCCGTTTTCAGTGGGAAACCGTACTCATTCATTCATGCAACAATATTTATCTAAAACATGGTGCACTTCAGTAAATATTTTTTGAGACCGTCTAGATTCCAGTACTATACGAAGTTTGGGGGATAGAAAGGAGCACAGGAATAATTCCTGCTCTTAAGCAGCTCATGGGCATGCAGACTTTTCAGCAATTCTTATTTAGTGTAATTCCAGAGCTTTAGAGCAAAACTCACCTGCAGGTCACCTGGTCTTATCCCCACCTCCCAGTATAAAGGTGCCTGGGCAGAGACCCAGACCTTCTGGGAGCAGCAATCTAAAACCTGATGAACTGACTTCATCCCCAGTCTTTTCTGTTTTAACTTGTTATTTTATGCTGGAGTATAGTTGATTAACAATGCTGTGATGGTTTCAGGACAGCAGGTTGTTACATAACGTCGGGCAGAGTCCCCCGTGCTATACAGCAGGTCTTTGTTGGTTACCCATTTTAAGTATAGCAGTGTGTACATGTCAATCCCAAACTCCCTGACTATCCCTTTCCCTCTCCCTTCCCCCCTGGTTCATTCTCTAAGTCTGTGAGTCCGTTTCTGTTTTGTAAGTAACTTCATTTGTATCATTTCTGTTTAGATTCCGCTTATAATGGATATCATATGATATTTCTCTTTCTCTGTCTGACTTACTTCACTCAGTATGACAATCTCTAGGTCCAACCATGGTGCTGCAAATGGCATCATTTCATTCTTTTATATGGCTGAGTAATATTCCATCGTATATATGTGCCACATCTTCTTTATCCATTCCTCTGTCGATGGACATTTAGATCCCCACTCTTAAGAGATTTCTGTTTATATCTCATCACTTTCCTCCATCCCTCTTGCTGCAAAAGTATCCTCTTTTCATTTGGGGGAGCTATGGCGGAGCCTCTTCCCCATCCCCACTTATCCTCCCTCCTGACCTGAGCAGCACACAGCCCAGACTTCTCTGTGGTGTTTGCACACTGAAAAGCCCTGAAGAAGGTGACCAGATGATTGGTTTCTAGGTGTCCAGAATCAAGATCTGTGAGATATTCATTTCACTGGGCAAAGCTGTGCCACACACTGGAGAGATGAAGGTGAGGGGTGGTGGAAAGGCAGCAGCACCCTTTGGGGATCAGAACACTTTGAGGGTCAGGGTGAAGTGGTCACTTCTCTGAGACCTGGGATGTGAGAATAATGCTTACGGAAATAGCCATCTTTAGATCTGATAGAGACCTTAGGGATAAGTGAGTTAGACACAGGTCAAACTGCTATCATAGAGGCTCAAGACATAGTTGCTGACAGAAGATGGGAGTTTATGTCTCTATCTTTTTTTTATCCTGGTTTTCAACTTATTTATTTAAATTTTTATTGGGGTATAGTTGATTTACATTGTTGTGTTAGTTTCCGGTGTTTCCATCTCTCTTTTTAGATGGGCCAGAGGCAGGTGGATGGTGTGGGCCATCCAGAGACCTAGGCTATGGGTGCAGCTCTCTACCCTCTACCCAGGCTGCCCATCCAAGAGGACTGCTCCAGGCATGGCCAATCTCCAGCCTGTGGAAAGAGTTAGGAAGAAGCGAAAGCAGAACTTAGTCACGTGACAATTTCTACCTACAGGGGAGTCTGGGAAATGTAGTCTGTAGCTAGAGCCTCCTCTAAAACTTGGGTGATACTAAAACCAAGAGGAGGAGAAGGGACACTGGGGCATAATTCACAGTCTCTGTCACAGATGAAGGAAACATGGCAGACCGGGATGAAGTGTGCATGGCAGATAGTCTTATTTCTCCCAAGTACTTCAGCTGCCTTTCTGTTACCACGGAACAGCAGGATTAGAAGAAAAAGCCCCCAGGGCCAGCAGCTCAGAGGCAGAGAGAGAGAGTTTTTAACTTGCTTCGATGCTGCCTAGGAGTGGGGCGGGGTCCTTCAGAAGCCAGGGCTGAGGCCCTCACACCACCAGGGCTGGTGTCTGTGGTCTGGACCACAGCCGCAGGGTTGGAGCACTGCACCACAGTATGGCACAGAGCAGCCAGGGTACCTGTAGCTGGCCTTCCAGGATTCTTGCTGATTGGCACTGCCCTGGCCCCACAGATGCTGTTGGTGCCGCACCTGTGTCCCCTTAGCATGCACCTTTCCACACCATTTCCATATGTAATGATGGCCTCTTTCTGCAGATATGTGTGGACACTGCCTGAGGACTTTCTCCACCAGAGCATGCTTGGGCCCTCCTGCAGGGCAGAAGTGCCAGGAAGTCACCCTGGGCGGTAGCCTCCATCCCATAATGAATGGCAGTTGGTACATAAATACCCAACTCTGAGGCGCGTCCTACACAGTCTCCCAAAGCTCCCCAGTGGGATCGGCCCCCAGGTGCCCACAGTAGTAACTTGCTCCCTGTATTAGCTTTCTTCCTTTTCTTATTTCCTCTCTTCTTTGTGGGTACTTTCTGGGGTCACCTCCCCAATGAACTACTTGTCCTGACATCATTATCTCACAGTCTCCTTCTGGAGAAGTCAGTCCAAGACAACTGAGGGTATTGGCTGTCCTGCTCTATCGAAGTAGAGAGAAGATCATACAACCAAGGTGGGGGAGTGGTCCCAAACCGGGAGACGTAAGAAGGTGCATCTTATTGTCACTAGATTCCCAGCACCTGACATGGTACCACATACAGGAAGGGTGGGTGGACGTTCAGAAATTATTCCACTGATTGAATGAATTAACTCAAGCGCATTCTGTCATCAACATGCCGTGTGACCTTGGGCAAGTCACTTTACCTCTCTGAGCCACACTTTCACCGTCTGCAAAGAGGGGATGATAACATTACATATTTTAGAGGAAGGAATGAGACAACAGCTGTGAGTGAGCCTCGTGATTCTAACACCCTCTGAATTGTAAGAGGTGAGAGATTAGAGAACTCCCTCTTATCCTTAGGGCTTCTTTTCAAAACACCCAACTAGGAACATCTTAGTGGCTAAAAAAGCAGCATCAATTTCTCATTGAAATCCTTTCATTCAACGAAGTGAATAATCTTAGTGGAAGGAATATACATTATTTTCTGTAGGATTCATTAAAGTTGTTTTCATTTTGAATTAAAAACACACAGTTTCTGAATAGGCCCTGTGCAAAAAGAAAGGTTCTTCACCAATCTTATACTTTGAAAACCAAGAAAATGGACCAAGGAAGGCTGTGCCTTTCCCAGGCCCACTGGCTGGTTAGAAAAATTCATTCATTCTGCAGTAACTTCATGGGCAGGGGCTCTGGCCAGGCACTGTGCTGGGTGTGGGTGTGCTTTGGTGAGCCCAAATGGACATGACCCTGCTGTCATGGAGCTGTCAGTCTCATGGGGCTGGGACATGAATGGAATAGTCGCACTATGACAGAAAAAGGTGTGTTTCTTTAAGAATTAAAGCAGTGGCGCTAGTGGAGGTGGGTGATGGAGAGAGAAAGAACGCAGAGAAAGGCTGCTTGAGCTGAGGTCTGAGACATTATCTGGGAGAAAAAAAGGAAGGAGAGCCTCTCAGAGGAGACAGCATATGCAAAGGTCCTGTGGTCCGAGGTGGTACATGATGGCTTTGAGGAGGTGAAAAGAGGACCTTATGGCCACAGTGTAGAGAGTGGAGTGGAGGGAAACGGGGCTGCAAAGGTGGGCAGGGAGAGGACACCGGGTCTAATATGCATGTGAGTCAAGAGTGGAATCCAAGTCTTTCTCATTTTTTCTTCATAATATCCAAAATTGTATTATGAAAAAAAGTTAAACACACAGATAAAATGCACAGTGGACACCACATACCCACCACTTTGATTCTACTCTAGCATTTTGCTCCATTTGTTTTTTTCACATATCTTTCCAGTTATTCATCCCTTATCCATCTTTTTTTTTTGATAACTGTTAATATTTTATTATATATGCCTTAGTTTTTTCTAATGGAAAAAAATAAAACTTCACAGATAAAATTCTATTGGAGCCCTAACCCCAGTCACAATCTTCTTCTACTTTAGCCAGTGGGGAGCCCCAGTATGAGATCAGAGGGTGGGAGGAGAGAGAGGATGGTATTGCCTTATCCATCTTTTAATCCACCTTATTTTTATGCACTTCAAAGTGGCAGACATCAGCTCGAAACACTTCAGCCTGCATATCATATCACTGACACATATATACAGCTGAGTAACCCAAATCCTTATCGAGATACAAAACATTCCATCACTCCAGAAATTTCCTTTGTTCCCCTTCAGTCAATCCTTGCCTCAAACTCCTAGGCAACCACTGCTCTGATACTTTACATCATACATTAATTTTGCCTGTTCTAGAACTTCATATAAATGGAAGCATTCAATATAACCCCTTTTTAGCAATGCTTCTTTCACTCGGCATATTTTTTGAGATTCATTCATGTTGTTGCGTGAATCCATAGTTCATTCCTTTTTATTGTTGAATAGCATCCAGAGTATGTACATTTCACAATTTGGTTATATCCGCTCTGTTGTTAATAAACGTTTGGGTTGTTTCCAGTCTCGAGTGATTATGGATAACAGTGCTATGCGTGCTTCTGTACAAGTCTTTTTGAGGATATGTGTTTTCATTTATCCTGGGTAAATTCCTAGGAGAGAAATTGTTGGGTCATAGGGTTTGATGTATGTCTCATTTCACAAGAAACTCGTAGACCTTTCCCAAAGAGGCTGTACATTTTGCACTCCCACCCACGTGTAAGGGAGTTCCGGTTGCTCCACATCCTCCCCAGCACTTCGTGTTGTTCGTCTAATGGTTTAATCAGTGGCTGTGTAATGATGATTCATTATGGCTTTAATTCGTATTTCTCCCATGGTTAATGAGGCTGAGCACTTTTCCCATGTGCTCATTGGTCA
Source organism: Phocoena phocoena (assembly GCF_963924675.1). Lineage (NCBI taxonomy): Eukaryota > Metazoa > Chordata > Mammalia > Artiodactyla > Phocoenidae > Phocoena > Phocoena phocoena. The sequence goes on along the minus strand of NC_089228.1, from coordinate 71,022,941 downwards.
TTGCATTGCCTTTTGGTGAACTGTTTGTTAAAATCTTTTGCCTCTTTTTTTAAAAAGTAGATTGTTTATCTCCTAATTATTGAGTTTTAGTTCTTTGTATACATCCTGAATATACGTCCTTTGTCAAATATAACAGTAATTATTCAAGAAGTCTTTATGTGCCACCACTACATGCCAGGCAGTGTGCTGAACTAGACAGCGTGGGGTCTGCCTCATGGAGAGCCACAGTCTGGGTCTCCTGACTACCAAGTCCAGTGCTCTTCCTACTAAACTCAGCTTTTCCTTTAGGGGACAACTCTGGATTCCATATGTCCCCAGGATCCTGAGCTAGCAGGAAGGGCCTCAAACTGGGCATCAGATGACCTGGTTTTGAAACCCTTCCCTGCCACTTACTTGCTGTGTGACTGGGGGCAAGTCACCTAACTTCTCTGAGTCTCAGGTTCCTCACCTAGAAGAACAGAATTTCAGAAACCCCTTCCTCTTGGATTTACCATGAAGATTAAAGGAGGAAAAGACACCAGGCGTTTGGTAGGTCCTCAGCCATCGTCAGTTTCCTTTCTTTCCCTTCCTCGGGGACAAGAGACTGTCCTGTCTCTAAGGTGACTTCAGCAAGGCGTGTTCTGTCGTTGCAGGGCTCCAATGGAGAAAAAGTATTTAGTTTAAAAATGAGATGTTATGGAGAGTTCCCTTGTGGCCTAGTGGTTAGGATTCCGGGCTTTCACTGCAGTGGCCTGGGTTCAATCCCTGGTCTGGGAACTGAAATCCTGCAAGCTGTGCAATGCAACCAGAAAAAGAGAGAGAGAGATTATGATGGTGCTAACGAAGTGGTGAGAACTTATTCTCTCCGGGGCTGCGCTCAATGGCCCCTGCTTTCCACAACCGGTGAGGTTGCCATAGTTTGCTAATGGAGTGTGTTTTTAAGGAGCTTCCTGATTTTCCTCCATCACCAAAGGGCTGAGGGAGAAGCACAGTGGTCTGAGAGTGAGAAGACTCGGTTCTGGCCTGGCTGGGTCTCTAACTAGCCACGTGCCCCTGGGCAAGTTCTCTAACCCACCTCCTGCACACCCTTCCTTGTAAAATGAGGGGGTGGGACAAGGGGATTTCTAAGGTCTCTTCCAGCCCAAATATTCTGTGCTTGCAAGTTTCTTTTGTCCCCGACAGATGCTGGACCACAGCTGGAAGACACATTTTCAAACAGAATCGGCCATCCGGTCAGCAAGCACGAACTAAGCGTTTTTGTATGTTCTTATGTTTTGAGGAGGTCCAAGGGAAGTCCGAGAAGCTACATCACAACTCAGAGAGTCTCAATCACACCTACGTTTTAAAAAAGGAAAAGTGTCGATAGGAAAGATATTAGTCCTTAAAAAAGCAAAAGAAAACAGCTGCACGTCCAGTTACTTAGATATCTCTGTGTTCATTCTCCTTCAACCAACTTCTTAACCATTAAGAACTGATGATTCTTTTGATTTATCCAATTGATTAAAAGATTGGGGCCGTTTCAACTTCCCCTTTTACTTCTGCCTAATTAGAAAACATATCTCTGTTGACTGACACACCTTCCCTGTGAGGGTTTTTGGAAGTTTTTTACCAAGAGTCTATATGGGTGAGATGAAAACTGTACCTCTTCTTTAACTTATTAATTCGGCAAATCCAAAGCTTCATGGGAAGATCTGCACAAACTGTGGTTGAACAGGAAGCAGACAGATGGGAGCAACGGGAGATGGGCTGTCAGTGCTAGGAGGGGCCAGGCTGGGGAGCCCTTCAGTCACCAGCTACGTAGGTCAGTCCTAGGAGGCCACTTTCCGCAGTGCCTCAGAGCTGCCAGGAGACCTGGGGAGTGTTGCTTAACCTCTCTGGGCCTCAGTTTTCTCATCTGTAAAATGGAGGTGGTGACAGCGCCAACCCTACCCAGACTGTTTGAGAGCTTAGTGGGCAGTGAGTGTGAACCACTCCGTGTAGGGTCCTGTATGTTGCAGGCTCCATGTCCCTGTTAACCGTTTAGATTACCATTCACACCTCACAGGGTAGGGAACTGTCTTGGAAACCACAGACACAGGGAGGTCCCCAGCTTCTGACTACCCGGACCTTGGCAAGGGTCCCCCCTGCTTAGACACACAAGAGCCAGCCTCAAGAGCCTTCTTTCAGCCCTTTCCCCTTGGGATGCTTCTTTTCCCGATTTTCCCGGAGACAATTTCCCTAACACCTTTTCCTTCTGAAGCTCCTGGTCTCCGTTTGTATGTAAATTGGACATTTGAGTTCATGAGGCCACAGAGTTTGTTGCATCTGGCTTTTATATTTCAAAGGAGGCAGAAGAAATACCACCAAGGAGAGGGATGCAGTTTTCTACCCAGAGTAAATGTTCCTCTTGCCAGCCCCCCACCGTGTCCCATTAGAAGGTTCTAGGAGCTGGGGCTGAGAATTTTCTGTTCCAAAGGGTCTCCCCAAGACTGTTCCTCAGGGGGCTCGTGTAACAGGGCCCTTGTCATCTTCCGTCAACTCCTCTCAAGGGCTGACACTTTCTACCTCTTTAAGCTTTTTTATACCTGCAGCCAACGCTTCAAAACAACAGGGGCAGGGTACAGGTCCGCCTGGGTGCCCATTCCCGTAACACTGCCCTTCTCTCCCTCCTGCAGGTCCTGCAGGCTCCCAGACCAGTGCTGTCCTGAGCCGGAGGGGGCAGTGGAAGAGGAAAGTCTGATAACTGATAATACGGTATAACAGCAGGTTGGATGTCAGGCCATTGGCTAACATGCTTCACCTGCATTATCTCATTTAACTCTCAAGAACCCTTGGAGGAAGTGTCATTACGAGTCAGGTTCCCGGATGTGGAAGCTGATGCTCAGAAGGGATAACAGATTTGCCTGAGGCATGCCCAGTGTTAGCGGGCAGCTAGAACTGGAGCCAGGCGTTCTGACTCCCCAGAGCAGCCTGCCATCCTCTGCTGTGGGGGTGACACTCAGGGGGGTGACAAAACTGGGATTTGATCCCCGACCTGTGTGACTTCTAAGCCCTGCTTCCACTGAGGACCGACTCACTTTAAGTATCACACAACGAGTTTTCAAATATAAATAAGATGCAGCGAAACGTAGAGGACATCATCACTCTTCTGGGTGCAAGTTAATGTACCTTAGGCGTTCAAGGAAGCATTCCGGGGTCACTCAGGAACGCAGGACCATCGCTGATGTGTTGATTGCACAGAAGATGGGCAGAGCCAGTGATCAGCTAAGGCTTTTGGGAAGGGGAACCAGGTAAGGGAAATGCTCCCTGCACCGTCCCAGTTTATCTGCTTATGAAAATGGTGATGGATTTCAGACTCAGAGTTGGGCGAAGCTCGTAGAGGACTTTTTGGATGTGAGGCCAGTTTGATCCCAGCTACCAGAGAGGAAAATAATAGCAAATAGTAACAGCTACCACTGGATTTATAGGCTAAGCAGTTTTTAGATACACATATACAGTTAACATAGTATCTCATTAAACTTATAAACCTGTGAGTTGGGTATTTCCCCTGTTTTACGGACGAGGAGACGGGCTCCCAGAAATGTCAAGTAGCCCAAGGTCACACAAATGGGAATTGCAGGCTTTGCACCCAGGAGGGAAGCCTGGCTCCAGAATATATGTTTCAATCATGCTTTGTGTTCTGTAGCTTTTTACTGAGCCCCTGATGGATGCCTGGCGGGATGCGAGGTGCCTTGCAAGCGGGGACTCAGTCGATGCTCACACCCCTGTTATGCGGGGACCGTCCGCACTGGCCGAAGGTCACACTGCAAATCAGCTCTTACTCCTACCTTCAGGAATATTGGCCAACACTGATAATTAAACAAGTTCACTTGTGGGTATCACATCAGAAGTGAGGAAGGTGAATGCCACAGGAAAAGAAGAAGCAAAACACTCAGGCTTCAAAGGAAGGAGTGAGCCTTCGTCTGATCGGAGGTGGGCGCGTTTTGCAGAGCCGGCTTCAGAAGCAGGTGCTACTGGAGAGAAAATGGCCATCTCTCCACTCCGGGCCTTTGCACATGTTCTTGCCATTAACATTCTCCTCCGCTGTCCCCACTCCACTTCCCCTGGCCAATACCGACTCATCTCCTCCCGTCTCCACTTAAGGATTTCTTCCTTGGGGATTTGACTGAACCCCTGGGTCAGGATAACTCCTCCTTCCCTAAGTCCCCAGGCCCTACAGATCTCCTCCATAGCAGACATCGCATGGGGATTGTCCTGGCTTCTTACCTGAGGGCTTACAAGCTCCACGGGGCAGGGGATCCCCAGCTTGCCCTGCTCCATACTCAGCTCCCAGTAGAGGGTCAGGCACTCAGCACCGATTGAGAGACTGCCGTGCTCCAACCTGACCCTCTCAACCAGCAGGATGAGGTCTGGGCCTAAAGCCTGGGGCTGCAAGAAGGCCTGGGGTTGGACCATGTGTGGGTGAGAGTGGAGCCTCCAGGGAAAACAAAAGGCTCCTCTGTTCCAGTGAGTCCCTGGAGCATGTGTAACAGCAGTGGCTCGTCAGAAATGCAGACCCCCAGGCCCACCCCAGCCTTGCTAATCCAAATCTGTGTTTTGAACAACATCCCCAAGTAATTCTTTGTGTAAACCTGAAAGTGTGAGCAGCTCTGGTATCAGGAACTGTAAACAGGACGCTTGAGGCTGCTCTGAAACTCTAGGGAGTTGGCTGGCTCCACAGGTGTAGTATGCAAGGGTCAAGTTCAGGAAGGTCCTCTCCCAGAATTTTATACACTAAATCCCAGGGGTTAGTGTCCAGGGGTGGGAAAGCTGGAACCCACACCCAGAATTGAATGTGGTCCAGTGACAAAGGTCGTTTGCCTCCTTTTTCTCCTCTTCTTACCTGGGTCTGGACAGCCCTGGCCTCCCTGGTTAGGGGGAGCCAGGCATGAGAGGGTTAATCCACAGGGTCTGAAGTCACTTTCCCAGGAGAATCAGGGCTCAGTACACATGCCTGCGTCACGTGTAACCTTAGAGTCTGACCATACATAGTATCCTTTTTCTCACACACAAAACACTCAGCAGATCCCCGTTCTCTACTACAGGCCCTCTCCACTTACACTAGACTTAATTATTTAAATTTAGTTCATTAGGGTTCTATATTTAATTTTTTAAATCGAATGAATTATTTGTCTATTAATAAATGATAAAGTTAACAGCTCTTAGTAAGCATTCAGAATAGATAAATTATTTCATTCTGTAACACAATATTCACCCATGAAACAGAAAGGTTGTCCCAATAAGAAGCTCTACTCTTTCGACCTGGTTCTCTTTACTGTTAGCTAATATGAATTAATTAATTTATTATGTGGCATCAGTAAGAAAGGGAAGGGGAAATGGAGTTTACTTATGTGCTGCAAACATATCTGTGTCTCTTCTGGGCTCCCTCCCATTTGCCAAAACCAGGGGAGGTGAGGAATAGTCCAGGAGGGTTGCCATTGGCTCCATGGCTCCATAAACTGGTCAAATAAATTGTCCATCCCTCTCTTTCCAGATGTGTTGCTACAAGTGTCGCTAGCGGAGCCTCTTGTAGAACCAGAAAAAAGTATGGTTGGTGGGGGGCGGGGAGCTACAAGCTGGATAAGAAAAGCATCTATGAGAACACTGTGACTTTTATTACACAGAGAGTATAAAAGGCAAGTAAATACAAATATTTTATTCTGCAATTTGAACATTAAATTTCATCGCCATACCCCATGTGCTTTGTTATGCAGACTGGCGTCTGCTAAGAATGAGATTCTGGAATTGCCTTTCCAGCTGGTGTAATTCTGAGAGGTTCTGGAATAGTGTTTGGGAGCTACCCCTCACACCAAAAGCTAATAGACGTGTGTCCATACTGTGTGTGTGTGTGCGATGTGTGTGTGTGTTAGGTGTGTGTGAGTGTTAGGTGTGTGTTACGTAAACATGTGTAGTGAAGATATACAGATAATCTGTGCATATGTACGCCCTCATCCAGTCATTTAACTACTTATTAAAATGCCTACTAAGAGCTGAGGATTCAGCAATGTGCCAAAACAGACATAATCTCTGTCTTCGCGGAGCTTAGCTTCTCATGGGGGAGAAAGAAAATATCTGGACAAAGAAACAGATATTAATCAATAAAGAAAACCAAAGCAAGGTGAGAGATGAGAGTGGTCAGGGTGCTTCCTGGGATAAGGGTTAGAGGAAGGGCCTTTCTGAGGGGTAACATCTAAGCAGAGACCAGAGTGAGGGGACGGGGCCAGGCATGTGGGGATCTGCAGGCACAGCAGGTGGAGGGCCTGGCACAGGCAAAGGTGAGCACACAGGGACTTACCTGGAGAGTGCGTGGGGGACACTAAAGAGGCCGGTGTGGAGAACAGAAGGAATCTTGTGTACTGGATAATAAACTCCTTAAACCAGGGAGCATGGAACCACCATCCATAGAGTGGTAGGACTCCAGAGCTTACCCAGCCCAGCCCCCATTTTCTGGTCAAGTTAGAGACAGAACTGGGATTTTTTTTTTTTTTTTTTTTTTTGTGGTACGCAGGCCTCTCACTGTTGTGGCCTCTCCCGTTGCGGAGCACAGGCTCCGGATGCGCAGGCTCAGAGGCCATGGCTCACGAGCCCAGCCACTCCACGGCATGTGGGATCCTCCCGGACCGGGGCACGAACCCGCGTCCCCTGCATCGGCAGGCGGACTCTCAACCACTGCGCCACCAGGGAAGCCTGAACTGGGATTTTTGATTTATGTCTTCCAACCACCAGTCTGCTGCTTCCCATCCCACAACCTCTGTTCTTCTGTTTCACTCACCTTGCCCAGTAGAGGCCTGAGTGGAAAACAAAATAGAGCTGCTCCCTATTTGAGTGCTCCCTGATCTTGGCGCTCACTCCCTGATTCAGCCCAACTCAGGACCGGGGTCCCCTCTGGCATTTCCTTAACCTTCTCTCTTCATCTCTGATCTTTCAGGAAACGGCTGACCACCCCTGTGTCCTGCAGACTGAGATGGAACGGTGGTATGGTTCAGCATCCGTACCTCAGACTCCTTATGTGTACAAACTGCTTCAGGAGACTTAATGACGGTCTCACCAGGGAGGGAGGTGGAGAGACCACTGGAACAGCCTCAGGGAGGCTGCGGAGGAGATGACAGCGTTTATGTGGGAAAGTCTGAGGTCTAGGAGCAACAGAGCGTTTTCCTGGATGGCAATGATGCGCAGGCTCTGATTTGTGATGAAGGGTCTCACATGCCAGTGGGGGTCCCAGCTCACCTCAGCTCAGCTCTGCTCCCAGGGGTCAAGGAAGCTTGACACCTTCTATTTTTGGAGACCTGCTGTGTCTGTTAGTATGAGGTTTGGTTGCATGCCAGAAAACCCAAATACTGAGTAGGCTGCTGGTCTAAATAAATTAGGGCTTGCTCTTCTCTTATGTGAAAGAAGACACAGGAGTCAACAATCCAGACCTATCAAGAAGGCTCCTTGGTGCTATTAATGTCCCAGCTTCCATTCATCTTTCTATTCCTCAAGGTCCCCTCATAACCTAAGGGGGCTGCTAGAATTCTAGCCAGCATATAGGAGTTCCAGGCAGGAAGCAGGAGGAATTGGGGAGGGCAAAGGAGAACCTATCAGCCGAGGAATCCCACTGTTAAAATTTATCTATTTCATTTTTTCTAGCTTTACTGAGGTAAAATTGACAAAATGGTAATATATGTAAAGTGTACAAAGTGATGATTTGATACACATACACATTATGAAATGATTCCCACAATCAAGTTAATTAGCATATCCATCACCTTACATAATTACCTGTTTTGTTCTGTTTTGTTTTGGTTTTCGTATCTTTGTTTTTTGTTTTTGTGAGAAAGCTTAAGATCTCTTCTCTTAGCAAATTGCAGGTATATGATACAGTATTATTAACTATAATTACCACGCTGTACATTAGATCCTCAGAAGTTATTCATCTTCTAACTGAAACTTTGTACCCTTTTACCAACCTCTCTCTGTTTCCCTACCCCGCCCCCCACCGCCAGCCCCTGCGAACCACCAATCTACTCTCTGTATCTGTGAGTTTGACTTTTTCTTTTTCTTTTTTGAGATTTACATATAAATGATACCATGCAGTATTGGTCTTTCTCTGTCTGGTTTATTTCACTTCACATAATGCCCTTTGGTTTCATCCATGTTGTTGCAAATGGCAGAATTTCCTTATTTTTTCTGGCTGGATAATATTCCATTGTATATTTTATACCACATTTTCTTTATCCACTTATCTGTTAACAGATGCTTAGTTTGTTTCCATAGCTCGGCTGCTGTGAATAAGGCTGTAAGAAACATGGGGGTGCAGATATCTCTTTAAGATAGTGATTTCATTTCTTTTGGATATATACACAGAAGTGGGATTGCTAGATCAATCACATGGTAGTTCTATTTGTAATATTTTGAGGAGCCTCCGTACCATTTGCCATAAAGGCTGTGCCAGTGTACCTTTCCACCAACACTGCACAAGGGCTCCCTTTTCTCCACATGAGAAACCCCTTTAAAAACTTTTTCCAAAGGCCCCACCCAATGACTTCCCCGTATATTTTATTAGCCATCCCGATCTGCAAGGAAGTCTGAGAACTGTCAGTTTGTTTGTCTGTTTGCTAAAGTGGCATATTTCCACTCTAAATAAATTATGATTCTGATAGGGGAAGCACAGAATATTTGATATTAAATCTCTGTCCCTTATGCAAAGGCACAGACAAGCTCGGGCATCTGTCCCAGGTCCAATGACTTGGGTGGAGGATGGCAGAGAACAGGGGGTCCCTTGAGTTCTGGGCTGTTTGGATAGAAGAAAGGAACACGTGTTCTTAGGTCTCTTGCATTCCAGGTAGAATTAGTGTCAGAAGGCTTACGGAGGGTAAGGAAGAGGGATATAGATGGAGGTCATTCTTGGGGTCATTTCAAGGTGGTCCCCCCTCAGCCTTGGATTTCTGTAACATCTTCATATGAGTGCTTCGATCGCTGGAAAAGTTTTCATTCTTCCCTTTTTTATAAAATATGGACAATAGTATGGTTCCTAAGGCCACAGGGAAAAATAACAGAGGAAATTAATACAAATCCCTTAGCAAAATACCTGGCACATTGTAAGTACTCAAATATCGTAGCAGCTAATTATTATTATTATTATTGGTGAGCCACGGTCTAGTGCATGTCTATGCATGTGCACGGGTGTTACAGAGACACGTATGTGTGTATGTGCCTGTGTGCATGATTGCCCATGAAGGAGATGGCAGAAAGACAGAATGAGAGACTGACGGGCTGTGGGGCTGTGCGAGCCTGTAGCTTTGATTCCTTGAATACATGCGCTGCTCTGTCACCCAGCAGGGTGGAGCAGGGCACAGCCGGGTAGGGATAGGTTGGCCTCTCACAGCATTGAGTTTCCATGGGAGGTGCTTTAACACTAAAAATTCCTCAGTCCAATTTTGAGGGTAACAGGCAGAAAGAAGCTGGGTTGCCAAGCAACCAGCCATTAACAGGAAGTTAGCCTCTCATCTCTGAATGTCCTGTCCCACTTCCATTCCATCTCTCCCTATTCTGCCAAACAGAAATTCACACACAGGCACATATACAGACATACAGACATACGGACACACACATAGAGCAATATAACTGAGTGCCACCAGAAACTTCTAGAGAGAGAATCCACATTGCTGGGCTCACACCAGCTCGAGCAGGCAGGCCAGAGAATCCTCCAGCCCTGCTATTCTCTCCTCTCTTCCAGAGGCTTCCTCCCCGTGCCCATCGTCTCCACTCATAGATCAGTCCTGTTTATCTGCTGGGCCCCGACGTCCATGGTTGTATATGTGCCGTCTGTCTCCTGGTCGGACTGGGAGCTTCATGAGGCTGGGAACTCCCCACAGGCAGTCGTAGCCAGCCTCTCAAATCTAACCCTAAACTGATCTCTCTAATCTTATTCAAACTTTACCCTGAAGCCCAACCTCAGACCTGATTTTTGGCCGTTTTCTTGCTGCAGTACTGAGTTGGGTTGCACCTGTTGCCAGAGGGGAGGGGCCATCTCAACACCTACTCGGGGTGTGTGAGTCTTCGATGACCCACGCTGGGGAAGGAGAGGAGAGCAGAACAGTGTCTTGCTCATCTCCCAGCGACAGCAAGTACAGAAGAGTGTCTGGGGTCTTAGGCCAGGGGCTGCTTCTGTCTCAACCCTGACCCAACAGCAAAGGATGAAGCAGGGGCCCTCTTAGGTCACCTTAGAGGCCCTCTTAAGGTAGCTCCCTCCTCTGAAACATGCCTTTCCCTGGATCCATCCTGCCCTGGTTGAATTTATTGGGAGATGCTTGGAGTCCTCACAGATACAAAGATATCTGGAGAGAAAGCCCAATACACAGGGTCATCGTCCCCAGTCAGAGCAATATTTCTAGAAAGTTGACCTTGAATCCTGAGGATGGTTCTCAAACTATCCCTCCCCTCCACAGTCCACTGACATGGACAACTGATATTCAATTAGCAATGTCAGTTGAACCAAACACTGATAGACTCTACTGTGATTCCCCACCCCCAACCCCCAGAAGGAGGTCATGGCTCTGGGAAAGAAGTGGGCATGTAACTAGTCAACTCCAGTGGTTACGTGCCCAAGTAGAGTCATATGAAATGCTATGGAGACCCGAGAAAGGAGTGATTCAATCTGTAGATGTTGGGTGGGAATGAAGAGAGGAATCAAGGAACAGGTGACATTTCAGCTGGGTTTTGGAGTATGAGTAGAAGTTTTCCAGAGAGAAATGTTTGGGAGAGGGTGGGCGAGAAGGAGCTCCAAGCGGAGGTAACAGCCTGGACACAGGGCCTGAGTATTTGTAAAAAAAATCACCTTTCAGAATTCAAGGAAGTGTCTTGTAAGTTAACATTTACAGAACACTGAGATGACAAAGAGGAGGTTCGGGCCCCAGCTCTGCCCCTGACTGGCTGTGCACCCTCAGACAAGTTATGTCACCAGTTGGGGCTTCAGTTTTCTCATCTGTAAAATAAGGGGTTTGGGTGATCTCTGAGGTTCTTTCTAACTCTGATGACCCATGCTTTGATGTGTATAGTGTTCCTCTGATCAAAGGAGAGAAAGAGGCTCAGGTGGGCATGTGCAGGGGCTGGTGGGGAGCTGGGCCTGCAGGCTAGGAGGCCTTCCTCCTCCTCTCCCCGCCCCTCTGGGACTGACTCCAATACTTCCCAGAGGTCACCACGCAGCTCAGACCACGCTGAGAGTTGCAGTGACCTTTGCAGAAAATTGCTCAATTCAGAAGATTTAACTGTATTTAAAATCAATGTGGGAGGCTTTTGAGGAGGGACTGGTAGGTGTCCTGTTGTAGGACTGGCTGAGAAGTGTCTTGGAGACAAACAGGTAGCTCCGAGGCCACCCCTGCCTGAGGAACACTGAGCTGGGAGAGCAGACTTAAGACCGAGCAGTATCGTTTTATTTCTCTGAAGTGCTGGCCTGTACGTAGCATTGTTAACACTCAGGAGGGCAAGGCGATGAGCCGGGTGGAGGAAGGGCTTGTGTGAATCTCCAGCGTCTCCAGCCTCTCGTATGTCAGCCCAGCTTATGTATCGGCAGAGCGGACTGCTGCCTCGGTGCCTTTCCTGTCCCAGCTGTGTGTTCCTTCTCTGGATTACAGGGATGTCCCAGAAAGATGAGAAAGGTCATATCATTCACATAGGAGGGGGTCAGCCTGACAGACCCTTGGGAGGCCGCTATAAAGGAAAGAGCAAAGAGGTGTCCGAAAGAGAGATGAGAGACCCCCAAGGTGGACTGATGCCATAAGACCTCTGGGCAGCCCTCCCACCGCCAGGCAGCCAGCCGCGTGGAACCCGCTGACCTTGTCTCAGCCTCCCAAGATCACAACTTTCAATGCCCTTCAAGGCCTCAGGGACCGGGACGCTCCTTCAGTGACAGGGGCAGGGAGAGGAGCCCCTGACCTGCTGCCCTGTCCCCCAGGGTGGTCACTGCTTCCAGGGCCCGAGGCTTTGAATCTTCAAAGCCTTTCCTTTAATGGGAAGGAAATGTAATTTATTTGTCAAATCAAAGGCTCTTTAGCTGTGCAGAGGGTGCTCAGCCCAACACCCTTGCCTGGGGCAGAGCAGGGGCCTGATGACTTGCCATGGGTGTGCTTGTGTATATTTAATTTAATTGGTACTTATGGAGCGCTGGGCTGGCTGCCTAGGCAGGAGCCTGTGTGCTCGAGTGCTCTCTTTTGCGGGCATTTCTGTCTGCAGGGAGACAGGCGTGCGTGTGTATGTGTTTGGCATACGTCCACATGCTGATGGACTCCAGCCTGTGTTCACACCTCGTGTGCAGGCCTGGCTGGATGCTTCTGGGTAGTATGAGCCTGTGTGAAGATGCAAAGGGGATGCACGGGTGGGATGAGATCCATGGAAAGTCTGTGCGTGGGAGCATGTCTGGCAAAGTGCCCAGACCACACCAGGATCTCAGAGACGCTGTTGAAGGCTGGGGCCGCAGGACACAGAGGGCAAGAAAGGCCCAAGGTCTATGGCCACCCAGTTTCACCAGTCTTGGGGGAATTCAAGAGACCGGGGTGTCTCTCTGCCCTCGAGCTGGCAAAGGATTTCCCATTGCAGCCCCTTATCCCCTGACCATGAACCATGCAAGCAATTCCAGCCTCCTTTCTGCCCTTGAGCAGTGGCTGGCAGCTGGCTGGGGAGGAAGGAAACGGGTATGGATACGAGGGCTTCCTGGGCACCTGGGCAGAGGAGAGGCTGAGGGAAATGGGGGCCTTTCCCAAGAGGGGAGCAGACAGCAGTGGTTGGAGCCCCTGCATTATCTTCCCACCTGACTTGGAGACCTGATCTGAAGACAGATCTTAGCCAGGGGGTCTGGGGATGTGGAGCGCAGAGATGAGGTGGACTGAAGGGCCAGATGTAAAGGGAGGAGTCTCATCACCCAGAAGGGAGTTGCGTTCTCAGTTTTTTTAGGGCCCTTGAAGAGAAGAGTCAAGTTTTTCTACTCGGACCTGACTGGTAACCCAGCGCTTGATTAAAGGTTAACGGAAGGTGATGATAAATTTGAAAGGATGCATGGGGTGAAGTTGGGGAGGGGCTGCTCCATCTCAGGACAGAAGAGGTAGAAGGGGATTAATCCCTGTAAAAGGTGGGGTGGAGTGGGGGGAAGCCGAGGGGTCTCCCATCTCTTCCGCCTCTCTTCTCCCTCCCTCCTGAGCATCCTCTTCTTTGGGCCCTTCCTCTCCCTGGTTTCTCCTTCCAGACTCTCCTCAGCCCAGCTGGCCAGGCTCTCTTCTGGCTCTGTGGTCCTCGAGGGATGCTGACCACCCTGAGGGACACTGTCTTGCTTTTTTCTCTGTGATCCACCAAAAGGTTCTGCTGCTTCCCTTCCTCGGGTAGGGCGGGGAGGTGCTACACGCTGCATGCAGGTTCCCTCCATGCCTCCCAGCTTCCCCTCTCAGGGAACCAGCAAGCTTTCAGGATTGTTGAAGAGCAGCTTGTAATTAACATTCTGGGCTGGCCTGTGGGCAGGTATCACAGGACTCGGGGAACTGGGGGATCACCTAGACGGCTTTTCCTTCCTCTCTCCCCAGTTTGTGTGGGTTCGCATGTGTCCATCTTTTCTGCATCTGTCTGTTTCCCTGTTATTTATCTCCCTTCTCTACTCCCATCTCTCGGCCCCGGACTCTTGTCTCCTTCCTTCTCTTCTGGACTCCAGCTGCCTCTCAGGCTTTCACTGTCATGTGTTTGCTCACTTCCTGTTTCTCCTCCTGGTATCTGCCTGCCTCTCTCTCTCCGAGTGTTCTGATCTTGGCTTCAGTTCCTCTCCCTTTAGGTCTCTCCCTCTGTAGGCCTGTCTCTATCACGCTCTCTCCCCACACCTCACACCCTCCCTTTCTGACTGTAAGTGTTCAAATAAATGAAAAAGCCCGAGCCCCATGTGCCTGGCAGTAGAAAGTAACTTTGCAACCCCAGGAGTGTGGCAGAGACTGTGTACAACAAAAGATTCTCAATTACTGCCTCTCAGTGCTGGGTTTACTGCGCTAAAAAAGGAGGAATTCCAGGCAGGAGAGGAAGAGGGGCCTTTGTGAAGCTGGGGGGCTGAAGGGAAGGAGGCAGCAGTGGGTGTGGAAGGGCTCTGACCTTTTTATCAGCCCCGAGACACTCCACAGCTTATTTCACCTCTCTCCTTGTCTGAGTCCAGGTTCCAAACCTCTCCATTTGGGTCTCCCATGCATGTTGATCCTTACGCCCACTGGGCCTGCCCCACACACACCTAGACCATCACAATCCCCACTGATCCCCCGGCCACAGCTCGGTCGGTCGTGGACAGGTGTCAGGGAGACCCCCTCACAGGCTCCAAATTCCCTTCTGATCTCAATGAGAACCTGGCGCCCAGGAACCAACCTTCCCGAAAGTACAATGTCACCTTTCGTGTTTACAGGGACCACCTCTGTGAGGTGTGGGAAAAGCTGGTATGGATGTTAGGATTGGAAGTGAAGAGTCCAAATCCAGCGCACCCCACCTAGAGACTTTGGGCAAGTTATTTAATCTCAGTTTCTTCACGTGTTAGATGTGGGCTTAATCGTATCTATCTTGCAGATAATAATAAGGACAACAATATCTATCTAATGGGTAACACGTATCTCAAGGATCCACTTATTAGGAACAAGTGTGGTTGGAGATCTGCCAGGACATGAACTCAGTGGGCGAATGTTTGAAAAAAGTAACATAATTTGGATGCACGCCCATTTCACAGCCTCACCCTTGAGTTCACCCAGGAGGTCCAGGTGGATTTCAGCCGGCCCTGTTGGTCTAGTTATATCTATTTCTGAATGAAATGGAGAACTTGTGCCGCATGCAGAGCAGGTGCTATGAGTGCCCTCCACGTCCCATCAGCCCTTAACATTTTCCTGCACTGGCCCAGATGCCAAGTGTCAACACCTGCGCCTGGGCCTGAGGGTCTCTCTGGAGTCTGCTGGGTCAGGACAGAGGTGCTGGCAATTAAGCCCCCTGGGAGCAGCCCTCCATGGCCGCCCAAAGCTGGTGGATAAACACCCCAGCTCCCTTGCCTCTGGGTGCAAACTCTGAAGATCAGTGCCACCCTGGGACCCGAGGTCCCCGCAGGACTGGGCTCCAACTTCCTCAGTGTTAACCAACTTGATGACACATCCCACGTTGGTTCTCGCCTTCTCTGTCCCTACCAGCACTTCCTTCACCTCCCAACTAAACTACATGTGCCCACATCCCCGCCTCGGGTGTCTGCTTCTGCAGGAAACTAAACCAAGATGGCAGGGTGTCACGCTAAGCCTTTGGGTCTTAGGGTCAGAGCCCTGGGCTCTCAATTCAACATAGGTTTAACTTAGCTGAGGGTTCTTGCCTCTTTACCAGTTTTGATCCTAATTTTCCCACCCTCGAAATGGGGCTACTAAAGATTCCTTTCCTACCCATCCTAGAGGCTGCTGTGTGGATCAAATGAGTGGATGCAAGTGAAAGAAAATGGTGAACCACGAAGCGATGTAAAGCGTTACCCTCAACGTGAGGATTTCTCCTTGTCCGTGTAATCTCAGCATCAAGGGCTTTGGGGGTGGGGGTCTCCAGGCCATCCTCTCTGGCACAGAGTCTGCTGAGCCCGTCTGCCGGCCTTTTTCATCCTGGGAGTGTCTTCTGCACTGTGATCCCTCACACTCTCCCCCTGCGTCCCTGACTTTGAAGTATTTAAAGGCGCTCTTGTTACTGGCTTTGGAATTCCTCACGAGGGGCTTCTCACATTGTTTTCCTGGACATTTGACTTCAAGTTTGCATCTGACCTTTTCCTGTGATTAATAATTGATAATAAAATGTAAATATATGAATGGATTATATACATGTAACTGGTGTTTTCCCCTTGGCATGACCCCTTTTTCTTGCTAGTTAGCCATGCAGAGGGTTTTTTTCTCCTTTCTAGAAACTAGTCTTTTTGATCTTCAGCACACATTTTTGCAAGATTTCAGGGAGGCTTCTCTTTATTTTTTTTAATAGTGTATAGGTTTCTTATGCTTTAAATTTTTTTTTAACTTTCTTTTAACCATTTCTTTCGATTTTTCGCCTTTAACACACGGTCTCATTTCTTGTTTTTCTATGAGAAATGATTGGCGGCATGATGGGTATTTTGGGCTTTCCCACCAGGGGGCTGAACCTCAAGGTGCTGGGGTCTGAAGGGGCCAGAGCTTCACCCACAAGTGCTTTGCTCCTACCTTCCCTCCAGAAGAACGCTGCCCACTTCCCGCCACTGAATGCGGCAAGCCCTGTGCATGTGGGTGATGGGCACCCCTAATCTCCATCACCACTGGGGACTGGCTTTGCGATGCCACTTTATCACTCACACCAGCTGCCTGTACTTGCACACCTCACCCTTAGTTAATTACGCCCTGTGAGCAAGGAGCCACCTCCCTCCCAGTGACAGCTTTCAAGCCCCGTCAGATGAAGAAGCAAAACCCTTTCATCTCTCCTGATGGCTCCTCTCTTTCTGCGTCATTTTTTTTCTTTCCTGCCAACTGTGGCTCCGCAGCGTGTAGGTCTGTGCTCCTGGTCCAAAGCCATCCCATGGGGCTTGGACTCTGCAATAAAATCAAGCTCCAGGAAGCAGGTTGTAGGGGCCCATCACGTGGGGCAGGAAGCAGAGGCTCGGGAGGTGAGGTTGGTCTTAGGAGGCCCCAGAAGCCGGTGATCCAAAATAGTCAGAGGGTATTTCAGGGCATGGGAGCACGAGATGATGTGCAAGTCTGGGCTGGGGGAGCAGTGGTTGCCAGAGCTCGGAGATGGGCTTTCGGTAGGGTTGTGGTGACCTATGGAGAATCTGCACGTGTGGTGCCAGGGTCTGCTATTGTGTCATAGACAGTGAGAGGCTCTGCAAACAGAGGCACAGCCAGCAATGGGCTCTGCAAACCACAACGCAGACAGCGACACCACAGGGGTAAGGCTCAGCGGAGAGCAGCACAGAGCGATTGGCTCCGCATCCGTGGCACCCACAGTGCAGACACCATAACTCCAATCGTGACGGACTCTGCAAACAGGGCAAGGAGGGACGCTGCCGCCAATGCCTGGGATGGTGACAGACTCTGGATATCCAGAGACAGTGGCATCAACACTGAGGGGCTCAGCAAACAGAGGAGCTGGAGGAATGGGCTAAGTCAACACCATGACACCAACAGAGACCGTGACAAGTATTGCAAACAGCAACAGGAATGGTGCCCACCTCTCTCAATAATGCTGAGCTCTGCAAATAAAACCAAACTCCGCGAATAACAAACAGTGCCATGCTCTGCGAATGGTGACACAGGGGGTGACAAGCTGTGCAAACAGCTCCAAGCTCTGCAACTGATGACACACGGTGCCAAGCTCTGCAAACAGCCAGTGTAGCATCAGCCAGGGTGTGGCCAGCAGGTTGGAGGTCATGGCCGGTTATTTCAGACACAGGCCCTGAGAGCACCCATTCTCCTCTCACCTTCTCCAGCACTCCCTGCCTTGCCCTCACTCTCTCCACTTTAGTTTGAACACCCTTCCTTGGCTCTCACTTCCTCTGCTCTGTCAGTTCCCTTTCTTTGGGAGCTAAACCTCTCAAATGAAGAACCACGGCCCAGTGCTTTCTGGAGCCTGTTCCTCTCAATGGTGACTTCCTCATAGAAAGCGGCTCCCTCCACTCAGGTGCATCACCTTATGCTCTGGCTCCCCGTGTTTCTGTGGCTGAGCTGCCCGCTGCTCCTCAGACTGTCACTCCCTACGCATGGAACATGCCTCGGAAGAGGGACGCCTGGAAGAGGGACGGGGAGGGAACAATGACCCACAGATCATATAAGCCCCATATGCATCTTCCCTGCTTCACACTTCACTGTAACCCTGTGAGGAGGGGGATACGAGGAAACAGAAGGACATGGAGGGATTCACTTGCCAGGGTCATGCAGCTCCCACACTATAGCCCAGAGCTGGAATCTGCATCTGTCTGACTTTAAAGCTGATGGGTCACTGTTACAGAAAACGTAGCAAAGCGGTCAGATGTGCAGAGTCCAGGCAAGAACTTTGGGAATCCTGGCTCTGTGCCCCGTGGGAAATTATTTAACCTCTCTGTTCCTCGGTTTCCTCATCTGGAAAGTGGGGATAATAATCCCACTCACCTCTGAGTGTTTTGGTGAGAGAGGATTACGTGAATTAACATATGTTAAAAGCCCAGAAGAGTTTTTCTGTAAGCCACACCCGGCCCCTCAGTCCTGCTCTGGTCTCATCTCGTCATCCTCCCCCTCATCCCCCCCGGCACCACCCCATACTGCCTCGGATCTTTCTCAAATATGCCAGCGCACCTCCCTCTCTTAGGGGCCCTGGAACGCACGTCAGGACTCCCTGGAGTGGAACAGACATGAGGGCTGAAAGATGCAAAAACAAAGCCGCCCAGGAGAAAGTTACACCCCCCCCAACCCCCGTGAGCACCAGTGGACAGTGGTCACACTCTCCCCCAGCCCAGCCTGTCCCCTTTCAGCTCGCCTGCCTGCCTGAGACACAGTTCTCCCTTCCTGTCACCGCCGGGGAAGGCTTGCGCTGGAGGAGAGAAGCGGGCAGGCATATGCAGAGGGGGGATGAAACCAGCATGCGCGGTGCCTTCGGGCCAGCGCTGAGCACAGACATCACTTCTGAGGCAGGAAACTCACTGCTTCCCTTTCCGGAGGCTTCCTCCAGTGCAGGGACTGCAGGCTGGGTTGGCCAACAGCCTCTGCTGACACTCTCTGAATCCCAGTGCTCCGGACACACACGAACAAAGCCTCAAAGCCCTGGGTTCAATGTTCGGGCAACGGAGAGCGAGGATGTGTCTGACCCTTTGGGATGCAGGGAGCAGGTAACCGCTTTTGGACCCTTTCATCATTGAAAAAGACTGGATTCTCCTCCAGGCCTGGAGTTGAGATCCTGGGTCCCTGTGTGAGAAAATGCTGGGCAGCCAGGAAAATCACAGCACAGCTCTCACCCAGCCCTGCTGCCTTCTGGGCTTCGCGGTCCCTCAGCTGGGGCTGAGCAGACCCAGCTTTTCCTCCTGTGTCTCCGGCAGCCGCCGCCCAGCCCGCACACCCTGCCCGCCCCCTGCAGGCGTGGAAAGCGGCTCATCCACCTGCTCAGGCTTCCCAGAGCTCGTTGGAGGGAATCGAAGCCTTCCTATAGAAACTAATGGGATCAGATTTCAGACTCTGAAAGAGTATTTTAAGCAAATGAATAACCAGAGACTGAGATGTGGGAGCAAGCACGGAGAAGCAAGGGAAGAACAGCAAAGCTTCAGTCGGACCACGTGGGGATCGGAAGGATGAGGGGCCGAGGCAGACCCGCCTCGAGGAGAAGCCCACCTGTGGCCACGGATCACGTGATGCTGGTTAAGGGCATTATGACATCATCTGGGAGGAGGCCGATTCATTCATTCACTGACTCTCCACTCGTTCATTCATTCGTTCATTCATTTCATTCAACAAATAGCTCTTGAGGTGCCCATAGCCCTGGGCGATGGGGACAAGACAGACGTGAAGCTCAGTCCAGGGGGACTGATATCAGAAGACGCCACATTTCCTTCCAAGTCTGTGTGGTTCCTAAATATCCATCCCAAACGGCACCCTGTCAGAGCTGCCGTTTAGGGAGTGGGCATCAGTACAGCATATGGGACACTGTGTAAGTGACCAGCGCTGTTAACAAACCCTGCATGCAGTTCACCTCACAGAGCCTTTGGTCAACTTTGTAAAGTCATGAGTTAGAAGGTCCTGTAGGTATTGGCATACACACATCCCTGGAAAGGGTAGACAGGGTCTGACCATCAGACAGTTATGGTCAGGGCTCTGGTAGCAATAGCGGGCAAAGTCCGGGAGAGAGCCTCAACCTGCCCTCCTCAAACACCACACATTCACACAGACACATGCATTCACACACATTCATACATGCATTCACATACAGACACACATTCCCACACACAGACGCACAGACACACACATTCATACATGCATTCACATATATAGACACATTCACACGCAGACACACATTCACACACATTCATACACACGTTCACACACATTCACATATTGACACACATGGATGCACATTGACACACATGCATATTCACACACATTGACACACACATTGACACACATGAACATACATTGACACACATAGACAAACATTCACACATTCACCCACACAGGCACATATACATTTACACACACAGACACACACATTCTCTCTCTCTTTCTCGTTCTGGTTCTAGCTCTTCCTCTCCGGCAGATGCTCGCGGAAACAGGCCCCTTTCTGTCAGGCAATGCTTCCCACAGGAGGCTTAGGGACGATGGTATGGTTAGGGGATGAGCTGTCTGGAGTCAGACATCCCTAAATCCTACACCTGGGCCTCCAGCCCTGTGTCCCTGGCTACTATTTCTGACCTTCAGTACCTGTTCTGATACATGAGGGTGACGTATCCACTTACTTCACAGCGTTCTCACAAGATTTAAGGGAGATAAATGAGATCATGCCTGTGAAGGAGACACAGGTCTTTCTCTGGGGCCAGCACCTCACTCCCTTCCTGTGAGGGGGTGTCTCAGTGGTGACAGAGCCCATCTCCCTCTTCGGAAGGCTTGGCTCTGCCGTCGGACGCACCTGCCCCAGACTCCAGGGGACCCTGAAGTGTTATTATCTCTGGCTACTGCAACAGCTTTACAAGAAAGCAGTGGCTGTGCTGCTCCTTTGGTAGCCAGTGCCCAGCTGGCGTCAGTGGTGTAAGCTCCAAGTCTAGGGCCAGCCCACAGCGGTAGTGTCCAAATTTGGACCATTTTAGCAGCATTACCGTGGGTGTTATTCTTGAGTATATAGGCCCAGACCTGTTTTTTAGGCCTTTTAGAGTATCTGTGAGCAACCAAAGGTGTTTTTAGTAAATTCTTTTCCTGTTTAAATCAGCCAGAGTTCATTTCTGTTGCTTGCATCTCAGAGCCCAGCCTGACAGAGTGTGTGAAGTGTTTGGCTAGGTGCTCAATAAACGTGAGCGATTGGAGGTGACACGCACGCAAGCGGAAGGGGCAGGCGCCCAGGGAGAGGCCTGGGGGTACTATCACTTGCCCAGCTTCCAGACTGGGCAGGGTTGGGTTTATTTGTACAACTCAGAACCAAGGGCTGGGGGAGTGAGAGGGGAAGCAGGAGAGACACGGAATGGTGTTCCTGATAAGTGACCCTAAATGGGAGCCACACAGTTTCCTACAGGATCTCAGTCACTGGTGATTCTCTTTACTCTACAGGTAAACAAGCCTATATCTATTGCTTGTGTTTATCATCTCAATCTCTGCTCAAACAAATCCCAGATCACTGGGCTTCAGGAAAAATGCAGGGGTACGAGGAGGCCCACGAAGGCAGAGGACTCATCTAAAAAGCATCTCCTAGAGCCTGTGGGGTCAGAGTGCTCCCTCTTCCTCTCTCCCCATGAGAGATACACATCACCTTCACCAGGAGGCCACATATAGTTGTTTGGTTTGGGGACTGCATAGAGGCACCAGCTGAAGGTGTAAGTGGGGCTTTCCTGGGTCCCGGCTGGGCCCAGCAGAAGGAAGGAGCACCTTTTCTTTCCTTGCCAGGGACCATCCGTGGCCAAGGATCATGTCCCTGTCCTGAGCACTCTTCTTCATCCCAGGCCCCTCCCCAGGGCACTCTGCAGGACCACGGACTGTAGGCAGTGGACAATTCCGTACAACAGAAACTCAACTCATCAGCAAGTTGAAAGAAAGAAGAAGGACGTGAAGACTTAGAGATTTGAAAAGACAGTCTAGTTTTGTTGTTTGCATCCCCGTGGTACCCTTGAAAATGTCCCTCTGTCCTCTGTAATTCCTGCAAATTAAGAAGCTGGACTCACAGACTTGAGCAGGTGCAGGCTTTACTCTCTCACTGTGTCTTTGTCTCTCTCTCTCCAGGTCAGCCTCACAGTGGGATCTGAGAGTGATTTCCTCACTAGCTGCCATAACATATAAACACATCTCAGGGAGGGAACATCAACGTTTTTCTCCTAAGAGGGCGCAGTCCAGCTTCATATGAGCCAAGAATACATGACTGGATCACGAGCCTGGCCACGTGACTTGGACTCAGCTGCGTGTCACCCCAGTGACCCTGGTTCTGGTGCTGAGGGGCATTTGAGACCTTCACTGGCCTGACGGACATCACACAGCTTGCCTGTGTCCATGGGTGGGTCTCGCAGCTCCTGGCAAGGCAACTGCCACACTTGCAGGTCCTGATGATTTCCACACCTCCCTGCTGGGATATATAAATATATATATTTATGCATTTATTTCTTAAAATGTTTATTTATTTTGGCTGCTCTGGGTCTTAGTTGTGGCATGTGGGATCTTTGCTGTGGCATGAGGGCTCTTAGTTGAGGCAAGCATGCAGGATCTAGTTCCCTGACCAGGGATCAAACCTGGGTCCCCAGCACTGGGAGCTCAGAGTCTTCACTGCTGGACCACCAGGGAAGTCCCAAACCCCCATGATATATATTTTTAACTGTTTATTTGTTTGAGTCAGGATGTGAATAAGGCCATACATATTGAATGGGTGACATCTTTTAAGTCTATATTAATCCATAGGTCCTCCCATCTCTCTTTTTTTCTTTGCAACGTATTGATGAAATTGGGTTGTTTGTTTTATGCAGTTTTCCACTGTCTGGCTTTTACGGATTATCTTGACAAGGCTACCTCATGGGTGGTGTTGAATTCATCCACCGGAAGGGACAAAAGTCTTTCTTTTTGTGCTGTTAGTGGCCCAACGAGCAATGCCTGGAGCCATTCATTCACAGGGGTTGCAAAATGGTACTATTTTAATTTTACTATTCTTTCTTCATTTATTAGCTGGATTCTTTATTTCCTAGCAGGCCTATACATTAATGAGAAATTTCCCCAGATCTACTCTCTGGCCTCAGTGGAACAATGTATATAGGAAACACCCATCAGGCCCTATCACCCCCCAATGCCAGCACACTCAGCTTTCCAGCCCAGGTGCTGGATTAAGAAAGAACCCAGGGCAGGAAAAGGGCTCGAGATCATCCAGTGTGTCCACCCAGCAGGAGGCGCCATCCTCACACAAATCTGTCTGATTGTGTCTGAACAGCAAGGGGTCTTTGGCTTGCATCTTGCTCTCAGGGATCTTCCCGTCTGAGACACAAATACCGATTTTAAAAGCAGTTGTGCGTGGGCTTTCCTGGTGGCGCAGTGGTTGGGCGTCCGCCTGCTGATGCAGGGGACATGGGTTTGTGCCCCGGTCTGGGAAGATCCCACATGCCACAGAGCGCCTGGGCCCGTGAGCCATGGCTGCTGAGCCTGTGCGTCCGGAGCCTGTGCTCCGCAACGGGAGAGGCCCGCGTACCGTAAAAAGAAAAAAAAAAAAAAGTACAAACTATTATGCACAGATAAATAAGCTGCAAGGATATACTGCACAGCACAGGGATGTAGCCAATATTTTATAATAACTACAGAGTATAACCTTTAAGAATTGTGAATCACTAGGTTGTATACCTGAAACATATACTATCATACATCACCTATACCTCAATAAAAAAAAAGAAAAGAAAAAAAAAAAAGCAAATTACTTTAAAAACATCCTCTTTGAAGGCCCCAAATAATTTTGGAATGACTTGTCCTGTCTCTCCCCAACACCCGCCCCTGTTTGTGCTCCTGTCCCTGTCCTTTGCCTCCCACCCCCACTGCCAAACAAGCCCCTGTCTCCCCCCAGGGCCTCTCCCTTCACACCTCATCCGGAGAGGCTCTCCAAGAAAGAGCCGTTTGCCTGCAGGGGAATTATGCTCTTCCAGCTGCTAGGATCAAGGGGCTCTAGTCAGCTGGGGTTTTAAATAACTTTGTATTTCTCTGTGTTAACAATTATTTAAAAACTGAAGCTCAGGGGCTTCCCTGGTGGCGCAGTGGTTGAGAGTCCGCCTGCCGATGCAGGGGACATGGGTTCGTGCCCTGGTCCGGGAAGATCCCACATGCCGTGGAGCGGCTGCGCCCGTGAGCCATGGTCGCTGAGCCTGTGCCTCGGGAGCTCTGCAACAGGAGAGGCCACAACAGTGAGAGGCCTGCGTACCGCAAAAAAAAAACAAAGAAAAACAAAAAAAAAAACTCTGAAGCTCAGATACCTAACTTTCCTAAGGTTTCAAAGGTAATGCGGCCTGAAGCTGTGATTCAAATACAGACCTTTAAACTGCAAAATTCAAACAATTGTCCCTGGCCTCCGGGCTTATCCACGCATCACAGGAGCTGGCATCTCTCTGCAGGACGAGGCAAATGTACGGTCCATCCAGGAACTGATTTCTCTAACGGGAATCGGAGACTCTTATTTCAGCGGTTAAGCAAGACTTTGGGGGAAAGCCTTTAAAAGCAAGGTACTTGGGGCACAGTGTGGTGCGGTTTAGCAGTCAAGAGTGAAAAATCCACAGACACACGGCTTCAGCTCCAATCCCATCAATTACTTATGAGTGTGTGGTCACGGGCATTGGTACCGGTTAGCCTGTCTATGCCTCGGTGCCCTCACTGAGGAACAGGGATAATAAGAGCGCCTACCCCGTAGGGTTGCTCTGAGGTTGGAAAGTTTGCAGCATGGGAATTCCCTGCCAGTCCAGCGGTTAGGACTCCGCGCTTTCACTGCTGGGGGCACAGGTTCAATCTCTGGTTGGAGAACTAAGATCTGACAAGTCGCGTGGTGCAGTCAAAAAAAAAAAAAAAAAAATGCAGCATTAGCATTGCCTGGATCTTCATTAGAAATGGAGATTCTCAAGCCTCTCCTGGACCCACTGAGTCAGGAACAGCACCTGTCAGGGTTTCGGCAGCTGTCTTTTGAACACAACCTCTAAGCACCAATGATGTACCTTAAAGTACGAGAGCCCCTGGCTTAACACCTGTGAAGCACTTAGAATAACACCTGGGACATAGTAAGTGTTTAATAAATGTGAACAACTTATTATTATTAGCCAGGGCATTCATTATCCCCAGCTCTGGGAGGGGAAGTTTGGCCCAGCTCTGGAGGAGAAAAGGTTGAGCACCATTTTCATGTTCAATAAACTTCCTGGGTTCCTGTGGACTGGTCTGTTTTGGTTTGTCCAACTGTAGAATTTCCGGCCCCCAGAACAGTGCTTGGGACACAGCCTGAAACTGACAATTATTTACCGTATGAACGTGGTGCTCACCTTCTCGCTCTGTCTCATCTGTTCGTCTGGCCTTGAGAAGAGGAGAGGACATCAGGGCTGAGGAGTGGCCTTCAACCCCGCACGAAACACCCATCTCTCGGGAGCATTTTCTGCCTACCTAGGGCTTGGTTTCCATGCCCCCTTGTGAGTTAACTAGAGCGTGGCGTGGGTGTGATTGTGTGTGTGGCAGGGGTATTACCAGGTCCTTGTGTTTGCATCACAATGTATCAATAAGAAAAAGACAGACAATTTAAGAGAAAAAAATGGATAGAAACCTTGCTCCCGTCTCAAAAAAGGATAACTGCATGGCCAAAAAACATGAAAAGGAGATCAACGTCATCGGTCTGTATGGAAATACACACTAAGACCAGAATGTGGTGCCGTCACACATCTGGATGAGGAAAAGGATGAGAGATCCTGGGAGGAAGATGCGGAGTGGTTGAACTCTCATACGTGGCGAGTGTGAGAATCAATGGATAAAGCCACTTGGGACAGCTGTTTGGAAATTTTCATATTTCCACTCCTGGGCATAATATACGTGACAGAAATACATCCATATACTCTTCCGAAAGACACGTAGTAGAAAGTTCATAGAAGCACTGTTTTTCATGGACCCCAACTGGAAACGACCCAAACAAAACTTTGTTAAGAGTGGAATGAGTAGATCAAGTGTAGTATAGTCACACAGCAGTATACTACACAGCAATGAGAATTAACGATCTATAATTGTACTCAACAACCTGGAAGAATCTGATGAACATACTCTTAGGGGAAAGAAACCAGACATGAGGGAATATGTACATACATTTGATTCCACTTATCCAAAGTTCAGTAACAGACAAAACTAAAGTAGCGGTTTCCCTTGGGAGAGTAGTAACCCGAAGACAGCCTCAGGGGGCTGCTGAGGCGCTGATGGGGTATGTTTGTCGGAATGCTGGTCACACAGATATGTTCAGTTTGTGAAAACTCATTGCAATGTACAGTTTTGATGAGTGCACTTCTCCGCGTGATTATTTCTACAAAAAGTTAGACAACGTGAATGATCATGGAATGTCAGGTGGTTTGTGTATTTTACTGTTCCTGAGGGGGCAGCCCTGTAGAGGGGAAAGGCAGTCCAGAACCTAAGATCTGGACCCTGAGCTCAGGCCACTTAAGCATTCCAGGAATTAGTGTCCTTATCAGTAGATGACAAGGGAATCCAGACTTAAGAGAAGGAAATTGCCCAAAGTTCATAAGCGGTGGCTGGCACAGCCAGTGACCTTTCCTTGGCCACGTGCATGAAGGTAACCGAGGCCTGGGCCACCTGCTTTTAGAATCCATGAGATGATGTGTGCAGAGGGGGCTGTACAAGGTGGCACAGCAGGGCTGTGTGGACTGCCATTGCCAGCATTCTCTGAGCCAGAGATACATCCATGTATTTCTCCATTACCTCCCAACTTCATGCTTATTCTTTCCAATGACACACTCTCATTCTTTCTTGAAAGTGATTACAATTCCTAAATGAACACACAAAAGTAAATTTCTTCATTAAACAGAGAAAAAAAATGTAGCACCTGAGTGGAACTTGCACCAGAATGCAGTAGAAGCACAGCATCATATTTCAGACTAATTACCCCTGTCTCTGCAGATGGATGTGTTCAGTACAGTGGTTGGGTGATGAGGTGGGGTGAAGGGAAGCTGCCTTGTTTAGGGCCGCTTCTCCAAACGTGTTCTTCAGAATGCTAGTCCCATGAAATATTAAGCGGGGTCATGAGGTGACAATTCCATCCTCAAATGTATTTGGGGAACTGCTAGGTGAAATGTCATAAAGTGCATGTTTTTGCTGCAGGACTTCTCAGAGCCTTTACTATGCTAGTGGGCATAATGAATCACCAAGATGGGGATCAAGTAGATAGCATTTCTCTAACTTGTTTGATTTTTCACCCCTTTTTGATTGGAAGGGCACCTTGTGAAAAGTGTTCCCTGGCACCCAAAATGAAAAACATTGACACAGACACAACCTCTGTCCAAGAGTTAGGGGATCTAGCTTATAGATTCATCTTAGTTATCAATCAGCAAGACACCTTGAGCAAGTCCCTTTTTTCTTGGAGCCTCAGTTAATTGGAAGGAAAGGCCTTGAAAACCAAGGATATGGATTTGCTAGAGAGAGGGGAGTGGTGTTCTCACCATTATCTTACCACTTTTTTAACTTTTTTGCATTTAATACTGCGGCATTAGGCAACGGACTTGATTATTTATGCATGGGGCAAATGCTGTTGATAAGTAACCCCAATAGCTGTTACCTTCATTTCTTGCTAAAAGAATCCTGATTTTTCCTGTGTGGCATTGAGCCCTGTGATAGGGTGAATCCCATTCTTTTCTGTTTAAAAGTGGTCATGTGAAGATGTGATGGTTGGAGCTGTGGCAGCCCTATTTTGAGCATAAGACAACAAGGATGAAAACCAGAAAGCTGAGGAGGCATAGAGTTAGGAGGGAAAGAGCCTGGGTCCTTGATGTCATCATTGAACTGCTGAACTAATACTTAAACTACATTCCTCTAACTTCTTGTCAAATAATAAGTGCCCGCATCATTTTAGTTACCATCAGTTTGATTTGCTTTTACTTGTACTCATACCTAAACTTACTGATAATATTTATGTCTTTGTACCTTTTATTATTCTATTTTCTCATCTGTAAGTGGTCCTCAGTTGTAAGATGCAGTCATGATTAATTTATTAGTAAAGATGAGATTGGAGGCTCTGGTGTAATAACAGATAAAACCCTGAAATCTTAGTGACTTCACCCAATAGTAGCTATTCCTCACTCCATCATAGTCCAATATGAGTTAGGTAACGCCACCCCAACTAGTAGCTATATTATCTGGAACACATGGTATATTAGGTTAAGCTAGGTTGCAATAACAAACCCTGAAATTTCAGAGGTTTATTTTTGGTTCCCGTGAAGTCTGCTCTTGGGCTATTTGCTCTCAGGAGCAGTTCTCTTCCAAGCGGTGACTCAGGGATCCAGGCTGCATCTTACAGATACAGACTCCAGAATAGGTGATTTCCTGGTTGTTGAAGCCAGAAAGTAGAGTGTTGAGGGTCATGCACCAACCCTTAAATATTTTGGCCTGGAAGTGACATCACTTCTCTTTACAGTGCATTGTCCCAACTTAACTTCAAGGGAAGCTGGGAGATGCAGAGAGGCATATGGGTATTTGGTGAGCGTTAAGCGTCCCTGGCACAATCTAATAACAGCTTGTTTAGTAACCTTGTCTCTGCCTGAGAGCCTGAAATATGTTCAGTGGAGGCTGGGGGCAGGGAGAGGTGGAGAGTGACGCTTCTCTGATTCCACTGAATCCAGCTTGCAGAGGCCAGGCCAGGCCAGGCATTAGGTTAAAGGTAGCACAAGGAAAGAGCCAGCTTAAGACCCAAAAGTCTGGTTCTAGTCTTTGGGCTCCTATCAACTTTGGGCAATCCACTTTCCTATGGGCTCATCTAATCTGAAAAATAAGGATTTTCACCCTGTTCTAGTCACTATGGTTGTGTAATGTCATCCTAAAACAACAAACATTTACTATTGCTCATGGTTTCCCTGGGTCAGGATTGCAGGAGTGGCTGGCTGGGTGCTTCTGCCTCAGGCTCTCATAACCCGTCATTGGAAGGCTTGACTGGGCTGAGGATCCATTTCCGTGGTGGCTCACTCACACAGCTGGCAACGTGGTGCTGGCTGCTGGCCCGAGGTCTCAGTCCCTGTCCACATGGGCCTTTCCACAGGTCTGCTTGGGCTTCCCCTTGGCCTGTGGCTGGCTTCCCCCAGACCAGATGATCCCACCAACCAAGATGGAAGCTTCATGCCTTTAAGACCTGGCTTCGGAGGTCATACATCAACACTCCACCACATTCTGTGTGTCACACATGCCCGCCCTGACTCAGTGTCAGAGGGCACTACACTAGGGGTGGATACCAGGAGGTGAAATAGTGGAGAACCATCAGGAAGGCTGGCTTCCCAAACCCTATCTCTAAATTCTGACATTCTTTGTCTATGATGCAGCAATACCCCTCCCTGCAAGGAAAGTGCAGATAAGACCAGACCCTCCTGAGGTCTCCTAAAATGCTCCTGGCGCTCTAGGATGAGACAGTTTCCGGAACAAAAACTTTAAGAGTAAACGCATTTTCTACTTAATTCTTTCAAGAACTCTGCAGCTGATGCTATATTTATTATCCCCATTTCACAGATTGGGACACTGAGGCCCAGAGAGGTTGAACTTGCCTAAGGTCATGGTCAGCATATGCTGAGTCAGATTTCACACCCAGAGCCTATGTTATCAGTACCTCCTGGAGCCAGGCTCAGCCCCAGAGGAATGGACAGTGGCCCTGCCTCTCCCCCTCCACCGCCCCCAACCTTGAGCCCAAGTTTCCCTCTGTAGCCTGGAGGTAGGGCACTAATGTCGCCTCTCTGGGGGAGCACTTGGCAGTGTCCAGGCAGCTGCCTTTCGCCACTCCCCATAGTGCCCAATTCTTCCTGCAGGGCTCCCACCCCGTCTGGAAGAACTTGCGCCCCAAGAACTTGCTTGGAAACTGCAAGTCCCTTCGTCCTTTTAATATTTCTCATGCACGTTGAGCTAATGGTGTTAGTGCCAGAACAAAGCAGTGTGTCCCTGGTTAGGGGAGTGACAATGGAGTCTGATTTCTTTGTGAGCTGACACATTAGGGCTTAGCTGTATAACTGCCTTTCTCTTTAACTGCCAGCAGCAAGTCAAAAAGCTCCTGACCGCAGGTTTATTAAATGTTGTGGACTTAGGTGATTTAAAGTTCATGCTTCTGTTCCTGATCTGTCTATTGCCAAGAAGCCTGAACAAAGACTTAACCCATCTCAGCGATTTGCCTGCATTTGAATGAGATGAATGAGCAGTTTCTCAGGCTTTGGGCTCTGAGGACAAGAGGGGGACCCATGAGCCCTGGCCAGCATCCAAAGGTGCTGCCATCCCCTGCGGGTGGGGGGAGGCGGGGACCAGGAGAAACTCCGGATGCCCTGATTCAGTGCGAGTCCCCGGAGGGCTTGGTGTGATCAGTCTTGGGTGCGTCTGTGTGTGTGGTTGCCACGAGTGGGGTGTGGGACACCATACGTGTGGGACCATGTACCCGGGAGTGGCGTGTATAACGGTGGGCAGCTGGGAAGGTCATGGTTGAGAGTACAGACCCTGAAGACTCGCTAGACTATTGGCTCTACGTGTACAGCTGGGAACCTCAGTGGGTTTCCTCATCTGTGAAATCAAGTTGATAACAACAAGGACACCTACCTGCAAGGTTCTTGTGAGGATTAAATGGGGGTAACACCTGCAGAGCCCTTCGAACACTGCCTAACGTACGGTAAGCACTTACAATGACGCCTACTTTTATTTCCTGTTTACTTTTATTTTGGGTGTGCATCTGTGTGGACTCCCGTTTGGGATGTGTGTGTTTATGTGGACCTGTGTTCAGTGTGTGTGTGCATACATAAGGGCATCCCCATGGAGGTATGCATGGAACCTCTGGAGTTAAAGACAATGAACTCCCCCTTCCCAGGCAGAATGTGGAACCCACACCTTTCAGTTGAAGAGCCCACCTGGCCCTGGGGGGCTAAGGAAAGTTCTCCCAGCGCTGTAGTGGCTTCCTTTGCCAGGGGCTGGGGAGGGGAGGACAGGCGGGTAACTGGATGACCTGAAAGTTGGAGGCGGAGAATCAAAGTCTTTCCATCAGTGAAATTAAACTCATATAGCTGAATGGAGCTCCAAGGAGCCAGCGTTAACTCTGGTTGATTTTATTCTAATTTTTGTACATTAGCAAACTGGGAGGGTTTGCTAGTTCATCACACTGCAAGCCCCTCTCCACCTACCACCCGTCCCCCGCCACCGGCTCTGTGCCATCAGTGCTCCCTGGGGCCTGGGCACTTCAGGGGCACAGAGTCAGCCAAGCATAATGCTGCTGGGACTGCCCTGGGCCACCCGCCTGGCTGCCGTGTCTGACTTACGGCCCTATGAGCAAGCTGGCAGTTCAGGCCCATGGAATGATTCAGGCTACGTTTCGCAGATAAGTGGGATGACTTAATCAGAGCCCTGGGGTTAGCCTTTCCCCTTTGGGGTTACAGTTGAGTGTGCCAGGGCGTGGCTTCACGGAAGGGAACACTTCCTGACAGTCCCAGTAACGCTCACCCAGCAGGGACGGTGTCAGGAGTGTTCCCATGTCCCCACTTCTGCACCTGGCTTCACACCCCTCACAGCAATTCAGCCATGGCTTCTTCCATGCGTCCAGCTGTCTTTATCCTCTACACCCGGGAATGACACACTGCCCCTCATCTACCTGTGAGAACCTATCCTCCCAGCAGTGGGGGTGGAGCATCACATATCCTGGGCCCCTTATAACTGATGTCCTACTTTGGGGATGAGGCAGACAGCTGGGAAAGCCAAGAAGGGTGATGTCACCTGGGCCGTGACCCTGGCAGCTTGGTATACCGGAAGGAACCTGGCCCGGGAAGGGAGCTGGGGGTGAGGCCCTGTTTCTTTACCTGCAGATGGAAGGGCTTCAACTAGATCAGTGGTTCAGAGACTTTGGAGAGCATGACATTCACCCAGAGAACGTGTTACAGGTTCACCCCCAGACGCTGACGT
The DNA here is from genome assembly GCF_963924675.1 of Phocoena phocoena. Lineage (NCBI taxonomy): Eukaryota > Metazoa > Chordata > Mammalia > Artiodactyla > Phocoenidae > Phocoena > Phocoena phocoena. The sequence goes on along the minus strand of NC_089228.1, from coordinate 70,991,154 downwards.
TCTAGTTCAGAAGGTGTGGGCTGGGCTGGGCTCTCGTCTGTAGCGGGCATCTCAGGTGATTTCATGCATGTGTCCTATAGATGGTGACTAAGGCCCCTCCCTGCCCTTACACTCAGGGGCCTTCCAGCCTTTGGTGGACCAGAGCACAAGGGCCATCTCTCGCTTGGGGACGTGTGAGGGCGGTGGTTCTTACTGTGCTACTGAAGGCAGATGACGTCCCGTGCCGCATCCCCTCCCAGGGTGTGCAGTTCTGGGAAGATTAAACAGCTACAGATCTGCCCCTTCCTGTCGAAAGCATGTCAGGGTGGATAGCTGACCCTCCAGGAGCTCATGCAAAAACTTTGGCACATCTCAACTCACCTTTCTCACATCCCACATCCAGTCTGTCAGGAAATCCTGCGAGCTCCAATTTAATGTGATGGCATCCCACTGTCTATGGCTGCCCGACTGTCTCTTTTTTGGACAACAGCTTCCTAACTGGTCTCCCTTTCTGGTTTATTGCCCACACAGCTGCCAGAGGGATCCTTTTAAAGCATGTCACTCATCTGTGCAAAATCTTCCAGGGGCTTCATACCACACCCCAAATAAAATCCTGAGTCTTTATCTTGCTTACATCAGCTGGCCCCCACTACCTGCCCGACCTCGTCTCCTACCACTCTCCTCTTTACTCCCTCTGTTCCAGTCACAGCCTCCTCGGTCTCCTCGCTGTTCCTTGAATACACCGAACCTGCTCCCACCTCAGGGCCTTTGCACTGGCTGTTCCCTCTTCCTGGAATGCTCTATCCCCATATGTCTGCATGGTTTGCTCCCTTGCTTCATTCAGGTCTATCTCAAATGGCAATCAGAGAGTTCTGTTCTTCTCTGATGAATCTTTGTAAACTAATATCCCCATGCAGGTGTTATTCCCTCAAGCAGCTTTATTGTGTGTGCGCGCGTGTGTGTGTGTGTGTGTGTGTGTTTACTGGTTTATTTGCTTAAAGCATCTTGCCATCCAGGAGAATGTAAGTTCCTTGAAGGCAGAGGGGTAGATTGTTTTCTTCTCTGTTCCCTAACCCTAAAACATCACCCAGCAGGCAGTAGGCTCTCAAAATACTCATGATGAATAAATGAAATGAGTGAGTGGATGGCTGAGAGCAGTGACAGTGCCTCAGGCATAACCCTAAACCTTGTCTGATTTTTTAAACAAGCAAATTAGTCATGAGCTTGGTAATTTCCAATATATTATTAACAAGTTATGAGCAATATATTCACCCTTGGCCTCAGTGATTGGCATGAGCTGGCTGCTGCCGGCTGCTTATGTGACATCAGCGTGGGTAGCTGGGGCCGCGCAAATGCTCAGTCTCTGATTTGAAGGGAGTTCCTGAAATAGCACCTTCCTGTTCAGGATGGATTCATTCTCCCCACACAGCAGGCATGACTCCCCAGCCCTGACCAGGGCCTGTGGCCATGTGGGATTCTCCACTTAGACCTCCTGCGTCGTGCGGTGGGGAAGTGACACGTTGCCTTCCGCAGGTACCTCGCGTTTCAAAGATCCATCATATTCAGTGTATTAGTTTGTTAGGGCTACCGTAACAACGTACCACAGACTAGGCGACTTAAATAACAGACAATTCTGGAGGCTGGAAGTCTGAGATCAAGGTGTCAGCAGGTATCTTCTAAACCTCTCTCCTTGGCTTAGAGATGACCAGCGTCTCCCTGGGTCTTTACACGGTCTTCCTTCTCTGCGTGTCTGCATCCCAATTACCTCTTCTTATCAGGCCACCAGTCAGATTGGATTAGGGTCCACCCCAAAGACCTCATTTTAATTAATTACCTCTTATAAGACCCTATTTCCACATACAGTCACAGTCTGAAGTACTGGGGGTTAGGGTTTCAACACATGAATTTTTTGCGGGAGGGTGCAAATTCAGTTTATAACAACATCATAACATTTAACTATTTCCTTTTAATTCTTTACGGAAATTTCCTAAATAATCAGTTTTAAAGTAAGTTGCTAACATGGGTTTAATAGCTTCTCGTGATGCCTATGATTGTCATTCCCATTTTACAGAAGAGGGGACTGAGAGCGTAGGTGCCTCGGGCCGAGGCCACACAGTGAGGTTAGCGATGGGACCAGGACTGGACCCCCAGCACAGTGCTCCTTTCAGCGCCCAGTCACCTCCTGTCCTCGTGATAAAAGGCAGCAAATCGACATGAAGTATTAATTAATGAACCCAGTGCTGCCATTTTCCAACTTGTGTTCTAGAACCCTCTGGAGGAGACAGCTGGCAGGGAGGGGTCTTTTGTGCTCTTGAGTCTCTAATGAGGCTAATTGCTCTGCCTGGCACACTGTGTGCCTCTAGTTGGTTTACTACAGAGCGGGGCAGTGAGAGGAAGGTGGGGTAAAAAAAGCAGCAGAGGAACTAAGCTGGCAGCCTCCCAAGGGCACAGTTCTGTTCCCAGAGATTCCATCTTCAGCGCTTGAGGGAAGCCGGAGTGCCACCAGGAGGGAGAGGACACTTCAGGGATGGAATCCTCCCACCCGCTCGCTAGCGTTTTCATCTGGTGAGGGGCAACGATTCCACACCGGGGATGAGCACATACCTGCACAGGTGATCCTCTGGAAACCTGAGCTAGGTGAGCAGCAGGTTGAAAGAGGGTGAGGCCGCCAGTCCAAAAGGCTGAATGTACTTCCGCAGGCCTGCCTGCTCCTCCTGGGTAGACGGGGCCAACCTTCTGGGTGCGTCGTGTTCCCACAGCGGCTTCCCTGCCACCAGACGATTCTACCCTCTCCTGACCCCCTTTCCTCCTTCCTTGAATGAGACTGTCATGCCTGGAGCCACAGGAGCCATCTTGTGTCCGTGAGACCCTAAGCAATAGGGATGAGAGCCAGCTCGTGTGGATGGTAGAAAAGGCCTGGGTCTCTGATGACATGATTGAGCAGCTAAGTCAATACCAGCAACACCTATCCCTGGATTACTTGATATTTAAGAAAAATAACCTCCTTTTAATTTAAGCTATCTGATTGGGTTGCCTGTTAATTGCAGCTGAATGCATTTCTAATGATACATTTGGTGAGTCAAAAACAGGCTGTCTCTAAGGATCAGCCTCTAAGAGCCATCATATCTTCAGGGATTTCCCACCTGGTTATTAAGTGGAATGGATGGAAGTGGCTTCAGAGATGTGGCGTTTGGGCAGGTCCCTATCGGCCACAGGGCTTCTCTCCCTGTCCCTTCCTTTCTGTCAGGTGAGAGGTGGCCCTGGCCCTCAGGAAACTGAGTATTCTTAGATTCTTGCCATCTTTATGCTGGGCTCTGCCCTAGACTCAAGGGTTGACCTTTTCCCAACATGGAAAAAGCGTGGGAAAGATCATTCCCCTGGACTCAACCCTTGGCATCTCTGCATTGTCTTCCATCTCTCCTCAGCATCACTTCTTTCCAGGTCATTCCGGGAAATACCAAACACACAATCAGCCCACCATACTGTGTACAAGGAAAGACCCCAAAACAAAATTAACAAGAACCTCAGGAGAGAGAAATCTTGGAGCATGACCCATAGTAATGACTTTTCATATTTTCTAGTAATCCGTTTATATCTTCCCAGCCAATCTCTGAAAGAGAGATTTTTTTTTTTAATTGCCTTTTTCTCTTTTTTTTTTTTTTTGCGGTATGCGGACCTCTCACTGCTGTGGCCTCTCCCGTTGCGGAGCACAGGCTCCGGACGCGCAGGCTCGGCGGCCATGGCTCACGGACCCAGCCGCTCTACGCCATGTGGGATCTTCCCGGACCGGGGCACGAACCCGTGTCCCCTGAATCGGCAGGCGGACTCTCAACCACTGTGCCACCGGGGAAGCCCAGAAAGAGAGATTTTAATTCCATTTTGTAGGTGAGGACTGTACCTGGATGCAGTTGGCAAATCGTGGGTGCTGAGCAAAGCTTCAGAGCTGGGCTTTGTTGTTGTGCTAACCTCATAACCCTGCTCTATGGTGACCCTAGGGTCTTTAGTGGGGAAGGAAGTGGGGGAGGCTATGAAGGAGGGGCTTCCTGGAACCCCATCCTGGCTGTAAACCGAGCAGCTCCTTTTATCTGTTTTTATACATTAGGGATGAGGTTTCTGGATGTTGGCTACACCCAGGGAACTCTCACCTAAACAATAGTGGTAACTAAAGCTTCAGGGCTTAACCATTCGTTATAAGCAATTCCACCACCACATGAGTTTGGGGCAATACTCTTATTCTCCCCATTTTTTCTGGAAACCGAGGCTCAGAGAAGTGAGGGATCTTAACCAAAGTAACACAGCTTTCAAGTGGTAAAATGGGGTTCAATTGCAGGTCTTCTGTTCCAAGTCCCCTGGAGGTGATGGCTCCCCCTTGTGGAGCTCCCAGGGTATGACAGTCATAGAGATCTTGGACTTGGGAAGCACTGGGCCAGATGGGAGAGGGACAATCTGAAAGGGGGGAGGAGACCCAAGCCCTACTTTGGGGGAGTCCAGGGACTTCTGAAAGGGTCAGAGAGACCAGAAAGTCCCTCAGAAAGAAAGGGATGTTGCATCAGTAAAGGCTGTGTCTGTGGCAGCCCTGTGCAGCTGCTTTGCCCGAAAGAATGCTCGTGGCAGAGGTGGGACAGTCACCCTGACAGCTTCTTGAATGAGGTGAGCCTGGCCAGGTTTTGAAAGAGGGGAGAAAGTGGAGAACAGCATCCGGGGGGTGGAAGGAGGGCTAGGAATAAAGATTTCTGCCCAAGAAGAGCTCTGGAGAAGTTTGCTCCTGGCGGGCCACCGCTCCTGCTGCAGAGTTCTGCTACATTTGGATCTCTGCTCCCCCACAGCTCTTCTCCTGGCAGCACGAGAGCCGTCCGTTCATCCCCGGAGCCAGCCCAACCTTAGGCTCAGTGGAGCGAAGACAAGGACAAGCATCAAGCCACCTATGTCCATCACAGCTGCACGGCCAGCTCCAGCTGGCTGCGGAGGACACCTTGGCAGGGAGTGCAGAGGGCTGGGCAGAAGCTGGGATTACGGCTGCACTCCTAGCTCCCCCATCACTTGGGAGCCCTGTCTCCCCCATCAGACTGGGAGCTCCCTGGGGGCAGGGGCTGTGTCTCCCCCATCAGGACAAGGATTCTCTGGGCACAGAGTGGTGGGAAGGGTGGCCTTGTCACTCTGGGGTCTGCACTGCCTCCACCATGCTGTGGTTTAAGGCAGTGGTCCCCAACCTTTTTTGGCACCAGGGACTGGTTTCGTGGAAGACAGTTTTTCCACAGACGGGGGGTGGGTGGGGGATGGTTCAGAAGTAATATGAGCGACGCGGAGCGGCAGATGAAGCTTCGCTTGCTCGCCGCCCGTGGCTCACATCTTGCTGTGTGGCCCAGTTGGCTGGGTGGGGGGGGGGCGCGGGGGCGGGGACCCCTGGTTTAAGGGACTAGTTGCCGGCAGGCTGTTTTTGCTCAAGTCTTCTTTCCTAAAAACAGTCTTAGAAAAACCCAAGATTTTCATCTTCCCTTCCTCACTCCCTCTCTGAATTTCTTGGTGGGACAGGTGGGAACACCATCCTCAGTCTCACGCTCTAGTTGGTCTATTGGCATGGGCTACTGCCAGTCAATGGAAGCCAGGGGTCGGCCCAGGTTCAGCCATAGGGGTTCTGGGTAATGTAGTTCCCTGCCTCTTCCCTGCCCCCACTAGAAGGAAATGATTTCAAATCTCAAAGTAGCTTCTGTGAGGAGGAAAGCCTTCTCCTTTCTTCAGAACTGGTGGGAGTAGTTCGGAACCATTTTTCTTTATAGCCTGGCACGGTTTTAGTGATTTTCTGAAAGAGTAGGCTGCTTTGATACAGACCTGCAGTGCTGATTTTGATAAGACTCTGTCCCCTCTCTGCTGGCAGAAGTTACAGTTTCCCTGTTGGGTGGGGCGGGGGCAGGGTGGGCGAGTGGGATTTAAAGTGGCTGCTGGTGCCTTAGTGCTACAGAGGCACACCACAGAGCTTGGTTCCCACACGGCGGTCCAGGCTGGTACTTATTCATTCACGATCAAGTTTTACCAGCCTGTAAAGAAATGAGAAAATAAGAAATATGTAACTTGTTTGTCTTAAAGTTTAATGTATTTAAAGGATTGTCTTTGGGCTTGTTTTTCTACTTTTTGACGTAAAAACATGTGGGGGCGTGGTGATGGCTCAGTGGGGAGGGGAAGAGGCCTCCCCTGTGACTGCTTATGTATTTGGGATATTCATAAATGCAGTGCTCATAAGTCAAGCTATGCTGTTAGTCATCTTCAAATTCTTAATTATCTTTGCTGAAGAAAGGGAGAGGCGGGGATAATATAGGAAGTCATTCAATAATGGAAGTGAAGCAAGGAAGGGAAATAATGTTTATTGAGGACTAATGCAGAAAGGATAATTGACTTGCCCAGGGTCACCCTGATGGTTAATGTGGGGCTGGGGCTAGAATCTGCATCTCCTAATGCCTAGTCTAGTGCTTTTTCAAGCACACTATATGGGTCAGAACCCATCACCAATTATGATAATAGTGAACAACCGCAGAGCACATAGTAAGCCCTTCACGTGCAGTATCTCCCTTCCTTCTCACGGCATTCCTGAGAGTTCGCCTATTTACAGATGGATGATTCAAGCCTGTTTTTAGTTCAATTTGAGACACCTTCACCAAGTGCCCACTAAGTTCCATCCCAGGTACCGAACTAGGGACAGGAAATTGAACGTTAATGACAGATCCTGTCCGTAAACAGTTCAATGGGGCAACATGCATAACGGGATGATTTCAGTCAATAGCGGCAAGTCCCAGGGGAGATTTATACTTAAGGGGAATGTGAAAGCCCACGGGGCAGGAGGCCAGACTTCAGACGTGGGGAGGGGACAGGGAGCTGTTCATGGAGGGCTTCCTGGAGGAGATGCTAGCTGAGCCATGTCTTCCACAGGGAGGAGTTGAGGGCCAGAAGGAGAAGAGGGAGTGGAGATGGGGGGGGAGCTCTGGCATAAGGACTGGCGTGGCCAAGCCCATGCAGTGTGGCAGGAGTACCATGGGCAGAGGCATGGGAAGTAGGAGGACCCAGGAGAGGCGGGGAGGACGGTTAAACAGGCTTGAGTGTCATCCTACGAAGAGTGGGGAGCCATAGAAGGTTTTTAAACAAGGAAGTGACGTGATCCCATTCATAAATTACCAGGTGCTCTGTGGCAGCAGAGGAGGAATTAGAAGGAAGGGGCAGTGGGGGCACACTGGGGGCAGGGAGAGTTGGCAGGGGCCTTCCCATTCCAGACCAGCAGTGATGCGCCCTGGGACCCTGGGGATGGAGAGGGGGCAGGTTCAGGGATGCTTAGGAAATGGGATCGCAGGAACTGGGGGATTGGTTGGTTGTGGGGAGGAAGGGTTGGCTGGGGGCTCTAGGTTTCTCATCTGGATAACTGGATGGTTGGTAGGGCTGAGATGGGACTTCATAGGAGATTGAGTGGGTGCTCAGGGTGGACATGATGAATTTGAGTAGCTTCTAGAACCCATCACACACACACACCCCAACTTCTGTAAGTCCAGCTCTGCTTCCTGCTCTACAGCCAGAGAAGGGGCAGATGGGTGTGCCTCTGGGACCTGGGGAGCCCATGAAGAGTGGAGCCCATGGGGCATTACCAGGGACCTAGGTATTTGTGGGAAAAAGGTGGACCTTGCCTCTGCCCTGAGCTCTGGCCCAAAGGACAGTGAAGAGATGTCTGACTCCCACTCCCACCATGTGGACAGAGCCTCATGAAGGGCCCTGACAGAAGATACTTTTCCTGGCCTTATTTCTCACCTGCGTGGGAGACAGCAGGGAAGTGGGTCATTTCATGCCTGCGTCAGGCTTTGGGGGCCTTCTTCTCTCTCCTGTGGTAACTCAGTAGAGTGGTATTTGAAATAATCATGACACGTCATTCATTTGTTTTTGCCAGCGAATGCATTGTTTATCCTTGTCCTCTGTGCGGTGCTAGACAAAAAAACATACAGGGACTCGTGAGACAGGCCCTGCCCTCAAGGATCTCACAGGCCTTCAGGGGAGACAAGCGAGTGACGACCTCTGTGACCAGGTGGGCATTGCTCCTGTAGAGGTACCTTCGGATACTCACTTCATGGGTGTTCTTGAGGTGGAGGGGGTCTTGAACTGTGCTAAAAAGTACAGGCTCTGAAACCACATGGCTGTGGTTGGATACTGACTCCTCTCCACTCACCAGCTGTGTGACCTTGGGCAAATTACTTAACCTCTCTGGGCCCATCTACAAAATGGGAATAATATAGCCCCCACCTCCTGGGGTCGCTGTGAGGATTAAGGGAGCTAATGCATGAGAAGATCTCTGAACATCGCCTGGCACAGAGTGAGCGCTCCACAGGGTTAGCTGGTATTATGTGATTACCATCATCTTCATCACAAACTCAGGAGTCTGCAGGGGAGGAGTTAGCATAGAGGAGAAGCTGCTGCGGAAAGCTTCACAGAGCATCTGACATCTCAGTGGGGCAGGAAAGGTGACATTTTGCTGAGGGGAAAAAAACCAAGCACAGGAAAGCCCACCCAGGCAGAGAGAGCAGGACCAAAGGTAGAGAAGAGTGAAAATGCAAAGGCACGTTTGGGAGAACAGCCAGGCCTCCGGCTCCCTGGAGTGTGGAGGATGTGGGGGAGGGAGGCCCTGGGAGAGTAGGTCGGGCCGACTTGGGAAAGGTTGGAATGTAAAATGATGGAATTTGGGCTTTATCCCAAAAGTAAACAGCATCCTGGCCAAGTTACTTTAAAAAGCGACATGACCAGATTTGCCTTTGTGGTGGAAGCTGCATGGGAGATGGGTCAGAGGCAGGGACTGCCCAGCTGGGCTAGGTGAGAGACGGCAAGGGTTTGAGCTCAAGCGGTACAGGGGATGGCAGGGAAGATGCTTAGGGAGCTGACCAAGCACTCAGTTACTGTAAGGCTGCAGGGATGGAGGGGTAGCTGGACCCCAGCCCCACTTAAAAACCAGAAAATACGTTAGAAGCCTGAGGTGAGACGACTGGGCCTCAAGCTGCCCCAAGCAAAGGCCTCTGACAGGTGGAACCAGACCCTTGGCATTCCTCCACCCAGCATCATTGGCTTTAGAGCTGCCCCTTTGCTCGCTATCAGGGAGCTGTGGCCCGTGTCTGGCCCTGTGCAGTGCCCTGGTGCTGGCTTTGGGCCCACGGGACAGGGCACAGATGTCACTGCAAAGGTGATGGATTTTGGAGGCAAACAGACCTGGTTTCCAAGCCTGGCTTGGCTACTCACACCTAGCTGTGTGACCCTTGAGAGTCTCTTTACTTCTCTGAGCCTTGGTTTCCCTCCTTTGTAAAATGATGACAATAGTAGCTACTTCAGAGGGTTATTTTAAAGATGAAACGCATGATGAATTTGAGTAGCTTCTAGAACCCATCACACACACACACCCCAACTTCTGTAAGTCCAGCTCTGCTTCCTGCTCTACAGCCTGCTCTCCCGATCCTCATGTTTCATGGAGGCTGGGACACGCTCAGTAAGTGGTAAGTGATTGTTCTCACATCCCTGGCAGCACTGACCTTACGCTCCCCTCACTCCACCCCACCCCCTACCCCACTGTTCAGAACTCCCCCTGCCCTACCCGTTCCTCACCACACCATGCGGGGATCCAGTTTCGAAGATGACTTCTCGCTGGCATGGGGAGAGGCGTCTGCCCTCCCCTGCGCTGGTCTAGATTCCCCTTTTATTTAATCCTCTCCCCTGCCTGAGCCATGTGTGGCCTGCAGTTTACCCTTTGAAGCATCTCATTACCTGGGTAGAGTCAACAGAATCTGTCTGGGCTGGAATCTTTGAAGTTCTTCTTGGAGGCGGAGGGATGGACACATTGACCCCAAGACCACCGACCCTGAGCCTTTGCCTAAATGTCTCACCGCCCTCCCCTCTTCTTTGCAGGCTCTTGGCCAGGCTCTGGAAACATCTGCTGCACTTGGTGAGAAAGCCGCTGCTGTGTGTCGCCCTCCTGCTTACTTCCAATGAGCGTATGGGCTGGGGAAGGCGTGGCTGGATGCTCTGTCTCTGCAGCCCATCTCCTGCTGCTGCACAGATCCTCAGAGCTGATTGAAATGTGATGCGTGGGCTTAGGAAGGAGGGACGGAAAACAGCAGTTCAGACCACAGCCGTGGTCCTGGGTCAGTGCCTGTGCTTCCCTCCCTCTAGCTGGCACTCCACCCACTCCCACGCTAGGCTGCCAAACACGCCGGCCTCTCCACTCGGCCCACATCTGGGAGCAAAGCCAGGCAGCCGGGCATCTTCCTCTCTCTGCACCCTCGCCTAACTCCAGCAAAGCTGGGCTGCGGGGCGGCCTCCAGAGGCTCAGATCACCGGGAAGGGGAGATTCCTCAAGGATCTTCCTGTTCACGAGGCTCTCTCCAGATCCACACCCCGTGGAGCCAGGAGGAAGCTCTTTACAGGATCCATGATCCTAGCCCCAGCTAGAATTCCATCACCCAGCTTTGTGTGGGTCCCTGCACCTTGTAACTCTGCCCCCTCTAGCCAACAGCCCTGGCTGAGCCTGCCACCCAGGAGATATGCTGTGGAAATGGGAAGTCTGGGTGGGTAGGGATCTTTCGATGGTTTACTCTGTATTACTTCTACTTACTTAATGAAGTAAAGCAAAGGGGAAACCTGCAGGGGAAGGACAAAGCAGTAGGGATGATTTTCTTGGAGAAAGGAGGTTTGCAAGACAGAGAAAGACTTAACAGCCAGTTAGAAGGATGGCAAGAAACTCAGCATGAAATGTACGTGTTCATTCATTCACTCCCTCACATGTTAATTAGATAGTCACTGTGTCCAGGCAATGTTTTAGGGATACAATGGGGTACAAAGGCTAGCCAGCAGACGTGGTCCCTGAGCTCATGAAGCGCTCCCATCAGGGGAGAATAGACACAAGCAAACTGGCCCTTAGAGTTCAGCATGAATGGGGACAGATTAGGGAAGTGCAATGAGCTGTACTATGGGGAAGATCTATGTGAGTTGGGTGGAACCAGGAAAACCAAAGTCACTTAAGGTATTTATAACTGAAGTACAGTAATTTAATAGAGAAAAGGGGCTGACAGGTGATGGAAGGGGTTAGCAGACTTGGAAATTAGCAACAGCAGGAAGCAGCTACCACTCCGGGCTACAGGGGTAAAGGTGGAGGCAGTGTGATGAGATACCGCTAGGGTCCTGAATGGAAAGGGGGCACTGCTGCCCAGGTCCCTTCAGCAGAGAGAGAGGAAAGAAATGTCCTTCCTTTCCCTTTCTCCTGCCCCCCACTTGCCTGCCAGAGGAGCCAGGTGAGGGGGGAGGCCTGCGGGGGTCAGCCTCACTCCCCGCCCCCTGCAACACAGAGCAGGGCAGGGCAGGGCAAAGGGGCTCAGCTCAAACCAGACTAGGGGGAAGGTCTAGGAAAGTTTCCCACAAGAAGTGGTTTCTAAGCCTGAAATAGGTATAGAGGAAGAGAGGGAAAGATCAGGTAACATGGGAGACTCGATTGGAGGATCAAAGGTCTGGGGGCTCAAGAGAGCGTGTTGGCTGGAGGAAGTGAGGAGAGTGGCTTCGTGGAACGTGGAGATTGGGGGCTGGGGGATCCGGGGAAACATGTTGAGAGGCTTTCAGGGAAAATAGAAGTAAGGTCACGAAGGACCTTGAAAGAAGGTCAGGAAGATCAGGCATTAGTACAAAAGCCATGGCGGGGTCACCACTGGTTCTGAGCAGTGCCGTGGCTGGATCTGGGTTTCTGCAAGATTGTTGTGGCTTCAGGGAATATGGAGGGGAGGAGTAGGGAGCGCAGATTAGAGGCGGGCAGATGAGTAAGGAGACCATGGTAGTAATCTCCGCAAGCAAGGATGGTGGAGGGAGGGGCCGGGAGAAATGCAGGATTTCGGGAGTATTTAGGGGAGAGATTGACAGGACTTGGTGACTGACTGGTTAGGAAGGGGAGGGGAGGGGAGAGGTTAAGGGTGACACCCAGGACTGTGGGTTGGACTACTGGGCAAGTGGAAATACTTTCTGTTGAGAGGGAAAGCACAGACTGAAGAGCATCTGGGGGAAAGATGAGCTGATTTGGGTGTGAGATGCTCTGATAGACATGGCTGCAGTAGAATTGTTTTTTCCTAGATGTGTCTGTGTTTATCTGGCTCTCCATGAGGAGGCCATCCACTGCAGCCCAGGACTCCAAGGGCCATCTTTTCAGGGTAGACCAAGAGTGTTTTCATCCTAAAGTCTTATGTTCTTTTTCTGTTCCCCCCATTTTTAGCTACCTGTGAAGCCTTAGCGTTTATTGAGAACCTGGCCTCTATGAAGCCATAGTTCAGGTTGTGTCTTCCTAATCCATTTCTCATCCAGTTTGAGTTGCACCCAAGCCTCTCAGCACTTCTTTTAATCTCCTGTGTGAGTTGGGATGCTGAAAGTCTCCGACCATATCCTTTTCGTACTTTGCCTCTTGTCAGCCTTTGCCTAGCAATATGCCCGGCCCGAGCTAGAATCACGTAGCAAAGTGGGTAAGACCCCACACGTGGAGCGATTACATACTTGTTGGAGGAGACACACCAGCCTCACTTTTCTCATATTCCAAATGTGTGTTTTAGACTTGATGATCTAAGAATCACCCCCTCTTCTTATAGTCTGTAAGAGCCTGGGTTTGTCCCAGAAGCAAGGAGCTCAACCCCCATGATGAACCATGATTGACCATGGCAAAGCCAAGCTCATTTCACCAATGGTGATTTGCCAGTAGTTGAGGGGATGTGACTCAGTTCCTGTCAATGAGACATGCATTAGTTTCCTAGGGCTGCCATAACAGACTACCACAAACTGGGTGACTTAACAATGACAGAAATTTATTCTCTCACAGTTCTGGAGACTAGAAGACTAAAATCAAGGTGTCGTCAGGGCCATGCTGTCTTGAAGGCTGTAGGGGAGAATCTGTTCCGTGCCTTTCTCTTAACTTCTGGTGTCACTGACAACCCCAGGTGTTCCTTGGCTTGGCACTGCGTCACTCCAATCTCTGCCTCCATCATGGTGTTCTCCCTGTATTTCTCTGTCTTCACATGGCCATTTCTCCTCCGTGACTTTTTTCCTCGTCTTATTAGGGTATTAGTCATATCGGATTAGGGGCCCACACTGCTCCAGTATGACTTCATATTAACCCATTATAACTGCAATGACCTTATTTCCAAATCGGGGCACATCCTGAGGTTCTTTAGCATATCTTTTGGGGGGTAAAATTCAACCCGTAATAAGATATGAGGAGTAGTCATAATAATAAGACATAAGTCTTTGGGAAAGGCCTTCCCCTTAGTAATGCAGCAGTGTCCAGGGGAACCCACCATTCTGCCTCTACCTCCTGTGTTTGACTCCATCACAGGGAGATGTGATGCCCAAAGCTGTGGCCATCTCAGGCCCCCGAGGGGGGACTTGTCTCACTGGAGTTGGCAGTGAAGGATGATGGGAAAGTGACATTGCTGAACCAGTGCTCCAACCCTGAAACCTCTTATCTCTCTACTTCTGATTGAGATAAATGTACAGAAGCCAAATTTTTTTGTTGTTTTTTTGGTTTTCTGTTTTTTGTTTTTTTGCAGTACGCGGGCCTCTCACTGTTGCGGCCTCTCCCGTTGCGGAGCACAGGCTCCAGACGCACAGGCTCAGTGGCCATGGCTCACGGGCCCAGCCACTCCACGGCATGTGGGATCTTCCCGGCCTGGGGCACGAACCCGTGTCCCCTGCATCGGCAGGCGGACTCTCAACCACTGCGCCACCAGGGAAGCCCACAGAAGGCACATTTTATTGGGGGTTCAGTTACTCATAGCCAAACACATCCTCTCTCATCTAGTGACCCCTAATTTCCCTGATCACTTTAGGGAAATGTCAGAACCATAGGATTTGGAAGCTGGAAGAGATTTTGGCCATCATCTACTCCAACCTCTTCATTGACAGAATGAGGAAACTGGGGGTCAGCAGGGAAAGGGACTCCCTCAGGACCACACCGCAAGGGGCCCAGCAGGACCCACACTGGGTCCTCCAGACTCCCCATCCCCCCTGTGTTTCTCAGGTTCCTTGTATTCATGTAGCACTGTCTCTGTAGGGAAAAGAGGGTGTTGTTTGAAAGGGACTGCCTGCTGGGTGGGCTTCAGCTGAGCTGTTGAGGGAGGAAAGGAACGGTGGGACAAGAGATAAGAAGGATTCCGAGGGGAGCACAGGGGCCTGCCATGCCGCAGAGCTGTGTTCAGCCCCAGGGACACACATGTTTTCTAATCATATGCCCTGTACAGGGTTTGCTGCTCTGAATTATGTACCTCGAAAGGACCTTTCATCTCACCCAAGGTTCGATGCTGGCCTGCCTAGCTGATTGTACTGGGCAGTGATTTAGCCTCCAGAGCAATTCAGGGCAAGGAGGTGGGGAAGGCAAATGGCAACACCTGGGACCTTTCCTTTGCTGAGGACTCTGCTCGCCCACTTCCTTCCTTCCCACAAGGCTGTGTGTGGGATGGGGCAGCATGGGTAGTAGGAGGGAGGCAGTGATCCAGCCCTCACCTGGTTGGGCTGGGAGCCTGGAAGGGACTCAGGTGATCTTGGCAGTTTTCCAAGAATGCAGAGCTCTCTAACGTTATTAGCTTGGTTGGACCAAGATCTGTTACATTTAAAGAACCTAGAACCCCAGAATGTCAGACGGAGGGCACCTGAGGCATCTCCTAGTCAAAGCTGCTCATTTTATAGGGGTGGACACCAAGGCCCCAAAACGGTTCAAAGAGGTTTGCCCTAGAGGCGGAGCTAGTTAGAACGCTACACGTCAGCCTCTCCCCCTTCCTTACTTTCACCTGAAGCAGAGTTGGCTCTTGAGTTCAGTTAACGAGTATGTTTGAGCCCTGGGGTCAGCAGCTTCTGACATGGGCCCCCTGATCCTCCCCTTGAGTGTGGGTTGCACCTAGTAATTGCTTCTAACGAATAGAATATGGCAAAAGAGATCAATGTTGTTTCTGTGGTTAAGTTACAGAAGACATTGACTTCCACCTTACTAGCTCTCTCTCTCTTTTCCTGGCTCCTCTTCTCATGAACTTGCTTTGATAAAGTGAGTTGGAGAGGCCCTCATGGCAAGAAGCTGAGGGTCACCACCTGCTAATAGCCAGCAAGGGACTGAGGCCCTTGGTCCAACAGCCATGGGAGAGCTGAATCTTGCCAGCAACCACAGAGTGAACTTAGAAGCAGATCCGTCCCCAGTAGAACCCTCAGATAAGACCACGGCCCTGGCTGATGTGCCTACAATGGCTCACAAAGTCTACAATGTGAGAAATCATGAAACAGAAGACCCAGTTAAGCAATGCCTGGATTCCTAACCCACAGAAACTGTTGGGAAATGAATATGCATTGTTTTAAGCTGCTAAGCTTTGTTATGTAGAAATAGACAACTAAAATAATCCCCTATTCTAGGGTAATATTTAGAAATGTGTGCCTAAAACATTCTAGGTAGTGTCAAGAATGAAAAGAAATGGTTAATGTGTATTTACAGATGCCAACAGTTTGATGAGCTAAGATATAGCTTGTGAAATAACAATTATATTTATTGAGAATTTCCCCGTGCCAGGGATTGTGTTACTCTTTGCATATTTTAATTTCTTTAATTTTCTTAATCCTCACCACAACCCTGTGAGGCTTATTATTAGCCCCACTTTACAGATGAGAAAATAGAGGTGCAAAGAGGTGAATATCTTGTCCAGGTTCACACAGCTAGTAAGTGCTGGAGCTGGAAACTGAACCCAGGCAGTTTGCCCTCAGAGGGAAACAAGACAGCATTCACTCATTGAGAAAGCACCTGAAGTTGCTGGACTTATGAAGATATGCTCTGTTGTAAAGGAGCTAGTGGCTCTGTCCCTCACTAGTGGTGGCCTTGAGCAAGTTATTTAATCTTGCTATCTTCATCTATAGAGGGGGATGAGGGGAACAACAACCCACACGGGGTTGAAAGAAGATGCAATGAGTTCGTATTTATAAAACACATGTGATAGTACCTGGGACATAGTGTTATGTTTGTTAAAGATAAATAAATAAATAGCCATGTTAGCAGACAGTGACCCCAGAGTGTAGGAATTGCAGCGACCTGTCTGCTGGGGGTTCAGTGGGAGTGCAGAGGGGGAGATGACCTTCACCTCCCATCTTTTGCACATGTCCATTTAAGTCCTGGGCTCATTGGTGGGCTTCCCCTGCAGGCTGTGGCCTCTTCAATACTTCTTATCCCCTCATTAAGATAATCAGCAGTTCTAAGGGAGGTCTTCTCCGGCCAAGACCCCCAACTCTTAACTGGTGTTTACTTTTCAGCCTAAGCTTCTCAGGATGAGGGGCTTTTGAAAATCTTTCCCAGCCCCAGGGTTTCCTTGTCCCTTCAGCTCCCTTCCCTGCAATGCACAAAGTCTCGGAAGTCAAGGGGCCCACTCTCCAGGCTCCCATCCCTCCCACTTTTCTGATAAACTCTGTTGTCCAGACCAGCAATCCCTCTCAATTCTTGGCCCAAAGTCCAGAAGATGAAATCATTTGCAACAGAGGATATGTGAAGACTCTGAAAACGCTTAATGAACTGGAAGTGCCAAAATGCATCCCACAGATAATGAGAACTGTTGTTGGTCAGGCTGAGGGGATCAGTGCAGAAAGCAGTGGCCAAGGAGTGCTTCAAGGAGGAGATGGGATTCCAGCCAGACCTTAAAGAGCAGTAAGGGAAGGGAGAATAGGGGGTTGGGGGAGGCATGCAGGGAGCAGCCAGCACTTCTAGGGTGCCATGAAAGGTGTGGTAGATGTCACTTGTGTTTACCCACATTGGGTTTTCCTCTCTTTAGGGCACAGGAGAGGAGTACACCCACTGACAACCCCCCCACCCCGCCCCAACTCCCACACTTGCTGTTATGTGAGGGTCATAAAACTAGATTTGGCCAGTGGGTTATGGGTGGAAGTGATATGTGTCTCTTACATGCTAAAGCATTAATGGATGGTATAAGTGTCTTCAGCATTTTTTCCTCCTGCCACGGCAACTGTGGAAGCCTGTGTCGAGAGGGAGGAGCCACCAGGTTGAAGGAGCTGAGGACACAGAGCTACCACAGGGAGGGCAGCTACCCTGGGGGGTTGCCTGGACCCACAGTGGACTTTGTATGAGTGATGAGTAAATCTGTGTCATATTAAAGCCACTGAAATGTTGCTGGTGCTTGCTCTTGCAATGGCCTGGACTTCCCCGAGGTCCACAGAATGGTGTGCAACCTTCCCACCCCAAATCCCTCTCCTCAGGGGGAACCTTTCAACTCCTTAGTTATTTCCTCTGGTATTTACTTCCTCATTATTGGCTCTTTCTTGATTTTTTCCTTTGAGACATTATCTGGTGGCTTCCTGATAAGGGGTTTGAGCCCTTAGCACCCTGATAGTATTCCTCCCATCACTCCCAGCAGAATCACTCTCCCCACCAGTCTTTCAACAGAGTTTTATCACAATTCGTGGCTAAAAATAAGTATTCAATGCTTGCATTAGCATTTGTGATTATATAAACACTGCTTAGAAAGAGCCACGTATGATAATAGTTGCCTTCCTAACTATTTTTAATTTTCTTACAGCTAATAATTCTTTCTATTTTCTTTATCCCTTTATTCACCCTTTTGACTTTGGGGAGGGATCAGAGCTAAGTGAATGTGTCTTTTCAGCCACGTTCAGCTGGAAACGATAGCGGATTTTGCGCACTGTGGAACTATAAAATTGATGTATGTGTCCTTAGAGTCTCCCCCTCCACCCAAACTTTAGGAAGAGCAGTCTGGACGTCCGTTATACCTTTTCACCCTTGTCTTCTAGTTTCTGACTAAGATTACTAGAAATCTCCTCTCTGCTGTACACAGGAAAAAATGTATATTTTCAGAGTCTAGGGGAGCAGGGTCTGTTTTTTCTTTATCTAGGAGCTCCCTGAGGGCAGAGGTTCTACCTTGAGCTCCCTGAGGCAGAGCAAGTCTCCCCCCAGACCCCGGGCTCCCCGAGGGCGGGGCCGCGTCTCATCAGACCAGGATCACTTAGAGGCTGGCAGAGGCGGAGTGTCGGAGTCAGTTACTCCCACACAGGCCAGGTCACCTTGTTACATTTTCTCACTAACCCCCAGCTTCTTTTTATAGCACACACCCTAACTGTAATTCATCATCTACATAATTATATGTTTAATTAACGAACCCTCCAAGGGCCTTTGTGGAGAAAGCCAGTGTCACATGAGGGGAAGGGCCAGGGCCTCCCTCCTTCAGGGATGATGTCTCCTAGGTCTGGTTTTCCTGTTTCCCTGGTGAAACCTTTTCCAGCAGGCCTTCTGAGGCACAGCCCCGGCCAGCTCACCGTGATGGGGAAGCTTCAGGGTAGCAGCCAGCTGGGTACAGGCCGGGCACCGGGAACGCAGCAGTCCTCAGCACCGGGCAGCCCAGCTTTATCCAGCCCATTCTCTCTCCACAGAGAGGTTTCAGCGCCTCCTCACTGGTCACTGTGAGGCTTAAAGGAGAGAAGACAGCCGAAAACAACCAGCCCAGAGCCTGGCTCCCCACAGACCCTCCTGTGAAGTGGCCTTGCTCCCCGCTTCTCTCACTCCTCTGATCTTACGCTCTTTAGCAGACACGCCGCCTCTGATGCCACCGTAATTCCCTGGTTACATAACATGCGTCCTCACTGGGTGGCAAGTCTCACTGGAGAGGCTCCAAGTGAATAATCTATTATTCATGCCATCCACAGTGTCTCTCCACCGATGTCAGTAAGAAACTAAAGCTATACGCGAAGGAAAAGAGAGGAAAGGGAAGCGTATCCTTGGGAGCAAGCAGGTACTGAGAAGGGCGTCTCTGAAAGGCTCAGGGCAGAACACAATCACAGTGGCCGCTGACCTGGCAGAGCCCTTCAGGGTATCGCTATGGAAGTTATTTTCTTTGCTTCCTGGAGGCCAAGGTCATCCGTAAAAGGGACAGGGAGGGAAGCAGCTCCTGGGGATTCACAGTACCACGCAGAGTCTCCAGCTCCCAAATGTAGAGCCACTTCTGAAACACTGAGGTGGAGCTGGACGGGGAGAGACATAAAGAAGGCGGGAGACGCGGCCCCGTCCTCAGGGAGCCCCAGTCAGAGGGGGATATGAAGCCCACATCCCTGCTTGTATAATAAAAGGGGAGATACTCAGGGGCCTAATTCTGAGCACAGCTGAGGTCAGTGAGCAGGACACAAGGGAAAGCAGAGTCTGTGCTCAAGGCTGAAGACGTCTTGTTTGATGGGTTCAGGTTGGCATTTAGGGGTCCTGTCCAGCAGAGGCCTAGTATACCCCAGGAGAGTCTGTTTTCAGCGACCTCGTGCTAAGGACAACACAGGCAGAGGCAGAAGCAGGAGCAGGTACCCAGCACGTTAAGTGACCCATAGTGGGTACTACATAAATTAGAGGCGTTATTCTGAGCGAGTGAGGGCGGCAATGTCAGGAAATAACACAGAGGAGCCCCGGAAACATTAACTCTCCCCTCTGCTCCATTATCCAAGGTCCCATTGCAGGAGCTTCCAGAAAGATTTATCTCCATTTCAGTACCTGGCTCTTAAGAGTCGGAAATTAAAGTGAAACTGAGGAGCAGAACCCGGGGCTACGGCGATGCAGCTGTGTGCGAACGGGTGCCTGAAAGGGAAGCTAAGCCCAGCTCAACCGCTGACTGAACAGCTGAAGGATTTTTATTTTTTTTAAGAGAAGGAGTTGGGGGAAAATTTCTAATGAATCCTATCCAACCATAAAATCATGTAGAAAATGAACCCTATCTGACAATAAAATAAAAGTGAAACAAATTACTAGGTTCTTATATTCGTAGGAGAAATTAATTTCATGTTTAGAATACTAATTGCTTGCCGAAGGGTCT
Source organism: Phocoena phocoena (assembly GCF_963924675.1). NCBI lineage: Eukaryota > Metazoa > Chordata > Mammalia > Artiodactyla > Phocoenidae > Phocoena > Phocoena phocoena. The sequence continues at coordinate 70,971,304 of NC_089228.1, read as the reverse complement.
GTGACCACGTGCTGCCCGGATTTAGCCTGAGCCTTATTTGGGAGGGGCTGCAGAGGAAGGGTAGGGGCGGCCTGGCCTGGAGTGCTCTGGGTTGGACCCTGCTTTGCCGCAACTTCCTCCAGTGCCCAGGGCTCAGTTGGTACAATGTTGCTTGGCATGCGTGAATTATTTCTGATAGTTTCTGTTTTCCTCAGACTGGGATGTGCCTGGAAGCAGCAGGTGTATCTCCTCCATCACGTGTGAGCTATCTCAGGGCAGGGCTATGTCTCCCCTGTCATACTGGGGCTCCCTGAGGGCGGGGCTGTTTTTACCCTCAGACTGAGGCTCCTTGAAAGAAGGGCTGTGTCTCCCACATCAGGCTGAGGGTTCCCCGAAGGAAAGGAGTCTTGAGGAAAACTACCAACTCTTTTCTCTGGAAAATGAACTGATACACAGCAACCTCTTAAGGATTCATAGACCCCATCCAGTGTCTTCATGGCTTACCTGTCAGATGGAGACAAAAAGGCTGGAGTACAGACATGATGTAAGAGGTAGTTTCTTGCATATTGTAGTATGAAGGACACATGATGTCTTCCTTTTGCTTTTTTCACCCTTAATGGCTCACGGTGGGAAATGTGAGTTAATTCCCAGTTACCCACATGTGAGTAATTAATTATAATCTAATTATATATTAGATTATCTGTGAAATGTTAAGAAAGAAGGAAAGAAAGAAAGAAAGAAAAAGAATGAAAGAAAAAGAAAGAAAGAAAGAAGAAAGAAAGAAAGAAAAAAGAAAGAAAGAAAGAAAAGAAAGAAAGAAAGAAAAAAAACAACCAAAGTCTCTCTGCCCTGTTGTCCCAGAAACTCCTGGGTCACTGCCCCAGCTTGAGTGGCACCTGTTCAGAAGACACTTGGTCCTGGTGGCCAAGCCCGTGCTGTAGTGATTCCTTTTATTGATCTCCTGGGCCAGCACTGTACCAGCAGCTCTACATACATGTTAGTCCTTACACCCTCTGGGGAGGGTAGGCTTTATTATGCCCATTTTACAAAGGAGGCAAACAAGACTCCAAAGACTTTACTTACACAAGCCTTCCCCACAACTAAGTGTTTGAGATGGGATTTGGATCCAGATCTGTTGAACTCTTCTCTCCCACATTAAGCTTCCAAACACCACACACCGTTAGGAAAGTCAATCTGCCCCCACTCCACCCCTGGGCAGGTGCTGCCAGGTGCTGGGCAGACGTGGAAGCTGATCTGACAGGTGCATTCTGTGGACAATCGCCCCTGTCTGACATCACCCCTTGAGGGGTATCTGTGGGGGCTTGTCCTGGCTTTGGTCCCACTACAGTTAAGACTAGCTGTGTGACTTTTGAGTGGTGTCACACCCTCTCTGGGCTCAGTCTCCCAGCTATACAAGGAGACATTTAGACTAATCCAGAGGCCTGGAAGTCCTTTTGGGTGTGACCTGCTGGGACACGGACACCTCTGCGTGTCAGGGTGAGTGGTAGGTGTGATGGAGTAGAGACATCCTTTCCTGTTCACCTCTGTGCTTCCCCCATGCATTTCATTCTGATGGTCTTTGCACCCTGAAAATACAGAGCGCATGGGTCTGCGTCTCAGGGAGACAAACCAGGGAGCAAGTGTGAGTGCAGGTGATATGCTGTTAGGATGTTCCCTGAGGCCGGGGACTGTGTATTTGCAGCTCCGGTCCCCAGTGTGTGATATAACGCCTGGCACATTGCTCATGTACAATAACAGTTGATGAACGAATAAGTAAACGGATGAATGAATGAATGCAAGTGGTCAAGACTCACAGCCCCTCCAGAGGACCTCACTTCTGGTCTGATTCCTCCTTCCACCCTGCCCCATCCCCCACTGCAACCCCCTAATCTGGAAGGAAACAGCCTCTCCTGTGTCAGCTGCTGGAAAACTTTTGCCAACAGTTCCGCTCTGTCCCCATTCCCATGCCCGTGGCTGTTTCCACCGTTCCCATTTTCCTCATCATCACATTTTGCTCCATCTCCTTCCTTCTCTGATTCATGCATTTCTTAATTATGACGGAGCATTCTCAGACAGACAGAAGGGGTCTCTAGAGAAGGGAGCCTGGGCTGCCGCTTTGGCTCAGGGATCCGGAGGGAGACAGACACCTGAGCAGGTGTAGTGAACCAGGCCTCCAGGACACAGCCCATTGAAGCTGTGACTCCACGACAGAAAGTCTGTGCTAGAGCAGAATTACATCCCCATTAATGTGTGAGTTTCTCATATACAGACTGAGCGCCACGACTTTACTTTAAATAATTAGCTGCTGAGAGGACACAGAGTTCTGGGAAAGTCTCTGGGGCTGCAGGTGTGTGTTTAACGTTTTAATTAAAGCCTTTCTGCTAAATGTTTACCTCTGCTTCTGATTCTGTCGGGGAAGACAAGCAGGAGGAAGAAGGTAAGATGAGAGCAAGAAGGAGAGGGAGAGAGGGAGAGGGAGAGGAAGGGCAGCAAGAAGGAAGAACTTCTGAAATCCCCCCATGAGCAAAGCCAGGCCCTCAGGACACCTCACACTCTCCCAGGCCTGTGGAGCCCTAAACCTGATTTTGAAGAGAATACAAGTCCTTCACTCCCTGCAGTGTGCTCCCATGTTTCTGATTCTTTTTTTTGCGGGGGGGGTGGGGGGGGCTCCCATCATTTGTATATTTTATTTCATTTTTTTAACATCTTTATTGGAGTATAATTGCTTTACAATGGTGTGTTAGTTTCTGCTTTATAACAAAGTGAATCAGTTATACATATACATATGTTCCCATATCTCTTCCCTCTTGCGTCTCCCTCCCTCCCACCCTCCCTATCCCAACCCTCCAGGCGGTCACAAAGCACCGAGCTGATCTCCCTGTGCTATGCGGCTGCTTCCCACTAGCTATCTACCTTATGTGTATATATGTCCATGCCTCTCTCTGATTCTTGTCTTTCCCGGACCGCCCACACCTTCTCGAGTCTCCAGTTCCTGCTCCCTCACCTCCCCATACCGATCACCCCATCATTGGAGACCCCCGTCCCCCAGGCAGCAGGGGTCACATAGGCAGACCACCGGGTGTCCCGTTCCTGAGCACAGAGCTGCGGCTCTCCCCCTGAGGTGGGCGTCTCCTTGTCTTAAAGACTTGGTTCTCGGCCCTCCACGTGCTGGGTCAGCTGAGCCACAAGTGAAGAGCAGATGTGACTGCTGAAATGGCCATTTGATCCCTAGGACAAGTCAGGCTGGAGACTTTATGTCCGGATTTGGACATGGTGGAGGCTCTGAGCTGGGAACAGGAGCCCGAGCTCCTGAGCTGCCTTTTTACGACTCTTTTCTTTGGGGGGAATTCAACCATCAGCTCTGCTTAATCGCTAGCTGTGTGTGTGTGTGTGTGTGTGTGTGTGTGTGTGTGTATTTTCTCTGAGGTCCAGAGTCTCTGGTCTCCCATCTCTGCTGCCACCCCTCTTTACTAGCCTTAATTACAGCAATTTAGGAGGTCTGCTTAAGATTGCAGAGTAAACCTATCAATATTTCACTTAAGAATGGATTTCTGTCAGTTGGTATCAGAGGCCTATACAGGAGAAATATGAGACTTGTTTTCAGGTAGCCACACACACACACACACACACACACACACACACACACACACACTCACACACACCCCTCCCTCTGATGAATTATTAGCATGTGATTTCCTTTCTGTCTCAGGCACTGGCAACAGCTGAGGGCTTTGTTCCACTACAGTCAGAGATGAGCATTTCTACAGGCGCTATAACACATTCAAATAAATGAGAAAAGTGCGGCTCTGCGTCCCGGGGTTTCCTGTCAGTGACAAGCCAGGAGACACTGCTGCTCTGTGCGCTGCCCTCTCGGGGTCTGCTGGGAGAAGAAAGGTCATGTTCCCCACTCAAGAGGGCAGGGTCACCAACGGGCCAGCAAAACACAGCGTCCACATTGGGGCAGAGAGGGGCTGGGGCTCGGGATCCCTATTGCTCCCCTTCCCTCACCTTCCTCTCACTCCCTGTGGATCCAGAGTCACAGGAGCTCGCTCGCAAGTGCGTTACTCTTGGCGTTGGGAAGAGTATGTCCTTGGGGAGCAAACATAGGCTTTGTAATCTGACAGCCCCAAGTCACTTGCTAACTATGGGACCCCAGGCAAGTCAAACCTTCACCGAACCTCAGTTTCCCCAGCTCCAAATGGGGAAACAATTGTATCCATCCCATTGGGTAGGACCAGCGATAGTAACTCTAAAGGCACTATAAAGTGACCACTTGGGTGGCAGAGATGACAGGGTGATTTCTTGGTGTGGTTGTTTCTGGGTGCCACACCTTAAAAAGGATACTGATCAACTCAATCTGTCCATAAAGAGGACACTAGGGTGCTGAATGGTTGGAAAACGACGGACATATAAGAGCAAATGGAAAGGACCGGGAGTGTTTAGCCTAGAGAAGTTGTGTCTCAGGATGATGGACTTGCCCCCTTTAAGTACATCTTCAACATCTTCTTCTTGCCGAAGGAGGATCAGAGGTGTTATGTGAAGCCCCCCTCCACCACCACCACCACCCCCGAGAAATAGAACCTACAGGGAAAATTCAGGTTACTGTAAAGAACATTTTAACCATCAGAAGTGTGTAAAGATGGAACAGGCTACTGCTGATGGTTCTGGGTCTCCATCACTCACCATTTTCAAGAGAGGCTGGATGACCACTGGGCAGGGATTCATAGAGGTGACTCAGCATTCCCAACTGGCGACTATGATTTCATAACATCTGGTCTCTGGTTCCATGTAGAGGGCCCTTCATTAGAGCAACAATCCTCTCCTCTCTCCATTGCCTCTCTCACTGCCCCCCAGGAGAAGAGGTGATTTCTCTGTGGGGGGGTTTGGGAGAAGATCTGAGAGCTCTCCACTTGTGGGATCTTCCTGCTGACAGAAAGCACAGATATTCTGCATCTCCCCACCATGGGAGGGGGGCTGGGTCTGCAGACGTCCAGCTCTGCCTGAGACTCAGCAAGCCTGGCAAATTCAGTCATGAGATGTTACAAGCTCACCTGGCTAAGAGACCTTAATGCCACAGTCTCTACTATTGCAGTAGTACTGAAGTTAATCTTTGGTTTCCATTTTGCTTGACTCCTGTATCTATTTCTCAGACAGCTATGAACTAACTGTGGGGGAAGGGATATTAGTCATTGAGCTCCCGAGACCTTAAGGTAGTTCAGCTTTCTGAGATCAGAACCTCGAGTGGTCAATACCCAGTTGCTTTCAGATCTATTTCCAGCCCTCCTGCATAGGATGCTTCCCAGCCTCCTTTGCCAACTGGCCTCTTGTCAGGGCCAGTCAGTAGGAGGAATAGTGGGAGACTGCAGAAAAGAAAAAGTGAGAAGCCAGGGTATTTCTCCCTCTCTCGTCCTGCTGTAATGCAGGTCTTCAGGGTGGCTGAATCTCCGACATGATGCCAGCTCCTGCCACACAGCCTTGGCATCCGGTTTCTGGTAATAGCACCACCTGTTGTCCCCTCAGCCCTCAGGGTCATAGTGGCTTCCTGCTCTTGCTGACCTCTGGTTGCTTCCTCAACCCTTTATTGGCCCCTCAGCTCTTCCAACATTTGTGTAACCAATTTCCTGTATTAAATCTCTCTGTTGGAAATACCTAGTGTGGGTTATGTTTTTGTGGCTGGACCCTGACTGATACAGAGTAGTGTCCACTTGGGGAAATTATGTGGCTGATTCCCCAGATGAGAAGCATCTTGAAGGTTACCACGTGATTCACAACTTCCCTGGGGATCTCTTTAAACCTGAGGCCCCCTGACCCCTATGCCTCTGAGTCCTGAGCACCTTAAGGAGGGATGAAGTGGTGGAGGCCACGTGGAGTAGGTCAGGTCCTCCCAGGGCAGGGTGTAACAGCCCCTGTTACAGGCCCAGGCTTTCCCTGCTCTGAGAGGTCAGTCACAGGGGCTCCTGTAGCAGGGTGCGTGGAACAGTCCATTGTTAGATGCAATCTTTGACCCGGGCTCAGGGCTCTCTTGCCTCAGACATTTTCCAAACAAGTGATTTCCCTGGAAGTTTCAGCCAGTTCCATCCCAGGTTGTCAGCCCCGCCTTCTCCATTTCCAGCTGTTCACTTTGAGTCAGCCCCCATACCTTCCTGCATCTTGGCTTCTTCTGGGTGTTCTGGTCTAGACCATCTGTTCTGTGCACCCCTGCCCTGTGGGACAGCCTGGTTCTGCGTCTCCAGGCCCTTTATCCAGTATCCATGCTTGTTTCTGCCTGCATGTGACAGGTCTTGTCAGAGACAGGTCTCTTGAGTCTCCCCAGGTACCTCACAGCTGTCAGTGCCCATCAGGGAGTCCCCTTCTGTCTGAGGACACTGCCAGAAATGCAGCAACCATCTGTAATCTCCTTTCCATGGACCTGGAAATGGGGCAAGCCTGGGGCTGCTGACTTGGGAGACGGGAGATCCGTCGTACCAGCTTCATTCTGTATCACTGTCTGCCCATAAGCAACCTTAGAAAGTTGATTTAGAGTTTCCTTTCCTGAAGAGAGAAGTAGATAACTTAATAAACGCTCTGAGAATATTCCATGAACACCATCAAAGAACCTCAGGGGTTTCAACCTACAAACTGATCTTTTTCGTAATCGTCACATTTGCCCTCCCCATCACTGTGATGACTGTGAACTCTGTCGTCACCACCCCCAACACTGCCCACTGCAACCACCAACAATATCACCATCACCTTTTCACCACGGTTGCCACCATCACCTCCATCATCAGCCCCACCACCATCCTTAAGAGCCCCATCACTATCGCTGCCACTATTATGGTGATCGCTATCACGATATCCAAATCACCGCCCTTATCCAAGTCAACACTGGAAACGCTATCAGCCTCAACCTGCTACCCATCAACCACCACCCTCACTACTCTTGTACGAGGGTCTGGCTGGGCCGAGTACTGCAGGGTGAGAGCGACTTAGGGTCTCTCATTGGTGACAGTCGTAGCTACATAGGAACTCACGGGCAGAGCAGCAATGTGAAATCAAGATACAAAGGAACAGAACGGGGTGGGGGGGGGCGGGGAAATCTCCTTTGCACAGGGTGTGACTTTCAGTGGAAGGAGCAGTGGCTAAAGGGAAGGGAGGGAAACCATTGCTGGGGAGGGAGCCGCCTGAGGAGGTAGCCGACACCTGGAGCCTCACAGGGGGTCAGAGGAGCTGGGGGCTGGGAGGTGAAGGTCAGCTGTAGTGGCTATTGTTGTCTTTCCTTTGGACAGTACACGGACCACCCGATTTCGTGGGCAGGGGTGTGATAGGGTGATAAGAAAGAGCAGGGTAGCCCTGATGTCTGGGAGGTGGCCTCTGTGCCCTCTTGTCCACCGTAAACAATATCCCAGAGCATCAACATCGGACAACGCCACCTGTGACCATGATAGAGCAAGACAAAACCAAGTCTATTCTGTCACCGTGTCTGAACGCAGACAAAACGTGAATGCTGTCCAAACTCTAAAATACCAAATGCCCCCTCTCTCCCAGCTAATGTGAGTGACTGCTGCTGTTTCACTAATTATAGCTTTCGCCTCCCTATGTTGAGGGAAAGAGAACGGGGTGTGAGAGGATGGTCACATCTCAGGTCTCAGGTGGGTCCCTCGGATGGCCACCGAGTGCGGGTTCTTGGCTTCGTGCAGGAAAGAATTCAAGAGCAAGCAAGCCATGGTAAAGTGAAAGAAGGTTTATTTGGGGAGATACACATCCCATAGACAGAGTGTGGGCCGTCTCAGAAGGCACAAGGCACCAGGGTACGGGGTTGTCAGTTTTAATAGGGTGGGTAATTTCATAGGCTAACGAGTGGGAGGATTATTCCAGCTATTATGGGGAAGGGGCAGGGATTCCCAGGAACTGGGCCACCACCCACTTTTTGGCCTTTTATGGTCGGCCTCTGAACTGTCACGGCGCCTTTGCATCGTTTAGTGCGCTGATGTATTACAATGAGCGTATACTGAGGCTCAGTGTCCAGTGGAAGTCGGTTCATCTACCATCTTGGACCTAGTTGGTGCTAACCAGTTGATGTCGTGTCCTCAATGGCTATGACATTCTTTTTTTATTTATTTATTCATTCATTTGTTTGCGCTGGGTCTTGGTTGCGGCGTGCAGGATCTTTAGTTGCGGCATGCGAACTTTTAGTTGCAGCATGTGGGATCTAGTTCCCTGATCAGGGATCGAACCTAGGCCCCCAGCATTGGTAGCTAGGAGTCTTAGCCACTGGACCACCAGGGAAGTCCTATGACATTCTTTTAAAGGCTGTGCCCTGCCCCCTTCCTGTCTCACCTATGGATCAAAATGATCGAGATACCCACTAGTAGGATTGCCTCGCTCTCCGACAACACTCAATCCAGAGCAGATTGCTGCTTCCTTGGACCCTCCCCAAACCGCCTGACCAAAGCCCAGATCCTACAACAGCTTCTCTCTAGCTCCACCCTCTTACTGAGAGGCCCCAGAGTCCCCATGGTGTATGTTTGCCCTCACTTGCAACAAGTAAAAAATCCAACCTGTTCCGCTGCTGGTGTGTTCCTAGGGTCTTTGGCTGGAGGGCATTGACCCTCTAGTGAATCTGAGAGGGTTAATAATCCCCCCACCCCCACAGGGGTCTTCCCCGTTCCTGAACGACACATGAGGTGACCAGGGTGCGGTACAGTCAGGCAGGCTCGGCACCACTTTCTGGGACGAGCTTTTCCAGCTGATCACCCGGATAAGGGAACAAGTTTCTTCAAAAGTGCCGGTCAATGGGCCATAAAACTCCCCTGAGCTTATTGAAGTTCTGGATCTTGGACCTTACCCCTAGACACCTCAAAAAGAAAGACCAGAAGTCTATTATCTGAGCAAACTCCCCAACTGGTGATCGTGTGCGATGAAGTTTGATAACCACAGGTGGTTGAAGGCCCTATCACTCTGAGGGTCTTCAAGTCACCAAAGACTCAAGACTGGGGCTGGGGGCTTCCCTGGTGGCGCAGTGGTTGAGAGTCCGCCTGCCGATGCAGGGGACACGGGTTCGTGCCCCGGTCCGGGAAGATCCCACATGCCGCGGAGCGGCTGGGCCCGTGAGCCATGGCCGCTGGGCCTGAGCGTCCAGAGCCTGTGCTCTGCAATGGGAGAGGCCACAACAGCGAGAGGCCCGCGTACAGCAAAAAAAAAAAAAGACTGGGGCTGGTGGCAGGGCTGGGCTCTGCAAGCTTCCCCAGAGACTAAAGAACATCCCCCACCCCGGAAGCTGTGTATCCCTGGGCTCAGGCCTCTGTGGTGTTTCTCTGTCACTCCGGAGAGGCCACCCAGAGTCAGGTCCTTCCCTGCCTCTCTAGGGGGGCTCGCACCCTCTTCTAGACACTAGGGCACAAAGAGACCCAATAACATTTAAGGTAAAGGCATCTGCCTCCAGCAAAATGTGTCCCAAAAGAGACTCACGTTCTATATCTTGAAGTGAATGAAAATGTTAATAGATCCATCACTCTGGCTCCTGTGTCTCTGAGCTGCAGATTCAGAGAACGCAAAACAGTAATAATGTTTAAATACACACACACGTGCATGCACACGCACAGTTGTTTCCACACAGAGGCAGAGCAGGCAGACAGATTTCTTATACTCAAAGCTTTGCACAATCTCCCCAATTTCTTAGCCTCTCATCCCAACCTGTTCTCACTGAACCAGTCCTCTTCCACGAGGATGGTCCTGGCCTGGTGAGACCTTAGGGTCAAGCCATTTACTTTCAGTGCATCCTTGCCAGCCCTACCCAAAGATTATACTCTACTTTGTGGAGCTGCAGCCCCAGAAACACCCTCCTTTCTCCTTTTACCTTCCCTTCACCTTTATCCATCTTTAGTAATTTGGGACCCAGGTCATATCCCTGCAGCTTAAAGTTGATTTTGGGATAGGTTAAGACTTTGGGGCCATTGACCTGGGGGTAAATGTATTTTGCATGTGAGAAGGGCATGGGTTTGAGGGGTGGGTATCCAGAGGGTGGAATGTTATGGGCTGAATTGTGTCCCCCAAAACCATATAACAAAGCCCTAACCCCCAGTGCCTTAGAAGGTGACTGTATTTGGAGATAGCGCCTTTTGACGAGTTACTGAGTTAAGATGAGGCCCTTAGGGTGGGCCCTCGTGCAATCTGACTGGTGTCCTTATTAGAAGAGGAGATTAGGACACAGAGAGACAGCAGTGGGGCACACACAGAATGACAACCATGTAAACAGGCTGCAAGAGGCCTTGGAGGAAACCAACCATCCTGGCACCTTGATCTTGCATTTCCAGCCTCCAGAACCGTGAGAAAGTAAATTTCTGTAGTTAAGCCACCGAGTCTGTGGTATTTTATGGCAGCCCGAGCAGACTAATACACCCCTCCTCCCGCTTTAGACTCCTCTCCGCCTTTTTCCATCCTCAGCAATCACCTCCCTACAGCTCATTCTCTGATGTGGGAAAGCCGCTCCACCACATATATGAGGATTCCGGGGCATACTGTTTAGTTCATACAGTTTAGTTTTTCCCGAGGGACCAGAGGGGTGCTGCAGTCCAGCTGCATCCAACCCGTCACATGTGACCTAGAGTCACTGGGACCCTCATTTTCCCCTCCTCCAGCCAACCCAGCAGGTGAATCTGGCCCACAGAGCAGATGGCTGGCCATCTGTCCTAATTCTGCAAGCTCGGGCTAGTTAACAGACTCTCTGAGCCTCAGTTTCCACATTTGCCGAAGAGAATACTACCATCCCTATCCCTGAGGGTTGCTGTGAAGATTTAAGTAAGATGATGCTGGCAAAGCACTGGGCCCAGCACTGGCACGATTAAGTTCTCTTTAACTTGGGCTCTGCACTTGCCCCACGCCAGGCTCACCGGACGACTCCCAGGGCAGCAATGTGTTTGAAGCTTCCAGGTCCTTTGCTCCTTCTCGGCTGCCTTTCTCTTCTCATTCTTATTGTCCCCATTGTGGGCACCTCAAGTGAGGACTTGTTCTCTGCCTCACTCCCCATCCTAACACTACCTGCTGGGATGTTTGATGTAACAACTGGGAGCCACCTACCGAGTCTACATCTTTTCGCCAGCAGTCACAGCCATGCGCTTCCTGTCTCATCCACCAGTGGGAGCTCTTTGATGACAGGCGCAGCCTCTTCCCTCACTGTACCACTGGGCACCTAGCCCCTTGCAACTGGCACTCGACCCACATGCTCGGGATGGACTGGTAGATGCAGAAATGTGCCCAGACCCCGTGGAGAAGGACCAGTGATCCCACTGGTGGTGATACTTCCCTCTCTGTGGACATGCTTGACCTCCGTTTTCAGCCTAACTCATGACCCTAACACCACTGAGCACCTCAGTTTTACTAAACTGGAGAATGGGGAGATGGAGCAGTCTAGAAGCTAAAATGACCATAACGTGTCATTCAAGTATTTCCAGGTTGTAGCTGAAGAAGAAGCATGTGGACGCTTGCAGGTGATCATTCCCATTTGCCTGTGCTTGGGGAAAGGTCCCAGTATGTCCTCTTCCGCTTATTCCAACCCCACACCCCACCCTAGTCCAGAAGAACATGTGCACCTTGGACAAGGAAATGTCCACACACAAGGAGTGTGATTACTGCATCTGTGCAGACGCATGAGTGATTTCCCTAAGTGAGAGAGAGTGATGCTAAGGGCGGGGGGGCTTGGTCTTAGCAGTCACAAGTTGGAGGCAAAGGGACCCCCTCCTCTTTCCTAGTCTTGAGAAAGCAGCTGGAGGTGGGGGGGGTCTTAGTACCGTGAGTAGGGCAGAGCCCTACTCCACCCCTCATTTATGCTGCATGACCTTGAGCAGCTTTTTACTCCTCTGAGCCTCAGTTTCTTCATCTGGAAAATGGGGCTGCTGTGGAGATGACACATGGTAACTCATTTAAGCACCTGAGGTGGTGGATACACAAAGCAGGTCTTCAATAAATGGTAGTTGAGGCCGGTGAGGTCCTTCAACCTTTCAGGGCAAGCAAGAAAAGACCCACTCCCACAGCTACTCTACCCAGGCGGAGTGGGCCTGCACCGGGCACGGAACCTCAGTGTGGCAGAGTCCCCCGCAAGCACTCGGCCTCCCTCCCCGGCGTGGCAAGTCTGGATGGTGATTCCGGGTTGGCGCCTCACGGTTTGCTGAGCCCTGCAGTTTTGACAAGCAGCCCCAGGAGCCCAGAGGCCCTGGGTGGAAGGCACCTAATTAATCACTGTAGTGATGGTTCTGGCAGCAGCAGCCTCGCCGTGCAGGGCCACGTGCATGTCATCCTGCAGCCGCTCACTCACGGAAGAGCCCAATAACAAGTCCCTGCCCACTCGCCCTATGACCTGCACCCCAGGCTGCCTGCCTGACAGGGGTAAAAGCAGACCTGGAAAGACCTGGAAACCATTCTTCTGACTTCCAGAGATAGGGATGTAGGCGGTCCCCGATGTGCCTCTCCCCTGGGTCTTCCTCCTGGAGTGTCTGTGTTTCTAAGCTCTTCTCCTGCTGAGACCCCAGATGCAAGCAGGAATCTCACACATTTGGCAGTAAGGCCCGAGGAAGAGCTAGGATACAGTGGAGGTAGGGTCTGTGCTGGGCCCTGTGCCGTGTGCCCAGGGGTGAGCCTCTTCACCTTTGTAAGCCTCAGTTTCCTAATCTGTGAAACGGGGACAGTAAGGCCCATCCCGACTAGCACATAGGACTGAAGTGTGTTGCTGAGTGGATGTGAACCGTGTTAGGTGCTGCACCAAACAATACTTGCCCGGAGGTTTCATCTCACTTCACGGGAGGGCCCTCGCTGCATAGTGGATAGAGACGAGGTGCCCTCTGGCTCCTCCCTGTGGACCTTTCGGAGCAGTACATCACCCCAGCTGTGCCCAGGTTATCTTGGTGGTAGGATCTGGGGTACAGGAGATGGGGCCTGGGGGCGGGGCTGCCTGGCTCCACTATGAGAACACAGTCTGCTTGAGCAGCATGTCAGGAAGGACAGGACGCTCCGAACCTCAGAGCAGTTTCTATGACTCACAGCATCCGATCCCCTACCCCCACTCCCCGTGAGCTGACCTGAGCCCTGGGGGCGGAGCCCATTCTGAGGACCCAGAAGAGACTACATGCACCTGGAGACCGTGCGCTGGCTTTGGACCCTTCCAGTTTGGCTGGGGGGACCTGGCCCACCCTCTGAACCATCCAGTCTAGGTGGACAGGCTCACGGAACAGGAGAACCTCACATCAGTCCAGTGAAAAAGCACCCAGAGATACTACTGCCAGGTGGTTGAGGGCAAATGGCCCTTTAAGGGAAGGGAATCTGGGAAGACCTGTGATCTCACCCCATGAGCCCCTCTGGAGGGAATCTGCTCCCACATCCATTTCCTGAGCCACGGGCATAAGCAGGGCACGCTCTCTGGATCTGAGAAGATGGGGGTCAAGGGACACCCTTCACGCTGTGCACTCCCTACCTCTGTAACTCAGTGTATCTCTTTGGAACACTCCTCCACACCTCCCCCCACCCCCCTGGCAGTCTTTCCAAACTCTCCAGTTCTCAGTGTTTTTATACTGAGGAATGGAGGGGGCACCTTTGGTCTCCCTTTGTCCTGAGAACAGAAAGCTTGAATACCTTCATTGATGATCAATATAATAAGGCCTCTTTCTACAAAGGTACCAGGAAACAGAATCAATCTCACCTTTCAAGAGGGATAGCTAACATTTATACAGCATTTATGTCTGCCAGGCTCTGTCCTAACAGCTTTTCTTATATTAACTCATCAATCCTCTGAGGTAAGTACTGTTAATATCCCCATTTTATAGATGGGGAAATTGAGGCCCAGAAAAGCTAAGAGACTTGCCCAAAGTCCCACTATTAACAAGTAGGAGCTGGCATTCAAACCCAGACAGCCTGACTCCAGGATCTGGGCTCTGAGCCTCCAGCCACGTCATCTCTCGCACGGCCACGTCTGTATCCCTCTCCCACGCTGGGCTGTGAGCTCAGAAGGCAAGAACCTGGCTTATTCCTCTTTGTCCCCCAAGCTCCAGGCTGGGTCTCTGGCACATACCAGGTGCCCAGGAACTCTTCGTTACCTCAATGAATAAATAAGTGAATGAATGGGAGGCACGGTGACAGATGCCACTGCAAAGGTATTTGGAATCCAGATCGATGGGGGTTCTGGTTGCCTGGTAGTGAGAGGACGGCAGGAAGACCCCACGGGAGCTGCCCTCACTCTCTTAACACTGTGTTTGGACACAGGCTCCTTGGAGCTGGGAGACAGACCTCAGCAGTGTTAACCTGGGATCCAACGACATTTCCGCGCCTTTAGAGCCTTCACCAACCCTCCTCCCACCCCCGACCACCGCGGAAGGTACATCAGGTGCATCAGAGCAATGTCTTTAGGGCCAAGTAGGGCTCAATGCGCACCACTCGGACCCTCACTGCATCCCCCACCATCAGCAGCCGGTATTCTAGACCCGTTCTAATTTCTATTGTGAAGATGATCCCTAGTATTATTCCCGAATTCTATTGTCCCCCCCGTGGAAAAGTCGTGCCACGTGCTGAGGCTGGAACGCTAAGTGTTCTGGAAGGAATTGGAAATAATCACGAGCACAAGCAGCGGGTGGTGTCTGGGGCCCATGGCAAATGGGGGAGAAGGAGACCCCTCTCCCCTGAAAAGTCCTCCTTTTTACAAAGTCCTGGGCTGGGTGTGAGGCTTGGAGAAGGGAGTTGCCCACCTGGGGAAGCAGTGGAGGGAGCAGATGGGGAGGGCGGAGGAGGGCGGAGGTGGGTCCTCGCTGCCTGCCGGCCTGCCCGCTTCTCTGCAGCTTGAGGGAGGGAGGGGATAAATCTCCATGGTGTTGTGTGGAGTGGGGAGACGGGCAAGCCTGCAGGGTCAGAAAAAATGAGTTAAAAGAGTCATTCAGTGAGTAAAGAGAGGTATCAGGAATCAAACTGCAGGGAAGATTCCAAGTAATCATAAAGGGTTTTTCAAATATATTCACTGCTAAGAGCTACAGATGTCAGGAGAGAAAATTGGTTCACTTACCAATAATAGTCATGGAGGCTGGGGGTGCAGGATGCAGACAGGAAAGTACTTAAGCTGGCATCCCCACCTCCTTCTCTCCTGGGACGCATGGGGGTGGGGGAAGAGCGGCTTGCGCCCCTGGGAAGTGGGTAGATGGCTAGAACAGGCTGAGTGGGAGGACAGCTTGGACGGGAGAGAGGAGGACTGGGTGGTCCCCCCGCCCCACCCCAGTGTGGCTTTCTTATTGATGGTTTATGATAAGCAGAGCACGCTGCCAGGTGTGTGACAGATTAGAGACATGTGGTACCTGCCCGGGGCTTACAACCTGGTTAGCGAGACAAAAGCCGCATCTGGGGGGAGCGAGAGATATCTCAGCGTCACGCCGGGAGCAAGCAAGTAACTGTGATGGGGGGTGAGAGCAGTCAGCCGTCCTCAGGGCAGAGCAGTCGGGGAGGGAGGGCTTGAGGGTGCTCAGACAGTGGTCCCGTCACCTGCCTTCGGCCACAGTGCTGCCTTCTCTGGGGAGCCCTCTTGATAAAGCAGGATGCGCTGACTGTTGCAGACTCCACCTGTACCTGCCAGGAGAAAGTCCAGGGCAATTCTATCATCAAAAACGACCCCGGGCTGTGCATTGAAGCTGACTTAACATGTCTCTGAGTGCAGAGGTTGTGTCATTGATCATTTTCACTAACACGGGGGAACAAATCTCATCTCGCCTTATCTCATGTAATTCTCACACCAGTTTCCTGAGCCCTGGTTCCCATAGGCTGATGTAAAGAGGACTGGATGAGACCTGCCCACATGATGGGTAATATTACAGGAGAGGAACTTGTGCTCAGGGGACCTGAATCTTTCATAACAGACACTAAGCATGCTTGTCCCTTGCTCCAGAAGAGACAATAATTTTATTAAACCGGATAGAAAGTACGTCTCCCGCTGCTGCAGCGGGGACATAATCTCTAGCTTCCGAGGCTGTTTGCTATACAAACATCCTTGAAAGAATAATCCAGAACAAGAAGCAATTAGTTTCTTACTTGCAAGATGTGTAGGAGTGCAAGACCCATGGGTATTTATCTTCCGACATGAACAAACTATGTGCTTATTGTTATGTCTGTCTTTTCCTGCTGGAGTCTTTTCCTGCTGGAGTGGTTGCACCATGAAGGCCAGAATTGGTGTTTCTTTTGTTCACTGATGTATCATTGATAAATAGGACAGTGCGTGGCGCACAGCAGGTGCTCAAAAAGTGTTGGTCAAATGAATACATGATTGCGTGAGAAAGATGAAAGTCCCTGCTTGGCATGTCCCATCCAGGAAGTTTCCTTGCCAAATTGCTAGCTATCTGAGGGGAGAAGAAACCTCAGTTCTGAAAAGGAACCTTTTTCTGTGCACCTTGAATGGCACTGGTCATGTGTCTATCCTACATGTTCCCCGTGTCTCTCTGTTGCTGGAAACCACCGGCGCCCATGAGACAAGGAAGGTGCTCAGAGAAGAGCCGGCTGGTTTTGACTTCATTCCTACAGCAGGCAACGTGCGTGCATCACCAGGCCCCAGGCGTCTCTCCTGGGCCTCCTCGCCTCCTCCCTGTCTTTCTCAGGCTGGCAATTAAAAGTATCAAAGCAAAGTAGGGCTGTCTCATTACATGTCCTGTTTATGTGACTCTAATGTGCTTTGAGATGATTTGAAGGGCTGGGAAATCAGCAGCGGAGCTTCCTTCACATCCAGCCCGGAGCTGGCAACCCTGAGATAAGGGAATCAAGACCCGGCTGTGAATTCGTTCTAAAGCAAACCAATAATGCGTTAATGTCGGCGAGGAATTAAAAATAACAGAGATGTTGCACATTTCTGTGATTAATTAGCTGTTCTAGTTAATTTTGCTGCTTGTAGAGACAAAGCGTGGGTCCTAATAGTGGAGTAGTTTCCCATCGGTCTCTGCGGTGCTGAAATGTGGCGGCACCGCGCCTTACTCCGCCCCCAGGCCAGCAGGGACCACAAGCGGCAGGGTGCCATTGAGCAGGTTACGGCGGCCACTTCAGGACTTTTCTTTCCTTCTAGGCTCTCTCCTCCATCCAGGAGGGGTCCGCAGAGTAGAGGGAAGGATGGGGATTGGGACTAGCAGGCACAGAACCCCCATTCAGGAGTGTTTGGTGATTCCTAAGAACAGGAGCCTGGGAGGGGAAGCGGAGCCTTTGTAACTGTGCCATCCATCTGGGACATATTGCACAGGCCCTGAACTCCTGCTGTTTCATTCACTCATTCATTCATCCATCCCTTTAACAATGTATATTTATCCTCTTCCACATACTAGGCTTCGCTAGATGGGGATGCCAAAAGGAAAGAATTATAACTTCGTACCTCTTCGAGAAGGAATTCCTCGCCTGGGACTGAAATAGAGCAGCTCTCACTGTGAGGTGGCCTCTGTCCCTGTCACAGGCGTCTTGCAGGTTAGGGTCCAGAGGGGGAGGCAGGTGGCCAGTCTTCACCAAGATGCCACACATGCAGCTTCCTGTCCACATGCCACCACGGCCTGGATTTGGACAGAGTGGGCGGGGCTGGTTTTGTTTCTGTTTTCATTTTTGTTTTAGGAGAACAGAAAAGCTCGGTCTCTTCCCAGGAAAGTTTTCCTACCAAAACTTCTCTTCCAAAGAGTCAGGAGCTTGGGTCACCAGGCTGGGGCTCAGGGTACCAGACTCCTGGTCTGTTCTCCCACAGATTTGCTGGAGGCCCAGGACAAGCTCCTGATCCAGTCCCAGACCTGTTTCCCACCTCGCTTTTGCTTCTAGATAGAATTCCTTCTCTGAGAAAGCTCCCACCCCATGGCTGGGCCAGAGAGTAAGACTCAGACTGGTTCCAGATGGTATGTAAGGGGCCCAGGCTCCCTGTGGCTCACATGGAGAAGGCAGGGCGAGAAGGGTTCTTAGGGAATTGAGTCTGAACAATTGGAACCTCTGCCCCCGGGACTCAAGCTCAGAGGCAGAGGCACGAGG
Source organism: Phocoena phocoena (assembly GCF_963924675.1). NCBI lineage: Eukaryota > Metazoa > Chordata > Mammalia > Artiodactyla > Phocoenidae > Phocoena > Phocoena phocoena. The sequence continues at coordinate 70,953,343 of NC_089228.1, read as the reverse complement.
AGGGAATATAGAGTAAAACGGGCAGAGCCTGTGACGAGCAGAAGGACCCAGGTTCCAGCGGAAGAGGGCAGCTCTTATTCAGCTTCTTCCAATATTGCCAGGCTGAACTGCAGTTCCAGAAAAAGTAATGATTCAAATTTTTATGTGAAAGAAACTCTTGGTTTTAACATGTTGGACTTGAATTTAAAATATTTGAACATTAGTGTGTAGGCCAACAAAATGTGCCTCGGGACTAGTTCTGGTCCATGGATGTGTCAACTAGAATTAGGTTTAGCCTGTAGTAACAGAAAACGGACAAATAAAATAGCAGTGGCTTAAGTAAGAGAGATTTATTTCTCTCTCACTTCTAAGAAATCCAGAAGTAGTCACTGCTAGACTGCTAAAGTGTTATGTGGTATCCAGGCTCTTTCTATCCTGTTTCCCCACCATTCATGGCCTCTATCCCAACATTACCTCATGGTCCAGGATAGCTGCTAGAGCCCCATTCATTATGTCTACATTCCAGCCAGCAGGGCAAAAGAAGGGCAGAAGAGCATGCTCCCTTCCTTGTAATGACATTCTTCAGAAGTTTCACCCTTTATTTCTTTTCATGTCCCATTGGCCAAAACTTGGTTATATAGTCCATACCTAGTTGCAGTTAAGACCGAGAAAGATTGTCTTTATGCTAAACTTAGGGTAATCCTGTATCCAACTAAAAAAACCAGATGTACTAATAGAAAGGAAAAAGAGGAGAGAATGGATTTTAAATGACAGCCAGAAGTCTTAGCCCCAGTTTGCCTTCATTTTAAGACCTGGTTGACCCATTCTGTTCTTTATGGTGGGGACGGAGAAGGGGGCATGGTATCTGGGCACTTGGAGACTGCTAACTGAAAGGGCGGGGCTGCTTTGGAGAAGGGTCTGCCCTCAGGTGGGGGACCCGGGTAGGCAGACCTTGCCCAAGTGATTTGGCTTCTCTGGAAGTGTGGCTACAGGACAATTTGGGGTTATTTGGTCCTTGATGTCTTGCAGAAGCAGGAGTTCTCCTTTCCCCACAAGCGTCTCTCTGTCACTGACAGTCAAAATTGAGGCAATGCCACAAGCCCCCTCAGCCACATCTTGCAGGGCAGGGGTGATGCCTCAAGTCAGCCTCTGCACCAGCATAGGGCTCCAGAAAAAGGTGGGGTGTCACCAGTTTGTTCTCTTCATGGAGCAGGAAGGGTGAAGGACCTTCAATTGCTGTGAGAGTGATTTGGTTAAAGAAACCAGGATCTCTTACCTGAGTCACGGGAGATATAGAAGCAGTTACTAGAAGAAAAGGTGGCATTCTTTTTCTTGTGTTGATGAGGCTCTGAGAGAGAACTGTCTAGAGTGAGGTCTGCCATTCATCCAGCAAACATGCTTTGTGTACCCACTGTGTGCTGGTTACAAGGCTCAGCACAGGATGGGGCCAGGAGGGAACCAAGAGGAATGAGATAAAGAGCACGTCCTCATGTTCTCATCAAGACAGCTGTGACCTGGGATGGAAGCACATCCCTCAAGGCTGCCCTGGCTGGCTGTCAATCATCACCACAAAGTGTCTTCATCAGTGCTACGTCGTCCTCACCACCATCACCACCATCACCATCTTTGTGAAAACTGACCACCACCGTCACTGAAGCCACTTCTTATATCATGACCATTGTCATCACAATTACCACCAAAAATTATACACATGCTTTTGAAAGGGATTAAACAGAGAGCATAGCCCAGCCCCTATCTATGGGACGACTATCGTAACATATAAATAACGTTGGTTGAACATTTACCACGTGCCGGAAATTGTTCTAATCACTTTACTTGTATTAGCTCTTGTAATCTTTAAGCAACCTGTGATGGAGTTGCTGCTATGAGACCCATTTTACAGATGAGGAAACAGAGGCACAGATAAGGAGACCCAGAGGGAATAGCATGGAATGAATGAGCATAGGGAAAAGGTGGAAGTAAATTTGGAGACCAGGTCCAGGTCTCTGATGGTTGCACTAGTCTGCTTTGTGGTGGGGCAGGGTGGTGGGGGCATGTGAGGGACCTCCCCTTTCACCCAAAATAGGGACAAGGGGCTGATGACACATCTCCAGTGATTGGTCCAGAGTGACTTGGAGAGCTTTGCTGACCTGACACACCCTCAGGGCCCAGACATTTCACTGAGGAACTATGGCTGCCTTTCTCCTGTGATGGGAGGTTTAGCTCCTCAGGACCCCCAGCCCAACATCCCCCTTAGAGCCCACAGAGAGGAGCTGGCCCTTGTCCCTGGTCTTGATGACACAGGGGAACACCTGATGTTTCCTCGAGCTGATGAGTCCGTTTCATCCAGTTCCTCCTGGAAACGCCAGCTTGCACATCACTTCCTCAGCATACCCTCTCCCATCTCCATCCTGGTGGGCTCCCCTCATGGGCTGTCCTGCAATGCTGTGAAGTTCTCCATGTGTGGAACACTCAGTGCCCACGTGATCACCTGTCTATAAACCTGTCTTCCGCTCCAAACTGTCACCCCGGGAGGGCGAGGTCCAGGGCCTTGGTTCAGTGCTTTGTGCCCAGGGCCTGGCACTGTGTCTGGAGCAGCAAAATGTATTTGCTGAGTGAATGATTAAGCGATACAAGTCTGGGCTGACTCTGACACTGCTACCTACAAGTCTCAGCTCTTCTAGTTGAACCTCCTCAGTTTCCCCTCTGCAAAACGGGAACAATATTCCAAACTTTGTTATGAAGATTTAAAACAAAAATAACCACAGTAGAATTTCCTCCCACCAGATGAGTGTACACCAGGGCAAGTTGATTTCCCTTTGTAACCACTCCGTGAGGTGGATATGGAATGCGGATTTGTCTCCAGCTTTTAGATGAGGAAATGGGACCCTGAGAGGAGACGTGCCTTACCAAGGACTCTGGTCTCTTTCCAGCTCCTTACAGCTTCCAGACTCAGAGCCCTGTCCAAATGTCCACATGACCCCTCCCCGCACCTGCTGCGGGAGTGCAGAGGCCCTGCGTGCTCTGGAGACCAAGTGGGAGGAGGAGGCACCTGGAGCAAAGGATGGAAACTGGCATCTCCCCGGGGATGAGTGGGAATTCTGCTCTTCCTCACCAGCTCCACCCTGACTCTCTCCATCCTCCAGAAACTCACTGGACCTTCCACCCACTTGGCTGGCCCTCCTGTGGAGACATTCCTCAGACAGCCCTGGGCTGTGCACCTTGTAGGGTCTGGCTTCTAATCCTGACTCAGCTATGCATTCCATGCTTGGAGTTTGTCTTCGACATGTCACTGATTCTAATGATGCCAGGGGATTGCCATGGTGTGGATGGAGGTCTGGAGAAGGAAAGTAGACTTCTAGGTTATTGCCAGGGCTGAGAGTAAAACCGCGCTGCTTGACTCCCAGCCCAAGTCCCTTTCTAGTACGTGAGGCATGAAATCCTGGCATGTAGACAGAAGAAAGTGTTTCTTCATTAATTCACTTTTAAAAGTTTCAGTAAGACATTAGTAGAGATACCCTCCAGATTCCAATCAAGGGATGAGAGCAAACTATTATCCACTGTAACGAATAAATCACGAAGCTACAGTCAATGCATTCAGAAAGAACCAGGGAATCCCTGAAGATAAGTGACGCTGAGTCCTTCATCAAGCTGGGGGTTCCCTGATGGCAGAGATGCATCTTTCTCTCAGACTGGGGCTCCCTGAGGGCAGGGCTGTGTCTGTAACAGGACTACTTGGGGCTTTCAGATGAGGGGAGGGACAGACCCCTCCCCATACCCTCTGCTTTAACTCCTCACTGAAGTACCTACATAATAGTATCTGATGCATATTACCACTAAAACCCGCATCAAATGGAAGAAATTAACTGCCCCGTGACCAGGAGCACAGCCCCCAGACCTATGGGAGCCTGAGGATTAATAATGTGTCTCCTCCCTATTACATCACCTTCAACCAATCAGAGAACTGTGCACTAGCTGATCACACACCCTGCCACGCCCCGCCTTCATCTGGCCTTAAACAATGCTTTCTGACTAGCTTCCCTGGACTTGCTCGATGCCCTGCAATAACCACTGCACTTTCCTTCACCACAAGTGGTGTCAGTAGATTAGCTTTACTTGGCACGCCTGAAGTTTGATTCACTAACACCCTCAGATGGGGCTCCCTGAGGCAGGGTTGTGTCTCCCCTCAGCTTGAGACACCCCCTTGGGTACATCTCTTTTATGTAAGATTCCTGAAGGCAAGACTTTTTCTCCACTTCATATAGAAACTGAGTGATTCTTGGGCAATTATATACTTGCTGTGAGCTTCAATTTCCTCTTCTGTATATCGAGACAATAGTGAGTACCTTGCAGGATTTTTATGAGTGACTGTGATTTTAAAGCACATCTGAAACCCGTGGCACTTCGCCCTCCAGGACTTACATTCTCACGTCCTCCTCTTGACTGCGGACTGAACCCAGTGACCTGCTTCTAGTGAAAAGAATGAGGTGGGAGTGACGATGCTTGGCTTCCACGGCTGGGTCATAAAAAGCACTTCCTCTGGACTCTCTGCCTCTGTCTCTCTGTCTCTCTGCCGTGGGGAAGCCAAGGCACAGGGCGAGAGCACATGTGCGTGTTCGCACGTCTCGCAGCTGAGGTCAGGTGACAGCCAGCATCCACCGCCAGGTGAGTGAGGCACCTTTGACTTCATCTGACTGTCACTCACGGGGGACAGACCCAGAGTAAGAATCACCCAGCGGAACCCTGTCAACTGCCGGATTCGTGAGAAAAGTAAATAACTGTTATGATTTGAAGTCACAGTTTCAGGGTGTTTGTAGGCAGCAACAGAAAACCAGAACGGTGTTACTTGAAACAGCTCTTTATCCAATGCCTGGCACCACGCCTGACGCACATGGTCAGTGTTCCATAAAACGTAGCTGTCCTGGTGCTTTATCCCCAGTTCAGGGCTGTGCATAGCAGGCTGGAGGTCCCTGACTGACACCTGGTGTCTTGAAGATGCTGTGCGAGAAGACGGAGCAGGGTGGAGGAGGCTGGAGAACAAACCTGGGGAGGAAATCAAAGAATACCCCCACAGGAGCTCACTTTGGCAGAGAATCTGCAGGGGTGGCGCTAGGCGTCCTCCAATGTCATCCTCACCACCACGCTTTAAGATAGGTTTCCCCCATTTTGCAGGTGAGAAAACTGAGGCTTGGAGAGGTGCTTCTGTGTCTCTTTCACAGTCTCAAAGCCAATCAGGGCGGGCGTGGAACGGTGAGCCCTCTTCCTTCCTCTGCCTGCCACCCCTCGCTTTTCATTCACCCTGTGATGCTTCCCCCTTGCTCTCAGCCAATCAGTAAACAAGTAATTACCTCAAGCCCCCCATGGTGCTTATCAGCTCTGTGGTGCCAGGAAGTGCTTCCTGATGCCTGCATCCATCTCCACTGCTGAAATGTCCTTAGTTTTTTGGAGACCAGGAGCGTCAGCTTATTTTCCTTCCTTTAAGAAATCCCCAGAGACCTAATCATTCTGGCTGGGCTCCATGCTGCTCCCTTTGCCTTTGGCTCTCCATTCCCCAACTCCTCTCCGGTGGGAGAACGGGCCCCCCTCTGGCCTCCCCTGGGCTGGGCTGGGGGCTTTCTCTTCCGGAAACCACGGATTCAGAGCAGGAGCCCTTCAATCAGGGAAATATTACCCCTGCAGGGACACAGACTGGTTCTGTGGAGGGCGGGGGAGAAATCATCTCAGTTATTACAGTGGTTTGTGGTCCCCACGGATATAGAGTAAATCTGCGGGAATTAATTACTACAGTAGGTCCCCAGGGTGATAATGAAGAAAAGTTTGCAAAACACTGATCTAGATCCTTCACGCCATAAGGTTGGGAGGCTGTTGCTTCTTTCTTGGGTAAGGGAGGAGGGTGACAGAGGCTTAGGGACCTCCTGGAGTGGGGTGAGGGTCCTATGCCACCGATTCCCTGGTCAGGCCCTGGTCTCTGGGGAGAGACAAGGCGACCACACAGATGCCAGCTCAGAGGCAGGGACTCAAGCAGTTTCCTTTTCCAGGACTCCAGCCACCAGCACTTTGCTTCTTGTGCCAGAGTCCACAAAGCAGTGTTTTCCTTAGAAAATCAATAATGAGCGATTATTTATTCTGCTGGGAATAAATAGATCTGGTCACCAGGGTCAGAGAAGAACCGAAGCTCTGGGCGGCAGCTGAGAGGTTGGAATCTGTGTTTTAGACTCTCCCCCTCTCTCACGGTTCCACCCCACCTTTGGCACCACGGCCAGCACGGGTCAGGAGTTGACAGGTCCTCCTAGACCAGAGAGACGGCCACCGCTCAACTCCCAACCACGGCCTTATCCCAACAGGCAGAAATGACAATAGGGAGCCTCTCCCGGCCTCTGGGATCGGAGTTAGTGTTGGTGTGGAAGGGCCGAGTGTGCCATGAGCCACCCTTCCCTGTGTCGTGTTTGTGAGTCAGCACAAGTGGCGTGCTGTGTCTGAAGGTACATGCTTGTTTCTGTGCGCATTTTCTCACGCATGTCACGTGTGTGCGTGTGCGTGCGCGTGTGCGTGCGTGTGTGTCTGTGTGGGCTCCTTCTCGGGTCGTTAACCAATCTGACAGTGGTAAAGTACCAAGCAAGGCACAGGTTGCCCTATTACCTGACTAGAGAGAGTTAGTTTTTATGGGAGCAACTTAACTGCTTTTGAAAGGTATTTAAAACACCTAAACTCTTAGCTTTTCCAAAGTAAAATTTAGGGCAGTGAGAAACCCCAGGCTGGGGGACTAGGAGATGGCTGCTACTTCCAGGCTTGTCTCCAGCACGAGGGGGACAGGAGGCGGACAGTGGTAGAGTTGTCGGCAGATACAACCTGAAGTTGAGGTATCAGTAAACCGGGCAGAGAAGATGGAAGGGGGTATGAGGGACCAGGGAGAGAGCCGAGGGTTGAGAGGGTAGCATGGTTGGGGTTGGAACCCCAGCTCTGCCACTGAGTCATCTGGGCAGGTGGCATCACTCCCAGAGTGAGTGAATCATAGCTCTGTGGTAGGCTACCTGGGAGAGCACGGGAGACAGCACACATCCACTGCTCGAGACAGTGGCTGGTCCACGGGAGGCCCTTGATGAGAGAGTGCTGGAGAAATAAATGGATGGGCTGACGTCTCAAAAGCAGGTCCTGCCTCGGTTCTGAGACTTGGCACCTGCCCTTCTCAATCGCCAGGTATGAGAGATTCCCTGACCCGTTCCTGCACTCAGGCTCCGTCTGGGCAACTGGCCTGGTGCCCCAGTCCCACCATGGTAGCCACAGTCTAAGCACAGACAGCTGTGTGAAGCATCTTACACATGCTGTACGTTCGAGGTCCTCACCACGGTTCCAGGAGGCATCTGTCTGAGGCCTGCTTTCCTCATCTGTGAAGTAGGTTGAGGTAGCAAACCCGCCTATGTGATGTGTAAACAGCTCTTAGAGCACGAGTGGCCTGTGGTACGCACTAAATCACTGTTACCTGTTAATATCATTCCCATCTCACAGATAACATTTAGGCATGGAGACAGCAAGCAACTTGCCAAGGGTGCATGGGTAGTCGGCGGCAGCCCCAGGATTTGATCGTGGGCCTCTGGCTCCAAAGCCTGCATCCTCCCTCCAAACAGTGCTTGCCTTTGCTCTCCTTGCCAGGAACTGGCCCAGAGACCAGAACCCTACTTTTTTACTCCTCCCAGTGAGCTGAGCCTTCTCCCTGCGGTGATGGCAGCCGACCCCTGATACTGACCGTCAGCCTGCCTGCTCGCTTAGATTCCCGAGTCGCCTATGTATTCTGGTCCCCCTTCTGCCTATGGACCTCGCCATCCTTCCTGGAGGAATCCCTGGCTGGCATATTCCTATCATGGAGACAAAAAGTCAGAAACAGTGGAGATGATTATTTCTTCTTTGCTGTCCCCCAGACTGCTGTGGCCTGGGAAGGCAAGGGTGACAACCTAAGGTCAAGGGCAACAGAAGTCCAGGCATCTGACCCTCCCTCCAATTCAGTGGTTACTCAAGACTTGACTGCTATGTGTCATTCCACACACAAAACCAAGACTGGTTTTTCTGTCTTGTCTGTTTGTTGCATTCCTTTTTGCTTCCATTTGTCAATTCTTTGGCTTCGGTTGTGCTGGCTCTTCAAACTTGCTGAGGAGGAATTTTGCTGTTGTGGGGAAGATGACCAGACGCCATCCTCCGAGTTATCTCCTGGCTTTGTCCTATTGTCTGATTACCAAGAACCATCCTCTGAGGTCCTTTCCCAGAAATGTACATGGTGTGTACCATTTGTTTCAAGTTTCAGAACTTTTGGCTTTTCTTCCTGACTCCATGGTCTGCTGTTCTGTTTGCACTGAGGGGCAGGGGGTACAGGCCATGTCCCTGCTCCCAGCCACAGCGTCCCAGCTCTCAGGCCCCCCTGACTGGGGATGCACACCTATGCCTGGCACATACGCAGGGTGCACATACACATATCCACATATGGTGTATTTTCAGCCAGTGAATGTTTACTGAATGATCACTCGGGCCAGGCATTGTTCTAGGTGCCGGGATGTGCTGGCCAAAAAGACAGACAAGGACACGGCTCCCGTGGATATTATACACACATGTGTGCATATATACACGTGCACATGTATATACACACCACACAGACACAGATCCACACACACAAACCACTCACACATATACCGCCCCCCAACCCCAGCACCACCACAGCACCCTTCTCTGTATATCCTTTCCTTGGGACAAAGCTTCTGGATACGTTGACCGTGGTCTGATCTTGTTTGCATGGGTACTACTGCCCCTGGGCGAGGTGTCCCCTGCCACGTAGACCTTGGAGGTTCTCAACTCGTGGGTCTCTGTGACACCCCCTCACTTGCTCCACTTACCCCCTTACAGAATGACTGGGTACCCACTCCACCCAACCACTCCCCTCCTAGGTATGTACCTGGGATCCCTCTCATGCGTGCACAAGGAGTTATGAACTCAGACGCTCATTCAGCTTTGCTTGCAATGGCAACAATTGGAGAAAACCAAAAGGTCCATCTGTATGGCAGAGAAAGGACTGAATCAGAGCCGCATGGATCACCATGAATTAACTTCAAACATGTAACATCTGTAAAGAAAAGCAAGTTGTAGAAGGGTGCAATTAATCATATCATTGGTATAAGACTGAAAAACATATAAGCCAATGCTACGTATTGTTTATGTATACATATATCATGGTAAGAGGACACAAACCCATACAGGAATGGGCATGACAGACAAGACACCAGATCGGGGGTGGGGGGCACTGGACACAGGGACAGGGGTCAAGACGGGGCAGAGTTTAATAAGGGCTTCAATTGAAACGATCATGTTTATTTCATAAAGCGGTTACTGGATACATGATGTTATTCATTATATATTTTATGTCTAAAATATTTTCAGTGATATAATATCAAAAGAGAAACCTAAGATGTATGTTCATCCGGAATTCCTCTGGGGCCAGAGTTAGCGTTATGTTAGAGCCTTTATTTCTTCATCTGATTTGCCTTCCAAGTTGCATGTAAGGTTTTTTCATATAAGAATCATCCATTTAAAGAAAATGCCTGGAGTTTCTTGTGAAAAATGGCAATGATTGTCTGCAAGGCGGCTGGATGTTTTTACCCCCATTTGGTTTTTCGTTTACTTTACGTTGCTAACCCGGCGCTGATGGCTCCAACAGCCCCCGTTTTCTTGTCCTGTTGAAGTGTGTGGGATGCATGGAGTGGGGAAGAGCGATGTGGGAGAAAACTTTGCTTGTGGTTTCTCGGTTGCTGAGGAGGGTGGGGTCAGCCCTCTTTGAAACTGAAGCTACAAAGGTCTTTTCCAAGTCTGAGAGCCTTGCTCCATCATATAGAGTTGCAAAAGCCCGCAATGTGATCCAGGCCCCAGCCGGCACCACTATTCGAGCCCCCCTTTCCCATGTCCCTCCCTCATTAAAGCTCACCAGTTCAGTGTCCTGTTTCATCAGCGTCCTGCTGGTTGCCAAGTAACCCGGTAACCCGATCCTAGACCTTATGATGATACCTTTCCAAAGACCCAATGTGGTCTCAAAGGGAGTATAGCAGCCAGACACAGGGGTCTCACTTCCCCTCCTCCGCCAGGGTGACCCCCCCACCCCAGTTAAGGATTACATTTACCTGTCGACTGGGGGTGCCTGGACAGCGTGGGTGAGAGCAGGGGCTGGTGGAGGAGAAGCTCATCAAATGGGGTCCCAATCAGAACGAAGTCCGTTCTGCTCTGCCCTGTGCCCGGTAGCTCATCCACACCATCTCGTCCCACTGCCAACAGCAGTAATCTATCTTCAGCAGCCACTCGCGCTTGTGTTATCAGCGAGAATCACATCTGGCAAAATGGCAGGAAAAGTGCTTGCGCGGGGCTTTTCAGCAAAACTCAATTAAAGTGGGGAATTGGACTTGAAAATGAGCCACTTTGCTCACTCCTTAACTCAGAACATTTCCTCCCTTCCCACACACACTGCGCCCTTCCACAGGGTAGTGCAGGCCTGGGATGCCGACAGATGCCAGGGAGAGGAGCCCCGGCACCGGTCACCAAGAGCTGGGGCATCTCCACCAAATCCCACCCACTCCTGTGAGGGAGGAACTATGAGTTCCATCTTCCAAATGGAAACTGAGGCCTATACCTGTAAAGCACATTTCCCAAGGCAGCACAGCTGGTCAAGGGCAGAGCTGAAATAAAAAGTCTAGTGCCTCTGGCTCCCAAACACAGCCTGCTACTCCATGCTGCCTTGAGGAAAGTCCACCCTGATCCTCTAGGATCTCACTCCACGGAAACCTAAGCTTCCTCCTGCTGACCCAGGAAACGCAGATGCAGACTCAGCTCCACCTGCAGAGTCTGCCTCCCAAAAGCACAGAGGGGCTTCCCTGGACGGCTAGTGCCACCCAGAGCCCCCAGTGCTCAGCCTGGATGCCTCGGTGGGTGGACACAGCCACTCCCCTGCCTTTGAGCTGCCTCGGGTGACCTCTGCCTGCCCCCTGGGGGGATTTGCAGTTCTTCTGGAGATCACCTTATCCAAAGCCTCAGTGGTGTCAGAGCACTAGCGGCAGCTGCGATTTCTCTAACCCCTTTTCCAAGCACCTTTCATTCTCACAACAAATCTGGGTGATACCATTATCCTCTTAAGTATGCTGGAGTTCAGACTAGTGAAGTGTCCAGGGTGGACACTGGAATTGAAAACGCATATCTGTCCGTCTTGGAAGGCCTGAACGGTGCTGCCTTCTGTTCCTACTGTCAGGCTTTTGGGGGGCTGCCCCCTTCCCAGAAAGACGGCTCATATTCAATGCATCCTTTTCAAGGTAGTCTCCCAGGTATAAAGTTCCATTCCTTCCACATACCTCAACACCACATACTCCAGGGCACTGCAGGGGAGGTTTCTTAAAGTCCCATCTGTTATTATCTCCGTTTGGAACTAAAGAAAAGAAAGCAAGTGTCAATCTGTGTATGGGGGAGTTTTCTATAGGATATTATTGGAATTTCATCTCCCTGGGGGGGAAAAAAAAATCACATGATGGTATTTAGGGTTAGATAGTGAATATATTTTGATTTGAAATATGCAGTGAGTCACAGTGAATTGTGTGTTGGCCATTACTGGCCCAAAGAATGCTTTCATTCCTCAGGTGTTACCAGCGGGGCCTTTTGAGCGTGGGAATCTGGTTGCTTCAGTGCTGGTTGGGATCCCTGCCTCCTAGGGCCTTAGGAAGAAATAAGGCAGTGAGAATTGTTTTTGGTAAATCTCTAAGGCAGCAAGTAACCGAATATATGGCCAAGGGTTTCAGTTGTAGGGGTCTATGCAGAAACATTAACAGAGGTCCGCAGGAGGTAATTCCAGGTTTAGGGCAGTGCAGAGATGTCATCAAAGCCCAGGCTTTTTCTGTCTATCCACTCTGCCAGGGGGCCAGGCTGTCCCTTAAGTTTGCAAGATGACTGCCCAGCTCCTAAGCAGCTGGTGGGGGGAAGAGCATTCCTCCTTGGGGGAAAATTTTTCCCAGAGCCCTCCCCCCTGCCCAGACTTCCTTGTCATCTCATTGGCCAGAGCAGGGTTACATGACCAGTCCTAGACCAATCACTGGCAAGAGGAAATGGTATTATCACGACTGATTTAGACCAAACAGGGCTTGGCTTCTCTCCTGGGGCCTGGCACAGTCCCTTCCAAAACAGGTGATGTGTCAGAAGGGAGAAGGCGGCAGCTGTGGTGTTGCCACAAGATGTTCCTCGAGAGGTCAGCGTCCACTTCTGAAGAAGCCAGGAAAGGGCTGGTCTTAAATGATGGACGGGACCTTGGAGGTGGGGCTGGGGAGCAGAGGCGGGGGTGGAAGAGGGTCTGGTCACAGCAGCGTCTGATGTCTTCGACAGGTAGAGCCACCCTGTGAGGTAGGAACCAGTTTATACAAGAGACTGAAGCCTGAAGAAATTAAGTCCCTGGGTCAAGGGCTGGACTTGGAATCAGGTGGAAATCAAATTCAAGTCTTCTGAGTCCAGTAATAACTATAAAAATAATGTCACACCTATGTACTATTCATTATACGCCAGACACTGTTCTATTATCTCATTAAATTCTCACAGCAAACCTAGGAGGTAGGTTGCTACTGTTAGCCCCATTTTACAGTCGAGGAAACTGAGGCACAGAGAGGTTAAGTGGGCTGCCCAGGGTTGCACAGCTTGTTGGTTCGCGAGCCAGGATTCAAACCCAGGGCATCTCATGTCAGAGATCAGGTGCTTAAACACCATGTTCCCCTCCAAGCCTGGAATACCTGTTGCTCCAAGTCATGGGGGATCCAATTCTCTATTAACAACCACTTAATCACTAGTACCAGGAACAAAGGTACCTCTCCCCCTAGGTAGCTGTGTGTTGTTAGTTATTAACTGTCAGCTCACGTGCCACACCTCTCAGTCCACTCCCATTCCGATCTTTGATGAGTGATGTATTCTCCTACAAAACGCACAGCCAGGGATATGATCAATCTGACCCAGATGTCAGTATGCCACGCTACTGAGAAACCCTTTCCTGAAGTCTCAGCCTTGCCCCATCTCAGACTGAGGGGCGTCAGGGGGCCACCATCATTATTTTCAGAAATGCTTAGGAAATCCCCGACACCTTTGGTATGGCCCAGGGGAACCCCACAGCCCCACGCTTGACCTCAGCCAGAGGGGCGTCCAGAGAGCTTCATCCCCATCCCCGTGGCTTGACCAGTGATCTCTGCTTACCCAGCCCTGGGAATGGGTGTGTTGAGGCTTTGCCCAGTCTGCCTGCAGGGCAAGGGTCTGCCCTTCCGCCTGAGGGTCCAGGGCGTGACAGAGACACTGAGGGGGTTTGTCATGCAGGGTCTGAAATCTGTGTCATGTTATTGCTACTCTGTTCAGACAATGTGCTGAGGTCCAACCCTACTCCTCAAGGTAGGAGACGTAAGGACCCTGCAGAGGATTTCCAGGGACTGGAGGTGGCAGGAGACCAGCTGACACCTGCCTTCGGCCTTGGCCCAGACCCTGGACCCCCTCCCACCCCTCCCAGCAGGCCCCACCTGCCTTCCCTTGTTCTGGAGCACACAGCCCTCAGGTCTGGGGATGTGAGCACACAGCACAGGAAATCCGAGCCAGCTTCCACTCTTCAACGTCAGCCTGAAAGACCAGTGGAGTGATCAGGGGAGGATGAAGGAGTCTCTCCCAGCCCCCTAGCCCCTCCAATTTCTCCCTGAGCAGCCCAGTTTGGTCTGGTTCCTTTCCTCTCTTGCCTTACAGCTTTTTGAGAAGAATGAGCTGCTTGAAGAACACTTTACAAGTTCCTAAATCGTCACAACTTGGAGCACACAAGGTAGGAGTCTCACCCTTCGACTGGGTGGAGGGAGCTGGGCGCTGGCTGGGGTTCTTGTCCCAGGGCCCATTGTCCTGGCATCGTTTCCTCCAAGGAGCTGCGTATAGCCGCTGGGCCTTGGTAGTTTCAGCATCTCCTCCCACCCCTGGGTAATTTTTCTCCCAGAGGGGCGGTAGCAAGCAAACCGCAGAGCTGTTGCTGCCCAGTGAGAGCCAGAGGTCCAGGCAGAGTGAGGATGCAGCCGCTTTAGAGAGTGTTTCTGCAGATTCAAAGATGGATGCCCAGGAATCAATCCCTTCTGAAGATGAATCCCGGCGAGATGCACAAAGAAAATCCCTTTGGTCTGAACAGGCAGAAAATGTTCCCGACAGGGCCTCTGCTCCAAGTTGATTTCTTGTGATTGGTGGGAGAGAGGGAGGAGGGGAGGGGGAGAGAGAGAGAGAGAGAGAGAGAGAGGGGCGAGGGGGGGAGTCATGTTTCATTGATCATGGCCAGCTAGATTAAGTTTGGATTTATCTTTTCCTTTAGAATTGGCAATGCTTGCCTATATCCGTTCAGGTAATTAAGAGGTAACCTGGGGGAATTCATAGCATGCTCTGCACATCCTCGATGCATCACGAGATCAGGCTTTTTCTAATTATAATCTCAGAGAATCTTGGAACTTGGTTATCAGAGTTGGGCAGAAACCCTAGATGTTCTGTAGTTCTGCCCTTCCCATTGTACAGATGGAAAGACAGAGGCAGGGAAGGGCCCGATCAAGAGCAAGGCACACGTGTAGTTGCAGCTGCCAGGTGCCTTCTGCTTCTACCTGCACAAGGGACCAGATGGAAGTGCCCACGTCCCCAGGGCTGGGGTGGTCCCCGTGGCCAGGCTTTGCCAAGTCAGCATCCTCCTCTCTGATTCTGCCTCTCATTTTTTATCTCTAGTCTCTACCAGACTTCGTAGGAATGTCTGGAGAGTGGACCCAGAGGTAGAAGAAAAACGTCCATCTCTGATGTTTATACCAACTGTCTCCTCTTTGGTGCTTCTGGAAATGCACCATCAGACATAGGGCAGGGTGGAGGTTCCACGTGGAGGCCAGCTTGTGAGGTGGGTCATCCAGAGACCCAGGAAGGTAGAGTGACCGTTTCTGAAAACTCACTCCAGGAAGCAAATGGCCCCTACAGAAGTTCTCATCGGGGGGCAATTGTGGTAATATCTGGAGACATTTTTGGTCCAGGGGTTCTACTGGCAACTAGTGGGTAGGGAACAAGTGATGACGCTAAACATTCTATGATGCAGGATCAGCCCCACAACCAAAAAATCATCCTGCCCAAAATGTCAACAGCGCTGAGGTTGAGAAACCCTCCCCTAGAGAGAGTGACCTTGTTCACCTTCCATCTACGCAGCTCACACTTAAGTGTGGAACTGTTCATTGTTTTGCCTGTGTAGACACAGGTCCCACCAGGTCAGAGGGTGGAGTCACTGGGGGTGAGGTGGGAGACATCTGGAAGAGCTGGGTCCTGCAGCTGATCGTGGAGACAGATGCTGTCCCTCTGGCTGTGCCCCCCTCCCTCTCTGCTCGTCTGACAGGATGACTTTTCTGAAGAGAGGACTCATTTTTCAAGGGCACCGCACGTACTGACGTGTCTGCTGGGACCACAAACTCGCTCTCCAAGGTCATCTGTAGGAGCCATATCCATGACTTTGTGGCTCGCAACAGGGACTTTCCCTTTCTACCTGGGCTTGGGAAGAAGGAGAGAAAGCAGACCACCTGGACTTGCTGTCCTCTTACCTCTTTCCTTTCCATCCTTACTTTCAGTCTTACCCTTTTTCTTCCTCTTTATCCATCTTCTGTTCCAACTCCTTCTGGCCTAGGCCCTCGCCAAGTGTCCTCTTGAATTTCTTGATGCCTCTCTCCTGCCCCAACCTGGATGTTGTACAGATCGAAACAAAGATTTCATCCTTTCTCCTTGGAGCCTAGACCCCACGTAGACAATTACCACCAGCCTCACTCCCAGCACTTTGGTGTATTGTGTCAACTTGTTGAGATCCTACTGACATTGGCTAATGGCCCAGGGTCCCCAGAGCATACGCCCAGGGTGGCTACACGGTGCTGACACTTTCCTTCGCCACTCCACCTGTTGACAAAGAAATGGACTCAAGGAACTGCTTAAGGAGTCTGGTAGAACAGCAGCTATAAATGTGAGGTATGTGGATCAATGCTTATACTATTTACTGGCGTGTGTTACTCGGGCAGTGAGAACATGAGCATTTGTCACATGGAGTGGCAAGGGGCCGAGTGGAGGGGAATATTTTCCCTCCATCTTTGTGAATTACAAAGCCCTCTTCCCCCAAAGGTAAGCTTGGGTGGAGAAGCTGGAAGAATTGGGGTTCACACAGCTCTGGGCCCACTCATTCTTTCTCACGTTTTATTCTGGTCAGGGTTATGATTCCACAGAGGAAGTAGAAAGCACCAGGAGAAGGAAGTGGGAAGAGGGTACTTCCGGGAGTCTTTTCATGCAATCCAGGCAATAACGAGTCTCTTCCAACCCAATAGTGGATATTCAGGTGAGAGAACCCAGGGACAGAATCAGGAGAAACCCCCTTGTCCCTTCCTCTCTCTGTCTCCTCCACCCTGTCCTTCCTTCCTCCCTGTGAGGTGCACCACCCTTTCCCCCTCACCTGTCTTCTCTCAAGTTCCACTTATGGAGCCTCAATTGTGTGTGTGTAAAAGCAAAGGGTTCCCTGGAAGATAAACAGTCATTCTCCCCAAGACATGCCTGTGTGTCCAAACCACAGAGCTGTGAGGGGAATAATGACATTAAATTAAATGGAGCGAAAGGTAGCTAAATTATAGCATGTAGATGCCATATTGGCTGACAAAATACCTTCATGTTTAATTACCAAAACATTCTATCAAGTATCCTTGTTAGTCCTGAATTACAAATAAGGAAACTGAGGATCAGATAAGACAAACCACTTGCTTGAAGTTCCACCACTGGTGAGTGACAGAGGTTCTTTTGACTGCAAAGCAGAAGATCTTTTTGCCACACACAGAGTTGGCAAGAGCAGAGAACGAGTTTTGTCCGAACACTGGGACTAGAAAGCTACCATGAGTGGGGCAGGAATATAGCTCTGGGGTTCCCAAGGGCGCAGACCAATAGCTCGAGAAGACGGGGAGGGAGCAGGACAGTTAAAGAGGGTGGAGAGGCAGGGGTAGCCGGGGGGAGATGGGCATGAGGAGTACAGGGGCTTCAGGGACAAAGATGTGCAGACCCAAGGGGGCTGCCAGGAAAGAGCATCTTGGAGAGGAAAGGGCCAGAGAGATGCCTTCATCTGCTCCCTCCTTGTGCCTCTCTCCCTGTCTCTGCCTCCATTTCTGTCATCTGTCCCTCTGAGACCTGGTCCTGAGCCCTTCCCACCCCTTATACACACACTGTAGGAGACTTACTAGGGAGCTGGGAAGCTCCCAAGAGGCATGACAATACCTGGTCAAAGGCTCTGGCCCCAGAGCTCACTCTTTCTCCCATCACTCACTCCCGCTTCTCTGGACTCCAGCCCAACTGTGGTGTGACCACAGGGGACCTCAACTGCAAGGACCACAGAATTCTATGGGTCATCTGGTCAACCCTTAGGACCCAGTAGAGGAAACAGACCCAGGGAGTGTGTGTGGTTTGCCCAAGGACACCTACTGGTGAAGAGCTGGGGTGGGGTGTTGGCATACTGGTCTCTTGAGCCAAGCAAGACTCTTGCCCCATTGCAAATGCAGAGCCAGGAGGACACTGGCAGCACCAGGGACAGACCAGCAGGCCCATAGCCTGAGACACGGCCTGCTTCTTCCAGAGTCAGTCCCGGCCACTTGGTCTCCAGGGGTTTGCCTCCCCTCCCTGGTTTACTGTTAAAATGCATCTCAGTTCCGCGCTTTTGCTACGGTAAATATCTAATAACCATTTCGGACTCTGTAACTTGCCTCACAAAATAATGCCTGGACATGGTGCTTATTTAGCTTGGTGCTGTGAGATAAAGACTCAGAAGAGGTCTGTAAACAACTGTCCCATCTCAAGTGCTGTTGGCTGTGGTCCAGAGAGGAGGGTGGCCCACCGACCGGCACCTGCGACCGATCCTTATTCTAGATGTGGGGATATCGGTGTGTTTTTTTAACTTGTTTCAGCCGGCTTCTCCTTCACAAAAGCTGCTGAGATAATGAGTGTGTGTGTGCGTGTGAGACAGAGAGAGACAGAGAGAAGAGCTTAAATATTTACAGATTAAAGCAAATCTTTGAGTGAGTATTAATATAAAAATGTATATGTCACAAATCACCTTGCCGGTGAGCATGTAGGTGCATATACATACATGTGTTCAATCATGAGAGTGGGTCCATGTTTTTAATAGTCCCCAAAAAGATTCCCACAAAGGAGAGGACAGCTGGAATGATTGGTCATAATGATCACATCAGGTTTACCGTTTACAAATTGCTCTCATATTCATTATCTCTGTTAATCCCCACCATTTAGCTATTTTCATGCCCATTTTACAAATGTGCATACTGGGTGGCAGAGAGCCCAGAGGATGGACTGAAGTTCAAATGCTGCTAAGTGACCAGCTTGAGTTCCTGACTCTGTAAAGCATAGAGGCTAAAGACACCAGATTCAGAAACATTAGCGGCGATGTCAGATTCGAATCCAGACTTCCACACTTACTAGCTACGAGGTTTTAAGCAGGGAATTATCTTGCCAAATTCATGATTTTCTCACCTGCAAAATGGGGATTGTCTCCCTGCCTATCTCATGGGGAGACTGTAAAGGATAAATGGTTGATGTGAGAATGATACAGGTAACATGCGTGAACGTTCCACACCGTGTCTGGCCCATTGCAGGCACCTATAAATGTTTGCTTTTGTTATTATCAGTTGGTCCAGTTTCCATCACCCTGTTTGCTGTCCCAGCAATATGAGAGCCCCTCTCCTTTCTCTGGGTCAACCGTGGTGTCACTTGATCAATATCACTACAACATTTTGCTCACAGGACCCCTTTACAGTGTTAAATATTTCTGAGGACTCCAAAGAGCTTCTATTTATGTAAGTTACGTCTATTCTTATCTACTGAGAAATTTTTAAAATACTATTATAAAATAATGATAACAAACCCATTACAATGAACATAAATACTATTTTTAGGTAAAATAACTGTATTTGACCAAATAAATTTGTAAGAAGAGTGGCCTTCTTTTACATTTTTGGAAATCTCTTTAATGTCTGCCTTATTTGAAGACAGCCGAATTCTCATTTTCTGCATTCAATCTGTTGTGATATCACATGTCAGGCAGCCTCTGGAAAACTCCACTGCACATTCATGAGAGAATGAAAGTGAAAAAGGCAGTTAACATCTTAGTATTATTATAAAAATAATAATAACCTCATGGTCCCCCAGAGGCCACAGACCATGCTTTGAGAACCCCCATGTGAGATGAACTTTTTTTTTTTTTTTTTTTTTTTTTTGCGGTACGTGGGCCTCTCACTGTTGTGGTCCCTCCCGTTGCGGAGCACGGACTCCGGACGCACAGGCTCAGCGGCCATGGCTCACGGGCCCAGCCGCTCCGCGGCAGGTGGGATCTTCCCGGACCGGGGCACGAACCCGTGTCCCCTGCATCGGCAGGCAGACTCTCAACCACTGCACCACCAGGGAAGCCCAGAAATGAACTTTAAGCTCCCTCCCATCCAGGCAGGTGGTGATTCTCTACATCTCTGTGAATATATCTGAGAAATTAAGATTGACTATGACAAAAGCAACCAATTACTTCCTCAGATTTCTCCCTAGGGACATACGCTCACGGACCTAACATTGATAAACTAAGGTTTGGCTACTTCTAAGCTGAGCCATCAATAGTTACCAGCCTCTTCAATGGCATCCACCATTGGTCTTAGATTGAGAGACTGTTGATCGGTAGACACCATATGTTGTGTCACTGAGAATGCACTTCAATGTAAGAAACTGAAAACCAAGATCAAAAATGATTTCAAGCATCAGTGAATTTACCATCTCACATAGCAAGAAGTCCCAAGGTTGAGAAGTTACAGAGTTGGTTGTTTCAGAGGCTCAACAGTCATCACCAATGGCCCAGGTTCTTTCCGTCTCTTTCCTCTACAGGCTGATTATAATCAGCTTTGTCTCCCACATTCATAAGATGGCTGCAGCCATTTCCTCCATCACCTGCAGCTACAACAACATCGTTTCGAGAAAAATCATTGCTTCCTTTGCGTCTCTTTGTATTAGTGGGAAACATTTCTCCCAGACAACTTTCCTTTGACTATTATTGGCCAAAAGGAGGTCACATGCTGTGTTAGTTTCCTAGGGCTGCTGTAAGGAAGTACCACAAACTGGGTGGCTCAGAACAACAGAAATTTACTGTCTCATGGTTCTGGAGCTGAAAGTCAGAAACCAAGGTTTCAGCAGAATTATGCTCCCCCTGAAACCTGCAGGGGAAGGAACCTTCCTTGCTCCTCCAGTTTCTGGCAGCCCCAGTCCTTCCTTGGCTTGTGGCAGTATTACTCCAGTCTTCACATGGTGTTCTCCCTGGGTCGGTTTACGCTGTCTTCCCTCTGTGCTTGTCTGTGCCTGGGTCCAAATTTCCACCTTTTTATAAGGACACCAGTCACATTGGACTAAGGCCCACCATAATGACCTCATCTGAACTTGATCATCTGCAAAGACCCTATTTCCGGGTGCCACATTCACACGTACTGGGTGTTAGGACTTTAACATATCTTTTGCGGGGGAGAGGGACACAATTCAACCCATAGCACCTGCCCTTTCTTGACTTACTGGCAGGGGAAATGAAGTCATTGCTGTTGGCAGTCAGTGGTCCTCAACCAGGGTGTAACAGCTTCACTGGATGGCATGTGGGGGAAGAGTCTTTAGAAGTCCTGACATCTGGGGGTCCCTCTGAGCACACAGTCCCTTGGGTGGGGGAGAGAAATGCTACACATCCTATAATGCAAAGGCCAATAGTGCCCCACCGAGAAACACTGAGGACTAATCCAGGGCATGGCACATGTGGCCTCTGAGAGGAGTGTAAACAGAGCCAAACCAGAGCTCTGGCCGAGACACAAAAAGGGGAATATATTAGGGGAGGCCATTAGCAACGTCTGTTCGCTGTTGCACCGATGTCATTGCACGTGTTATTCCCAGGGCCTCCGAACCAGAACCAGAGTGACAGTTATCTTCCTCTCTTCCTCACGATGGCAGAGAAAAAGAATGGCAGGAATGATTTCGTTATTTGTTTGAAATACTGTTCTCCCCTTCCCCACTATGCCCATGCCCATCTGGCACCGTCAGTTTTAGTAATGTAGATGATTTCAGGGGAAGGAAAGTAGGAGAAAAGAAAAAGAAATCACTTACAGCTTCAAAACAGCCACCACTACCTTTTTTTTTTTTAATTTATTTTTATTTTTCAGACGTTATGCTATGTGTGTTTTGTTTACCAAATCAGGATACCATGTATATTCAAAACCAGGCATACTGCTTTTAGGAGAGCAATGCCTACTGTTCTAATGATACAATCGAAGGGATGCAGAAAACTGTAAATAAAAGTTACTCAGATCTAATTCCCCAATAACAACCATCGTTATCACTCTGTTGAATCTGTCCCGTTTTATTTTTCCTCCCTAAGCATTCTAAAATAAAAGATTTCAGGTTAAACTACCACATATACAGATTTTTTTCACCCTGGTTAATCAGTAACATTTACAAGTTCTACACAAAGGTAATATAAAGAGTGGCTTGGTGGCACATAAAATCTGCCACTAGATTTTCCTAATTTAAGAAGTATAATGATTCGGAACATTAGTGCTCCGGTTGCTAGAAGCAACAGGGCCTCTTCACCCATGCAGAGTGGACTGGGATCTCTTTTGCATCCTGTGATTCTGAGTGGGTTGTGGGGAAGACCCCAGGCCCAGGTGGAGTCAGGTGCTTCCTTCTCCAGGGTCTGCTCTGCTACTATAGACCCTTCCAGTCCCCTCCTGTGAGGCCTCCAGGATGGAAGGGACCCTCAATGGAAGGGTGCCCTCAATGATGCCTGCCACAGAGCCCATCTCACCCGTCTCCTTGCAGTGCCTACCTGCTTCGGCCCCTAGCAGGCAGTAGGTGCCACCGATGGATGGTTACCCACGATGGTGGGTAACCGACCTGGGAGGGCTCCTTCCTTGCACTGGACTGTTTCCTCTTCCATAGAATGGGTCAGGGCAGACGGCTGCTTTCCTTTCCAAGGTCCTCTGCAGCCTTATCAACCTAGTACACCTCTTTGCCTGCAGCTGAAGGCGGAGTGACCCTCAGCACCACCCCTGCTGCTGGCCGGGCTCTGCTCTGAAGGCCCCTGACCACGCGCCTCCACGCCCCTCCTGAGTATGTGCAGAGCCAGGCTTTAGGGCCTCTAGACCTGCTGTGGGAGCACCCCGCTTGCCCATCCCTCAGGGAAACAGAGGGCAATGCTTAGTCCCAGGGAGGACATCCATGGCCCTGGGGCTCCTTGGATGACATCATGGAGACAAACCCTGGCCTTGCCACACCAGCTGGACGTCCGCTTCCCTTGTCTTCCAGCCTCTGTCAACTGCTCGCCACCTCCT
Source organism: Phocoena phocoena (assembly GCF_963924675.1). Taxonomy (NCBI): domain Eukaryota; kingdom Metazoa; phylum Chordata; class Mammalia; order Artiodactyla; family Phocoenidae; genus Phocoena; species Phocoena phocoena. Next base: position 70,930,919 of record NC_089228.1, on the reverse strand, counting down.
GTTCCCTCCACACTCCCTCCACACCGCTGTGCTTGTTCTTGTTGCCTCTGTCTCTCCACAGACCTACTCACCCTCCACGCCTGGCCCCTCCTCCCCAGCCCCGGCCTGCAGCCCCTCCAGCCCTGTGTGAAGGGAAAGGTTAAGTGGAGGCATGCTCGCCTTGTCTGTCGTGATAGAGACGCAGCAACTTGCTCCCCTAATCAATCTGTCAGGCATGATTAGGCTGCGGTGAGACTCAGGCCACGCACAGCCCAGCCTGCCCAACAGGCTGACAGCTTCCAGCACCGCCCGGGCAGGTACACACACACACACACACACACACACACTCAAGCACACATGCACATGTGTGCACACACATTCACACAGATGTGCACACACAGACGCACGCACACGCGTACACACACAGTCTTCTGAGTCTGGGTCTGGGGCCTCACTGGGTGACTGGAGCCCATCCCTTGGGTGACCACCTCTGCCTCTGCTGCCAATCATTTCTTCATTCATTCCACAAGTGTGTACAGAGTGGCTCCTATGTGACAGGTCCTGTCCCAGGAGCCGGGAAGTACCTGCCCTCGGGGAGCCTATGGGCTGGCAGGGAACACAGACGTCACGGGTAAACAATAAACAAGGGGAGATTATATCATGAGCGAAGACGCCGATTGCTTGGAAGAAGGTAAAGGGAATGCTGTCGGGGGGCTGGACAGGTGGTAGGAAGAGCTTCTGAGTCCCCAAATTCTGGGAGCTGTTTACCACTGGGCAGACAGGCTGGGTTCAAGCCACCTCTGCCACTGATGGTGGGACCTTGGGCTTAATTTCCCTGTTCCTCAGTTTCCTCATCTGTAAAATGCGTTATAACACCACTTGCTCCTCATAAGGAGGTTATGAGGGGAGCCAAGCTAATGTATGTGAGCCGCTCAGAGCAGGTCCTGGTGGAGGGGAAGTGCTCAGTGCGGGTTTCCCACCAGGATTGATCCGATTCAGGGGTTGTCCTTACAAGGTGGCTGTTATCTGGAGGACATAGCATTAGCTTAAGATGGCAGAGATGAACAGAATAGGGCCCTGAGGCTGGGGGACACAGGGCAGGTAGGTTGAGAAGCAGGGCGTGAAGGAGCTCAGGCAGGTGGGACCCTGCAAGATGGAAGGCCTAGAGAGGTAAGGCCTGCAGCTAAAAACGTGTCTTACCTACCCACTTCTGATTTGGGCCAGGCCAGGTCTCCAGGCAGAACTGAATTTCATCCTCCAGGAACATATCCTGTACTGAAACCTCTGAAAAAACTTTACGCGAAATAGCACAGAATGGCCCATATAGTTTCTTGTGGGAGTCTGGGAGCATGGGGTCCAGGGCACATCCCCCTTTCTGGCTCTGCCCTGAAGTGCCCCCCTCTTTCCTCCTCTCACCTCTCACTCCTCTTACTACCCGCCCTTCCGCTCCACCTCGTCCAGCACAGAGATCCCTAAAGGTGGCGGAACCACCGCCAGTAAACTCACTGGGTGTGGACACCTATAAATAAGTCAAGTGGAAAGCCCCACAAACAGAATTAGGACAACCTCAGTTAACACAGGCTCTCTGCTCCATGTCAGTCCAGGTCAGGATCCCCACTGCCCAGTTCCCACAGCTGCTCAAAGAGCCCTGGACCTGATCTGGGAATCTCCAACCTAAGGGTTTCTGCAACAGTTTCCCACATCTGGGACCACTGGTGGGAAGGGGAGACACAGCCCTGCCCTCAGGGATCTCCAGTCTGAGGGAGAGAATTTAAACAAGCAAACAAACACAGGACTAAGACACTGGAGAAGAGAATAAGGATTGCTGGATAAGAAGAACTTCCTATGGCTGAGACTCCAAAGTTCCTCCTTCAAGGATCTCACCCCTCCTAGAGGGAGTCGTCAGTGCTAAGAGCAGCTGTCCAGGAAGGAGAACTCCACACATCCTTCAACCTTCGTTTTCACACTGAGCTTCATGCTCTCCAAAAGCTTTTCATGCCCTTTATGTTGTTAGAGCTTAAAACTCCTCACTTTACAGTAGCTTTCCAATCCCTATGAGAAGGGCAGGCTGGGAGTGTCATCCTCATTATGAAAGGAGGGGAAACTGAAGTTTAGGAGTTACACAGATACCCCAGTATCCTGAGCTGCTTGCTCAGAGCTCTAACTGGGATCCTGGATTTTAGCCAAAGGTCTTCCCTTATGCCTGTTTTCTCTAGTGCCTCTAGTGCCTGTTTTCTCCTTTTCAAAATGGAGATAATTGCAGTACCCACACACAGAGGCATTGCGATTTAAGAAGGGCCGAGCACATTATGAGTTCTCAATCTACTGTTACTACTAATAATAATAATTATCATTGTCATTACGTTTATTGGGGGTTCCCTCCAAAGCAGATCCCGAGACATGGATTTGTACGCAAGTAGGTTATTTGAGATGTGAGCCCTGGAGGTGCCGGCAGGGGTGTGGGGAAGTGAGGTGGGGAGGGGGCGGGAGCCACCACTGTGTATGTTAATGAGCAGCTCCCACTGTGGAGAAGTGAGTCTCCATCCCACTGGGGTCCTCCTGGCCACCGTGTAGAACAGCCTCACAGGAGTCCCACCTGAGGGTAAGGACCCCAGGATACTCATCCTCCAGTTCCCACACATCCCTGGACACCGCTGGGCCCATTAACCCCCTGGCGGTTGGGGCCCTCCCTGTGCACAGAGAGGAGAAAGCTCTGAGCCAAGTCAGGGGTGCTTGAGTGGGTCCCCGTGATCATGAGCTGGGACAGTGGGTCGGGGGGGGCGCTGACCACATCTGCCCCCCAGGGAAACGTCCTCCTCCTTACTGGTTACCGCCGTCCTCTGGACAGAATCCTATAGGAACTTCGAGCTGAAGCTCTCATTGGCAGGGATTCCATCTGTTTGGGCCACTGCTGTCTCTCCGGTGCCCAGCTCCTCACGCCGCACACAGGAGGTGCTCAAGAAACATCTCTTGGAACACGAAGGCCCCTGTAACAGCTTTTCACGGCACATTTCACTTCTCTTCTATGCCTCTCGGTACACGGGCACAGCCCTCTAGGCCAGGCCCAGAACCAAGCAGCCCTTGTTCCTAGCACGGCGCCAGAGCATTCCTGGAACCCAGGGCATAATAGAGCTCCGTCTTGAGTAAGGAGTAGAAACCAGAAGCCACATCACCGCACGAGCAGAGGCTGGAGTGGGGAGCGGGGGAGCCGTGGAGAGCCGTCCGCAGAAAGCTGATAGATAAAGATTAAACGTGTCAAACCACCTGGAGAAAAGGTAGAAGTTAATGTCTCATTGCTCATTGGCTCTCATGAGCCAAATTGCCTCAGCAAATTGGCTGGCCTGCGGGATTTCCAAGGCCTCTAGCTTGAGAAAGCTTCTACGGAACCATGTGATACAAAGAAAGGAATTTTTAAGGGAAAAACGGTCCACAGAGGAGGCTTTGTGAGCAACAAATGAGGAGGCCCAGCAGGGACTGTGCACCTCTAGCTGTTATACGGAGTCTGTGAACGCAGCAGAAGGACTGCACAACATGAAGGGGGCGGGAGGTGAAGGGCAGAGGGCTTTCTGTGGCCTTTAGTCTAGCGGGAGCTTGACGGGGGGGGAAAGAAGGTGGAAGGAGGGGAGGGGAGCAACCACAGGAGCGGGGAGGCCCCCTTGGATGCCCTTTCTGCGGTTCTATTTCCTCCAGACTAGGCCAACTTTACAGTAGTGGCTGACTCCCAGCAGGATATGAGTTTAAAATGTATCAGTCAGTCACTGCCGCAGTGATACTGTGGACAAGCCACCCCAAAATTTAGTTGCCTGAAACAACACTTGTTTATTTTCACATTTGGTTTTTTGCTTCCCAAAGTCTGTCACACCACTCCCATCAAGATATGGGGTCTATGTCCTCTCCCCTCAAATTTGAGCTGAACTCGGTGATAGCCTATAATCAACTCTGAAATGGTCTATCTCTAGACTTTTGTTATGTAAATAATAAATATTGTTGTTCGTTTGTTTTTGCAGTACGCAGGCCTCTCACTGTTGTGGCCTCTCCCGTTGTGGTTGTGGAGCCCAGGCTCCGGATGCGCAGGCTCAGCGGCCATGGCTCACGGGCCCAGTCGCTCCGCGGCATGTGGGATCTTCCCGGACCGGGGCACGAACCCGTGTTCCCTGCATCGGCAGGCGGACTCCCAACCACTGCACCACCAGGGAAGCCCAGAAATATTGTTTTAATTAGATACTCTGTTACTGACAGCTCAGAGCATCCTAATGGATGCAAAGGTACTACAAATCACATCCAACACCAGAGAGAGACTTTTAGCTAGTGGTGGCATCTTTCCCTCGGGGCCCTATGTGCTTCCACAGGCCAAACTGTGGATCTAGTAGAAATCGTTGTTTTCTGTCACTACCAGTCCTTAAGTGGCTCGCCCTCTCCCCGACTCCATTTCCATCTCCAACCAACTAGAATAGCCTCAGATCCTCTCTTACTTTGGCTTGCATGTCTGTCCCCACACTTAGGACCTGTAGTTCCACCAGTGTCCCCTGTCCCAAATCCTGCAGGGCTGTCTGATTCAGGGATTCAGGGAGGATCATGGTTCTGCTCTCTAGCCCTCAGGAAACCAACAAGCCAGTTGGCCCTGCTGTTCTGATCTCCCTCCACAGGCAGGCATATGCCTCAGCTCCTAAGGTTAAGAGAAGCCTCAATTTCAGCCGAATGGTTTTACATGCAAAATACACAGGGATTTGGGGAATTACTCATCATAGTGTAGCTGTGGGGACAGGGGTCTGGAGCCAGGGGGAGGAGAGGTCAAAGGCTTTGGACTCTTGGATTCTGCAGGGGGATGCATCCAGGAGATCCCTAGTGCTGGAGGAGAAGAGGTGACCAAAACAAGTGTCACCTGTTTACCTGTGGCACCAATAGATTTTCTATCCTTCTCTGTGTATTTATATCTTGTAGGCATGGAACACTGTCACTCTCTCTCTGCTTCTAGGTGCCTGTCTCTCTCTGTCTTCACCTCTGTGTGTACCTGTCTGTCTGTCCGTCTTTCCCTTAGTGGTTGCCGCTGTGTGTGGCTCTCTTGGTGCCTTGTCCGTCTTAGTCTTTTTCTTCCACGTGCACAGAATGCTCAGTGAACACGAGCCAGATATTTGCTGATGTTCTGGGAGTACGTGTTGGTCTATACCAGGTCTTCATAAAGTCCTCCTTCAGTTTTTAAACTCAAACATTTTAGGTCCAGGGGTGATAAACAACTGCAAACGGCCTTTGAAGCAGATGGAATTTTTTTCTCATAGCCTATCAGTACTTCTGCTCCACTGGCCATTGCAAAACACAGATCCTCTTCCCTTTCAGAGTAACGTTTTTTTCAGTTGTGGCAGAGGTTGAAATTGTGTGACGTCATCTTCCTTAACTTCGACAAACTCTACGTTTGCTTGCGGGCTGCGTGAGGACTTTGGAAAACTATGCATTGCCTGGTCACTAAAGGGAAGACCCTACCTCCACTTCCCAGCCCTTCCCAGCGCCCCCCCCACCGCAGGGGCCAGGCCTGGGACAGAGTGCTGAGGTGTCTGGCTCCCACCTACGCTTCCTGGGAGAAGGTAAATGAGGAAGGGCTCACGTCCTCAGACAGCCGCCCCATCGCCTGATTGGCAGTCGTCCCCCACATCCATTTGCCTCCACTTTCCCATCTGGGAGCCCAGCTGTCATCTTCTTAAACATTCCGATGACTAATGTGGGAAGAGAATTCTCCGTGAACTCAGAGGGGGCAGGAAACTTTTGAGCTTGGCCCCCTCCCCGTTCCCTGCCAGGGGGATGACATTTTCTCGAGGCAGAAGAGCTTGCCAACATCTGCATCCTGGCTTTCCTCGGCTCCGTTTCTGCTTGCTTAATCGAGCTGGAATATTTCAGCTGAACCCATGGGGTTCCAGGCTCTGTACCTGGGGACAGTCGCTGACACCTGGAAGTGAGTGGGAAGTGACGAAAGCACACTTCTCCCTGGCTGGCAGAGCAAATCTAGATTTGAAGGTCTTTGGGATTTGGCTTGGGGTGCTCAAGAGTTAGGAATATGGAAGGTTGAGAAAGCTCCCTGAACAAAGGGGAAAGTGGGCAACTCCTCTCTTGCTTTCCTTCCCTCCCCCCTTTTCTCATGTGGGAGGGTTGGAAAGGGACAGGTGAGGAAGTTGGGCTTATAAAATCGGTGGAAGCTCCCTTCTCTCAGTTGAGCTTAAGTGGAGGCACTGTTTGGCCTCCGTGTAGCACAGAGTCCTCCAGGGTCAGGGGATCTGGTTCCATCGGCCGAAATGGTTCTGCCTTGATATACATTATATACAGGACTCCCAGACATGGGGAAGGGGGAGGGGAGAGGCCAAAGGAGCCTGGTCTCTGTAGCTATAACTGGTTCTCAGAGGTCCCCAGTGCTGTCTCCTTAATGCCATTGGGTCTTTTGTCCAACCCTCTAATGTTACCCTGAGGGAAACAGGCCTGAAGTAAAAAGAAAAAACAGTGGACTTCCCTCGCCATCCAGGGGTTGAGACTCTGCGCTCCCAATACAGGAGGCATGGGCTCCATCCCAGGTCGGGGAACTAAGATCCCATAGGCCACACAGTGTGACCAAAAAAAAAAAGAAGAAAAAGAAACAGATCCAGAGAGATTCAGAAACTTACGCAAGCAAGTTCATGGGAGAACTAGTCTTCTAGGCTTGCTGTCTCTGACTCCAAACCCTCACTCTCTAAATCCAGGCTTCTCATCTCTGGCTGCACTTTAGAATTTAAAATTACCCATGCCAGGGTACTGAATCCCAGACTAATTAAGTCAGACCCTCTGAAGGTGGAGTCTGGGTCTTGGTAACTTTTTAAAGTTTATTTATTGAAATATAAAATTCTTCTAGAAAAGAACATTCTTCTAGAAAAGTGTGCAAATCCTAAATGTACACATTCGATGGGTGTTCACAAACTGAATGCACACATGTAACTGATGTCCAACTCAGGAAACAGAGCCTTGCTGGCCACCTGGAATCCCCCTCACACCCGCTCCCAGTCTCCACCTAAAGTTAACCGACATCCCCACTTAGGTTAGATTTAGGTTAGTTGGTTATTTAGTTTAGGTTAGTTTTGCCTGCATGTGAACTTCGTACAAATGGAATTTGAAAAGTAGGTACTTTTTGTGTGTCTGGCCTCATTTATGCACATTATGTTTGTGGGAGCTATCCCGATTGTTGCTTGTAATGGTGTCTGTTTATTCTCAAAGTGCTCTAGAATCTCATTGTATGAACACGCCACCCTTTATTTCTCCGTTCTCTGGTTGACGAGCGTACGAATCGCTTCTGGTTTGGTCTACTACGAAGAACGCTGCTAGGAACACTCACGTGCGTGTTTTGGTAGCTACGTGCATGCCCTTCCGTGTATACATGCCGAGGAAAATGCTGGAGCGGGGGTATGTGTGTATTTAGTTTAGATACTGCCGAGCAGTTTTCTGCTGTGTGATTGTAAAATTTACACTCCCGCCAGCAATGCATGAGCATTTTGGTTTCTCCACAGCCCAGCCAGGGCTTGGTATCATCTGTAAGCTTCATTTTAGCCAGCTGTGATGACCAGTGAAGCTGAGACCCTGGACGTGTTTACTGGCCACTTAGGTAGCTCCTTCTGTGAAATGCTCCCCTGGTGATACTAGTACATAACCAGGGTTGAGAACTTCTGTGGCTTAGCCATGACAGTAGCTTTGGGAGACAGAGTTGGGGAAGCCAGGGTAGACTCTGTGTGTGTGTGTGTGTGTGTGTGTGTAGGTGCAACAAGGGCACCTACAGGAGCCATTACCCTGGAGTCCAGGGTGCCCCCCGGAACAACTGAGCTGGAATCTTCTGGAAGGCACACTTATCAAGACAAAGTAAGAAACTCTCGTGAAAGGAGCATCAATGTGCTGCAGCAGTGGCCAGGGCAGCAGGTGGCCAGAGACCCGAGAAGCTGACCCCAGGAGCTGCCTGCTGTCTGGAAGGCTCCCTCTGATTTAACACCCTTTGAATTAAAGGGCTCGCAGCAGGCCCAGCCCCACTGGAGCCGTCTTTATTAGGAACAAAATAAGGGAAGGTCACCGAGCCACATAAACCAGAAAAAGTGACATCAGGTATCGACTGTAAGAGAGGGGGGTTAATGATGGTTTGTTGACAGGAAGGCAGGAGCTGGCCCCAGACACCCTCCCCCACCACGTGGAGACTTGGGAGCAAACATTTCATTTTGACATCTGCCAGCAGAGCCCAGATAATCAGATTTCCCTGGGAGGACGAGGCAGAGGCATCAATAAAAAGGGCAGATTTATCCTCCCGGCACCCTGAACTAAGCGTGTGCTGGGCTGGTCCTCCAATCACAGCGAGACCCAGACATTGTCGCCATCACCTTCACCATCCCCAGTGCCCCCTTGGGTTGTTCAGCACAGTGGGTCAGGTGGCACCCCCCGGACCCCCGCACTCCTTGGCTCACCTGGGAGCTGCAGGGTCCCACCGAGGCAGCAGCTTCTCAAGGCCATCTGTCTCCACTCAGCCACCCTTGGGTCCCTCATGCTAAGACACACTTGAGTAAGGAACCATCAAGGGACAAACTCCAGGCCGGGTAGTAGTTGCCAGTTTAGAGTTGAATCCAGGACCCAGTGTCAGAGGCACCTAAGGGCTCCCTAGACACTGCCTTCTCTTCCTGGACTCCCTAGAAAAACCTGTATTTTCTCCCTAGTTTCTCTCTGTAGCCAAACTGCAGTAAAAGCAGAGGACTTCTTTACTTTGACCATTTTAAAAACAGTTGTTGTATCCGGTTGTCTAGCTAGAAATGTTAAGGATCATCTTGTTCTTCCCTCTCATTTTATATACCACCACCACCACCATCGTTATCATCCTATTTATTGAGAACTTACTACGTGCCAGGCACCGTTCTAAGTGCGCTCCGTGTTTGAGCTTATTTTATTCTCACAACAATCCAATGAAACAGGTGCTCTCATCACTGCCCTTATGCAGGTAAGAAAACTGAGGCAGAGAGATTACGAAATTTGTCCATAGTCGCACAGCCCCACTACATTATATTTCTTTATTATAAATAAATTGAGACTCAGAAAAGTAAAATAATATTCCCACCATAATTTATTGAGTGTACATGTTGTGTCAGAGGCTTTACAGATCTTATTCTTAAGTCTTATAAAACCCCTGTCGACTGGTATATTAGTCTGCCGTAACAAAGTACCACAAACTGGGCAGCTTAAACAAGAAAAACGTATTGTCTTACCATTCTGGAGGCCAGAAGTCCGAGGTCAAGGTGTCGGCAGGGCCATGCTCCCTCGGAAGGGGCTAGAGACGGGTATGGTCCAGGCCTCTCTCCTAGCATCTGGTGGTTCCTTAGCTTATGAAGCATATGACTCCAGTCTTCACATGATGTCCTCCCTGTGTACAGCTCTCTGTGTCCAAATTTCCCCTTTTTACAAGGACATTCATTATACTGGATTAGGGCCCACCCTAATGACCTCATCCTAACTTGACCACATCTGCAAAGACCTCATCAATAAATAAAGTCACATTCACAGATACTTGGGGTTAGTATCTGTGATACTTAACATCTTTCTGGGCACCCAGGTGGGTATTCTCTTTACCCAACGAGGAAAGCAAGGCTTGGAGAAGTTAAGTGATTTGGCCATATACCCGGGCAGTAAAGCCAGTCTGTGGAGGTGCCTGGACTCTAGCCCAAGGGTGAACATGGGACTCACCTGGGGATCTTTCATAAACACTGCTGCCTGTCCCATCTGAAAAGATTTCATTCGTCCCCAGGTGATTCTCTAGGTGGCCAAGGTTGAGGACCTCAGGGTTCGAGCCTGGGCAGTTGACCACATTGGCCGTGCCTGTTTCCTGTGCTGTCAGAGCTGAGCAGACTGCAGCCCTCTGGTACCACCACCGGTGCTCTGCCCCCGGATTCCCCATTCTGCACGATGCACAAGAGAAGCCACTGTAATGAGAAGCCCATGCACCGCATGGAAGAGGTGGCCTCTGCTCACCGCAACTAGAGAAAGCCCGTGTGCAGCAACAAATAAATAAATAAATTTATTTAAAAAGTCAATCAATGTAATTCATATATTAATAGAATAAAGGAGGTATTGGCAGATGCAGACAAAGCATTTGACAAAATGCAATGCCCAATTATATAAAAAACTCAGTGAATTAACAGTAGAGGGGAACTTTCTCAATTTGACTCAAACTGTCTACAAAAATCTTAGAGCAAACATCATACTTAATTAAAGATTTAAAGTTTTCTCTCCTGTTAAGAAGAGTCTGAATTTTACCCTTCTTGCAGACTAACAAGTTAGCCTACTGTAGCTTCATGGATATTGTATTAGTTGACTCGGTGCCTTAGAAAAATACCAGATTGGTATTTTATTCATAAATAAACAGAAAGTTATTTTCTCATAGTTCTGAAGGCTGGAAAGTGCAAGCTCAAGTTTCCATCAGGATTCAGTTTCCGGTGAGAGCTGTCTTCCTGGCTTATAGACAGTGCTTCGTCCTTATGTGGCCTTTCCTTTGAGCATGGCAGAGAGACAGAGACAGAGATAGAGAGACAGGGAGAGACAGAGAGAGAGACACACACAGACAGAGAGAGACAGAGAAAGAGAGCAGGTTTTCTGGTGTTTCTTCTTATAAGGACTCCAGTTTTACTGAATCAGGTCCCTATCCTTACGATTTCATTTAACCTTGATTATCTCCTTATAGACTCTATCTCTAAATATAGTCACATTGGGGGGTTAGTGCTTCAACATACAAATTTTGGCAGCAGGGACACTATTCCGTCCATAGCAGATGCTGACAGGAGACATGAGACTCCTGGGTCAGAGACAAAAGACAATTACTCAAAGTCCAGCAGGTAGCATAAGCTTCATGTTCTCATCATTCCTCCTCAAGTCCTAGTGGGCTTAAATTGATGCTCCACACCAAGTGGGTTTGTGTCATGGAGGAGGAACCCCAAACCTAGGGAACCTCAATCTTTCATAAGTGACTGCAAGAAAACCTGCCCAGCGTTTGCCCTGGAGTGACTAGCAAACAAATTGGACAGCAAATAAATTGTCCCTCTTCTCCAGAGGGATACACTGTCTCTGTCTTCCTAGGCTGTTTGCTGTACCCACATTCTTGAAAAGATAATCCAGAGGCTAGTGCCTCTGCCATAAGCATTTCTCTTACAGAAGAGAAATCTCTTGCATGAATTCGAGAGATCCATGGAGAATTATTTCCCAACATTCCTAAGATGGAGAACAAGGCAAGGATGTCCACTCTCACCAATTTAATTCAACAATGTACTGGACATGGCGGCCAACACAGGAGTGCAAGAAAAGCAGAGACTGCAAAGGAAGAAGTAAAATTGTATTTGTAGATGAGCTGATTGTTTACATAGAACATGCTAAGGAATTAGGGCTTTTGCAACGAAACAACTACGAGAACTAATGAGTGAATTTAGGAAGATCACAGGATATAAGGTCAAATAAAAAAAGCAATTGGATTTCTACATACTAGTGACAAGCAATTCTTGAAATTCTACTTACAATAGCAGCAAATCATAAAATGCTTAGGAATAAATTCAAGAAAATAAATGCAAGACTAAAAATATAAAACATGTTGAAAGAAAATAAAGAAGATCTAGGGAGGGTGGTGGTGGTGGTGTGATGAATTGGGAGATTGGGATTGACATATATACACTAATATGTATAAAATGGATGACTAATAAAAACCTGCCATATATACACAAAATCTATGTTAAAAAAAACCTGAGTCAGAATAAATGGGAAGATTTATAAAGGGGAGGTGCAATACTTCTGCTACATTGGTTTAAAGATGGTGAAATAAATGAGCTAAACCATTAAAAAAAAAAAAGAAGAAGATCTAAATAACTAGAGTGATAGCCCATGTTCATGAATTGGGAGACTCAAAACTGATGACAAGTCTTCCCAAATTAGTTTCTCCTCTTAGATTCACTGAAATCCCAATCATAATTCCAACAGATTTTTTTTTAAAAGAAATTGACATGCTAATTTTGAATTTTATATGAAAATGCAAAGGACTTAGAATATCCAAAGCAACCCTTTAAAAAAGAATAAAGTTGGAGGGCTTATGCTATTTGTCTCCAAGACTTATTATAAAAGCTACATTAGTCCAAACTGTATGAACTGACCTAAGGATCTCCCAGTAGATCAGTGGGACAGAATAGAGAGTCTGCAAATAGACTCATATATCTATAAACATTTGATTTTCCCCAAAGGCACCAAGTCATTGTAATGGAGAAAAGGAAACTCTTTCCAGCAAATGACGCTGGAAAAACTGGATACTAACATGGAAAATCGAATTTAGGCCCTTGCCTTACACATATACAAAAATTAATCTGATATGGATCATAAATTCTAGAAGCTTCTAGAAGAAACTGAAAATATCTTTGTGACTTGGGAGTAGCCAGGATTTCCTAGACAGAATTAAGGAAGACAATAACCATAAAAGAAAACATGGTTAAATCAGACTTCATAAACATTTAAAACTTCTGCTCATCAAAAAGCACTATTGAGAAAACAAATAGGCAAGTCACAGATTGAGAAAAAGATCTGCAAAACATATATCTGACAAAGGACTAGTGTCCAGAATATATACATTACTCCGGCAACTCAATAATAAAAAGACAGACAATTCAATGAAAATGGGCAAAGATTTGCATAGGTATTTAACAAAGGAAGGTTAATGAATGGCCAATAATCATATGAAAAAAGATGCTCAACCTCATTAGTCATTCAGGAAATGTAAATTAGAGCTACATGATATACTACTGCACACCCATTTGAATGGCTAAAATTAAAATGACTGACAGCACCACTGTTGATGAGGATGTGGAACTGGGATTCTCAGATGTTGCTGATGGGAATGTAAAAAGGTACAATTACTTAGGAAAGTTCCGGCAGTTTTTCACAAAACTAAACATACATCTAACCCATGACTCAGTAATTTCATCCCTGGATATTTACCCAAATGAAATGAAAGCATCTGTTCAGAAGAAGTATTGTATAGAATGTTCATATAAGTTTGTTAATAATTTCCCAAAACTGCAAACAGACTAAGTGCCCATCAGCAGGAGAATGGGTAATCAAAACCTGAGATACTCATTCAATGAACTACAACTCAGCCATCAAAAGGAATAATTGACTGGCTCACACAGCATGGATGAGGCTTTAAAACATGCTACGTGAAAGAAGCGTTGTGCAAGAAGGTATGTACTGTATGCTCATGCTTCCATAGGTAAAATCTCAGAACTGGAAAACGATTCTGTGGTAAAAAAAAAAAAAAAAAAAATCAGAGCAGTGCTTACCTTTTGCAGGGAATGGGGGTGGTGCAGAGATTGACTGGAAGAGATATGAGGGGACTTTCTGGAGTGATGGTTTGGGTTATACAGACGTGTGCATTTGTCAAAACTCATCAAATGGTATATTTAACATCAATGCATTCACTATATGTAAATATCACCCCCCAAAAAGAATACAAATACTAAACTCTAGTTAGTGATATGTATACTAAAGTAATTAAAGGTGAATTACACTGATACCTGTAATAGACTTTAAAATGCATCAAAAATAAGATTTATTAATGGATGGATAGATGATAGATATATGACAAAGCAAATATTCTAAAATGTTGATTGTAGAATATAGGTGATAATTATACAGTATTCATTGAAAAATTATTTATTTGGATTTCCCTGGTGGCGCAGTGGTTGAGGATCCGCCTGCCAGTGCAAGGGACACGGGTTTGAGCCCTGCTCTGGGAAGATCCCACATGCCGCAGAGCAACGAAGCCCATGTGCCACAACTACTGAGCCTGCGCTCTAGAGCCTGCGAGCCACAACTACTGAAACCGGCACACCTAGAGCCTGTGCTCCGCAGCAAGAGAAGCCACCGCAATGAGAACACGTGTACCGCAATGAAGAGTAGACTCCACTCGCTGCAACTAGAGAAAGCCCGTTCGCAGCAACGAAGACCCAATGCGGCCAAAAAAAAAAAAATTATCTTTTTTCTTTTTGGTCTGTTTGAAAATTTTCATTAAAAACTGTTGGAAAATTATAAAGAAAATATTGTTGGAAAGTATTTGTATACACCCCAAAATTTATGAGAAATAAGATTTTTCCTTATAATGATAAATAAATACCAGCATGCTTAGGTTTTAAGTGACAGTTTTGCAGCAAAAGTCTGCCCCAAAGAACAGAGGTGGCATGCATTAATTAAAGAACTTTCATATGAACATATAACCTCAAGGCTAAGCTTTCCAGTTTTTAGTATGATGTTCTGTCTTCCTCAAGTCATTAGTGGGATTGAGAATGTGATCGTGTCCTCACACGTCTGTTTGCATTTCACAGCTGCTAGTCAGGCTCGGTCAACACTTTCACGTGTTAATAATTGTAATCAACCCATATGTTCACTTAAGACAAACAAATGATTACCCTTTGGGCAAGAAATACCTTGAGTCCTAATTTGCTAATTATTAGTTCTTATGAACAGTAGCCAGTTATTCTGTTTTTCTCCCCAAACATGTAGAACCTTTACCCTTTCCTGGAAGATTGGTCTGGGAACTTCATTTGACTCCCCACCTGGTTTGTAAATGCTCAATTAAAAGAAACATGTGATGGGTATTTTACACACACACACACACACACACACACACACACACACACGTTAATGGGAAGAGGGGAGGCATTTTACTTTAGTGCAAATATTACAGTTTAGATTACAACCCAAGGCCTTCAAATGCATATTAAAATGAAAGTCACAATACGCATGCTACAGCCATGCCAAGTGGTGAAAGGGATGCCCAACCGCATTTGAGGATTTGATGCATCCATTCAGCTATGCCTGGGCCCTGTCCTCAGGAGCTCTGTCCCTCCAAGTCCAAGTTAGAAGACACATATCCTTCACCAACTTTGTAACTGGAATGGGGACCCCTAATCAAAGATGTCCATGTATCTCACCTAAAGTGGAATAAAGACTAGTGGAAACTCGCTGAAACCCCTCTTCTCGGCGGACTTCCTGGAAGAGGTGAGCTCCGAGATTAGCTGAGGATGACAGAGAAAGAAAGTGTTCCAGGAGCAGTGGGTGAACAAGAGTAGAGGGAGAGGACCCACCTTGCTGACTACCATGCACACCAGCTCACTGCAAGTTCCCAATTCCGTGACGTCCCTCTTCACAGCCAGGTCTTCACATTGAGGGCCTCTGGAGTGAGCAGCGGGCAACCTTAATAAAGCTATATGGTCCAGGCCACAGGTGCCAGCTCCTTGGTCAGAGCACCTGCTTCCCTGGAAGACAGCCAACTCCCTCTCTTTTGCATCACACCTCTCTCGCGGGTGCTCTGCAAGCCAGCATTGCTCAGTTTCAGTGTCTGTAGGCTGTGACCGTGGGGATAGTATCTGTTCGCCCATTTCTCTAATATGTTCCCTTTGTCCTTTATGCCTGGATAAATTCTGAACAAGGAACTTTTAATCCAGAGAGATGTTTAAAGAACGAGAAGGAAGATGGGAACCAGGAGGCAGGGGCCCATAATGGGCAGGAAAAGACAGTTCTTTAGGATTCTTTAGGGTGACCAGCTCATCCTCGTTTGCCTAGGCTTTGCCAGTTTTAGCCCGGAAAGTACCACATCCCAGGAAGCTCCCTCCCTTACCTCAGTCCCAAGTAAATTGGGATAATTGGTCACCCTACAGCTCTCCTGAGTCCTCCGGGGGGCTAGGACATTACTGATCCCTTACTTCCGAGATGAGGCAGACCTATGCCCCCAGCCTGAGGAATCCCAGAGGAAGCAGGGGTGGTAGAGCTGACATTCTCTCTCCCAGGATGGGTGGGAGCCTGTCTGAAGGAGCCAGAAATCTCTGGCTAAGAGCTGCTTTGCTCCTACTCCCTTCCCACCCCCCAGACTGTTCTGGAGACTGAGGAAGAGGTGATGATGGACACTGTCCCCTCTCTGCTAGCCCTGCAACAGAGGAATGGGAGAAGCCACAGTGCCACCCGAGCCTGGGTTGCTCAGCACCCTGGGCAGTTGTTCAGTGAAAAGGGGCTGCCATTGCAGCCAGCCTCAAAGACTGGCCCTAAGTGCCCAGCAGCCAGCCTCATAGCTCCTCAGGGTCCCTGGCAGGAGTGTGACAGTCCACGTTGGGCCCGCCTCTCTGGCTTCTAGTCTGACCACTGCAGCAGCCTGGATCAGAGCTACAAGGCACAGCCCACCTTGTGGCTGGCGTGCAGGAGGGAGGGCTTGCACACTCTGACAGGCACAGCTCGCAGGCCCTCTACCTGCAGACTGGCGGGGTGGGGCCCCAGCCCTTTCCATCACGGCTTCCATCACCTCCAGACACTCACCATGTTTCTTGGTGCAGGACAGTGGGTGGCCTTGAGCCAGTGTCCCAGGCTTGCCTTGTGTCAGCAACACCATCTGGAAAATGGATTTGTCACCTCATAATAAAGGGCTCAAGGTTGATGTAAACCATTACATTTAGAATTGATAAACAAGGTCCTACTGTAGAGCACAGGGAACTATATCCAATCTCCTGGGATAAACCATAATGGAAAAGAATATTTTAAAAAAGAATGTATATACGTGTATAACTGAGTCACTTTGCTGTACAGCAGAGATGAACATAACATTGTAAATCAACTATACTTCAATCAAAAAAATTTTTAAGAAAAGAAATGAACTCATTGAGGGGAACTTCCGGCTGTGGGAGTTGAGATGTGAAGCTGTGTAAGAGGCCCAGGGAGACAGTGCTGGCTGATGGTTCTGGGCGGGTTTACAAATGGCAACATTTGGTTACGGATGGTCACTCAACTGACATCCCAGTAACCGGGCGCACAAAACATGCAGCAAACGGCAGGGAAGTGGAATTTACCTTTAGCGATCAACACAGAAGTTCCCAGGAAGGGGAATGGATCAAAATCAAGAGGCAGGGATTGAGATTTTGTTAAACAACTACTCCAGTGCCTGGTACCAAGCAGGGCCGCGATAAAAGGATGTGACTATTGTTACTCCAGAGAGAGTCTGAGGGGCAGAGATTGGCACGCGAGTCACAGAGGCAGGGAGGAAAGAGGGACTGGCAGGAATGGCCACAGAGACGGGAACCGCAAGGGGTCGTAGGTGACCATCCCACAGTCCTGCCCACCAGCATGTTAGAGGGCATGAGAGTTAAAGGTTTCCACGGTCCTTCTCTGGAATGCAGGTTGCTAGGAAAAGAGGAATAGAAGGCCCAGTTTACAGATGAAGATATCAGTCAAGCTTGGAGCTGGGATTTATTTATAGTCAGCAGCATCCCGTGCTCCAAAGACCGTGTGCATTCTTTCTCTTTTTATTGCATCACCCCTCTGGTGTTCTTCAAGTACTGGGGGGAGTAAGCTATTCCCTTGGGAACTCCTTGAGGGGAGGGGTTGTGCTGGTCCTATCAGACTGGAAGCTCTGAGATTATGAACTTCAGCTGCTCCATCAAACTGGGAATCTCTGAGGCCAGGAATGGGGTCTACCCCTCAGACTGGGAATTCTCAGCTCATGGCAGCTTGTTACATCTTGGGTAGAAGGCAGGGCTGCACTGCCATGAAAGCCACCCCTGAGCTGGGCTCAGGCTCCTTGAAGCCTCTTTGTACAGGGATGATGGAGATTGTCCTAGGGTCCTGGCCAAGGGGTGGGACTCAGCCACAGCCCAAGGGGAGGGGCCAGGTGTGGCAGGCAGGGGATGTGGTGTCAGGTCACAGCCCTGTCAAGCCTGTTGCTTGCACTCCCCTCTGGGCTGTTTCTAGCATCTTATACCCCGTGCTCCCTGCTCTGGGAGCAGGCCTTGATGTGGGAGGAGCCGGCCCCCCGCAGAGCTCCAGGAAGACTACACGTAAGTGTGTTGTGCTCCCTGCTAAGGCCTGAGTTATTGCTTTCCCTTCTCCTCAAATGAAAGGAGCATTTTATTGGTTTGGGATTAGGAACAAAGCATAAAAAGTGCCTTGTTTTTATTTTCCGACATCACAAAACTAAGGCTGGAGAGAGCAGTGCTGGGAGAGAATGAGGAGGGATGGAGGTGAGAAGTGGGAGGGAGGGGAGCGGGGCACAGAGAGTGGTCAGGCAGAAGGAGGAGGAAATAATGGGGTAGAGGGGCGAACAGAAGTGACAGGGTGCGATGGGAGGCTGAGGAGGGAAGGCAGGGGACGATGGTGGCCGAGGAGAGAGGAGGAAGGAATTAATGCCGCTCAGTGAGACCTTTCATCCATCTCCCGAGTGCTGCCCGCCCACCCGTGGAAAGGCGTCAGAGCCAAAGGCAGCAGTCAGTATCAATTGGAAAAGCTTCCACTCCCTGGAGATGCTATCCGGCGCAGATGCCAGGGTTGCAGAGCATGGCTTGGAGGCCAAGGGAGGGGACGGGATTTTCTTGGGTTATTCTGGCTCCAGGACACCATCCAGGTTCCTGTATGTTATTTTTTTAGTCCCTGAATCTAGGATTTGAGGTGTCCCAGGGACAGGACTCAATGCTTCTCTCATTTTGTGAAGCAGGAAGGAGAGCTCCAGTTTGGGGTGACCTGAACTGGCTCTGCTCTTCTGTGCACGCATCGGTCCACTTAATGTTGGCAGTGGAGATGGTTTGGTACAGAGGGGACAAGACCACCGTACACCAGGTGCTGCCCCCCCAAACCCAGTGTGCCGTTTCTTTGTCCCTACGCTCCTCCTGCTGAGGGCCCTCTCTTGCCTCGATGGCTTGTCAACCGCGGGTCACCCTTTATGTTTTGGCTCAAACTTTACTTCCTTTCTGAAGTGTTTCCCGCCACCCCAAGTCTATGTTCCCACCTCACCATGTATTTATCCTTGTCACTGTTTGTGTCACATTGTATTTTGATGATCAGTTAATGTTATCCATGGAGCATTAACTGGGAGGCCTTTGGGAGTAAGAACAGAGTCTTATTTACTTTTGTATGTTTAGCACAGGGTCAGAAATATGGTTAAGTATCCACTAGTGTTCAAGGAAGGAGGAGAAGAAGGAGCTGCAGAGAGACTGTATGTACAATCAGGGGATGATGCATGAACCTTGGGTTGAGACAAAGACGCATATCTCTCCTCTGTTACTTCCAAGCTATGTGGCCTTGAAAGATTATTTCTCAAGGTTGCCATAAGGATAGAAGTAACATACACAAATTACTCATCACACAACCTGGCACATAGTAGGTGTTCAATAAACAATAGTGATTATATGTCAGTCCTCCTGAGTGATAGGGTCGATCCTTACCTATGACTCTCCCTTACCCTGCCATCAGTTTTTTCCACAGACTCTCTAGACTCTTTTTTCCAGGAGGCAGACATGGATTTTTTCATGGGAAGAAACAGTCTTCTTGCATCTTTGCCAGAGTTGTCAGCATGTCTGCCACAGGACTGTTAATAGGAGGTGCAAATGTATTTCCTAATTTGAGATGATGGTGTTTGGAATGCCTGGCACTGGGCTATATTTAGCTCTGAATTCCCCAAATAGCAACAGGGAGGAAGAGCCTCCCAGCCAAACACCTCCCATCCAGCTGGAAAATGTAATAACCATGATGATTATCTTTATTATTGCTATTATTATTTGTTGACTAAATGAATTAATAGGACTTGGGTATCCATTGGCATCTAGAATGATGGGGTCTTAAAATACCAGGGCTCAGAGCCCTTTGATATAACCCATTCCACAAATAAGGAAACTGAGACTGAAAGAGGAAATGCAACTTGTACACCCAACCTCAGAGCCCAGACTAGAGCCCAGATCTTTGGACTCTATATATGATGCTCTTAAATTCTAAGGGACTTCACGCAAGGGTGTTGAGCTGGCTTTAACCAAGAAGCTGGTTATTCTCTGGTTCATCCCTATGTCTGCCTCTGCCTTTCAAGGCCTTCTGTCAGGGCTGTGGGGGCCACATGGAGCACCGGGCTAGGAGTCGGAAGGCCTGAAATTTCATCTCACCTCTGCCCAACACTAACTGTGTGGGCTTGGGTAGGTTATTTCACTTTTCTGGGATCCTGTTTCCTCATTCAATGCCCACTGTTGAGCCATCCATCCATCTAGCCATCCACCCATCCATCCAATAAGTGTATATAGAGAATCCACGTGCTCAACTGGGGAAGTGCTAGCACCATTCCAGGGCTTACATACAACCACTGGTAGGTAGTGGAGATCTACCTGACATGTCCACAGAGGAGAGTTATGAAGAGCTCGCCACATTAAGGAAGGATACAGAGGCATGGAGGACCCAAAGTAATAAACATCCTATGGACCCTTTCTCTCTGGTATTGAGAGGGAATGAGATGTGGCCAGCGGTCTCCTGCTTGCCCAGCACACACATAGACGCACACACACTCCTGCCTGTACTCAGCTCCCCTCAATGAGCTCCCCCAAATACGATCCTGGTAAGAGCTGGAAAAGGAAGGGCCAGGGTCACAGCTAACCAGGAACAGGTGTGCTGCAGGTCACAGAAAGTTGAGGGTGCAGGCTGCTGGGAGGGTTGTGTTCATTGTTACTCTGGTGTCATTTCCCAGGAAAGCAGAAACTGTACCTAAACACAGCTTGGAAACTCCCAGAGCATCAGGCACAGCATAGGACACATTACTATGTGTCAATGATTGAATGGATACACTGGGTGACCTTGGGTAAGTCCATTTCCTTCTTGGGCCTCAGTTTCCACATCAGCAGGATAGAGAAGGGGTGTTAAAAATAGATGCCACTTGAGTTCATTTCCAACCTTAAGAATCTGTTGTTTTATGAATGAATGATCCTCAGAGACCTTCCCTCTGACTCTTAATCTCATTTTTCGTCTTATATTCCATCCTCACGTTCCAGGATTTGATGTTCAAACCATCCGGTCCTTTCCCACTCCTTCACTGTCCCTCCATCATTGTCCCTACCCCAATGTCCTAATCCCTTAATTCTGCTAAATCTAGTCCTCCTCTAATATCCTGGAATCTGTTAGTCAAACTACTGCTTCTCCGCTATGGCTGGGGTGGGGGGCGGGGCGCCGTGACCCTCCCCTCTGTGCTATGTGCATAGTTATACACCTAGACCCATCTGCAAAATGCGATGAGCCAAGGGCCCCGAGAGGAACTCCAGCTCTTGTCCGAGTTAATAGGAGAGGGGATGAGAAGAGAAGGCCTGAATTTCAATCACAATGTGATTATTCGCCTTTTTGAACTGTTGCTGAGGTTTTTTTTACCTGGTTGGCTTGATATCACTAACCAAATGCTTGTCTCACAAATCAGCTTTGGCTGTAATTCAAATTTAATTACATTCTAGCTAAGTAAAAGCAAGAAAGCAAGCGAGAGAGAAAGCGAGAGAGGAGGGAAAATATAGCTTATGTTTATAGACCAGACAACTTGATCCTAAATCTTTAAATCTCCCCAAGTGCAACAGTCAATGGGAGCCAGACACAGACGGGTCAGTCCTGAGATAGAAGCGAAGCAATGACAAGCTTCTTATAATTTGAGGCTAGTGAACACTGCATGCCAAGGCTGGGAGAAAAATTGGGAAGTTGGCAGAGTTGGTTCAAGTGCTCCAGCTACCTGGGTCTGTGCCTGGGGGTGCCTCTTTCTTCTCCCTTTAGCTACCTTCTAAGGCACTCAGGCTTTCCCCCTGTGTCCCTTATCATATTCTCCTATCAGAAAACTCACTGACACTAAAGTATAAATGACTAATGATAACTTGCCTTTTCCCTGCCTGGAATTGTATTTTACAAAGAATAAAACAAGGGCAGACGGACAAATACACATACAAGCACCTAAAAAGCAAATGAGAAAGCTTAACTGGCAAATAAACAAGTGTGTGTTGAATGGCCATAAGACTAGATATTAGGTAGCTACAGATGCATAACGTACGGAATGTTAGTACAGAAAGGTAAGAGGAAGGTGGGGAATGGAGTTAAGGGTAACTCAAATTCTTTGCTATAGAAAATAAGAGAAAAAAAAAGCTATCTTTGGGGGCAAGTGTGATAATTTCTGTGGAGGATAGGATGAGTTTGAGGTGCTTGTGAGCATCCAATGAAGGTGTTCGTAGGACTTGGGATATTCGTGTCTGGCTCAGAGGACAGGGCTGTGCTGAGCCATGCATTTGGGAGCAATGAGCTCGTGAGGGAGAAGCCCAGGAGCATGGGTGGGTTTACCCAAGGAGAATGCATAAAGTGAGAAGAGGAGAGGATCAAGAATAGGATCCTGTAGAACACCAAAATCTTTAAAAAATGCTTAAGAGACGGAGAAGATGTGATGCAAGAGGGAGGGGAAAAACCACTGCGGTCACAAATTTCAAGGAAGAAAAATGATTTTTAAGGTACTCAAAAATGTGAAGTGGTAAGGAAAAACTAAGTAAGGAAAGGATTGCAGGGGAGCGGTCTACTGGATGTCGCAATTATGAGGTCATTTTTGTCCTAAACAGAGGTGGTTTCAGTGAAGTGACTTAGCTAAAGCCCATAGTGCAATGCATTGTGGGATGATTGGAGTGAGAGAAATGTATGTTACTTTTTAAAGAAAATTTGGCGTTTAAAGTAAGGTGAGAGAGGAGATGGTTAGTTAGAAGGAGACTTTATAAAATGACAGAAACTTGAACCTGCTTCTGTGCTGAGAGGTAAGACTCAGTAGAAGGGAGAGGTAGATGGCGAGAGTGCCTTAGTGATGGGAAGAGCTCCTCAGAGAGATTGAAGGAGGAAGGCCCTACATCACGGATGGAAGGGTTTTCCTTGGGCAGAAGAAGGAAATGTCCTCCTTTATGAGAGAAGGAACGGATAATTTGGAGAGCAGATGGATTTTTAATGGGGTTGAGGGAATCCATTCCTGATAGCCCAATTGTTCATTGTTAACAGGGAAGTGTTGTCATCTACTGAGAAGAAACTGGGGAAGTTTAAGAGGAAGGATAGAACAGCCACCATAGAGAGTGAAAAAAGATTACCCAAGCCCAAGTCCCAAGGGGGAGAAGGGGCTAGATTGAGACACGAGATCCAAACTCTGGCCCAAGTTCTGTATGCACATTTTCTCCCCAGGGCCCAGCAGCAGATGTATAGGGGAAGATGGTTGGACGGACCAAAGGGGAAGGATTTCAGAATGCATCTGGCAGACTGACAAGGAGAAGGGGATGCTGGAGATTCTGGAAAGAGGTGGCGGATATGATGCTCTTAAAACCATGCAGTGCGTGTGTGCGTGCGTGCGTGTGTGCGGGGGGGGGGGGCAATATTGCAAGACTGGTGAAGGAAATTCGTTTGTATTTGTGGAGTGGCTTGTTGTTTACCCCCATGTAGACTGTCCACAGGGCATCCTTAATCCTAGGCTGGCTACCTCCTGACTTTTCTCCCTACGTTCTCCACCTTTCTGCCTCTCGCCTCATTCCGCAGGGATCAACGTGATTACAAAAGCACACATGCAACCCCTTTCCCCACCCAAATGGCTTTGAATTCAATCTACACTCAAAATAGAAATTACTTTGTATTACATGCTATTTGGAATTCTATGAGCTTCCTCTTCCCTCCCATTGACAGAGGTAATCAAAGCCAAGTTATATTTGATCTTCTTAAAGAGCAGGCGTAATCATGCCATTGGAGCGCTCCCATCCACCCTCTGGGTCTCACGTCTCCCCCTGTACCACAAGGGAGGTAAAATAAGTGATCACAAAGCTCCCGTTCAGCTCTGATGATGTTCTGAGCCTCTAACCTCCAGCAACCCAGTTCAGCTCAACCCAGCTTCCAGCACCGAGGCCAGCGCTCAGCAGTGCCAGTGGCTTGCTTGAAAAGGGCATACAGCAGCCTGCCAGGACACAGACACGAAGCTTGTTTTAACCTCTGTGGTTCTAAAGTCTCAGGACAGCTGTGTAATTAACCTGGGTCGAGGCTGCAGTTTCCTGCTGCAGAGAGCTAGCCAGAGAGGCAGAATGGTGTGAATTGTTGACAAAGTTCAGGGGTGAATCATAATGAGATTTATGGACTGCAGGTTTTCCTGCACTCATTCGCTCTTTCCCTACCATCCTTACACCACTCCCCAGCCAGTTCTGCCAATTCCTGGTGGTGTATTCACAGTGATATATGACTGCCCGGTATGTGGCTGCCAGGGGTTGCAGGAGGGGAATCCCAGAATGGAATGGGAGCTGGACTAAGAGTCGGAGACATCTGTGGCTACAGCCCACCTCTACCAGGTGTGCCCTGTGCAGGTCACCTCCCTCTCTGGGACTTAATTCAGTCATGAGATGGCTGAGCCAGATGACCTCTAAGATTCCAAGCTGAGTGTCTTAGCTTGGCTTCCCCGAGAAGTAGACACTGAGTCTAGGATTCAAGAGCAAGTAGTGTATTTGGGAGGTGAGCCCAGGAAGTACCAGTAGCAGAATCAGGAAGTGAGACAGGGAAGGAAGCCAACACAAGGTCTGTGTGAACAGTTTACCGCTGTGGATAACTGGGGCTCAATCCCACTGGGAACTTTTGGGAGATGGTGTAGGACACATGTTCTAGGGCTGTCCCTCATGAGAGGTGACAAGGTAATTGATCACAAAATTCAAATTTGTCATTGATTGGACGCCTCTCTCAGGGTGTTAGCTCCTTAGCATCTACAGCCTTCTCTGCAGGGCAGGTGGGGTGGGGTGGGGGGAAGCATGTGCTCACTGCTAGAGAAAGTCCTCAGGCAAGGAGATGCAGATGTTTGCAATAAGAGGCTCTCAGCACAGAACCACTGAGTGCTAAGGGGATATGAGCAGGACACCGGCAGCATTTGTCACGCATATTTAACGTCCTTAAAATTCTATGACTTCCTCTGGCCAAACCAAGAGTGAGAAGAACCAACCATCTTGGAAGAACTAGGAGGGAAAGTGTTCTTCTTTTCACTTGGAATGCCTCTAAAGATGAAAGCTAAAAGTTCACACAGCCTGAGACTCTCTCCTGGATGAAGAAGGCTGATCGCCTGCGTTATAGTCACAGGCCAACTAGTTACTATGGGCAAATTATTCAGCCGTTTGTGAACTTCAACTTCCATACCTGCAAAGAAGGAACACTAATACCTTGATGGGTTGTTATGATAATTAAATGCAGGGGGCAACTGGGCAAGAGAATGGCTGGGTTGGGCTGGAGCTGAGGGAACTGATGGGAACACGTCCAATTCCTCCAGTAGATTGTCCATCAGTCCATGTTACAGCATAGGGAGTGGTCTAGGAAGCTGCAGCTAGATCTGAACCAGCTACTACATCTAAGGAGACCAATGTGATGGTGGGACATGACAGTGGGCGTTTGTGGTAATGGGGGTCACTGAGTTCTGTGGGGTGCATACTCTTGGCTCTAGATGAAACTCCTGCTTTGGAGTATCAGACATCAGACCAGATAGGCTGATATGGGAAACAGGGCTTAGACTGAGGCAGAAAGAACCATGCAAGTTGAGAAGCGTGTTCCAGGACAGTCCTGGCAAGAAAGCCAAACATAGGACATGGTCTGGGGAAAAGAACTGGGGAAGCCCCTGTGCTATGTGTGTAGGGCACACATTGGAAACTTTGCTTATAACTGGGCAGCCACAGAAATATTCATTCCAAACCTTACTTTTTGGAAGCAGGAATGTGGTGTTAAAAACACAGCCATCACTGGTGAAAACTGGCATGACTTAAAAATCAGGTCCGTTCAAGGGAGTAACACAATGACTTTGTTTGAAAACAAATCCTGTCAGAATAGGGATAAGGGTTTCTTGTGCCTTCTAATCACATGCGTGGACTTGTGTGAACTTTGAGAAACGGGTGGCTTGCATGGAAGGGCCTAGAAGAGGGTCTCCATCAGCGTGATGTCTTGGATGAAAGGGAATGGCTTGAGTATTTGGAGATGGATATGTCTGTAGAGTGCACAGTACTGATAACGATGTCCGAAGCATCAGGTCCATGAGAAGAGAGAAGAGAAGAACAGTAGTGGGATACCAAGTGGTAGGTTAGCAAAAGAAAAAACTCGAGACAGACAGTGGGGTGGAGGATGGAAGGACTCAGTATTTGCCGAGGAGTGAAGGGGTCTTGTGCATAGACCTCTGGACAAGAGGGCGCTGTGACCAATGCTGAGCCAGTTTGGTTGCAGTTACTGTTAAGGTCTTTGATTGTTACTTGAGTCCTGCTTTGCCAATCCTACCTCCTCAGCACCACGCTAGCCCTAGTGTCATTGTGCTAGGGTCAAACCTCATTCCACCCTCACCATAATTTGTTGTGGCGAACAATCCAACTCCATCTCTTCAAGGACCTCCCTCGTTAGCAGCAACTACAAAACCTCCCTCGGCACAGATGGCATCTGGCAGCTAGGGACAAGGAATGGAGTTAGGGGAAAAAGAGGCTCATTTTTTGGGGGGTGGGGGGGCATCAAAATCGAGACACGTGGATAAGAAAGAAGTGAGGGAGAACCTTGGAAAAAGAGGAAGACAAGAAGACTGTGATGCAGAAGACTAAGTGGAGGAAGCTCTTTCAGCAAGTCAGGTGTCCCCTGAGATTCCACCATGAACGAGCAAAGCAAGTATCACTTTACTTGGCGGTGTGCTATGCGCCACACAGATGGAGAGCTGTCCGTGACACTGAGGAAACTGTGCATGGAAAACTCATGCAGCAGGAACGTGAGAGTGACACACTGCCCAAAGGTGACAGCCGTCTGCCCCCCTGTATGAGCACCCAGCCTGAGCCTGCACACCTGTGCTGCTACCGCATTCAGCTACACACCCTGAGGGGGGCGCAGTAGGACCTCTTTGAGAGAAACTGCTTTGTCTTACAGCTTGTTTATCTTTCTCTGAGAAAACGAAGGTTTCCCCGGAACAGGATGAGTGCTTTTAAAGTGTGGGTAATAAATACGTTATTTGTGCACCGGATGCCTGGGTGTGTGTGTGTGTGTGTGTGTGTGTGTTGCACAGATGTGAGGGTGGGGGATGTGAGGGCAGAGAAGTCGTGGTGGGGAGATGGGAAAATCAAAACATCAGAGAGGTACTCCAAAAGCAGTATTTCGCAAACTCCTCTGTGCTAATGCCTGCGGAAGAGGCTTCCAAGATGCATGTTAAAAATAAACATTCTTCTCATCCTATCCCAAGCCTACAGAATCGGAACTCCACAGTTGGGTCTGAGAATGTGCATTTTTAATCTCCCTGCACAGGTGTTACTTCCCTATTGCGCGTGCAGTCTTTGTGGTCCAGGTGATGCTATTCCTCAGAGACGTCCTTATGCTTCCCGAGGCGCGAAGTGCGCTGTCCAGCACCTCGTGCTCTTGAAGCACGCCGCCTGCGTCTGGGCGAGCTGCAGTGGCCGGCACTGCGGTGAATTCAGCGACGGCGGGCGGCCTGCAGTGCAACCTGCTGCAGTGCCCGCCTGCAGTGTCCCCCACCCCGCGTCCCGTCCCCTGCACCCGGCGGCGCGCCAATCCTGCTGCAGCCGCAGCGCGGGGCTTTCTCCTGCGCGGTGCTTCATCCAACTTCAGGCTGGTTGTAAATGGCTATAGTGCAGAGGTGGCGGCCTTTCATCCTCAAATCTCCTTCTTTGAGCTAGGAGAAATGGCTGGTCTTTCTCTGCTGTCCCTCAAACCTCCAACTGATTTCCCGGCCTCAGCAACAAGCCCCAGCCTTCTGTTTCTGTTAGCATCCCTCTCACTTGATTGGGAGCCAAGCTTATAGGGGGTAACGTTAGATAAATGCCAAGTCTCCAGAGGCTTCAAATGGTGATAGGACAGGTACTGGAGAAAAGAACTCAGTGTGTTGAAAAGAATGACAGCCAAAGAATCCCATTTGATTTGATGGCATGATGAATATTTAAAGTTTTATAAAGAAATACAGGAAAGCAATCAGGCTTATTCAGGCGTGTGCTCCGGGGAACAGGGTACACTCCCCATGAGTTGGCAATATGGGGATGGGAGGTGAGGATGAGGGTGGGGTGGGGGACACACATAAATAGTCCATATTCTTCCCGTTCTTTGTATCTGAGGTGAAAAAGAGCTTACTAGTATAGTTCAAGGAGAAGCAGAGGGGAAAAATCCTCCCAGATAATTATCATAGCATACTGACACCCTAAACAGCTCCTTTTTAAAACGGAATTTCTAATATCATCCCTTTGGAGATTAAAATATTGGGACATGAATCCCTTGGCAAATGATTCAGGAACCATACACGCTGTGATAAAGGCACCTGCCACAGAAACAGGAGGGGGCATAAATCTCCTACAGTGTGTGTGGAATGCCTAATGGTGCCACCCCTCTGGCAGAGTGGGGTCATCAGAAACCTCCAAACAGCCACTCGGAGGGCAGTTAATTCGTTATAGACATGTACCAGATATTTCCATTCTGTATCAGCCATTATGTCAAATCCTAGTGTCAGAGACCTAGGGTGAGATACAACCCCTGCCTTCAAAGAGGTTCGAGTCCTCTTGGAGAGACACATATGTGTGTACAGGATACTATAGTGCTAGCCCTGCACGGAGCAAAGAGGACAAGCTAAAGGGTAATGGGGCAGGGGGTGGGGACTCTACCAATGCTCATTGTGAGGACAGGGGAAGACTTCCTATTAGTCACTGTGCAGTTGCTATCATTGCCCTGCTGTTATCTCTTGAGCATTTACCTTTATACAACTAAATTGCTACTATAAATGACTGAAAATTTATGCCTGAGGGTTTTTCCTGGCCAAGGGAACCAGTTGTGCTGGAGAGTTAATGTCCCTGGAAGCCCTCAGGCAATGATATGCAGCAAGTAGGTGGATAAATACCCCACTCCCTCACCCCTGGAGGGGATAATTCAGAGCGCGCTTCACACCGTATCCCAGAGATCCCCAGTGGAATGAGCTCCAACTGAAAATACTTGCCTTATTGGGTGACTCCCCTTTCTTTCTTCACTTCTCACCCCACCCCCCACTGACATTTTCTAGGTCACCTCCCAAATAAAATACTCATACTGAAATTCCTACTAAAGGTCTGTTTCTGGAGGAACCCAAACTAGCTCAATTCCAATGGCTGACTTTCATTAAAAGTCACCCATGCCCAGCACTGTGCTGGCTTTTATACTATTTCTAATCCTTATAATAATCCTGAAAAGTAAGAATTATTGTTTCCACTTTACAGATGAAGAAACTGAGTCCCAAGGGGTGAAAAAATGGCTTTTTCAAGGTCACAGAAAAAGCTAGAGACCTTGAGCAAATTAAGTTCTAAAACTCATCAGTGATTATTCTCTTTCTTCCTAGAACCACACCCAAGGTGAAGGGAACGAGGATCCCTTTGAAAGTGTGATAAATATGATAGCCTCTCTCTCGGGGGGCGGGGGGACAAAAAAGCTACATGCACATACATGTGAAATTAACTGTGCAAATACTAACCCTTAGGATCCCCATGGGCTCCAGATTAAGAAATTATATTAAGGAATAAGACTTTCAAAAACAGGGGACAAAACACATTCCTGGGGATTTGGGGAGGTGGGAAAACTAAGAAGAGGATATAGTTTAGGAGGGAGTAGTGGGGAGAATGGATAGCAAACATATCACAGTTTGATCAGTCAGTGGAACCCATGGGGTACAGAAGACGTTAACTTGGGGAGGCGGGGGTAAGGATAGTGGTCTGCCTGAGTGAAAGTTGGGAAGGAATATTTGGGGGGATAGCCCACGATCCCAATAGAATTCAGAGCCCGGAGGGGGGTGTGAGAGTTCCTCTCTAGCCTCAACTATGGATTCTTATGCTGAGCTGTTCACTCCCTGATTTCTCAGTTATTTGACCTCAGAACTCCCCATCCCAAGCCCTTCATCTCCTCTTTACTTCAGCCATCCATATCATATGCCCAGTTACATCCTGGGCTTTCCAACAGGCAAAACTGTCTCATCTGGAAAACAGAAACCACCCTAGGTATTTCAAACAGAGGGGAATTCAATACAGGGAATGTGTGTCAGAGGGGTTGGCTGGATTTTCAAAGCAAAAAAGAGAAGATGCTATTCCCCAGAGGTTGGTAACTTCACGAAGCCTAGGATCTCACAGCCCTGCTAATGCTGTTACCACAAGCAGAAAAGAGCTTCCACCTTCTTTGTGCATTCTAACCCCACTTGAGTGCTTCCCATCAGTGGATCCGATGCAGAATCTAACTGGCAAAGGAGTCTTGGAAATGAGTTTTTCAGGTGTCCAAACCCCTGTGGTACGGGGGAGAGTATGAAAGAGCAGGTATGGGTCTCCTGCCAACAGGCACCATTCAACACAGTCCCCCAAATCTGGAACTTCATTTTTTCCTTTGTTCTTGGCCACATGTTATTATCCATCTTTCACTTTATGCCTATTGAACCCCAGATCCCCTTCAGAGCAAGCTCATCCCACTCCCCACCAATAACCCCTGACTATCTTGCTTACCTGCTTACCTAGGACCTCAGTGCTTACCTAGCACTATCCTGCTTACCTAGGACCTCAGAATCCATCTTTCACAAGGACTCCAAGTTCACTGCACACTCAGTATGTCCCCACTCCCTCCTGACTACCCGAAATCCTAGAGCACAAACATCCTGGTTCTTTCTGTTGTTCTCAGGTTGACAAATGGCAGGACAAAGTCGCGTGACCTGCCTGAGTTTTCATCACAGCTTAATGAAAACAGTGGGCATTGCTTCCGTCTGAAACACTCATATTCATCCCCTGGCTGTCTCATCCCCAGGGGCCTGCTCCAACCTTCCTCTCCCCTCAAATCCCACTTCCTCTCTCTGTACCACTCAACTTGCAAGATCCAGACCACATACCACTTCCTTCCAGACCACATATCACTTCCTTCCACCTCAAAATATCTGTCGTCTCCTTTCCTTTGTTCCTTTCCTCTGGTCTCTGCAGAAGAAGGACCCCTTCCTCTTTCTAGGGTTCATGCCTTAACACTTCCTGCCCCTCCCCTCCCCTCCCCTCCCCTCCCTCCCCTCCCCTCCCTTCCCCTCCCCTCCCCTCCTTTCCCCTCCCCTCCCCTCCCCTCCCTTCCCTCCCTCCCCTCCCCTCCCTTCTCCTCCCCTCCCCTTCCCTTCCCTCCCCTCCCCTCCCCTCCCCTCCCCTTTCCTCCCCTCCCCTGGAAGATCTCTTCTTGTTTTCTTTCTACGCTGGCTGCTTCACTCTGGCTTACACCCAAGTGTTTCCCACCCCCAATAAACTCTTTCCTCCACTCTGATTTCTCCTGAGCTTCCATCCCACCTTCCACCCTCCTTTCACAGCTAAACTTCTCGAAAAAGTATTATACGCTCACCGCCTCTACTTCCTCACCTCCCACTCAGTCCCAACCACTAGCAATCTGGTTTCCACACCCATAACACTGCAGAAATTGCTCTCTTAAAGGCCACAATGACCTCCGAATCACCAAGCCGGATAGCCCTGCTTTACCAGTCACCTTCCTCCTAGACCTGCTCCTCTGCCAGCTCAAATACACTATTTAACCAAATTCTCAGCCAGTGGCCCCAGCTGGTGTGTCGCGGCACAGGGCTGTGCTAGAGATTGGTCACAGGCAGGCCTGGGATGTACCATTCAGCCATATGGGTAATGAAAATATAGTCATAGTTTCAAACCACTGCCAGAGTCCCCCATGTGTCCCTTTCCACCACCTGGCTGCCCAAGCCCCTGCTCTAGGACCCCAAGATGAACCTCTCATTATGTAACAGAATGATGTTTGGTGTGGTAGGGGGCTTCTGCTCGTATTAGTGGGTACCTGGGTATACCTGTTGTTAGATCTTTTTCAATGTCATCCCTGTTTAATGCTGTGCTGAGATATTGATTACTTCAGACTGCGACTAGCCATGTAGAGTCAGGGGAGTCTGGAGGGCAAGTTGCCTCCCGGGGAAAATCAGCCTCTCTACTGACCCTCCATGTTGTATACAGATATTTTCTATGTGAGCCCTGGCATGGGGAAATTGGGTAGCAAAGCTCCAAGCCCCCTCCCCTTCCTTGATTCCCATGATAAGAGCCTGTTCTTCTACCACTCTGTGGGCTGCTTCTCTGTCTCCTTGTCTGGCTTCTCTCACAAGGTGACCCTGGACAAGCTACTTAATCTTGTTGAGCCTCAGTCTCCTTATCCATAAAATGGGGCCGACCCATCTCTGCTTTGCAGGGAGGATCATGGGTAATATGTGTAAAATGGCTAGCGCAGGACCACAGGTGGAGTAAAGCCCAGTAAGGGTAGGTTCCTAACCTCCACCTCTCTCTCACTCTATGCTTTCTCCCCTGAGGACTTCCTCCATTCCCATGACCTTCCACCTCCACTCTACCTTTATTTCTTCCCGACCCACTTATTCAGTTACGTCCTGAACAACAGGACCTGGGTATCCCCAAGCTCTCAATCTCCAGACATGCAACGTGGAACTCATCATTCCCCATCTCCCCTCCCACTTTCTCCCGTATTCCCAGTATCTCTCAAGGACACCGACCATCCTTCTAGCCAAGTAGCCTTCGTAACATGAAGTGGGCTTTGACCCCAAACATCTTCTTCCTCAGACCTCACAGCTAGGCATCTCTGAGGTCTGGTCCATTCTACTTCTTACAACCACCCTCTTTTATTGTCACTACTATAGCCTTCGTTGTGATGGTTTTTCCCCCCACCTGGACTATTTCAATACATTTATACATGCTTTTCTTTTATTCGAGTACTTCTCCCAGCAGTTTAACCACCAAACCCCTACATAGATCTATTCAAAGCACTTCAGTGTTACACAGTTATTTGCACAAAGGAACCTGGAGCCAAGGCAGTGCCAACCTATTCTGCTCTTTTATTTCTCACTATGTTCTTTTTTTTTTTTTTTGCAGTACGTGGGCCTCTCACTGCTGTGGCCTCTCCCGTTGCAGAGCACAGGCTCTGGACGCACAGGCTCAGCGGCCATGGCTCACGGGCCCAGCCGCTCCGCGGCATGTGGGATCTTCCCAGACCGGGGCACGAACCTGTGTCCCCTGCATCGGCAGGCGGACTCTCAACCACTGCGCCACCAGGGAAGCCCTTTTATTTCTCACTATGCTCTTGAATAATAATAATAGTAATGACAGCTAACATTTCTTGAAAATTTACTATGTGCCGCTTTATCTAATATTCTAAGGTCATTTATGTCATTTAATCCTCTCATCCAGACTGTGTTATTGTCACTATTATTAATCTCACTTTACTGATGAAGAGATGGAACTGCAGAGAAGCTCAGCAACTAGCCTAAGGTAACTTCTCTTACAGGTGGGGGACGTGAATTTAAATCGAGAGTCTGTATCCAAAGCCTACATTTCTAACCACCATTCCTTCTTCTGTCCTTGCTTTGGTGACACAAGAAAACTCCCCATGCCTGCACACCCAGTTTACTGTCCTGCCTCCTTGCTGTCACCTGTACTTTTAACCCCACCTGGACTGCCAGTTTCTCTCATCTCTTTACTCACCAAAATGCTGTTCATCCTTCAAGTGTCATTCAAATTTTAATGCCTCCTTGAAGTCTTGTCTGATTTTCTTGCTTGGAAGTGATCTCTCTATTCTGTAAATACAAAAATTTCCCAAACTTTTAATTTTTACCTAATTCCTTTATATTCTAGTCATTTGCTAAACTAGAGCGTAAGATGGGGCCACAGCTGATTTTTCCCTTAATCCTTCTCTGCATTTTTCACATGACGCTTACAAAGGCAGTTTTATTAGATGAAATTGAATTATTGCCCTGCTTGGGACCAAGAATGGGTTGGTTTCTGCTCCGCTCTCCAAGTTCCTTTGAAAGAAAAGCCAAAGGCTTGATTAAGGAATGGAAAGAATTTCGTAGTCAGTCGATTCCTGCTGTGATAAATCTCTTGGGTGAAGGATGGTGAGGCAGGGACATAAATGACTATAGCTGTGCTTCCAGGTCGACTGGATTATAAAACAAACTGCATACCTATGACTATATGATCCAAACAATACATAAAAAAAGGCAGGGAGAGGTGAAGGAGGCACTAAGAGTTGGTATGAAAGGAGGGAAGTTGCTTATCCGTTTTGAGAGTGACAAAATGAATGAATGACAAAATGAATCCCCGCCTTGATTCTCCTTAAACCAGTTTACTTCACAACCAGTCACTTCGAGCACGAGCTCTGGAGTTAGAGTGCCGGGGTTAGGATTCTGGCTCTGTTACTCACCAACTCTCTGACCTGGCAAGTGACTCAACCTCTCTATGCCTTAGTTTCCATGTGTGTAAAATGAAGACAGTAATAGTACCTACCTCAGAGGGTTTTGTGGGAATTAAATAAAATGGCCATTGTCTAGGGTGCCGAGGAACGGCTGACACGCGTGTGCCCTAAATGTTGCCTAGCACCCTTACTGGTATGTGCCTGATGGCAAGAGAGGAGCCTGGGACCGCCAAGGTGGTCTGGTGAAGCACTGGGGGTGCTGCGACAGGCGACTGGGTGGAGCTAAGAGCTATGGTCCTTCCCAGATCCTCCTGGGCACCTCCCCCAGCCCACAATGTTTTCTGCTTCAATACCACCCTCAAGATTTGGGGATTCCCTGGCAGGAGGCAAAAGCCAGGGAAGTCATTGGCATCTGTTGCCTTAAGCCCTGCTCCTGAGGCCTGATTCCTTTACTGCTCTTCACTGGGATCCTAGAGACCATTTAGCTCCAAATCTCTCTCTTTAAAGATGGAGAAGCTAAGGTCCAGAGAGAGGAAGAGTTGCCCAAGGTCACATTAAAAAGCCAGAATCCAGATCCTCTATCTTCCCCTCTGGTGCTCTTTCAACCCCACAATTCCAGGGTCTCCCAACTCTCTGCATTTGCCAGGGTGCTTCTCTCAAGCTGTGAAATATCCACCAAGTTGGCCCTCGTTGCCTTGGCCTTCTCTTCTCTGGATGTCTACTGCACTTCAGGCGTACTTGGTAACTCACCACTTAGTGGCATCCAGGCTAGTATTAGAGAGGCTGCCTTGTACGCAGAAAGGAGCCTGGGATGTGGAGTCCGAAGACTGGATTTGAAATCCAGTGCCATCCAACAAGAGCTCCAAACTCCTGAAGCCACCATGTCCTTGTTTGTGAAACAGGGGTAACGATCTATTGCCTGCGACTGTTAGGACAAATTAGTGGGGCGGCATTTGCAAATGTTCTTTATAGACTGCAAGGTGCAGTGCTGATGTCAGTTTGTGTCCTTTCTCTCCAGAAAGAGACTCCGCCTTCTTCCTTCCTGTTTCCTCCCCTGCAGAGTGCTAGGCGGTATGCAGAAGACTTCCTTGTTGATTGAATGTGATCTTTCAGGATTGTCTGACATTTTGATGCATCAGGAACCCAACCCGAGACCTGGGATTGGGGCAAGAGAGTGAAGCTGTGAAGGGAACCCATGGGGCCTGGGGGACGGGGAGAGACAAACAGAGGACTTCATGATGAAAAGCAAACTGGATTTAGAAAACAAACTCCAGCTAATGGCTGTAGGTGGTGCGAGCCGTTCTGTTAAGGAGTTTGGGAATACATATGCATACTAATAGGAATTTATTCTGGCTCCTTCTTACTCCAGCATTTGGGAAGGGAGGAGGGGTAGAGGGCACTGCAGGATTAAAAGACACTGGACCTGTATCTCTAGAAAGTACACTCTGGGGCTAGGCTCCTGAGGAAACTTTGCAAGTTCTACAAGGCCTGTGGGATAAAGTGGGATCAGGCTGGCTGTTAGTCCTGTTGGAAGCAGAGAGAATGGGCCTAAGGATTTAGGAATGCCTCTTAGCTTCTAGCCATGCAGTAGACTTGGTGGAGGGAGGTCCCAAGGCCTTATGAGACTGTGCCGTAGGATCTCTCCGATTCCTGTGGTCCATAGAATCAGTCTTCAGGCCATGGTGTGCCAAGAAGCATCCAGTGCATTCCTGGGATTATAGACTGTTCTTTTCTGGAGCAGGCTCAACAGCCTCGGCCCTGTGATTCCATATCCTCAGGCACCTGGCTCTGTCCCGTTAGCTACCTGAACCCCTCACTGCTTTTTACACCCATTCTCTCTCTTTTTCATATTCAGTGGATACAGAGAGGCCCCTCATTGTCTTTTGCACAGGGGTCCTTCTATTGGTTATGAAGGCCCAGGCCAACTCGGCCTTCTCTTCTTCAGGCTGAATGCCTCTCCACCTCCAGACCCTCCCAAGAACTCTTATCATGCACTGCCATCCCATTGAGCCAGCGGGTATTGGGAGCCAACCACAAGTAGGGGGAGGGGGATTGGTAACTATAGTTCAGCCAGAAAGCTAGACAACAGGGTGAAGCCGGTCAGGAGTGCCCAGGAGAGCAGGGGAAGATGAGCCATGATGGGGGGCAAGGGGAGCTTGAGCGTTCTCCACATCGGGGTATTGGAGTCATCCCAGTACCCCAAGGATGCAGCGTTGCCCTGCTGTGCTGTGTGAGGCACAGACACCATCATTCCCTACCACATAGAGACGTGAAAAGGTGTGTGAAAACATTCTTAAGTGCCTGCTGGGAGCTCTCTGGGAAATCATTTAGCTGCCCTGCACTTTAGTGCCTTGGCTCTAAAACTGAAACAAAGAAGTATGTACAAAAAGCCTTGAAAATGTTCATACCCTTCTGCTCAGTGATTCTACTTCAGGGAATCTAGCCCAAGCAAAGAAGCGAGAATGCAGGCAAAGACGTAGGTACAAAGATGTTCATCACAGGGTTATTTAGAAAAGTGAACTTGTGAAATCCAGAAGAATCCCAATGCCTACCATTAGAATGGATTGTATACGAGCTTTCTCTCCTCGCTGTACCTCCCTCTCTCTCTCCGTCTCCCCCCAACCCCACCTCTCTCCCTCTCTCATACAGGATGATAGTAGCACCTCTTTGGGAAGCCTCGGCCCACCTCTGTGGTCAGCAGTCAGTAAAAGCAGACAGATAGCTAGCACAGCATTGTCCCTACCCAGGCCTCCTGGGCTTGCTCAAGGAAACAAGAAATCCACCATCCTTCACCTTTCCGTTACCGAAGTGTGGATTATCTTCCGGGGATTTTCTACCGTGAATGGTGACTGCAGACTGGTTTTCTCTTGGCCTCCCAAGGAGCATCTGGGTCCCCACCTTTCTCCATCTGCCAAAGTCACTCAGGGGTTCCTAGAGCTGGACCGGCCCTTAAAGCACACAGGCCAGCTCCTTTGAGGGGACGGAATTGTCACATTGCTTGTTAGTACGAAGCCACGGTGAACATCCAGGCCACCTGACTCCTAGCCCAGTGCTGAGTGCTCAGATGAGGCAAATATTACTCACAAAATAAGCCAGCTGTCCTCAGAATTACCCAAAGTGCAAGAAATGATCCCGGTCCTGGCTCTTCCTGGGATATCCATTCCCTTCTCTGAGCTGGGACAACTTCTTGATGGGGTATTGTGTTCCCTTTGGAGGAGGGATGGGGCTATCCCTCCAGCATCCCTGGCCTTCATGCCATCCTAACGCCTTATTGGTTTCTGAGTGGAGCTCCGTCTCTGCTCTGGTACCAGGTTCATCCTATCCCTGCCACTAGATTCTGGTCCTCTCATGGGTGACTCTGGTGTAAGGAGATAATCTAGCCTGATGCCCCTGACCCTTGGGGGCAATTCAGAGACTTGAATCCGGGCTATAGCTCCTCCTTCCACTCTTGACCCCTCCCTTTGGAGTCCTCACCTATGGAATGCAAAACCAAAGGGTAAGGGAGGAAGAAAACCCTTCTCCTGCTGATCTTCCGCTTCCCCTACCTGCTTCCCCTACCTGCACATCCTCCTGTTTCTACCCCCACCTCCTTCTACTTACCTCCTCCTTCCTTCTTCCTTTCCTCATTTCTCCTCCCTTCCTCTATCCCCGCCCCTCTTTTCTTGCGTCAACCCACTCTGATGTACCTTGAATTTCATCCTGGCCATGCCCTTTTCCCCTCTGGCTTTCTAGCATCCCCCCAGGGAAGGATTTGTCTTTCAGGGTCTGCAGAACACTGATCTAGCAGTTTCCCTGAGTGTACATGGGGAGGGTGGCCACCACATGGGGGTCTAGGTGCCTGGGCTTCAGCAGATTTTCACCCACTTATATGCACACAGAGAGGAGGCAGGGTTTTGTATTACAGATTTATGCAGCTGAGCCAATCCTGGGCTGCAGAGACACATCCATATGCCACATGTGCCTCCCTGTGGGTATCTGGGACAGGTGCATGGGAGGTGTAGCCAGTAGGAGAGAAGAGATGGATTGAGACATTCTCCCTGGGTTTAGCAGCTGGAGTACAAGCAGGAATCTCAAACTTGCAGTTCCTTCAGTGGGAAAGGTACCCGTACCTCTTGGGAAGCCCAGTAAGGCAGAGCCTGGTCCTCTCTTCCCGAGAACTGGTTGCTGATCCCAGTGGGCAGAGAGGAAAACCAAAGTTAGATGAGACCCCTGCCAGACCCAGAGCTTCTGATGCTAAGTCCACAGTAGTGTTGGAGTGGGGACTCAACTATGTACCGCGTGCCTCGGACAAATCGCTTTACTCTTCGGAGCCTCAGTTTCCTCACACGTCAAATGAGGGTCGCTGGGAGGATCAAACAAGGGAAGGCGACGTGCAGTTGGCGCCACTGCACACTTCACAGATTCTGGCGATACTCACGAAAAGTCTAAACATGCGTGTGCATGCGCCGGGCGCTCATTTGTCCTGGGTCGCCTCGCTAGGGTGTCGGAATCAGAACCGGGCCAGGGCTGGGTGGACGCTATCCTCCCAGCCCCCAGCCCCAGCCCAGCGCCGGCGCTGTTGGGTTTTTCTCCGGCAGGCGGCGGGCTGAAGGCTGCACGGCGCGCTCTGCACGTGAGGCGGCAGCACCGGCTCCGGCCGCAGCGCGCAGCCCGGGCCACCCGGCTCGCCTGGCGCAGGGGCTGCCCGCGCCGCTCGGCCACCGAGTCCGCCCTGTCGGCTCCCGGAGCGCAAGGCCCGCCTGCCGCCCTCCCCGGCCCCGCGCCGCCCCTTCGTGCGGGCCAGTCTGGCCAGCGGCTGCCCTCGCGCCACGCCCGCGGGGCCCCCGAGCCCTCAGGTTCCGGCGGCCGGGTGGGTAGGCGCGGAAGAGGGTGCGACGCGCGGCTGGCCCGAGGCTGGCCCGAGGCTGGCTCCCGGCTCCTGCAGCTCCGCCGGCCGCCTCTGGGGGCGGCCTCGCCCGGGAGCTCGGCGGAGACGGTGCGCACGGCCCGGGGTCCCGGGCGCCTCCGGCCGCTGGGCTGTCTGTGCCGCCGGCCTCGCGCGGCCGCGGCAGCCGGTCCGGCTCCCTCCCGGCTCCATGCGTGCGATCGCCGTGCGTGCGTGTGTGTGTGTGTGTGTGTGTGTGTGTGTGACGGGGGCGCGCGCGCTCGCGCGCGTGTGGGGCAGTGTGCTTGCGGGGCGTGCGGGGGGAGTGTGTTTGTGTGCGTGTGGGTGTGAGTGCCTGGCTCGTTCTCGCTGAGACACACACTCTCCCTCTCTCTCCCTCTCCCTCTCTCTCTCTCTGTCACTGTCTCTCTGTCTCTCTGTCTCTCTCTCACGCACAAACCGGCTGGCTCGTCTGAACTTGAAGACGCCCCACATTCCAAGATGCCTGAGGTTCCTGGGGATGCCCGGGGTTCTTCGATCTGGAAAATCCTACCGGCGTCCTCCTAGGGAGGGATTATCTGTTTTTTTGTTTTGTTTTTTTTTTTTTTTTTTTGCTTTTTTAAATCCGGAAGAGAGCAAGTTGTGCTTTTTCCTCCCTTCTTCTTGCTAAATGCCGTGGATATAACTGAATAAACCGCTCAGGGCTCTCCCCGCGTGGACGTCCAAGGCCACCATCTGCCTACGTTCGCCGGAGCCGGAGGGCTTAGCTCGAGCCGGTCTTGGGCAGGGAAGGATGCGTGGCCGAGCCAGGGAGCCCGGGCGCCCCGCGGAGCCGGCCTCGGTGCCTCCCAACCGGGGGTAGATGCTGCCTCGCCCAGGTGAGTGGTCGCCGCCGCTGCGTCTCAGCGATCTGGGTGTCCGCGGGAGCTCGGCGCTGGGCTGAAAGCACCGGGGGAGCCGGGAACTTTGCATCCCTTTCTTTTTCAGTTGAGGACTCCCTCACCTGGGCAGTCATGCGAATACCCTCTTCTCTTTTCGCCCATCCTTGTCGCGGGAGGTTTCCTTTTCTTTATTTCCTTTATTTATTTATTTTTTTCCGATAGTGGGGGTGAGGAGCGGGGAGAGCGGGTCAGTGTGAGGCCAGAGAGCAAGAGGGAGAGACAGGAGCCGCAGGTATACGGAAACGTTGAAACAGCAGGAGAACTTTGCCACCAGACCACTCTGTTGCATCTCTCCACATGCGAAGCCTGGCTAGAGCGATTGCTGGGGGCTGGGTCGGACGGCAGGGCTCCCTGCGCTCTGTGGGCTGGGTGGGGTGGGGTAGAGCCCGGTGTGGAAGGTTGACTCAGTGCTGATGGAGGGAAGGAAGGAATCATTGCAGTTTAGGGAGGCAGGCAGGTAGGGCAACCTCGGGGACCTTGTCCTGTCTTCAGGTAGAAGGCAGGGAGATCAGGGAGACTGTGCGTGTACAGCTTGGGGCATCAGAATGGCATGATGAAGCAGTATGGAAACTGGCATTAGCCGTGCCTAGCTGGTAGGTCTATCTCCCACCCAGCCCTGCCCTGGTTCTAAGGTTGGCCTGGGCAGGGAGGAGGGAAAGCGGTGGACAGCTGCTTGGAGGCCGGCAGTGCCTTGCTCTGCACAGACCCTAGGGGATGACAGGGAGGTGTCCTGCCCATCTTTCCTTCACCCCAGTACAAAGGACATAGTCAGCGAGTTCGAGGGAGACAGAGCCCCTGAGAGCCAGAAACTGAAAGAGAAATAGGAGGGAGCCTGAGCAGAGACCGCAAAGGGACTGAGCCAGGCCAACACCAAGTGCCTGCTGAGATGTCCTCAGACCGTCAGAAGCCCTCGGGGAGAGGGCGCTCGCCAGAGCCCGCACTCCGAGCAGGAGTTACAGGCATGACGGTAGATGCTGACCCTCTGCCCCGCCACTGTGGAGTGTGTGTACGTGTTAGTGTGATTGTATGTGTGTGCATGCATGTGTCAGGGAGGGGGGCCTCTGTGGCTGGAATGGGCTGATTGGTCTTGTGGGGCTGGGGGAGGGGGCGGCTTCAGGAAATTGACCCCCCGTGGCTGGGGAGGAGCAAAGCGAGGCAGGAAGCTGCCCGCTGTGAAGTTCCCAGGGACCAGACTGAGAGGTTCTTGTTGGGTTGTTGTACGTGGATGGGGGCCAGCTTGGGACTCACGGTGGGGAGACCCAGGTGGGGAGATTGTGGGGAGGCTGGGAGCACAGATCTTGGGGTCGTGTGCTGGGCTGCTCGCTGCCCTCTACGAAGAGCTTTATGGAGCCGCTTGCCGTGGAGCCCGGCTGGCTGCGGGACTCGCTTGTGGGGTACCTTGGGGGCTGAAGGGGATCAGGATCTGCAGGGGGGATTCGGAAGCTCACGAGGGCCTGCATTTGGAGCTGGCAGCCTCTGCAGACCACGCCAGCTGCCTGGGCCCTTCAGCTGACGCTGGAATGTCGTCTCTCCCTTCTGACTCTGGCTAGGGGTGCGGAGTTCCGTCTCTCCTATGTCTCCTCACATGCTTCTGTTCAGGCTCCCTGCCCAGCCCTCAGTTTAGAGCTTCTGGTCTAATTCCTGCCCAGGAATGTAATTACTTATCTCCCTGCCCTTGCCCTGGGGATACAAACAGCCAACTTGGCATTTCTGTTTCACCCTCTGGCGGTGCTTCTCTGGGCGGTGGGCTCCCAGCTCCATCCCCTGTCGGGCTGGACCGGGTACCTGGCTGCCTGCTCCGGGGCTCAGGCTCCCAGCTTCTATGAGATGCCAGTTCTTTTCCCAGGCCCTGAAATCTGAGAAGCTGGGGAGTGTGGCCTGAGAGAGGGTGAGCAGGGAGCTTCCAGGAGGTGAGACTGAGGAGGAGATGGAGGGTGGAAGGGGTGGGAGATGCAGACGAGGTAGGTGGGGCCGCTGGGAGAATCGAGCAGCCTTTTGGCCACCCAAGCCCTGGTCTGGCTACAGTGGAAATCGCTTTTGTGTCTTGGCTGCAGCCCTGAAGTAAAATCAAGGATCCAGGGGGGTT
This sequence comes from Phocoena phocoena, assembly GCF_963924675.1. Lineage (NCBI taxonomy): Eukaryota > Metazoa > Chordata > Mammalia > Artiodactyla > Phocoenidae > Phocoena > Phocoena phocoena. The sequence continues at coordinate 70,889,008 of NC_089228.1, read as the reverse complement.
CTGGCCTCCAAGTGTCAGGAATGTCAAGTCTCTCTAGCCTGTGGGGTGGAGCAGTTCTCTTTCAGAAAGTCCCCTGTCTTGAAGTGGAGATGAGTACAATATTGGCGTCTGGCGGTTTTCCATTCTGTTGGGGGAGGCTTCTAGACTGAGAGCAGAGATGTAGAGCAGAAAGCAACCAGAGACAGCCGAATGGAACGGGACCCTGGACAAAAGCAAGAACCATCTGGGTGTTTTGCAATTTTATTTTGAGTGCAGTTAGAGTGTTAGGGTCCAACTTATTTGAAGGGATGGAGTTGTCATATACAGGCACACCTTGGAGACGTTGCAGGTTCAGTTCCGGACTACTGCAATAAAGCGTACATCGCAATACAGTGAGTGACATGAATTTTTCGCTTTCCCAGTGCACATAAAACTTATAGTTACATTATATTGTAGTCTATTGAGTGTACAAGAGCATTATATCTAAAAAAAAACCCAATGTAATACCTTAATTAAAAAATACTTTATTGCTAAAAATTCTAAGCATCGGGCTTCCCTGGTGGCGCAGTGGTTGGGAGTCTGCCTGCCGATGCAGGGGGCGCGGGTTCGTGCCCCGGTCCGGGAGGATGCCGCGTGCCGCGGAGCGGCTGGGCCCGTGGGCCATGGCCGCTGGGCCTGCGCGTCCGGAGACTGTGCTCTGCAGCGGGAGAGGCCACAACAGTGAGAGGCCCGCGTACCGCAAAAAAAAAAAAAATTCTAAGCATCCTCTGAGCCTTCCGAAAGTCATGGTAGTAACGTCAGAGATCACTGATCACAGACACCATAACAAATACAGTAAAAATGAAAACGTTTGAAATACTGCAGAGTTACCAAAATGTGACACAGAGACACGAAGTGAACGAATGCTGTTGGAAAAATACTGTTGCCAATATACTTGCTCGATGCAAGGTTGCCACAAGCCTTCCATTGGTGAAAAGCACGATATCTGTGAAGGGCAATAGAATGCAGCACGCTAAAACAAGGTATGCCTGTGATGGAATGGGACCCTCACTTGGAGGGCCTGGGTTCAAATTCTGGCTCTGCCACATCTTTGTTATTTAAGCACTGGAGCCTCTGTGCTCTCCGCCGGTGACAGAAAATAGTATATGCCTTGCAGATGTGTATGACCCCATATTTGACTCAGTGCTCCCCAAACTCCTTTGTAGATCTGGAGGAGTGTTTGGGTGGAGGCGGAAGGTTTAGAGAGACGGAGGGGCCCTCAGAGACATGGAGGATAGTGTCCCCAGCCTCCCCTGCCACATAACTGCCAGGAGGGTTTGATGCCATCACATGTAAGCTGATCATTAAAAGACTCCAGGAAGCCCTCCAAGAAAACTTCAGGAATTGATATTCGAGAAGCAGATTTCACCTCTGGGGCTGTGGCACCTGCTTCCCTCCCTCCCTCTTGTTTGCTTTGGAGTTTTACAGCCATGCACATTTACTCAGGAGGCTCGGACTCTGTGTTTTACAAGTGTCATCTATCACGCTTTGCTACCTCAAGCTTGAGTGTGAAATATCTTCCAGAAGCCAACCCCTGCCTTTCCTTCTCTGCCTCTCTGCCTCTTGCTGCCCCACGAGTGGCCTCACAGGGCTGGTGTCAGGCCCAGGCTAAGTGAATGGACACAGCTCCTGCTGGGGTCTGTGCAGGGCCTGTGATTGGACCTGGGTCCTGTCTGTGGAGTTGGGTGGCACATCCAGTCGGGAAGAGGGACTCGAACCCAGACATGTATTTAGTGGGATCTGACTAATGAATCATGGGAACAGGAGTGGAGAGGTAGTCTAACCAACATGGGCAGGCCTAAGAAAAGGTATATTCAGGGAGCAGGTAGTCAGGTCTGGAGATAGGGACCAGGGAAATAGCCACGTTCAGTATGCTTCAGGGTGAGGGCAATCAGGATGGCTTCTTGGAGGAGGTGAGGACTTCAGGAACAGCAAAAGCCCATTGAAGTCCATAGAAGGCACATTTTGCCTTCTTGTAAATTCTCAGAGATCACTGGGAATTTGGGGAGTTTCAGGCATGGGGTACTGAACAAGTAGAATGAATGCTCTGAGAAATTTCTTAGGCTATCAGGACCAGCTCCTTCAAACAATTTCTTGTTTGCTTATTATGTGCCAGGCACAGTGCTAAGAGCTTCACGTTATTATCTCATTGAATTCTCCCAATCCTGTGAAATGGCCACTGTTGTTACCTCCACTTTACAGATGGGAAAACCGAGGTTCAGAGAAGCTGGGAGCCTGCCAGTTAGCTAGTAAGTGGCAGAGCTGTCACTCAATTCTCATGTCTGTGTGAATCCAAAGCCCACACTCTTAACTCCTCTGTACTGCCTCTGTCCCAAAGCGAGGATCAGTAGGTACCATGGGTCAGCACGTCTGTAAGCCCCGCTGTCCTCCTGGCCTGACTGAGGAGGCGACTGGAGAGCCTCCAACACAGAGCCCTGAGGAGCTCAGTGTTCTCATGGTCGTCCCTGCCTGCCTTTCTCGCTCACACCCGACTCTTTAAAAGTTCCCATCAGACAGTCAGCATTGTCCTCCTGGACAGGATGGAAGACGGGACAGTAGGCTGAACTGGACCGTGAGTCAGGAGACCCGACTCTATCATGTGTGACTTGGGTTGGGAGCCCTTGAGGCCTGGTTTCTTTACTGGTAAGTCAGGATGCAAATGCTGGCTTCCCAACGTTGATATGAGGGCAGGCCTGTGTGAATGCACTTCATGCGCTGAGCAAGCCCTTTTGCACTCAACCCCTTCCTAATTGTGACCCCTTCCTAATTTAGACTAACTAAAGTGTCAACGGCAATAACGCCCAGATATGAGGGCATTACATGTGGGCTTTAATGTATCAGTTTCACGTGGGACTGGAGTTCCCCGATAAGATAATAGGCCAGGCAGATGGACACTGTGCCTTCCGGGAAAAGGGATGCTACAGAGCCTGCAGAAGAGGGGTCTTTGGTCCAGATAATCGGGAGGGATTGGTGGCAGGCAGCTAGGAAGGGACACACGGATACATGTATCATTCACTTTTGTAATCAGGTGCCATTATTGAAGCTTTGGCACCAGAGAGGGTGGAGGGCGTTAGCCTTCAGCCAGTATTTCTCAATCCTTCTTTCAGGATTGCCCTCTCGCAGGAAACTTTTTAGGCACAATTTTTTATAATTGCACCCCCGTGAAATTTTAATACCACAGATATGCTGTGTATCTGTTTATGTACTGTAGGTACAGCTGTGCTTCGTATACAAAAAGAGTAAGCCGCCTTCTCACCCCTCCCAGTAACAAAGTTTTGTCCCCTTGGAGGCGCTGTTGCCACCATTGCGAATGCAGGTTTTAGGGCTAACGGACTAGGATTAGAAAAAGAGGTAGATTTGAGGCAGGGAGAATCCAGGAGACGGTGAGGACAGACTCACCTTGGCATGTCGCTGCCAAGAGTGTGGTCCATGAACTATAGCAGCATCGGCATCACCCGGAAGCAGGCTAGTGATGCAAAATCCCCTCCCACTCCAGACCTCCATTTTATCAAGATGGGAGGTAAGGGAAGGGCTGGAGGCATGGTCCTGGAATACAAGGCTAGTCTGTGAACAGAAGGTCAAAGGAAAAGGCACGAGAAGCCAGCTTGTTAAGCTGCGTGCTGATGCACCGAGCACGTTTAAGCAATGACACTACCTACCTGTGTTGTGATCTAGTGCTCTTTATTTTTTTCCCGGTGATTCCTTGCTTTGTAGCGGCAAGTTGTGTAGAAGGTGTGGAGGTCCTGTGGAGGAGACGCAAGGCTGTGTGTGGCCTTGCTTCTGAGCAACAGAAAGCCAAGCATGTAATTTGGACAGATCTGGGTCTGCTTTCTTGAATATCCCCAAGAATCAAGACTAATGGGGACCAGACCAACCCGGGAGACAGACTAGAACTGTAGACACAAGACTTAGGTGTTAAACTGTGTCAAGCTGGATTAAATAGCAAAACTGAGCTCTTGTAATATATCAACCTGCTTGGGGTTGTCTGCATGGAGTCTCGGTCTCCTTGCCGCAGTCCTGTATTAACAGGGCAGCCCCGAAACATGAGAGACTGCAAAATCGCAAAGTTGGGCTCTTTAGAACTCTATGCATTTACAGTGAGCCCTCCTTATCTGTGGATTCTGCATCTGTGGATTCAATCAAAATTTTTCAGAGAAAAACAAATCTCAGAAAGTTCCAAACAGCCAAGCTTGAATTTGCCATGTGTTGGCAACTATTTACCTAGCGTTTACAGTGATTCACATTGTCGTAGGTATTATAAGTAATCTAGGGGTGATTGTAAAGTATATGGGAGGATGTGCATAGGTTAGGTGCAAATACTGTGCCATTTTATAACGAGATTAGAACATCCGTGGATTTTGGTATCTATGGGGGTCCTGGGTACTGGGGGGCCAGCTGTGCACGCCATACGTTAACTCACAGCAGACACAGCATGGGAAACAAAACACTGAGTCTCTCTGAACTCATTTTCCCTCTGTACTTCCCTCCTGGGCCATCTCCCCTCAACACCCCACTTCGGTCTAGGCCAACACAGGGAGGGCTTCCCTTTCGCCTTAACTCAGGTCTCTAATAAAACTTCACAGGGATGCAGAATCTATTTGGTCTTCCCATCTCCCCTCCCTAAGACTTACTTTCTACTCTTTTTCTCCAAAGCTAGCACTCTCCTTCCTAGTTACCCTTCTTGGTCTATTCTCCTGTTAAGGCAGCTTTCGTCAAATAAGCTGGGGGTGGGGATTTACTATGATCCCCAGCTAATATTGGGAGTCTGTGCAGGCTGCTACTTCAGACTAGTAGTAAACTAGGTCTTGCTGTTACATGACTCTCTCTGGTCACCCAAATGAGTGACATATGGTCACTCAGCCTGCAGGCCTTAGAGGAGCTTAGGGAGTGAGCTGGGCTCAGGCTCCAGCTTGGGTCTCAGTACCTGATGAGAAAGAGATGTGGGAGCCCCTCCTGGGTGATGGCAATGGAGGTGAAGGCATGCTTGGCTTTCTGAGCTCCTGGAAATGCCCAACAAGGGCCATAAGATGAGGCCCGGTCATTCTAAAAAGGTATTTAAGATTCCTGGGTGGGCAAGTTGATCCTTTGATTCAGTGTTGCCCTGTAATGAAGCCACTATAATACCCAGATAAATCCTCCTGGGGCAGAAGGGAGGGAGGATGGATGGCAACTTGGAGTCAAGGAGGTAAAAGGTTAGAGGTCGTCGTACAGCACAAGGCAACAGGTCCTGGAGGACTCACTGGGGTGCAGGGGAACCTGGAATAAGTTCTCTTTCAGCTTCGTCTGGAACTCACCAAGTGATCCACGCGCTAGGTGATGGAGCCGCACTGGAACCCTCTGTCCTTCTCTGCTGGGACATGCGTGCACTCGTGTGGCTGTTTGGTGATCATTCCTTCCTGGCTCTCGGTCTGCTCTCAGGAGCTTTGATTGACAGCAAACCTCCTGCAGTTGAGAAATTCCACCCTAGGTCAGCCCTCCCCCGGACGTTCCAGCCCCAATTCTGCCTCGTTTCCACCGAGGTCTCCACCTAGGTGCGGGACAGGATTGGACCGTTTCTGTCCTCACAGGGCGGAGGAAGCCCTGTCATGGCCACTTTTCATGATGCTCATTAAGGATCAAAGTATGGTCATCATGATTTGCTGGCGCCATTTTCATGGTCTCAGTCCACTCCGCCTCTTGAGGCCGTAAGGTCTGTACTTTGCTGCCAGTGTGGGAGTGAGGCGTCCTTTTACTTGTTCTAAAGTGTTCCCTCCACCCTATCAAGCTTTCAAGTCCGGAGAGCCTGTGTGTTTAGGATTTGGTGATCAAGCCCATGGTCCTTCATCCATCTCTTTCGTGACTAGCTGGTCAGCAGTCCTCACCAATTCAGTTTAATTCAACAAGCATTTATTGAGCGCCTAGTGTACACCACCCCGCAGGCCAGTTGCTACAAAGATGAATCATCTCTCCGGTCTGTGTGTGCACGCAGCCCTCCACCACACCCATCATTTGACTTCTACTCCTGTAGTTTTTCCAGCCCTGCCTGTGAACTCCAGGACTTGGTGGAGGTGGGAGTTGGGGTGGGGATGCCCAGCTCTGGCTTGTTTCTAGTGCCTTCCCTCACCTGCATTCGCGTGTGTGTGTGTGTGTGTGTGTGTGTGTGTGTGCGCGCGCTCAGGACTCAGCTAAAGGTCACACACAATTAACTACATGATGTAGTGGTGATGGAAGGGTGATGAGAACCACTTAAGAAATGCACTCTCAAGCTGCTTTCCCAGTTCCCTCCCTGCCCCACTACTTAGCTGACATCTTACCACCTCACCCAAATGCAAACTGACTGGATGAAGAGATTTGGGGGTTGTGGTCCCAGTTTAGGGGCAGCTGACCCTAAAGGAACCGCTTAATCTTCCTCCTGGCCTGGTAACGTGCGTCACAGGGGCTGAGCTGGGAGAAGGGGAACTAAGGGGAGAGTCTAGAATGGACATAAATCCCAGCCCCTCTGTCTAGTCACAGCTTCTAAGCACATGACACGTGAGGGCCGTCACACTGGGGGCAGGACGGTTTCCCAGGCCTTAGATGGGCAATAATCTGGGCAGGGGGCTGCTGGCACAGAGAGGTCGCAAGCGCGTGAGGCAGGCTCCTTACTCTTGAGAAACCTTCCTCGGATGGGGAAAGGCCTGCTTTTTGTCCTTGGGAAGTTTAGGTCTAAGAGGAGGATGGAGGAGAGAAACATGCACATTAACCGGGAATCCTTAGGCACTGAAGTATGAGCCTCAGGATCCTTCTTATGTAGGGAGTGTGTGTGCACTGGACCCTCATTCCTAGGGCTTACACTGTGTTCTCTTTTCCTGGTCACGTGAGCAGATTACTCTCTCTCTGCCTCGGTTTCCTCATCTGCGGAATGGGGATGATAATAGTACCCATGGCATAGGGTCGTTAGGAGAATTCAGTGAATTGCTATAAGCGAGGTGCTGGGAGCAATGGCTGGCCCATGGTGAGTGCTGTGTAACGGGTGCTGTTATTTTTCGTGGTAGATAGACCAGTGGCGTTTTCCTAAGCGAGGAGAGGAATGGCCGTGGACCGGCTTAAGTGATGGTCCTTTCCAACAGCCACCCCCTAAATCGTATAGCACCTTGGGGAATTTCATAATACTCTCCACATGATCTCATTGGACCCTTTGGACAATCCTACCAGGCAGGCAGGAAGGACAGATGTTATGATTATACCCATTATACGTGAGAGGAAACTGAGGCACTTAGAGGTCGCTAAGTGGTTCCTGGTCCAGTTGGGTTCTTATTACACCTTACAACTACAGTGTTCAGCTGAGGGTTGGGGGGATTTTGTGGAGGAGGGGTTGGGTGAACGTAGCTAACGGGTTCGGGACTGGACCTCCCACGTGGGCCTCATTCCTGTAGGGGTCAGATCATTGGAGAAATACGCCACAGTGTGGGAGGGCGTTCATGGCGTGTTCCAGGTCAGCGTGCCTAGGCTGGATCTACAGGGCGCGTCACGGGGGAAAGCGCGACACGGTATCTCAGGGGATGGGAGTTAGTAGCAGGGCCACAGAACATGTTGCTTTGGGTCCTTCTGAAACCATTGTGCATGCCCTGGATGGGGGTGGGGGCGGGAAGGTGCTGGGGGCCCTAAGGAGGTGGGTGTGGAACCTGGATTGGGGAACCTTCTGTCAGGGAAGGAGGCATCTGATTCAGCCTGGTCTCTATGTGGAGAGAAGGCCAGAAAAAAATATCTCCCTGGGCCATGATTCCTGCCCATCCCCAAACACCCATTCCCCAGGGCTGATTCTGGTGGTGGGAAGAGGGACCTCCTGGCTTTTTTGGTTTGAAGAAGCTGGAAAAGCACCTGGGGCAAAAATATGGGCCTTGGGCCAGGACACAGAAGAGCGCATGAGACCTCCAGCAGGGAGAAAGCCGATCCAGATGAATGCTGGGGGTGGGGGCAGGGTTTCAGGAACTGGGGGCATCGGGTCCAGGAGGGGATTACGGGGTCAGTATCTAGGTGTGACATGGGGTGATGATGGAGGTGGGGTGTGTAACCATAGGGAGGGGACAGGAGTCAGGGAGGTGGTGGAGCCACAGGACGAGAGCTGGGATGGGAGCTAACTGGGGCCTGGACTTCCGGGCCACTCCTAGCACAAAGCCAGGCTGCTTGGAAACCAAGCCCCATCCCACACCTCCTCTCTCGAGGGGCGAGGTCTAGTCTCCAAGCTCATTTCCAGGACTTTGAGATCAGCCTGTTCCATAAATCTCGGGCCGTGTGAATATGGCACATAATTGGGAGGCACTGCAGGTACAAGTGGCCCCAGGCAGGGGGAGAGAGCAATGGCACATGAGTTACAGGGGAGGCCGGCAGGGCGCTGGTGGCTGGCCCAGCTTGGGGTGTGAGTTATCTCGGGTCGGACCACCCTGCCACGCTGCTGCTCTGTGGCGCCGGGCTGATATTTACTGTATATTGGTTTTTAAATTACAATACAGCAACAATTCCCTGCTCTTGAAGTTCAGCCCTCACTCGCTGTCACTGTCTCGCTTGGCCTTTCTCTGCCTCTCCTCCTCTTTCTCCATCTGTCTTGTCTCTCTCTCAATTCAGTTTTTAATGCAGAGTATTATCTTACATTGTATCATGTTACCCCATAGTACTGTGTTTCTATTACCTTATATTTATTAGAGTAGCATTATTTTCTTCCCTTTCACATATACAGCGCTTGATGGTTTTTAAAACTCGACTCACAGCCATGTTTATCTACTTTGGATCCCATGACAGTGAGGAAGTAGGGCAAGCAGAGTTGTCTCCATTCAAAGGTGAGGAAATGGGCTCAAAGAGGCTAATGGAATGACCAGGTCATGTTGGATTGAATTATATTATATTATACCATCAGTATAATAGCTACTGGGTATTGAATGCTTATAATGGTCCCAGCGCTGTTCTAATGTAAGCTTTTTGTACTCATTTTATCCCCACGTTAGTTCTGTGGGATGGGTACTTATTAGTTCATTTTACAGGTGAGGAAAAAGGCCCAGAGAAGTTAAGTTGCTTGCCTGAGGTCACACAGCAAGTAAGAGGGCAGAGCTTGCATGTGAACCCAGGGAGCCCGGCTCCTGAGCCCACACTCTTATCTACAGATTCAATCTGTCACATGCCGTGACAGGTAGTAGGGGTGAGAGGGTAGGGATAGAAGTGGGATGGCTTCCTGGTATACGAGAGTCTTTCTTATTCTTGTACACCTTCAATTTCTAGAATAGTTTTCCTGCACCCAAGGGAAAGGCTTGGGGGACCTCGTGGCAGCTGGACATGCCCCTAGAGTGGGGTTTAAGCTCTAATCACAGGCAAAGCTGCTTGGAGCTGAGCCTGGCTCCCAGGGGCCCAGCAGGTCAGCAGGCATCAGAGGAGGAGCTGGCGGTGCCTCGGGGCCCCATGTCTTCTGCTGGGTGCAGCCTCTTCCCTCCCTGGGGAACCCCTGCTGAGCATTGCCTCCCTGGGGTCCTGGTGAGTATGAAATGAGTGAACATCTATGTAGTGCTACAGCGTCTGGCATAATTTACATGCATTCTCCCATTTCGTTCCCCTACTACCTTTGCAAAGTAGGTATTACCTCCCTTTGTGCTGACGTGAAAACTGAAGCTCAGAATAGCGGTGGGATTTGCTCTGGGTCTAAGTTGACCAACTGACCCTGTTTGGGTCTGAGGGGATTCCTGGGATGCAGGACTTTCCGTTTTGAAACCAGGGAAGTCCCAGGCCAACTGGGTTGAGTCCCAGGTCATACAGACACTGCATGGCTGAGCCAGGATTTGACCCCAGTCATGTCTGATTCCCACTCCATGCCCTTACCCACCACTCTAGACTCCCTCAGGGTTGCTGCCTCTCTTAGCTGCCCACGTTTGCTGAGCCCTGGCTGGCTTTAGAGATGCTGACCTCATCCTCACAGAACCTTGTGAATTAAACATTCTTATCCAGAGTTGACCAAAGAGGAAACTGAGACACAGAGAGGTGAAGTAACTCACTTGGGGTCACCCAGACAGGAGATGGGGATTTGTACCTGGCTATGTGGCACCAATGCCCCACAGTCCTGGTCACTTTGCTACGGCTCGCCTTGTATCCCTTCCCACTTCCCTCCACCTTCATGGTCACATTTCCTCATCCTAGTAGCTTGTGGAGTAGACAGGACATGTACTTTTAACCCTGAGTACAGGTCAGAAAATGGGAGCTCAGAGAAGCCAAGTTACTTAGCTGATGGCACAGAGCTCATAAATGACAAAAGCAGGAAAGGTTTTGCCAGGGGTTCCCAGCTGGTACTTCCCACTGTGCTTTCCTTGTTCGGTAACTGGGAGGAGGCCCCCGGCCCAGCCCGGCCCAGTCCTGTTCAAACTCCTAGAGGCCTGAGGTCTCAGTCATCACTGGGTCCCCTGTGCAGAGGCTGGTTTCTGGGCTTGGGCTCCGGGTTGTCATCCTCTGATCCTCCCTCAGCAGGTAGAGGAGGGACCTGGCTGCAATGGATACACCTGCTGGCCTCACAGCTCCTCTCCTCCCACTGGCTGGGGACTGAATGCAGAACGGGCTGCATTTTCCTGGGAGGGCAGCAAAGCCTCTGTTAATGCCAGGCTTCCTTCTCAGGCAATGAAATAAAAGAGTTGGGAAGGACAGTGACAAGAGTCTATAAATTCTGAGTGATGTTCAGGAAAGTAGCCTGGCCACCAGGGCCCATAAAACCCAGGCAGCTGCTGGGTCAAGGGTGATTTATGGGCCCCTGCGTCTGCCACAGGGTCACCTACCCATCACGCTTCCCACTTGTAAGGTCTTTTCTTTTTAACCTCAAAACTCTTTTCAGGGTTCTTGGCATTTCATGGTTGTCCTCAAGCCACTCATAGAGATGAATTACTCCCCGTTTAACAGATGGGGAAACTGAGGCATAGAGTGTGTTGATGAATAGCCCGGGTCCGCATAGGGACCCAAGCCCTTGAGTCTGTCCTGGGAAGTTCTCACTAACGTTTATACTGATTGGGCGCTTACTACCTGCCAGGAATTGTCCTAAGCACTTTATACTTGTTAACTCATTTAATCTCGCCACAACCCCGGGACATGGGATTATCGTTGTCACTGTCATTTCTACTTTATAGTGAGGAGACAAGCAGAGAGAGTTTAAGTCACTTGCCAAGGACCACAGAGCTGGGAAGTTGCAGGACTGTGATTTGAACCTGCATGCTTGACCATCACGCCATTAGCAAAACGTCAAAGCGGAATGGCCTGTGACGGTGAGCAGGGGCTACTGCCATCCCTGGGCGACCCGGCTGGCTGCCTCTTCTCAGGAGCCAGGTGGGCCCCTCTGTTCCAGGTGCTCTGTGCTCTCCGCAGCTTCAGCACAGCCAGATTGAGACATTCCTAAAGGAGCAGTGAGGGCAGGCAGGGGCTGTGAAGGCCGGTGGAGAAGCGGCCGGTGGAGAAAACCCTGGGCTGGGGGCCCGCAAACCTGAGTCCTGGCCAGCTTAGCCACCAACTGGCCATGTGACCTAGGTGACCCCTCTGAGCCTCCTGCCCTTTGCCTCTGCCCTCCTCTGATTTGACAGAGCATCTCTTGGTTTTGGGGGCCCACCTGGTGGTGGCAATGGCAGCAGAAGTAGGACCCCGGAAGCTTCAACGCCAGGCCTGGCCCTACCTTCACTGTCAGAAACCCAGAGCAGCAGTGGGGGCCTAGACTTGCAGCTAAATGCCTGAGCTCTTTAACGCGTCAGTCACTACCTGGAATCTCGAGGTTCCACCGTTTCAGCCGGGCACTGGGCTATGGTCACCTCCCTCCCTATTGCCCTGCCTAATGGGGTTTGCTGGGGGTGGGGGAAGGGATGGGGCTTGGCTGCCGAAAACTGTTACAGCTCTACCACTGCTTTCCCATCAGAGGCGGGTGCTCAGCCATGAGGGTGGGCTGAGGGGCTCTGCTGGGGACAGAGCGGGTGCCACATCCCTTTCTTCTGGCCAAGGTCTGTGAAACCCGCAGATCAATGGAGGAGAAAGCAGGCAGAGGGACCTCTCCTAGTTTCCTCCCTCTGAAATTCTTCAGGAAGCTGCCAGTCTGCCAGGCCTTCATTCAGCTTTCTTGTGGATGACAGATGTTTACCAAGCACCTAGTATTGGTCAGTGGCTGGGTTTCAGAGGCCAATTAGATTGGTCTCCGCCCTCAAGGTGCTCCCAGTCTGGGAGGGGAGGCCGAGAGGTAAACCGCCAATTACAACACACTGTGATGGTGCTACAGTTGGAGGTGAGGAACTGAGAGAGCCTCGTGGAGGAGTTGATTCTCTCCAGCTCCACAGCAGGTGCCTCTCGCTAAATGGCTGCATTGGGCACCTACGGCCCACCCTCAGGTGGACACTGTGTGCCCTGCTGAAGACCTCATTCCTCTTCTTAGGTGGCTTGCAGAGGCACTGCCCCTTCAGCTTCTTTGCTTGACTGTGCCCTCTCCCCACCCCCACCCCCACTGGACTTGCACAGTTCCCAGAAGACATCATGTTCGCTAGCCCCCTGCCTGGAGCACCGTGTCCCACACTCTGCTGGGTCCTTCTCATCCTTCAGGGCTCAGCTTAAATATTGCTCTTGGGGATGGCCTGACCACCCAGTCTAAAGTCAGCCCCTCGCTGCTGTCACTCAGGCAGCTTTTCTTCCCCCATATCCCTCTTTCTACTCTATTTGCTCATTTCTTCATCGCTTCAGTCTTGCAGCCTGTGAACGACGTGAGGACAGGAATTAAAAGCACAGACTGTTGCTCAGACTGCCTGCCTGCAAGTCCTGCAGCAATGCTCACCAGCCGTGTGACCCTGGGAAAGTCATTTCCCCTCTCTGTGCCCCAGGGAGGTAATAATAGTACCTACCCCATCGAGGTATTGTTCCGGTTTAATGAGTTAATATACATAAAGCACTTGGGACAATGTCTGGCATATGTCAGGTGCTCAGTAAATATTAGATATCATTATTATTTTTATATCCAGTGCTTAAAATGGTGCGCAACTCAATAAGTATTTGATGATTAAATGAGACACCTGGGCTGAATCTTCAAGGGAGTAGGTTAGGGTTGCCTCTGGGTCCTAGATGCACACTGAGTTCACCTGGGTGGGGGTGGGGCTTTAAAAACCAGTGATGCCTGGGCCACAATCCCAGGAGAGTCTGATTTAATTATTCTGGGTGTGGCCTGGGCATTGGAGTTTTTAAAGCTCTCCTGGGATTCTGATTCCAGGGTTGAGTACCATGGAGTTGGCACTCACAACACCAAGAAAATCATGCAGCTGGAAGGCCTCGATGAAGGATGTCCTTGAAGAGGGAGCAGAGAGAGTGAGGCCAGGGCAGGGGAGTTGAATGGTAGCACAGAAAGGAAGGGCCAAGCCAAGAAGGGCCCCTATGTGCCTAGGCTTCGTGGGGAAGTCCGTGGGGAGCATGGAAGGCTTTTGAGCTGGGAATGACATGGTCCGATTTGCCTTTAAGGAAGTTGGCCTGGGTGGCTGTGTGGAGGAAGGATTACCGTGAATGAAATTGAAGGCTCGGAGATCAGAGGACAGAAGCCCTTCTGCTACCACAAGAGCAGCTCAGGGCCCCGTTCATACAGAGAAGGCGACTGGCTTGGTCCCTGTTTAATTACTTAATCCTCCTTGGCATGTCTGATCAGTGAAATCTGGACAGTGTAGGATTCCTCCTTGCCACTCTATCCCCAGCCGCATTCGAAACCCCTGTCACTCTAGGCTGATGTAAACCCTATCTTGTCCTGACCACAGAAGGGCTTTTCTGTCTGAGTTCTAAGCCAGGTTCCCAAGTTGCAGCAAAAATTCTCTATTCCACAGCCCTCTGGCCCTTGAGCTTGTGGTTTCAAGCTGAAAATCCCTCCCAGGTCCACTTCCTCACCTATGATGTCCTCCAGCTTGTGATCTAAAGGTACCGATTGTCCCCAGGTTCCAGGCCGGTCCACCCTTGAAGCAACAGGCTCCCATCCCCAAGCCCTTCTCTCCCAGCAACAGCTGGAGTGTTTTCTCCGTCTTCCCCTGCGCCTGGTTTGTAGGTGAGAGTCGCACTTTCTGACTCCCAGGTCCCCAGCCACCAAGCTGTTTCCATCTCATTGTTCAATCGTCCTAGATGCGGATGTGGGTCCAAGTGCTGCCTCTGAATGGCAGGGCTGTTAACAAAGTGACCCACGTCCTTCCCACCCTACTGTACTGCATGCTACTCCTTAGAGGCAGTATAGATGCATACTTCAACCTGCCTCTGCTACTTCCGGGCTGTGTGATCTTGGGCAAGTCATTTGACCTCCTTGTGCCTTAGTTTCCTTATCTGTAAAATGGGGGTGAAAACTCAGAGACATTTACTTAGTCCAGTGCCACCAGTGATGGCCATGGGTTTGGATTGGCCATCTAATTCCGAGGATACAGTGGGCTTTATTTCACACCTTGTTTCTTAGCATTAGGGGAACATTCAGGACAGGACAGGAAATAAAGCACACAGAGCATCTTCACTTTCATCTCATGGGGAGGTCCAGCACCTGCTCACCTAAACAACTTTTTGGCCCCTTGCTCGCATCGGCTGCTGTGGATAAGAGCTGAGATGCATGTGTGTCTCCTTGGTACAGAGAAGCTGAAGCCTCAATTTCCTGCCATCTGTACACCGTTTTAGAGACCCAAGGCCTTCCTGCCAGCTCACGGTGCCCCACAGATAGGGGTTTCACGGCACACAGGGCAGACACCGCAGAGCACATGTGCCTTAACTGTTCTGTGGGGGGCCAGCCTGGGCCATTTCCCCAGGGTGTCCTAGGCCAGCCCAGGCTGCGTCAAACCTTGACTCAGTTATCTGCATATAACGTTTCTCATATGAGGGGACAGTCAGTAGACTGCTGTCAACTAACAAAGGCTAAGACCGGATTTATGAGAGAGAGGAGAAGAGTGGGAGAAGCTGCAGACCATCTGGGAAGAGTGAATCTTGTTTTTACGTTTTGAGTGGCTGTCTAGGGGCATCAAAGAACACAACGGAGTTGTTAGGAACTTTCTACAGCAGAATGCCTGCCAGGGCCACCTCACCAGCACCTCTGCCTTAGCTAGGCCAGGTCTGCACCTTCCCCCTCAGAATTCCTCAGCAAGGGGCTGCTGTGGGGTTAAATGAGTCAGTGCATGCAAATTCCTCCCAAAAGTGAAGAGTAAGTGTTCGTATGGAAATAAGTTCACAGTGAATGTCTAGTAAGTTCTAACTACTAGCGCTTTCCTCTGGGTTCCATCTGTTGGCCTCTCTAGCTGGCATTGCCTCATGTCCCATCTCTCTTCTGGAACTGAGATTAGGAAGGGGAGAGGAGGAACATGGGGACCCAGAGAGGAAGCCAAGAACCAAGACGGCTTTGGAAGAGTTGGTTTTAAGCGATAAGGTGGTGAGGTTGTTCCCCTCGGGCACTTTAGGGTCTGGGGTTGAGGGGGGTATCTTTTTTCTTCTTTTAGCCAAGGCAGTATCAATCAGAAACGCCCCCATCATTCATAATTCCATCCTATCGGTTGGGAGCCAGCTGTGTCCACCAGTTTGGTTTTTTCTCAGCTGTGAAAGATAAGTAGAAGCCCAGAGAAAGCATGTCTTGTCCTGTCGTCCATAAGGACCCGGGTAGCAGGAGGCTCTTCCCTTCCTGAGTGGCTTCCCTCTCTACTTCTTTTTCTCCAGGAAGCCCAGTGGGCTGAGGGACGGAGTCTCAGAGGCTGACTTGGATCCTGGCTGTCCCAGGGACTTGCAGTACCATCAAGCGGGTCTCCTCTCTGGCCCTCCTCTGTTTCCTCATCTTTAACACTGGGAGATGGAAGAGCTACAGACATAATATCCTAAGGACTCTAGGGAAATGGTCCTGCCTCTTTCAACTTTAAGCCTACTCTTTGTGTTTCTTTCTTTCTTTTTTTGTTTTTTTTGCGGTACGTGGGCCTCTCACTGTTGTGGCCTCTCCCGTTGCCGAGCACAGGCTCCGGACCTGCAGGCTCAGCGGCCATGGCTCACGGGCCCAGCCACTCCACGGCATGTGGGATCTTCCCGGACCAGGGCACGAACCCGTGTCCACTGCATCGGCAGGCAGACTCTCAACCACTGCGCCACCAGGGAAGCCCTGTGTTTCTTTTTCAGGCTGCTCTCAAAGGTCATCATCCCAGGGTTTGGCTGGAATATAAGTGTTAGGGGTCCTACAGTGATTTGTCTTGGGATCCCAATCCTCTTCCAGATGGTCCTGGCTGTTACACATCCTGCTTCAGGGCAGGAAGAGCAGTGCGCCCTCTACTAGGGGCTGAGAACTTTTGTTTTAGAGATGTGGGAAGGCTAGAAACTCCGCATCAGTCATAAGGCTTTTATTTGAACGGACACGTGCCATGATGATGTGTTTCTGAGTCTGTGCCTCAAACCATCAGAACTTTGATGGCAGGGCTGTCTGCCTCCATCATTGCACACAGCACCCGCTCAGCCACACACGAGGAGGGGATGCTTTATGAAGATTCATGCTTCTGTGATGGTGAGGACCTCAGTGGTGGTGGGGAGGTAGTGGAGGAGGTTGGGCCGATTGTGGGGATGCAGGGTATGACTGCAATGATGGTGGAGATGGTTGTTGAGGTCACGGTGTAGGGAAAGGCTGGGGAGACAGGGCATCATAGGCAAGTAAGAAGTATTTTTGCTAGTGGCAATGGAAGGGCATGGAAGGACTATTATTATTTTTATTGAAGTATCGTTGATTTACAACGTTGTGTTAATTTCTGCTGTACAGCAAAGTGATTCAGTTATACATATATATATATATATATATATATATATATATATATATATACAGTCTTTTTCATATTCTTTTCCATTATGGTTTATCATAGGATTTTGAGTATAGTTCTCTGTGCTATACAGTAGGACCTTGTTGTTTATCCATTCTATATTTAATAGGAAGGATATATATTGATGGATTATAATTTAAAGGAAGGGGAACCAGATTTATGTTTTGAAGAGCTTACTTTAATTGCATGGTGGAAAGCTACTTGGAAGATGGCAAGATTGAATGGATGTAGACCAGTTAAGAGCCTATGGGAATAGTCCAGGAGAGAGAGAATGGTGGCTTGGATTGGGGTGATAGAGGTGGGATGGAGAGAAGTGGGCAGAAGCTGGAGCTACTTAGGTGGTATAATCAACGGGACTTGGAGATGATTAGATAATACCTTGATCAGACTGGGGGAGCCGTGAGTGCAAAGGGTGAGAAGAGTTCATCTTATTGAAGATGAACCTTAAGTTTCTGGCTTGGGCAACTGGATGGATCATTAGAATGTAAGCTGCATGAGGGCAGGGACTTTGTTGTGTCCACCTGTATGCCCAGGCTCTCAAGCAGCAGCTGGCACATGGTAGACCCTTAGGGCATGTTGGTTGGATGACTGTTGCTGTTGACTCTTGGGTCCGATCACGATGGACACAGTATATTACAATTTTTGGTTCCCATGCCCGTGTCCTCCACTGGACACCAAACAGTCTGGGAGCTGGCCCACAAACGGTTAATAGTTACAGAGCTGAACCTCAGACTCTGATGAACCCGAATTTAAATCCCAGGACCTTCCTTTACTGGCTGAATGATTTGGGGAAAGTTACTTAACTTCCCCGAGTTAACCTCTAAGATGGGGATAAAAAGAGTGCTTATCTCACAAGGTTGTTATACTGATGACATGAGGTAATATAACGCTGTAAAGCACTAAGCCCAGTTCCTGGACCATGGTTGTTGGTGGTAGTCATTTAAGAGAAATGAATCATCTGTATCTCGCATCCAGCACCGTGCCAGCACACAGAGGGTGTGTATGCAGGGTGACGGCGAGGAAAGGAGTGGAGGCCGGGAAGTTGTTGAAGACTTCGGGGACAGGGCTGGGGAGAATGGGAGACTGATGCTCCTTCCACATGCATCCTGTCACTTCCACCCTCATTTCCATTCCTGCTTTCTCAGCAGTCCAGGAGATGAGACTGCGACGTAGTCCCCGGGGCTCATGGCAGGCCCTTGGGGCCGGCGGGGAAAGCAGAACGTCTGGGGACTCAGCTGCTCCCACATCTGCCTTTGCTTCAGCTGAACTCCAGTTTAGTCACAAAGAAGTGTGTTTTAAAAATAGCAACAGGTGATGTTCATCCAGATGGAAGCCCCTAAAAACCACTGCTCCCTAATGGTCTTTGCTCCACGGTAAGTGACTGTGGATTGACAGGGAGCCCCCAGCAGCTGCTGCTCTCTGTGCCTTTCCTCCCTTTGATGGGAAAGTAAGGTCTCAGCAAGCCTGAGGACCCTGGAGGGCCTCCCAGAGAAGGAGGGGGAGGGAGCTCACTGACCCAGCAGCTGCCCCTGCTGCCGTCCTCGTGCGTCCACACTGGAGAGAGAGCGAGATACGAGTCACAGGCACTGAGCTACTGGCTGGATGCAGAGAGGCAAATGTTTTGAGAGCAGGACAGAGAGGCACCCATCCACACCTGGGTCGTCTGTGGGTGCTGTATATGTGTTTAGGGAGGGGTTTCTGCACATGGCGCCCTTTGAGCCATCTGTCAGCTTAGAGTCAACCCTCAGGAAGATGTGGGTGGGACCAGAAGCCGCACTTGGTCAAAATCTGGACTCGGGCCTTAGGGAGACACCTATGTGACACACTCCTGCACAGACAGAGGCACAGGTCCTGACCTTCACATCCTCTGTGGCCAGCCCTGCCCTCAGACTCACCTGCAGCCCCTTGAGGGGCACAGCCGTGGGCAAGCCCCAAATTGGGCCTCTTAGAATAATGCAGTGTGTGTGTGTGTGTGTGTGTGCGTGTGTGTGTATACACACACGTGCACGCAAATGCCTTTACATGTACAATGGAGCCTCAACAGTCAATTTCTAAGGAAGTCTTCACTTCCAAGTGGTGACAGAAATAGACTGGGTTTCTTTTGAGAGCTTTCTCTAGCTGGTTAAGACAATGTGTGTGTGATGGCAGGACCAGGAGGCCCCATTCCCGCTGCTTCTCCAGTGGCTAAGGTCCTTCAATGTGGGGGCAGCGGAGGGAGACTCCAGCAAGCCCTGCCTCTGGCTGGAACCACAGGGTCCTGGCAAAGTGGCCCGCTCTCCAGGCGGACCCCGTTTCCTGCTGGGGATGTGAAATTGGAAATCTTGTCTCTTCTCAGGCCCTTTTCCCCTCCTGCCTTTGTACCCCTTCCCTGGCACTCGCTGGGCCAGTTCCTAGTTTTCTCGACTCTTCCAACGTCAGGAAGCCCCCCAGCACTCTCCAGTTCTGAATATGAGATCCCTCCTGTGTCCCCTCTGGTGCCCTGTACTTCCCCAATCCCAGCACTACGATGCTGCCATGCCTCCTTCTGCCTTCCCTTAATTCCCACCTCCAGGAAGCCTTCTGAGATTGCTCTAGCTCCGCCTTGCCCACAGCACCCGCCTCATTCACCATGTGTACCCTCCTCCACCTCATCGTATGGTCATTTTTAAATGCTCTTTCTCTTTGTCACTGTCCTCATGCTGTAGCTGGGCTGTCACCCTCATTCATTCTTCAGATACTCATTGAACTTCTTATCTGCTATGAGCCAGACACTGGACTAGGCCCTGGGGCCATGGAGGTGAGGAAGACTAACGGTTTTCTGCTTTGGGACTCCTTGACTCCAGGTCAGCAGGTGGAGGAGTGGGGATATCCGGGGTTCCCTGAAACCTGAGATTGCAGAACAGCATGGGGAGGCCTAACTGGGGACGGGGTGTCACCTGGAACCCGGGAAAGTGAGCAGCCTGGGTGGGCCACCCTGGCATGCCACAGCCCACCCCCTTCCTCCAGCCCCTCTGGAGCTTGTCCTCGTTGGAATTCCCTCCTCACCCCACCCTCCCATCAGGACCAAGTGTGGGAAAGGCGGGGCTCTTGTTTTTCTAGTATCTGAAATGGCCACGCCTCTCCCTTTCCCTCATTTCTGAGCAGCTTCTTGTCAACCCCTTGAGCGAAGGTGCCTTCTTGTGGAGGTCCAAGGAGAGAATTAACAGTGGATCCAGCTGCTCCCGGGAGCCCCCTGAGCCGGCAGTGCCTACAGCAGGCAGCCTCCAGCAGGGGAGAGGACACTGCCTACGGCGTAATGTACCAGCCGCCCTGGGCAGGCCTGGGCAGCAGTGGGAGCAGTACTCATGGGAAGGCTGTAGGAGACATGGGTTCTACCCCGGGCAGCCCCAAGCCAGCCATCGGCCTCCCTCTGCAGGGGCGTCAGGTTTCCCAACTACAAAATGAGGGTCGCTGCTGCAGCTCCCTGGGGCCCCTTCCTGCAGGCCAGCTCTCCTGCAGCCTTTACTTTTTGTTCCTCTGAAGGCAGGGGGGCTGACTGCAGAGAGCTTCAAGGGGGCTGTCCCAGCTGCCCTTTCCCTAGGACCTGAGCTCCCAGCACCACCTCATGGTCTGGTGGCTGTGTGTCCCTGGGGTTCCGTTGAACATGCCTCCCTGCTGAACATGCCCAGCTGTGACACCCAGGTAGAGGATAGCGCCACACAGAGTCTAATCAGTTATACCCCAATAAAAGTTTTTTAGAAAAACACGTTATTTGTAAAAATGAGAATGGAAGTGTCCAAGAATAGGGGAAAGGATGTATTATGGATGGAAACAAGATAGAAGACTTAGAAAACTATTAAAAGTATTTTTAAAGAAAAAAAAAGAGTCTGTTCAAAACATCCCTTCCACAGACGGACACACCACATAACTGCTGAATCAAATTATAGGGAGGGAGGCAGAAGTCAATTAGGTAGATTTGGTAGATTTGGGGGTGGTCCAGGTCACCTACATTAGTGGCTTTCAAACTTTTTTTGACTGGAACCCACAGGAAGAAATATGTTTTACATCACAACCTAGTAGGTACATTTGACACATACAAATACCCAATGTGTGTATAATGAAAATTATAATGGAAACAAAGTGTGAAACAATATCCTTACTAAGGACAGTACTCCTATGCTCTTCTCTCCTCTTCTCTTCTCTTCTCTTTTTCTCTTCTCTCCTCTCTCTTCTCTTCATCTAATCCTACCTTAGCCTGTTCTCTTCTGTTCTCCTAAGCACGCTGGTCATGATCTATTGCTTTGATTCCATCACCCACCAATGGGATGAACTGCAATTTGATAGACACTGATCTGGAGTGATTGGGCGGATCTTCTGTGATGGATACAGCGAGATTTGTCTGTTCCAATGTTAGTAAGAGCAGCTTTCCTCCTGGAGCATCTTCCGGCTGGCTGATCCGGAGAACATTCACTCAGCAGCATGCCAGCAGCCGCAGACCCTTTCCCTGTGGGAGTGAGGCATGCCCTCCGCCTGCCATCCCTGTCCCTATATTTCCCTGGTGCTGCCGAGGTATTTCTGAATATGTGAGGGTCCCTGGCCTCACAAGGGCTCCCCTGCCCAGGGATACTGCCTGACGCATCACAGCATCCTGGCCTGGTCATGGGAAGAGCCTGTAGAGCCTGGAGTACGTGATCTCTGAAAGGTGGGAGGTGGCGAAGGCTGGAGACTTGTCCCAGACCCAGTGGGAAGGGAAGCCGCCTGGACTGGATTCCATTCAGTCCACAAACACTCATTTAGTATTTTCCTCGTCCCCCACACTGTAATACATTAAGGCCACAGAAATGAAGAGGTCTCTCAACAAATGTTTACTGAGCTTCCTCTGAGCACTTGGCCCAGGGCTAACGGAGACAATGCCGAAATGAAGGAGATACAGTCCTGCTTTCCAGGAGCTCGTATCTGGGGGAGGCGTGTGTGGACAGATGGTTAAGACTGTCCTTGGCTTTGGGATGGCCAACTCAGGACTGAGCCTGGGAAGTGGAAGAGGAAGGCCTGCCCTTGTGTACCAG
Source organism: Phocoena phocoena (assembly GCF_963924675.1). Classification (NCBI taxonomy): domain Eukaryota; kingdom Metazoa; phylum Chordata; class Mammalia; order Artiodactyla; family Phocoenidae; genus Phocoena; species Phocoena phocoena. Next base: position 70,867,179 of record NC_089228.1, on the reverse strand, counting down.
CTGCTCCCACATGAGTGGGATGTGGGAGAATGGCAGAGAAGGAGAAATGAGAATTTGTGAACAGAACTGGGGGAGACTATCCAGGATGGGGAGGTGGGGGTCTGCAGGGTGGGAGAGGCGGAGTCAATGCGGCTCAAATTGGAGAGGGTGCTGGGCAGGGGTGGAGGGGTAGGTTTGAGTCCCACCCCTCCTGGGCGCTTGTCGCATCTCTGATCCCTTGCTGATCTCAGAGCCTGGATGACTTCTCAGGGTCAAAAGGCAGGTAATTACCGGTGGGACCAAGTAACCCCCCCAGGGATTACTCCCTCTCACCCCCCCCTCCCTCCACCCCACCCCCAGCCAGTGCCAGGCTCGGCCAGGCTCCCCTGCTCAGGCCTGGGACCGTCCCAGCCAGACCCAGACCGGGGATTCCCAGGGTGCTGGAGTGTTGCATCCAGTGGCTGGCTGTGCTCTAGGCAGGATTTACGAAAGTGGGAGTCATAAACTAAATTCAAGTAACGTCTCAAACAGTGACATCGGGCAATAGACTGAGCGATGGAGGCAGAGTAATGGCTTTACTTAGGAGCCCTGATTTACAGCATCATCAGGAAGCCTCGAGGCCCCGCTCTTTGCCAGAGGAGCATTTAGAGGCTGACCCCTCCCCACCGGCCGCCAGGCTCCCGTTCTGCACAGGATAAAGGCAGGAGAGCAGAGCAGCGCTGCCTCAACCCCGCTCACCCCCAACACAATCAGCAGCTTCGTCTCACCATCCTGACACGCTTCTCTGCTGGGGTCCGCACCCCAGCATATGCTCCTTGCCCAGCCCCCCATTAATCCTCATTGTCGTCAGAAATCACTCCTGAGGGTGCCTTCCCCTGATGCTATGCTGGCACACCTGTCGGGGCATGCTGCTTGCACCCTCTGTCTCCCCCCACAGTTCAGGGTCAGGGTGAAGCCCGGCCTGCGGACCCTGAGCCGCCTCTGACCGCTGTGGACCTTGGGCAGGTTACGTGGCTTCCCCACGCTTCCGTTTCCTCACCTGCATGACATCACCCGCCTCATAGTGCGTTCTGTGGGGATTAAGTGACAGGATGCAAGGAAAGTGCTTGGAAGAGCAGAGGGGGAGCTCTGTGGAATAGGAATAGGAGTTGATAATAATAACAATAATAATAATTATTATTATTGAATGATTCTAACATAAGTATAGTCCTCGCCTTCCCCACTAAACCCCAAACTCCACAAAGTCAGGAACCCTCTTTCCTATCAGATGGAAGGCATCTCCTCCCACTCTGCCCGCCCCCGCCTTCCTGTGACCCACTGGCCTCTCGCATTCAGCTCACTGATGGTCTAAGTCCCGTAGGAGCCATGTGGCCACACCCTTTTCCCACCCCCTGTGCAGTGCCATCCTTGCAGACTCTGGCCGCGGGGCTGGAGAATAGAGTGACAGATCCTTCACAGACAGCACTGGCCGAGCCCTGCAACTATCCAGGTGAAGGAATTCCTGGCTGTTCCTCCACTGGCCGTGAACGAGAAGAGAATCCATGCACCGTCCACTTGGTGGTGCAGAGGGTGTGGGCTGGGAATTTCCTCCTGTTCCCAGGCTCCCCCCCGGGCGTGCTGCTCCTGCCTGGATCCATGGACAGGCTGGGCTGAAGGAGGTGTGGTGTTGGAGGATCCCTCTGGGTCATCAGAACAGCTTCCCTGGGGACTTCTGGGGAGCACAAGAAACCAGCCATTAGCCAGAAGGCACCTCTTCTCCTCCCCTTTTCCCCTTCTCGTGGGGAGTCAGCAGGCACGGGGCACCCCATCAGGGATCTCCACCGCTCAGTACTGGAATCTGTTACTTCTTTCAGGTAAATGGGCAAGCAAATCCTTACCCAAAGTATAGAAACCAGGTAACAGCAAAACCACTGGGTATTCATTTAGAAAAGGCTTCCATGCAATGAAATAACATCATTATCATCAACACCAATAGTAATTATCACTCATGTAGCACTTATTACGTGCCAAGTACTGTTCTAAACACTTGTAAATACTCATGTAAATCTCTCAGGGATCTTATGAAGTAGGTGCTGCTCTCATTGCAATTTTATAGATGCAGCACAGAAAGGGTAAGTAACTTGCCCGAGGTCACACAGCAGAGCCAGGATCTGCATACTTAATCATGGGTGTGTAGCACCTCTGCTGCCCAGTTTCTTTCCCTGGGCATACCTCACTCTCATCTTTACTTGTAGATGTCATGCTGGACCCTCAAGGCCGAGCCCTGTCCCTGACCCCAAGGCCTCCATGGACCCCTGCCTCTGGATCTTGTCTCTTTGTGGCTCTCCGGGGTGAAGGCCAGTAGTGGCAGCTTTGGCCCCACCACCGTCTCCACCATCCTCGCCCCTTCTCTGAACCACTGCACCTCTGCTTCCTGCCCTTTTCTGCCCTTTCCCTGTCATTTCTGTGAGATAGTCAGGACATCACTTCCATCGGGCAGATGTCAGTGCTTTGAGGGCAGGCTTGTGTTCTCCAAAGGTCAGATATGTGCTGGACCCGTGGGGGCCTTGCCCCTGAGTGAAGGAGAGTCTGATAAATCATGGGTATCCTCTGTTGTGAGTTCACAGCCATCTCAACTCAAATCCTTCAGGGGTGCTAGGCTGGGGGGCCTGCACAAAATGAAGTGGTAGCATGATGGCAGAAAGGCTGTGAGGCATGCCAATGGGGGAGGGCCACCCAGGGGGCACCTGGCAGTTGAGTGTTGATTATGATCCTGGTTATTATTATGTCCCTTTGTCTTAAGGAACGCTTGTCAGAGGTGACATAGATTAGGCAAAATTGAAGAATTCCTTGAGCTGGATTTGTATCTTAGGCGCTCTCAGCATCGGTGGCCATGGCCTCAGGAATTCTGGGAGTGAGCCAAACTTGGGATGACTCAGACAGGGAGACGGGAGTCCAAGAAATCAACCATTCAGAAGAGGGCCCAGGGCATTAGTAGGGGAGTGTGTTTGTGTGTGTGTGTGTGTGTGTGTGTGAGAGAGAGAGAGAGAGAGAGAGCCACTGGGTCCTAGCTCCCTCTCTTATCCCTAACCATCTGTGTGACCTTGTGCCCACCACCTGTGCTCGCAGCTGGAAAACCATCCTGAGGACGAGAGGTGTGCTTTCTGAAGGCTGTAATGGTGGAATGTCCTGCAGAGTCAGGGTGTGGATGAGTGTCCTGGGAGAAGGATCACACTCCAGGTATCTCTCCCCTCCCCTCCCTCTGCCCTTTCAGAAGAAAACGTGGCCTCCCTCCTTCCATCCTCACTGCTCTGCACCTTCAGGGCAACTTCAGATCACACTCATCCTTCAGGCAGAACAGCTCTTGCCCTGGGGTGAGAGGGGCCTGCTAGGGTGTCAGCATCCAGCCTCGGAGGGCCCTTGATGGCTGTGGCTCCTCCCAGGCTCTCCAGACCCCAGGTTACAGCCACTGGGCAAATTCTAAACCCACCAGCTGTTGGGGCCCTTCCCTGGTGGCTCAGGTGGGCGGGGTGGGTGGAGCTTGAGGAGGGGCTGGTCTGCTGACAGCGAGGGTCACGGTGCCCAGAACATGCTTGGTGCAGAGCCTGGAACAGAGTATGTCCTCAGTGTATTATTATTGTTAAGGTTACCCTGGTTTTATTACCTGTCTTGTTCTTAGGGAGCTCCCAGTCTAAGGTGACACAGATGTAGGCAAAGAAGAAAGATGTAGTGCAGTAAAACAATTGTAGTTTCTAGGTAGGAAACTATATGGGCAAGATGGTCGTCAGGGATATGTATAGGTGGGGTGGGTGCTCAGTGGTGGGCTTTCCAAGTCAGTGTAGAGAGGGTGGGACCAGAATCACCACTGCCTCTCATCTGTTCCATGCAAGAAGGCTTCCTGTGGGAGGGGAGGTTTCTGAAGCCCTTTGGAGGAAGGAGAGAAACTGGCTGGGGAAAATGGGTAAGTACGAGGATGTGGGGCTGTGAGTACAAGTAAAGGATGTCTCTCACAAAGCCAGGAGTTACAGACTGCTTCCCCTGCCCCCTGGAGCAGGGCTGTGAGGAAGGGGCTCTGCATGTAGCTCTTATCTCCCGGATGGGGCCCCGCCAGCGCCTCAGTGCATCAGCTGGCTGCCACCTGTCCTCTGTGATCAATACTCTGAGAAAGATTTCCTGCATCCTGCCAGCTCAGCTTCACGTGCGGAGGGGAGAGAGAGCAGGGAGGGTCTCCTCTCCTAACCAGTGGTGAGCTCATCTCCACCAGCCTCCCCTCACCCACTGCCCCAGGTGGAAGAGTAGGCAGGAGGGCCCCCCCCCCACCCCCAGCAGAGTGCCTTCCATTGTCCTGGCCTTTCTAAGGCTGGCAAAGACAATGCCTTACACTCCTGGGGAAAAGAGAATGGGGGAAATTATTTAATCAACTGTAAAGAGAAGGATGGAGTTATGTTAGATGTCAGGAAGAACTTTCCACCAGCAGGCAAGGAAAAGGCCTTTCTTATACGTTATAATTAATTATACGTTATTGAAAATGGCTTTGTTAGAAACAGAATGTCGGCCTCACCTCCTGCTTCTGCTGCGGAAACCACTGTGGTCGTAGGTTGATTTACTGTGGGGTGACTTTGAATCAAGAAACTGGCCGGGCGGGGGCAGAGATAAAAGATAGATGGAAGATATGTAGGTGAAAGGGCAAGAGTGATTTTTTTTTTTTCCAGAGAGAAGGAGGGAAGGAAGGAGGAGGAGAGAGAGAGATTGAGATTGAGAGATTGAAAAACAAAAGTATACAAAGCAAGCAGTGTTTGAGACTTTGGGTCAATCATCTGACCTCTTTGGGCCTCAGTTTGCTCATCTGTAAAAGGGGGCCCCATTTTAGCTTAGTCAGTGGTTCTGTGAAGCTGTGATTATGATTTGACAACCATTTGTTGGGTCCACTTTACCTTGAATTCATGATTGCTCTTGGGAAACAGGCAAGGAAAAGAGTAAAAATAACTACCTATATTTCTTTGGGACCTTTCTGCTTCCTGTCAGTTTGTCCATCCAAGCTACCTCCTATCATCTTGTCTCTCCACCCATCATCTCTGTATCTCTCCATCCATTCACACCCTCCCTCTGCCCCATTCATCCACCCACCCATCTGTCTACCTCATTCATCCATCTGTCAGTCCACCCATCTCTCTCTCTGTCTTGAATTCTAGCTTACTCCTAGGTGGAACAAAGGTAGGGAAGACAGCGTTTTAGAAGGCCCAAGAAGAAAGACCCCGAGGAAGGTGTGAAATTAGTGCATTAGACAGAAGCCTCCAGAAGTGAGGTGATCTCATAAACTGAATCCCGGTCCACTCACATGTTCCTACCCAGACCTCTGGGCAGCCTCTGGGCAGCCCGTTCTTCTACAGACTCTGCTTTGCTTTCATGTTTCCCATAGACCATTCTTCTCCCTCTTAGGAGGAGATGGGGATAAGGGCAAGGAGCCTGTACCCAGTAAGGAAGCCCTGACTCTCAGGTGGTGGGAATGGAGGGACCAGTCAGTGGAGGGACCCAGGTGGGTAGGTAGGAGGGAAGGAGAGGGGGCGTTGAACGGTGATTCCTTTTCTGAAGACTCTGAAAAGTCAGCTAAGAGAGGAGAGCCCTGCTAGAAGCCATGGGAGAGACAAAGGACACCTGTGTCCTTGAACAACACTATCCAGGGTGGATGGACCTCCATGGCCCAGAGAATTAACTAACTTGTTGAATAGCTGAGTATATTAATGGACTGATTAAGTATGGGGTTTTTACTGATTAAGATAAATGAGAACTGCATAAGAGCATTCCAGCACAGAATTATCCTAGTCAAGAAAACTCCAGAGTACATGATAAGAGCTGGTTTTATTTTATTTTTTAAGGGTATTTATGAACAAAGATTAGAAGGATTATGCAAATATAAAAAAAATAGTTGCTGGGCTAGGGTGATTAGAGTATGAGTATTTTTCTTCCTTTCCTTTTCTAGAAACCTTTTAATGATATTGCTGTTATAATGAAAGTTTTTTGGTTTTAAGTGAGAAAGACGGGAAAAATAGGTTTTGGGACTTTAGCGACCTATGTTTTAAATTTGAATTATCTAATGTCTTTAGCTATAAATAGATCTTCTTTTACATGGTGTGGTACTTCTCTGGGATTTTACTTTTTCAAGTCCAGCGTGATTGTGTCTGCTCAGCTACCTCTGTAAGAAGTTCCAATTTCCACAGGCAACGGGGAGCGGATGCAAGACAATATTTTAATACAGAGACCTTTGCTACTCAAACTGTGGTCCATGGAGCATTGGCGTCACCTGGGAACTAGTTAGAAGGGATAATTCTTGGGTCCTAACCCAGACCTACTAAATTTCAATTGGCATTTTAACAAGATCCTCAGGTAATTTGTATGCACCTTCAGATTTGAGAACCACTGTTCTAGAAGAGTGGTTCTCAAGCGTGAGCATACATCAAGATCACCTGGAGAGCTTGGTAAGACCAGGATTGCGGGGCCCACTTCAGAGCTTCTGATTCGGTAGGTCTGGGGTGGAACCCAAGAGAAGTTGCACTTCTTACGAGTTCCCTGGTGAGGCTGATACTGCAGGTTGGAGCTCAAACTCTGAGAACCACTGTTCTCAGTATGGAGCAACATGTTATGGCCCCCAGTGAGGGAACAGTGTAGGAACTAGTGTGCCCTTCACCTGTGTAAATGGATTGTCATATCTGTGGGACTTGGATGGGTCTTTTCTTTCGGCTTCAATTTCCTCATCAGTTAAGTGGGCGAATTGGACGTGTTGGACTAGAATCTTCCTTCCACCTCTGATCTCTCTTAATATTTGATTCTATCACACTGGCGTGTAGAAGCTGATCAGAATAATTAGTTTTATAAGGCATTCTGCTGTTCATATGGAGAACGCTCTGCTAATTCTTCAGCCACCCTCCTGAATCGCTAGGTTGACTGCTTGTGTACAATCCTGACATCATGGCCTCTATAGTTCCGTCTCGGAATCGGCCCTCAACAGCCACTCCTCCTCCCATGTTTAATGGTTGTCGTATTTATTGATTCATTTAACATGTATTTATCAATCACGATCTAGTCTCCTGTCAGTGGGTTAGGTGCTATGATGGAATCCAGAGAAGTGAATTAAGTTCAACAGATCCGTGCACAGCATATCTTTTAAATATAAGTAATGGAAAACCCAAATCAAAGTAGGTAAAGCCATCGAGAGTGTTTATTTGTTCATGTGTTTGTGGACTCCAGGAGCAGGCTGTGGGCTCAGTTTCTCATTGTGTGTCTGTGTCTTGTCCTCTGTGTGCTGGCCTTGTTTTCTTCGCCGACTTCCTTCCTGGCCTCACATCTGCATTCTGTGCTTTCTTGAAGAACGCAGGTTTCTGGAGGGCAAAGACCATGCCTCTGTGGTTCACTGTAGGATCTGCCATTGCCTAGAACAGTGTCTGGCGTGCAGATGGCCTCCGTGATTACCTGGTACTGAGTGCTGTGTCGCTGAGAGTTACTCTAAATGGACAGATCTGGATCACACTTTCCTCAGGAGCTCGTCTCTGCGCCTCCGGTCATGAACCGTCACTAACTGTCCTAGTCACGTACATGCCCCACCCTGGAGCTGGAAATTGAGTCAGCCTCCCCAGACCCACAGGAGGTCCTAATAGAATTTGGGAGCTTTAATGACGGATCCTTGGAAGGCAACCGTGAATGTCCACGGCAGTCCGCCTCTTTGGCTGCAACATATACTCTCGTACTACCTGTACACTTTCCAAAACACCCACCTGCATGCAATGCACTCACCTGTGCCCAGAGCAAGGCGTTGTGAGATTTCAGCCAGCTGCTGCTTATAGCTCCTGGTCAACCATCTTTCAGCGTTCACAGTCTTCTGCAATTAGTCCAGAGAAGACTGCTGCTGTTTCAGGCCCCGATTTGTTAAATGGAAAGCTATCTATGTCTCAACACACCCAGTATGCACTAGTGGAGACAGATTACGAGAATTGCAAAAATCAACAAATTAAGCAAACAAAAACATACCCCTTCCAGTTGGAAAACAGTGAAATTGGAAAGCTACATCGCTATCATTGGTATGTGGTCCACAGCACCTTCTTCTGGCAGTGTGCGCCTTCCTTGCTCAGCCAGTCATGGGTGGGAGGCTTTCCCTGGTTTATTGTCCTCTCTAGACCCCTCTGAGGTGGACATTGCAGAGGACCTCTCTTTTCTACTACTTTAGCGGTTGCCTCCTATTGGATGAGGCTGGGAACTTGGGCACTGCCCTAGGGTTTAACCAATCAAAGGCCACTGTCAGCCAGACTTGACAATGTAACTCTCTCTAAAGACTATAGATTTCCAGTCTGTTTACTTCCCAGTCAATGCCATGTGCCGATAACAACAGCCAAGAGATATTGCTGAGTAAGTCTTAAGTCTGAGAATTGTCTCCTAGCAACAGACCTCCTTGCTCTGCTCATTCCCTAGCCCTTAATTTCATAGCTTCTGCCTCCACACTGTACCTCCTGGGGGCCTCTTCCTTGGGAGAGGAAGGCGCTACTGATCTGCCCTTTGCTCACTGCCTACACCTCAGATGCATCCTTACAGCAGAAGAGATTGTCCTCATTGCCAGGAGGGGAGTTTATTTCAAAAGATGTTGTGTGTGGTTCAGGGATTCAGACCTCCTGTGGATCCCAATCTCATGTTCCACTATGGTTCCTACACTTACGTTTGCTCACACAAAACAGCATCACTTTTTCATCTCTGGCAGGCTCCAGATTACCATAATCTCAAGAAAATTTGGATTATAAACCACAGGTGGCAATGATAGCTTCTCTTAGCAAAGCCATATTTTCTTTCTTCTCTGCTCTCAGAGGGTCACCTGGAACCAAAGTTTGTCTTTGTATTGTGGGACTCCACTTTTTATTGAAGGGCCACAAGAAAAAGTCAGTATATTCCAGAATATTAAATTTTTCTCACCCGCCATAGCCTTATCGGGGGCACAGTCTGCGACCCCAGGAGACTGAGGCAAGGCTTTAACCACCCTCCTTGCTGTTACATATGAAGTGCTGACAATTTGCCAGATTGGGGAATGAGAGCCCCACTGCTTCCCCAGTTGACATCATTGTGCCAATTTTAAAACCTCTCCCTTCTTCTCAAGTCATTCTACTGCCATTTGCTAGAAAGACGTCTCGTGAAGATACAGATCTATGACGGCTATGAAGGTCAATGATGCCCCAGGGTTGTGAAGGGCTTTGTCCATGGTGGTCCTGGGATGGCCACATCTTTGTTGCTTGCCAGCGCATCTATTTGGCATGGTATAAACACCCTGCCTGACACGGTAGGATCAAGTATGTCCACATCCCACTTCCGGTAGCAAAGTCTCAATCCACTAGATGCAACTGATTACAAGTAGACAAAAACCCAATTTGATCTGACTTCCAAAAATGAAGGTTATTGGCTTGTGTAACAAGAAAGCTGGATTCACCAGAGTTTGGATAAAGTTAGCTTTATCCTCAGGTTGCCTTCCTTGTGGTAGGAAGATGGCTGCAGCACGTGTAGTCTGCATGTCCACGGGTCAGGCCATCTAGAAGGAGAGAGAACACATTCTCCCAACAATCTTGGGAGGAATTCTTTTTTTTCTTATTTTACCTTATTTTAATCTAGATCTAATTGACCTAAAACATTGTACAACCTAATGATCGGATATATGTATATATCATGAAATGGTTACCATAGTAAGTTTAGTGAACATCTATCATCACACAGTTATATAGTTTTTTTTCTTGTGATAACTTTAAATATTTACTCTCTTAACTTTCAAATATATAATACTGTTAAATATTGTCATCATGCTATACATACCATCCCCAGGGCTTACCTTATACTGGATGTTTGTACCTTTTGACCACCTTTAAATGTTGCACCCACTCCCCACTCCCCACCTCTGGCAACCACCAATCTGTTCTCTGTATAATTAGTTCCTTTTTTTTTTTTCAAAAATAGATTCCACATGTAAGTGAGATCACACGGTAATTGTCTTTCTCTGATTTATTTCACTTAGCACAATGCCCTCAAGGTCTCTGCATGTTGTTACAAAAGGCAGGATTTCTTTTCTTTTTTATAGCTGAATAATATTCCAGGATGTATACATACCACATTTTCTTTATCCATTTATCTCTCAATGGACACTTAGGTTGTTTCCATGTCTGTGTTATTGTAAATAATGCTGCAATGTGCATAGGGATGCGTACATTGTTCTGAGTTAGTAATTTCCTTTCCTTCAGATAAATACAGAAGTAGAATTTGCTGGATGATATGTTAGTTCTGTTTTTTTTTTTTTTTTTTTTTTTTGGTATGCGGGCCTCTCACTGTTGTGGCCTCTCCCGTTGCGGAGCACAGGCTCCAGACGCGCAGACCCAGCGGCCATGGCTCACGGGCCCAGCCGCTCCGCGGCATGTGGGATCTTCCCGGACCGGGGCACGAACCCGTGTCCCCTGCGTCGGCAGGCGGACTCTCAACCACTGCGCCACCAGGGAAGCCCCTGTTAGTTCTATTTTTAAAAACATTTTTTGAGGAACCTCCATACTGTTTTCCATAGTGGCTGCACCAATTTACATTCCCACCAACCATACAAAAGGGTTCCCATTCCTCCATATCCTTAACACCACTTCTTATTTCTTGTCTTTTTCATGATGGCCATTCTAACAGGTGTGAGGTGTTCTCTCACTGTGATTTTACCTTGCATGTCCCTGATGATTAGTGATGTTGAGCATCTTTTAATGTGTCTGTTAGTCATCTGTATGTCTTCTTTGCAAAAATATCTATGCAGGTCTTCTGGCCATCTTTTAATCAGGTTTTTTTTTGTTTTTTTTTTGATGTTGAATTGTATGAGTTCTTTGTATATTTTGGATATTACCCCCTTATAGGTATATCATTTGCACATATCTTCTCCCATTCAATAGGCTGCCTTTTCATTTTGTTGATAGCTTCCTTCACTGTGCAAAGCTTTTTAGTTTGATGTAGTTCCATTTATTTTTGCCTTTGTTTCCTTGGGAGGAGTTCTGAGTCCCACTCTGACTGCACCTGCTGGAGCCATATGTTCCTCTCATAACCAGTCACTGTGGCCTCTGGAATTAAATGTACCGATTGGCACTGGGAGGGGGTGGAATCTACTTCAAAGAACCACATAGCTCCCCAAACTGAAATCAAGGGCTTGGGGGAAGATAGCCGTACATGCTCCTGATATAAATATAACACTAATAATGCTGATGGCTAGCATTTATTGTTCTGCCTTGTGCACTGGATCAAAATAACCTATAAAGTGGGTAGTATTTTTATCCCTAATTTTACTCCCATGTAAAAATAGATGAGAAAACTGAAGTTCTTACCTAAGTCACATGACGGGTAGGTATTAGAAGAAGATTTGCTCTAAAGTCTGCCAGACTTCAGTGAAAATGATGCTTTCCGGCTACATCTAGTTGAAGCCTTCTGTCAGTCAGGTCCTAACAGGAAACAGATGGCGCACTCTCATGGGTTATTCAAAAAGGAACTATTTCTAGAGATGCAGGCATGGCATCGGGGAGCCACAGTGATAATGCAGTATCATAGGGCTAGCTACAGTGGGGAGCTGTTAGCACCCCTAAACTTGAAGGGATAAAGGGTCGGGGTAGTTCCTGAAACCCAGAGGGTGTGTGACCTTTGCTTGAAGGTCACAACCAGACTCACTGGAGGGCTTGGGGTGGGGATAAATAGTCCAAATCCACTCTCCCTTTCCTCTCCCATCTCCTGCTGGTCCTCCCAATTGACCTGCCCCAAGCAGAAGCAGAAAGCATGACGGGCATTGATTTTGGACCCACAGACCAGCTTCCTGGGCAGTGATCAGGGTGAAGAAGCCTGGACGGTTGATCTGGAGGGGAAACAAACGGTTCTCAGCACTGAGGCATAAAAAACTAAATAAGAGGCATTAGGGGGCGGGAGAGTCACCGTAGTTTTGGGCCGTTTACTGACATGAATCAAGATTTACTTTATCGCCAGTTTTACAACAGAAATACACTCTTAAATCAGTAAAATATAAGAGCTGCAGTTTATTGAACACCTACTTCACCAAGTACCTCATATATGTTATTTCAAATCTCCGCAGTAACTCTAAAAAGAAGATACTGTTACGAGCCTCGTTTGACAAATAAGGAAGCGAAGGCTCGGAGAGGTTAAATAGGTGTTGTAGAAGGTAAGAGCAAGGGCTGGGGAGGCTGACTGCCGGAGTTCAAATCTTAACTCTACCACTTACTCACTCTGTGGCCCTGTGCCTCAGTTTCCTCACCTGAAAAATGGGATAACAGTACTACCTGCCACACAGGGTAGTGAAAGTATATGCAAAACACTTGGAACAGTGCCTGGAACAGAGTAAATGCTCAATAAACATGAGCTTGTACTGTCCACCCGGTGCCTCAAGTTGCGTGATTTGGAAGCTGCAGAGGTGGGGTTTGAATCCAGACTCTAAAGCCAGTGAGTGACGCTTCATCATCCGGTCCATATCACAGAGTTGGTCAAGACAATGAGGGCATGTCATAAGGGGCTCCCATGGGCTCCCCACCAGCACTGGCCAGGAGGTGGTTTACACACTTGGGCTTGGCTACTCGTTTCTGCTCCTACTGAATCAGGGTCTAGCAGTCAGGGGGTTTACAGAGGCTGCAGGGAGACTCGGGGTCCGTATCAGCAGGTCACTGGGGTTGATCACTCCACCTTCCTCCCAGAAAGGAAGAGTTACAATGCACAGGGTTTGGCCCAAACCCTTTGGAACGTGTCATACCTTTAAGCCCAAGTAGACACACCTGATACGTATTTTCGGCTGCGTTGCAGGCCGTCTCTGCACTGTCTGACCTGTGCTGCCTACCCGCAAAACCACCTGCCACCCACTGCCTGTGGGCTGATGAGCTGAACGCTCTTTACCTGCTGTCTCAGTCCCCTGCCCCAGCCAAGCTGCAGTCCTCAAAATCAGCCACTGGGGTTCTCTGGAGCCCCTACCCTGTCTGTTCCTTAGTGCAGGGCAGAACCCACAGAAGCCGCTTGACTACAACCTGTTAGCTGATAGCCTGCATGGAAATATTCTCATTCCCTAAGTGGTTATTGCATGCTTTCCTGGACAGGCATGTGTCTAGGACCTGAAGATACAACACTGAAAGAACAGTTAAAAAAGAAACAGTTAGGGCTTCCCTGGTGGCGCAGTGGTTGAGAGTCCGCCTGCCGATGCAGGGGACACGGGTTCGTGCTCCGATCTGGGAAGATCCCACATGCCGTGGAGTGGCTGGGCCCGTGAGCCCTGGCCGCTGAGCCTGCGCGTCCAGAGCCTGTGCCCCACAACGGGAGAGGCCACGACAGTGAGGGGCCCGCGTACAGCAAAAAAAAAAAAAAAAAAAAAAACAGTTAAAAATAGTCCCTGCTTCATGGAGCTTCCATTTGAAAATAACTTTCTACTCACAGGCCAAAGGATGTCTGTGGCCTTCGGAATTGTGCTGTAGTCAGCATTGCAGCTCAAGACACCAGGCCCTGGGCCTCCCCGCCTGCCACTAGCCCTCTGCTCCTCCCTGTGCATCTTTCCCCTTTCTCCCCGTTTACTTCTTGCCTCCTCTCCCCGCACCTCCCTCTTCCTCTCTTCCACCTTCTCAGTCTCCTCCCCCTCCCTCCTCCCTCTCCTCCCCCAGGGGCCTCCTGTGTCTCCTCCTCCCCTCCCCCACCCCTCCTGTCTCCATCAGCACAGATGGTCACCCACTTAACATGCTCCCGCCATTGGCCCCAGTGCCTGGGTGTGGGAGATGGGGGAATGCAAATCACTCCATCAATGACCGTGTTTTCAATGAAAGTGGCTTGTGCCCTGCCCCTTGTTGACCAACAGCACATTGTTGCAGCCCCACGAGCCTGCGGAGCCTCGCTCTGCAGTAGGAATGAGTGAGTGGGCTTGCTAGGTGCCTTGTTATCTGGTCAGTTTCCAAGAGGAGAAAATAATAATACCACGTATTAAGCACTCACTATGTACCTTGCTCTGGATCCCACAACAATTCCATAAGATAGGCCCCCTTGTTACCCTCGATTTACAATGCAGAAACCCCGGCTCAGAGAAGAGGAGTGACTGACCCTGGGGCATCTGCTCCTATCTGGGAGAGCAGGATTCGAATTCGGGACGCTGTGCTTCCAGCCACCATCCCAGGCTACCCCCTCCATATCCTAACTTGTCACTGTTGCAAAAGGCCCTGCCACCCATTTGCTCTATCCTCCTCCTTAGAAAGATGCAGCTTTGGGGTCCAAGAGGGAAGGCAGTTTGCCATGCGGCCAGTACTGAGCTGGGACTTGCTGTTCCTGGCCAGTGCTATGAACATGCAGGGTACCCTCAGTTCTGCAGGAACTGGGGCGCTGGGCCATCCCTAAACCTGTCGGGCTGTTTTGTGAAGAGTAGGGTGGTTGTTGCTCACCGTCCTTTGAGCCTGGGCTGGTTTTCTTCCTTCTCCTCCATCACAGGAGGGCACCGGGGCCACAGTGTTCTCCGGCTCACACGTTCTGAATCAAGGGTTTGAGACGGGGAGGTCTGGGCTCCCAGGCCTGTGGGGACAAGGGCGTGCGGCCCTGCAGGAAACACTGGGTTATACATGGCTGTTGACTCAAATCCATGTGGAAATGCTCAGCCGCAGGACTGCCAGGCCTGGGGTTTTTATGGCAGCTTCAAGTTGATGCTGAAAGTTTGTGCTAAATAGAAAAAAAGCAAGAGGTCTGAAAACATCAGCCTCACATGGAACTTTCGGGTCTGGCGTTAGTGGGGGCGGATGAGACGCTCTGAAGACTCTTGTGGGTTGGGCAGGTCGCTGTGCTTGCAGGCCAGTTGGAAAAGCACTTCCAGGCTTGGGTAGGACTGGCGAATTGTGACCTCCTGTGAGAGCCTCTGGATGGCCCACAGCCTCGGGGTGCAGATTGTAGTGGCAGGTGGGGATGGTCCATACCAGCCATTGGAAGGAAGCTGGGGGCCAGCAGGGTGCCTCCCCAGGATGGGACGAGGACAGGGTGAGCATGCCAGGCCCAAGGGCCTCTGTGGCTGATGAGCTGGGAATTTAGAACCGGCCACAGGCATTTGCTTCACCGAGGACAAGTTCAGGAGGTGATGGGAGCGTGGCATTTCACGAGAGCAAGAAATGGAGAGAATGGGAAGAGATGAAAGCCCAGGTCATATCCCTCTGCAGCTCGCCTCTAGGATGCCTGGGCTCTTTGCTGACACAAAAGATGCCCAAGCAAGGGAAGCCCCCAGTGCTTGCAGCTGTTTCCTGCTGAGGACTTGACCCATAATTATAATCCCTCTTCTTTCATTTCCTCTGTGAAAACAGCAACATTCCGGCTAGACTTTGAGCTAAAAACACATCCTACAGAGCTTAAGAGATTTATAAACACGGTGAAAAATCAGTCTTGTTTTCCCACAGCTTGTTTCCCTAGGTGAGTGGAGGGAGGAGGGGAGAGGGGACAGCAAGGCTAGGATGGGGGGAGGCAGGAGTAGGAGTGGGGAGGATACAGATGTGCAGGACACCTGGGTGTGCATGGACCAGAGCTGAATGGAAGCCAGGAATAGGACTCAGCTCCCAAAACCCTAGCCAGTCGTCTCTGGGGGCAGTGAGAAAGGTACACACACACATAGGTGTGTGTGTATAATACGCAGGTGCCCCAGGCTTCAATCTGAAGGCTTTATGGGACTGGTGTAACCAGAGAAGCCAGAATAGGAGGAATGATTGTCCCTCTGGACTCCGTGCTGACAAGGAGGGACTGCATAAGCCAGGGAGATGTCCACCTGTTGGAGGGGAAACAGATGTATAGTCTTTTCAATGTGCTCATGAGGTCTGAAGGTCCATCATTCAAGATTAATTCAGACTGTCCCAGCTTTTGGGGGCAGCAGGGGCTCCACAAGTCATCAGACCCAACCACTTACTTTGGAAATGGTTTGCTGCCCATTTCGTGGGTAAGTCATGTAAGTGACTGGATGGGGGACCGGGAATTAGCACCCTGATCCGTAGTCCGCGTTCACTTTGCAACCCTGCCTTTGTCTATAGGGTGCTTTGGTGTTAGGTACCCTTGGGGAAAATGTGGATATGTGGCTTTGGGGAGTCACAGCTCCTGCTGCATCCACAGAGACCTAGGGGACTCCTCCCAAGCAGGGAGAGCAGCTGGGGGTGCCCAGCCCTCTGGGGACAGGCTCAAGGTAGGTGCCTGAGGGACCTGAGTTCTGTCTGGAGCTAGGAGGGCCAGGGGTACCAAGGCGAGTGTCACCTGTGGGAAGAGACAAGGCGTGGTCAGAGTTGCGGGCAGAGCTGGATACAGAGGAGACGATGAAGAGGTCTTTTTAACTTCTTACTTCTCTGCCCCCAGCCAAGCTCAGGGGCCAGGTGGTGCAGGTGTCCTGGGCAGAGAGTGAGGAAGGCTGCTGGCTGAGGCCGGGGTGCAGGGGCTGGAGGCTCAGTGCTCCGCACCTGTCCGCAGAGCCTCTGAAAGTCCCTCCCCGGCTGCTGGGTCGTGATATGCAGTGCCTCCTGCCCACCCATCCGCCTGCCTGCCCCGTTCCTTCCTCCTCCCAGCCAGCACCGCCTGGGCCACATCCTTAATGACCCTCCGCTGCGGCCGAGCCTCTCAGGGCTCAGGCTTCCTAATTGGGAAACTCACAGCCTGCATCTCGGGAAAAGGCAATCACCCAGGGGCCCAGGAAGTTCATGGTGGAGGGTGTGGGCTTCCTCCTGGTCCACTGCTCTCTCTCCTCGTGTTAGAATTGATGGGAGCACGCCTGCAGCAAGCATCCAGCCCGAAGCAGCAGCCTGCCTGGACATGGAGTGTGTGTGTGTGTGTGTGTGTGTGTACACGTGTGCATGCATGTGTTTGAAGGACCAGGTCTCTCCACACGAGCAAAAGTCCGTGTGTTGAAGGCCCTGCAGGTGGCTGGGATGACAGAGGCACCCTGGGCGTGGTGGTGTACCTGCGCGTAGCACTGCTTTCTGTGTGTACACGCGGGCATTCTCGGCTGCGTGTTTGTGTCTCTGTAGATACGTGTGCCTCTCTGGGTTCCATGTACAGGTGGGGGTGAGCTTCTGGGTGCTCGTGTGGCACTCTGCATACTGCTGTGGTGTCCGATGGGTGCCCATGTTTGAATGACGTTATGAGAATCTCTCTATGGGCCGGAAGCCCACTGTTGGGCGTGTGTCTACGGGGGGGTGGCGCTGGAGGACTGGGGGGCCGTGGCTGCCCTGGCCGAGGCCCATGTCCAGACGAGCCCTGTTTCCTAGCATTCTCTGCAAGTGAGACCATCCCTGTTCACAGCAGCTGAGACCTGTCGCCTACATCTGTGGTCAGCGTGTCTGGGACTTTGCCAGTGAGCTCAGTGTCTGCCTGGTCTCTGCCCTGCAGCCGGAGCTTTCTCTCTGCCCCCTTCACTCTCTGCTTGGGCAGGGGCGGCTCCTCAGGGCTCCCCCATGCCATCTGCACCAAGTGTCTGCCCCTGTCATTGCCCCCACCTCACCGCATTCTCAGGGACCCTATCACTTCTTGACACCTCAGTGGAAGGGGGAGGTATGGTGAACAAAGACCTCAGCGAGTCCCCAGCTGTCCCCCAGGGGACACATTCTGCCTCGGGGTTCAGCTATGTGCTCCTCGAGGGCAGGACCCGGCACAGATAGGCCCTTTGGGGGAACATGCGGTAAGTGAATGAATGGACAGGTGTTACAGACACACAGGTGCCCAGGGAGGTGTCATCTGGCAGAGGTTGAGCTGGGAGATTACTTGGGGTACCCCTCTGTGCAGTGGCATTAGTGCGGAGTCCACGCTGGACAGAACCATCCCAGGCTGAAGTGGCCATTCATCACAGGAAGCTTGGAGCCTGCCGCTGGCCGGCCGGGGAAGGGCCAGGACCTGATGCTTCTACCAGCAACGCGGGTCGCTGGTGGCAGAGTTAGGGCGCACGCATCCTGTGTCTGTGGCAGGTCTGGCTGCACAGAGTCCTGCTGCTGCAGGATGGGGTGGGGTGGAGGAGGAAGCCCTCAGGACACAGCTTAGGTGCCAGGCTCGAAGGCACCCACCCTCCTTTCCTGGGGAGCAATCTCTATCCCTTCTGATCCCAGTAGCCTCCTGCAGCCCCAGACAGGCCCCTTCTGGCCCCAAGAGGAAGCTGGAGAAGGATTTTATTTGCCAACTGCCCTCTTCCATCATGGAGAGGTTTGCCTTCCTGGGCACCACAGACCCCTGCTGTGCCCCTCAGGCCTCTGGAGGTCCAGGTGTCTATGTGTCCCCAGGACAGCACGCCATCTCCACCACCAGGCCGATCTGCCCTCGAGGGAGGGAGGATACCACTACGGTTTTCTGCTCCCAACAGTATCTTGACAAAGGCAGCTGGCAGCCCCTCGGGCGACATCCTCCTCCCCCACACTGCCACTCACAGCAGATCCACAAAGAAAACCACAGCATCCCGGACCATTCTGGCTCTCTCCTCCTCCCTGGCCAGGGCACCTGGAGATGCTCTAGGCCTCTGTGCTGTTGGGGAGGAAGTAGGCAGAATCCAACTAAGGGTCTGGTGCTGGGGACCCAGAGGGAAGAGGCTCTGATGCTTTACAAAACCTTGTGATCCAGAGGGGAGCTTAGGTCCCACCTGTTCATTCTCCAGATGGAATACCTGCAATCCAGAGGAGGGATGGGCTGGCCTAAGGTCACCCAGCAAGCTCACATGCATCCACACGTATACAGAACTTATTAAGTGCCAGGGACTGTTCTGAACGTTTTGTTTGTAGTAACACTATCAGGCGTGGGGTAGTGTTTTCCCCATGTACCCGATGAGGAAACTGAGGCACAGAGGCTTTCCCAATCTCGCGCGGCTAGGCAGGGTAGAGCCGGTATTGAACCAAGTCAAATTCAGCAACTGTTCACTCAGTTGCTGTGCTCCACGGTCTGTGGCCACGCTAGGAACATGACCCTGACTCTTCTTGGTCTAACACTCTTTCTGCACTGGGGGAGATGTGCCAGATTTCAAGTGTTACAGTGTCTGTCCCCTCCTGCTATCTCACAATATCCCAGAGAGCGTGATGGAGGAGGGAGGGGAGGAGTGAGGATTAGCCAGTCCTGGCCACAGGTGGCGAAACTGAGTCAGGAGTTGCTGTACCCACAGTGAATAGGGCAGGGGCCACAATCAAAAATGAAGACCCCAGCCTCCCACCCATTTAAGCCTCTCTACCCTACACAGGAGTTTAGAGCTGCCTTTATTCTATGCTCAAGACACAAAGACACACCAACCGATCATCTTGGGCTCCCCAGTGCCACGGGGCCCGCGAATCCTGTGCCAGTGAAGTCAGGTACAGTCTGTGTGTGAGGAGTCTGTGCGGGTGGGGTTGTGCCTCCCCCGTGGAACCCTAAACCGTAGCTCCGGAGGGCAGCGATTCTGTTTCGTTCCCTACTGTGTCCTCGGCTCCTAGAACTGCACCTGCTACAGAATGGGTGTGCCCACGCTGTATTTATTGAGTAAATGAACGAATCGAACCTGAAGCTTCCCGGAGCTGCTGAGAGCGGCTGTTGCCTCCATCAGTGAGAACTTCCCATCTTTATTCATTGCTCTGTTCACCAAACTGTTAGTACTGGCTTACACTGAACCCTTGTCAGTGGCTGTCAGGGAAGAAGTTTCAAAATGATTAAAGTCGGGGAAATGGTACCTCTGGGGCAGTGTTGACAGGATGGGGGTCAGTGACCCCCCAGAAGGGAAGGCAGCCTCAGCTCTGTTGAGGAAGGGTTGAGATATCTGTGCTAACAGCTGTTTATCAGCTTCTGCCCTCTGTTTAGCAGGTCTGGCCCCGGGAGGGGGAGGGGGGAGGGAAAGATGTCTCACTCTACAGGAGGGGTGATGGGTTTGGGGCTGGGGAGGGGTAGAGGGTGGGGTGAGTATCAGGCTGTCAGCTGCCCTGTGTCACTAGAGATGATGGAAGAGACTGGAAAGAGTCTCAGACTCCCCCCAACCACAGGGAGTGTGTGCCGGGCAGGAACGGGGTGAAGTGCACACCTTGGTCGCAAAATTTAAGGGGATGCTACAGGTAACAGATGAAAAATCTTTTAATGCAATGTTTCTAAAAAAAAAAAAAAAAAGAATGAATGCAGACATTTGTGACAAACAAAAAAAGACGGGATCTGATACTGTGCAGGACTCCCTTCGCTCGCTCCCTTCCCACTAGCCCCTGTCCCCGGGCCTGATCAGAATGGGTGTCACGGAATGGGGGGGCTAGGGTGGGGGTAGGGTTGTCACCTGGGTCAGAGACGGGTGTGGATGGGGATGGGGTAGGATGTGTCTTGGGAGCTGTCAATAGAGAGCTGCGACTTGAGGGGGGAGGTGATTGGGTTTTGTGGCGAATGGGGTGTCATCCTGAGAGGTGGTGAGCGGCGAAGAGAATGTAGTGGCCGATTTGCCTGGTGCTGGAAAGGAGGGGAAGAGGGCGGTGGGTGTGATGTTTCTCTTAAGCCAGCCATTCTCTAATTGGACCCATTGTGTTTATGGTAATTCACATTGGGGTGCAGGACTCCTGAGCTGGGGTGGGGACCGCCTTCTCCTCTGGAATGAGCTGTCGGCAGAAGGCAGTGGGTAGCTGGGGGCCACGCAGAGGGGAGTGCGGAGCAGAAATCTGGAAGTGATGGGCTTCCCATCACCCCATCCAGCCCCAACCCACTCTCCTTCCTTCTGTGGCAGACCCTCACTTCCTGCCCCTCCCTAGAGCATCGGATGCCCAGGGCTCACATAATTGTTTCTCCTGTTACCCTTTCTCAAAGAGTAACAAAGTAGCAAAGAGAGAACTGGAATAGGCAGCTCCTTCTCTTAGCACCCAAGGCACAGAGTGGAGAGACCCGTGGTGGTGAGAGGGCTCCTGGGGGTTCCCTCCCTTCCTAATCCTAAAGCCTGACCAAGGTGAAGCTGGAGCCACAGGGAAGATGATGATAAGGCACAAGAGAGGGGGCTCCACGGGACTGCAGGCCCCCATCAGACTCTGGGAGGTCCTAGGGTCTCGTATTTGCAGCCGGAGGGTTGTAGGAGTTGGGATGGGTAGTGTGGCCCGGCCCCTCCCCATGACCTCAGATGGCTGTCCATCTTTAACACTGAGGGAGTCCCCCTTTGCTCCTAACTCTACGCCCAGGCACTGGGGGACTGGATGGCACATGAAACCAAGTCCCTGCCCCTGTAATGGAGATTGTGGGTCAAGTGGGGAGGTGGGTCCCCCACATAGATGGGAACCAACCCCATCAGGTGTGGCTCAGGACCAGGGGGGAGGTGAAGATGATGGGAGTCGAAGGGGGGCTGGACAGTCAGGGACGCTTCCTGGAGGAGGGGGCACTTGAGATGGGCCTTGCTTTCAGCTCTGCCCCTCAATTCCCATGGCACTTGCTCCTTGGGAACTTCCTTGTTTGGGTTTCCATTCTTGGGGCTTTTTCTGGCCACGTTATGTGTGACATGGTGAGGGGTATGACATAGAAGCCATGGTTTTGCCCTGGTTGTGGCCCCAGGAGTGATGGGATGTGTACCCAGGGGATGTTTCTACTGGAAGATTCATTTCACAAATATTCCTGAGGACTGTGCACCAGGCTCTGTTCTCAGTGTCAGGTTACTGTCGTATTGGACCTTATAGGTCTAGGGTGATGAGCCTCTGCTCTGTGCTTCAGGTAATGCCAGGAGGTGCCCTAGCAATAGCAGTCTTCAAGGTAGTGAGCTCCCAGTCCCTGGAAGTAATTAAGCAAAAAATGGATAACCACGCTGTCAGATCCCCTCTGTCCAAACTCCAGCTGTGCCATGTGCTAGCTGTATAATTTTTGGCGGTAACTTATATTCTCTCTGCCTCAGTTTCGTCATCTTAGGAATAGGAATAGTAATAATACTTACCTCCTAATATTGTGATGTTTAAGAAAGTTTATACGTGGAAGGTCATGAGAACAGTGCCTGATACAAGTTAAATACTCAATAAATGGTACCTTTATACTAATAGTGGCAATTACTGGTACGATTATCCTCTAGGGGGTTCTCTTTCCCTGGGGACAGAGGATGAGATTCAAGGCCTCAGAGGCTCCATCAGATCTGAGTCCCTGGCTTCTTAACTGTCCTCCACCTGGCAGGGCTTCGCCCGGGCACCTACGCTCTGAGATGACGGGCTTCTAGTTTTGTAGCGGAGGCTGCATCCTGGACAGAGCCCCTCCTGCTCTGTGGCACAGGTCTGCGTTTCCCCAGGTATCCCCTACCTCCCTGTGGTCCCCAGGTGAGAACAAGCTTCTCTTCATCTTCCCTGTACCTCTGTTTATCTACACATAGACACAGGCCCTTCAGTTTCATCACTCTGGTTCTCTTCATTTACATGATTCAGTGGCGCTGAGGAAAACTCCATGTACCCATCTCATCATTCTGTTTAGTTCTGGACAGGTGGAAAGTCACATTCTGACCTTGGGGGGTATTGTTAATATCTATGTAAATTCCCTGGGTATGACTTTGGGAAAGGCAATACTTTGACTCTTCTCATACTAGAAGCTTTATGAAAGTAGAGGTTATTCCTTCTCCTTCAAGCTACATCTGAGGTTCCCCGAGGACAGGGCTGTGTCTTCCCCCAGACTGGGGCTCCCTGAGGATGAGGCTGTGTCTCCCCTCAGACTGGGGCTCCCTGAAGGCAGGCTGTGAGACTCTTTTTCAGCCTTCTCCCCACGTCACACGATCCTTTCCAGGTCTCTTTTCTGTGCTGCTTCTACTTGAAGAGCTGCTTCTGGTGACTGGTCCCACGCAGCTGGCACCTGACCTCAGCCTCATTTGCTTCCATCTCTCCCCTGCTCCCGGATCCTGGGCCTGTATAGTATCTTCCTAACATCCCAACTCGGGTCAGACCATCTGCCTGTATATCGCTGAGCCAGCCGCAAAACCAGGTCGCCCTCCCTCCCCTTGTCTTTCTTGTCCCTTTTCCCTAATCGAATCATTTTTCCTCTGCATTTTGCACGTCAGATGAAGCAGCAACAGACGCGGGTTCTCTACACTCGCTGGAAACGCTGAGCGCAGTGATATGATGGGCACAGGAGAGCTTTGGGGCGTGATCGGCAAAGCGCAGGGCCTTTGCACCTTCCTGCCCCCTCCTCCCTGCCCGCACCGCCACCACTGCTGGCTGCGGGGCTCCGCGTGTGCTATCAGTTCTCGAACGCGGGGCTGCAGGCGAGCCGGGGTCGGGCCCTGGCTCACAAGGCTGCCACCTGCTACGGGGGTGACCGGATGGGGGAGGACAGGTCCAGGTGGTTAACGGAGTCGCGTCCAAGCTGATGTCTGAGTGGCGCAGTGGGGATGTCTCCCCACCCCAGGTGGTTCCTGTCCGTCCCCAGGACACCAGAGCAGTGGCAGGGACAGTCCAGACCCCACTCCTCCCTCCTCTTTGGAACTTTGCGTCCAGGTCACAGCCTTGCTTTCTGGCTGCCCTAAGCTCTCCCCGAGCATCCAGGACACAGCTGTCCATCTGCTGCCTTGGGGGGAGCCATCTTGATCGTCCTGATAATGATACAGATCACGCCGTCTAGCTGTAAATGCTCTCATGCCTGCCCAAGGGCACTCCCTGTCATCATCGCATCTGACAGGCAGGGTCGAGGCTCAGCGATGTGGAGAGGTTTGTTTTACGATCACACAGCATGGTGGCGGCACCAAGGCCCCTCTCCCTTCGGCCTCATTTTGCTTTCTGGGGTGACTGAGACCCAAGGCCTGACCCTTGGTAGCCCCAGGGAGATGATTGGAAGCCTGGGCTTTGGAGTCAGACAAACCTCAGTCCAAATCCCAGCCCTGCCATTCTCCATCGTGGGCCTTGGGTAAATTGCTTCATTGCCCTGAGCCTCGGGCACCTCATCTGTGAAATGGGCTAGTGGGCCTCTCGCCCAGGAATTTTAGAAGCAGCATGCAGGGTGCCTGGCACTTAGGAAGTGCTCAGTAAGTGGCATCTGTCCTGGTCTTGTCTGAGAGCTCCATCGCCCCTTCCTCTCCTTCCCAGAAAGGTCGCCCATAGCCTGTACCCAGGGTCCCAAGGACAGTGACCACAGAGGAGAGGAAGACAATGAGTCCAGATGCTAGCAGTAGCATTCCCTATGCACATCAGGCTCTTATTCTGCGCCAGGCAATGCCCTAAGCTCTTTACGTGCACCTTCTCAGTAAATTCTCATAACATCTTTATGAAGTATCTATTGTTATGAAGCTCACTTTCCAGGAGGCGGGACTGAGGCACAGGGAAGTTACACAGTTGACTTCAGAGCCTGCCCGTCTCACAGTGCCTCACCCAGGGTCCACGGGGACAAGGTGACAGAGCTAACACTGGGCCTTGGGCCTCCCAACCCCCTCGACTGTTTAGAAAGTGGTTCAGGGCACAGGCCCTGCAGCTCAGACTGCCTGGTCCATGCCATTTACCAGTTGTGTGACCATGGGCAAGCTCCTTAGTCCCTCTGTGCCTCCATTTCCTCATCTGGAAAATGGGGATGATAGTTGTAAGAATACTTGTGATGTGAAACTTAAACGAGCTAGTCTATGGAAGGAAGTTACAACAGTGCCTGATGGGTTCTAAGCGCTCAGTGAACGTGGCTATTCGTCATACTCGTGTAATGACGTTAGCGCAATGAACCCGTGCTGAGCCTGCATCTACCTTGCCTTCTCGCTCCTCTTCACTCCTTCCTCAGCACAGGCCATCCTGAGGTCCACACCTTGGCTTCCAAATCCCCCTTTCCTCCGCAACACGCTTCTAACGATTTAGCAACCCCGCCCCCTTTTCTGTGGGCGCAGGGCTTGTCTCCTTCATTAGGACATCGGGTCCCTACACCCAGGGGATGCGTCTCCCCTTTATTTTTTGTCCAAAGAAGGGATGTTTTGTCCTTTGCTTCTGGGGCATTTGGTGCAGTCTGGCTGACCTGATGCCATCTAGGAGGTTGTACTTTGGTTGGGTTGGAGTGACCAAACCAAAGTGCAACTTGGTGTGTGTGTGTGTGTGTGTGTGTGTGTGTGTGTGTGTGTGCGTGTTGAGCGATAGAGCAGTAAAGTGGCAAACATCCCACTCATAATACTTTTTAGAGCAGGAAACAGAAAAAAATTCAATTGGTACAACAAGTAATAGAAAATATATTTTGGTTCTGTATTTTGTAGAGAAAGAGAAAGGAAGGAGAAAGAAAAGACAAGGATACAGAGAAAGGGAGAAAGAGAAGGGGGAGGAGAGAAGGAGAGAAGGGGAGAGAGAGAGAGAGAGAGAGAGGAAAACAAAATAGAGACGCAGTGGGTGAACCGAGAAAATGATCACTAAGACATCCCAAGATGTTCTGAGAAACATCCTCCTCTTGTGGGAGCTTAAGACCCTGCCACCAAAGACCTGTAAAGGTTCTGTTGCATTTTCACAATCATAGGCAGCCTGTCACCTCTCGGTACTTGACCCACGGTCCTGGTGAATTAAGCTGAGGACTTGATTAAGCCTGAAGGCTGAAGGCCTTCATTACTGTCTTGATGTTATCATTCTTTTTTGTTGTTGTTCCTTCATATGGTAGATCTATTTTTAGTCTTTTTTTAAAAACATCTTTATTGGAGTATAATTGCTTTACAATGGTGTGTCAGTTTCTACTGTATAACAAAATGAATCAGCTATATGTATACATATATCCCTATATCCCCTCCCTCTTGTGTCTCCCTCCCACCCCTCTAGGTTATCACAAAGCACGGAGCTGATCTCCCTGTGCTACGCGGCTGCTTCCCACTAGCTATCTGTCTTACGTTTGGCAGTGTATATATGTCAATGCTCCTCTTTCACTTCATCCCAGCTTACCCTTCCCCCTTCCCGTGTCCTCAAGTCCATTCTCTACGTCTGTGTCTTTATTCCAAAAAAAATTAATAATGGTGCTGTTATTATTCTCGCGTTGTGCTCAATACGCACCTGCCGGGGCTCAAGGTACTAAATTGACAGGGTTCCGCCCTTCATGAGCTCCCAGCCCACTTAGAGAGGCAGACAGGTAAATAATGATTATAATAAAAGTCAGGCTGCTATAATTACTCTAATAAAAGTTCAGATAAACTGCACAGAGGGGAGATTAATTAATTCTAACTGGGAAATCCGGAACTGCTTTGTAAGGAATAACGGATGAGGCATCTTGGAGGAGGAGCGGGGTTTCTGTAGCCACAGGGCGGAGGCAGCAGGGGTGGGATGGATTTTGCATCACACAACTTAGATTTAATGTCTAACTGTGCCACTTCCTAGCTGTGTGCTTTTGGGCGGGTGACTTAACTTCTCTGTGCCCGTTTCTTCATCTACGAAGCGAGAATAACAGTCTGTATCTCATAGGGCTATTGCAGTAAGAGATAAAGTCTGTGACACTGTCTTATGAAATGTCCACTGTTGAACAAAAGTGAAAAATAACACTGGGGGTGGTCTGGTTGTCATAAGGTGACCGTGACCACCAGGTACATTACCCTGATGTAAGACTGCAAGCCTGGTGGCTGCACAGAGCTGGAGGCTGGGCAGCCTTTGCCCACAGCAGTCCAGGTTTCCTGGCCCTTGGGTACAAGAGGATGTAGAGCTGGCTGGCTAGGAGACCACCTGAGCAGGGTGGGGATTCTCTTTGGCCTTTGAAAAGCCAAAACTGGCCCTTTTGTAGGACATGGAGAACTTTATGTACCTATGGCAGCTTGGATGGTTTGAGAAATGTGTCGGCTTCTGTCCTGTTGCAGCTGGGCACAAACTACAAATCAGCATATCAGGATGGATGCCCCTCGCCCTGGCAACGGCCGCGTCCACCCGTCTTAGCCACTTGGGAATGAACAAGGCAGTCAGTTCCTTCTTGGGTGGGTGAAGTGAGCTGCCATGAACTGGAGGTCCGTCCCTGCCATCTCTGGGATCTGATGACCCCCAAGTAGGACTAGACTGCTGCCTGCCTAAAACTATCCCCAAAGTGGGAAAGAATTTCAGGCCAAGGGAAGAGTACCTACCTGGAACATGGTGGGCATGCAGTAATACTTGGACGACTCCATGGCTATGCGGTGGGCAGCTGTCTCTGGTCGTGGGGGTCACTAGGGAAGCTTCAGGGGATGAGATTGGAAAGGTAGGTGGGGCCGGAATGAGAAGTGGATCATCACATGTGCACTGAGCACAGAGATGCCCCGGGAGCTGTGTGGATGGTGTGCAGAGACACGGCGCTTGCCCACAAGGTGTCCACAAGTTCCGGTGTGGCCACTTTGCTTCAGGCCCTGGGGACTGTTGTTCTTGAGCAGAAGGTAGCCGTGATGGGTGTGGAGGACATCCTGCTGAGACGTGGAGGATGGGGTGGAGGAGGAGGGCCCAGTTCAGGACTGGAATAGGGGAATAGCCCAGCCAGGAGAGAAGGAGGACAGAATTAAGGGGATGGCAGTGGGGCTGGAGGGGACAGTAGGGATTAAAAAGCTATTGCATAAGAAGAACCAGTGGGGCTCGGAGCCCATGGGAAGCAGCCTCAGAAACAAAAAACCGACACACAGATAAGACAGCTGTAAATGCTCCTTGGAGATAAGGGAGAAGGAGGAAGGAGTCAAAAACAGCCCCAAGGGCGACTGAAATTCTTCTGTGCTGCTGGAAGGAAGGAGGCCATGTCCGGACAGACGCTTAGAAAACCACTGGGCAGGATTGACTCCAGCTGCCACGATGCAGAGTCTGTGACCTGGGAACTCCCTCCTAGATGTACACGCAGCAGAAACACACACATATGCCCCCGAAAGATGTGTTCTTGGGTGTTCACAGCAGCGCCCTATATACACAAGAGCCCCAGCAGGACGCTGTCCAAAGGCTCGCCGGCAGAGAACACTGCCCGGTAAAGCATGAGAGTCTAAAATCACATCACACTCTGCGTGACGATCTCATGAACAAAGTCTCTTGGACATGTGAAAAAAGCCAGACATAAAAGAATACAGACTGCACGATCCCACTGATATAAATTACAAAAACAGATGATGTATCTGTGGTGATACAAATCCGAACGATAGTCACTCGTGTCGGGGTGGGGCTTCTGGGGGGCTGGGTTTGTTTCCTTTCTTGATCTGAGGGCTGCTTCCACGTGTGTGTTTATTTTCTGGAAACTCATTGAGCTTATAACATGGAACTTTTCTGTATGCATCTTGTATTTCCACAAACAACATTTTTTTTTTTTTTTTTTTTTTGGGCTGTGCCGCACGGCTTGCGGGATCTCAGTTCCCCAACCGGGAATCAAACCTGGGATCCCAGCGGGCAGTGAAAGTGCGGGGCCCTAACCACCAGACCACCAGGGAATTCTCGCCGCAAACAACTTTTAAAAAACATTCCCTTTCCCCATCTCCCCCAAAAGGATTCAGGTTTGGAGCAACCAGGAAAGCAGTGATGAGAGCAACCAAGGCCAGGAACAGGTAGCAGAAGGGCTGCAGTAGAAGAGACTTTGGTTTGGATTAGGTTGACTTTAGGGCACCTGAGGGGCAGTAGGGGGAAGCCGTGAACTGGGACCCAGGCCGGGAGAGGAGGTGGACGGCTGGCAGCCTGGGGCGTGTGGAAGCAAGGGCAGGTCACCCGGGTGGAGCACAGACAGTGAGGAGAGAAGTCTGCAGAGAATCAGGTGCTGGGAACACCAGGGTTCAGGGACAAGTAGAGGGGAGATTTTCAAAGGCAGCTGGGAAGGGGTGGCCAGAAGGAGAGGCTCAAACCCAGAAGGGGGGTGGTGGGATTCATGCAGAAAATGGTCAGTAGGGTCACATGTTGGCAGAGAGGTCAAGTCTGGTCATTCTGACCATCCCCGCTGTCACCACCGCCTCCTGTTTCCTCCACCCCTACTACCTGCCTCCAAGTCTCTTCTCTCATGGTGAGCTACTTAGTCAGTTATCCTCCCCTGTTCTGAACATCACTGCCCATGGCCCTTTTGCATTTCTGGAACTGCTTCTGAGCCAGAGCTCCCCTATCCTCTGCCTGTGCAATCGATGGTTCCAGCCCAAAGGTGGAACTTTCCGTTTATCTCTCTTAGACTTCATCTGTCTGTCTAAGCCGCACAGGAGAGTGGAGGAGGGTGAGGCTTGGATGTTGGGTGGCCCAGAGTCCAGGGTCTGCGTGGAGCAGGCAGCTGACATCCCAAAGAGAGGGCCTGTCTGTGCTTCAGTTCCTTCTGTATCGCCTGCCTGGGCCCGCCGTTTCCCCATGTCACAGCAGGCATGTTGCCTAATTCATTCCCCCATAGGGGCCACATGTAACTTCTCACCAGGGAAAAGGGGAAGATATGCAAGCAAGTAAAAACCTGTGCTTCTATTTGGGTGTCTGCAAGATGAAATTAGGTAGTTCAAAAAAACAACCACAAGAACCCTCAAATTTCAATAATAATAATAGCTACCATCTTTTGAACCTTACTGTGTGTCAGCATGCACATATGTGATCTGATTGAATTGTCAGATTTACCCTGTGGGGTGTGTGCAATGATTACTCCCACTTTATGGCTGGGGAAATTGAGGCACAGAGAGGTTCACTACCTTGCCCAGAGTCGCTCAGCTAGTAAGTGACAGAGCTGGGATTCGAATCCAGGCAGCTCATACTCTCCACCGTATTTCATGAAATATTTCTAGCGATGAGAACACAGGGAGCCGTGGCAGAAGCTATACATAATCTAAATCCTAAGACAATCCTCGGGCCCTTTATTTGGGGTTTAAAATGCAGTGCTTGAAGGCTTAACAACAAATTTATTTCCTTTCTATATTCCATTTGGTTTAAGCAAATATTAAGGTGAGTTACATTTCCCTTAAGCCCACGTTGACTAACTGCAGGAAACAATGTGGATAGTAGGGTTCCACTGCCGTAAAACTGACCCTGAGTCCTCACCTCACACCTTCTATTGATGTGGAATTTCAGTTTCTATCATGATGGGGACTTCTCATTCCTACTCAGCCCAGGGTTGTGCAAAGGTCCTGGGGTCCTTTGAAACGCTGGCTGACCTCCCATCTCAGCACCTTCAGAGCTGCTCTGATTTTCCTGCTCCCCTTTAGAACACCTCAAATAATTTCCTCACCAAATTTACACTTTTCTTTTTCTAAAAAAGACAAAAGGGGCCATGACCTCAAGCATCTTTTATTTTCCATCCTGAGAACATCCTTGAGGCCTGGAAGAATAAGAAGGAGATAGGGAGAGTCAGGACAAATTAGAACATGTGTGTCAGTGGGGAGGTCCCTGCCTGCTGGAGGAGTGGGAGCTGTCCACGCACTGACTGCCCCAGACACGCAGACGAACTGAGCCCAGTTGATGTCCTGGGGCGGTGGGAATAGGGGTGCCGGTGTGACTAGTTGGAGTGACCATTCTAGGAGGCTTCCTTAGAGAATCCGAGGGGACCTGGGGTGAGGATCAGACAGCCCAGAAGATGGCCCCTTCGAAGAGTGAAGGAAGGTATATTAGCCTGAGCCCAGGGCCCCCAGCCTCCGGAATGAGCCATGCCTCCTGGCTTTGATGGGGCTCCACCTTGGAACCCCCAGTAGAGCAGCAGCAGAGCAGGCAGGAGGCATCTATTTCCCCCACAGAGGGGATCCCAGAGAAAAGTATGGAAGACAGAAGCATGGGCTCCCAACATCTGAGCACTAGAGGGCTTTAGGGTCAGCTAGGTCAGCCTCCTCACGATAAAGAACAGGTCTGGGGCTTCCCTGGTGGCACAGTGGTTGAGAGTTTGCCTGCCGATGCAGGGGACACGGGTTCATGCCCCGGTCCGGGAAGATCCCACATGCCGCGGAGCGGCTGGGCCCGTGAGCCATGGCCGCTGAGCCTGCGCGTCCGGAGCCTGTGCTCCGCAACGGGAGAGGTCACAACAGTGAGAGGCCTGCGTACCGCAAAAAAAAAAAAAAAAAAAAAAAAAAAAAAAAAAGAACAGGTCTGTCTTTAAGAGCTTGGAAAGGTGTGCCTTCCCACTGGGTTCCTCTGTTGGTCTCATGTACCCACAAGGCTACCTGGAGTGCCTGCACATCCAGGAATTCCTGCCTTTAGGCTTGTCTCCCTGGCACAGCTGTGCAGCTCCACCTCAGCAAGCTGCCAGGGGGAAGATGGGCTCGCAGGCTGGCAATAGTAAATTAAAGGTTTCCTTTAAGATACCCCTTTAAAAAAACAACTAGGATATGCTATAGGGGCTAGTTGAGCTCTGGCACCAGAGAAAACTGGGTTTGAATCCCAGCTCTGGCCCTAACCAGCTGTGTGACCTTAGGCAAGTTTCTTAACCTCTCTGAGACTCCATAGTCTCCTCTATTCTTCGGAATAACAACAGCCACTTCGTAGGATTATATGATTTTGTGTGTTTAAAGCACTTGCAGTTAGTAATTTCATATTATAGCTATTAGAGTTACAAATATTATTATGTCTGGTGGAAGGAGGTTCCTCCATCTCCCTTACATGACCCAAACTACAAACTGAACTTGGCCCCAAATCTAGGCTATAACCATGTAGTTTCAAATGCCTTAGCATGTTTTTGTTTTAATTAATTTAAAAACAGCATTATTAAGCAACCATGAATGGGTAGAATAATTTATATCATTTTCAAACTCTTCTCAAGTTCAATATGGTACCTTTTCCCTTAATCACTTACATACTTCACTATATCTCTAGCCAGGCATATATCCATTCTCTTTCTAAATGATCCGGAGCCTGGCTTCCTAATCTTCTTTCAGATTGACATATCATCTGTAGTGGCTCAGGCCTTTTCCTTCTGTAACTGGAGTCTCAGGGCACTGGAAAGAGTCCAGGCCTTGTGGTTAGACAGACCTACTTTCTAGTTCTGGCTCTGCCAGTTGGTAGCTGTGTGGCTTTAGATGAATCTCTTAACTTCTCTGAGCCTCACTATCTCCATGTGTATAATATATGATGGGCCCAATGGAATAAAATAAAATGTGCAAGCCTCTGGTTTAGAATAAATATCAGTGGATATTAGTCTCCTTCTTGTCCCTTTCTATTCATTCATCTTCATGCTTTTGGCTGTCCTGGAACGTTGCGTTGTTGGAGAGGAGACCAGAAGAGGAGGTTTAATCTGACTGTGGCTCTAGGCTCTTCCTTTAGAAAGCTTCTGGAGAACTGCTCTCCAGTGCAGAGAAGGTCAATTTCCATTTCACTTTTAAGGGCGAGTGAAATACCCATCTTCCAGAAGAATTTCTAGAAGCACTGCAGGCAAGCTATAACTGGTCCTGCATTCAGGGCCACTTCCCTTAGTCACCATTGGTCGTACAGCCACTAATGAACTTGCACTTGCAAATCCAGTTTCCGCCCTCAGTGGCACCTCTTAATACAAAACGTTTGGGTTTTCCTCTTGATGGAGATATAATGGGTTTCATCAAAACCCTGCTCGCCTTACCTTCCCCTCCTCCCGGCCCCTCCTCGCCGGGAACACATCATTCAATGCTGACATTGAAGGAAATGGGATCTGGTAGATCTGCAGACCACTCGGGCTGGATTCTCGCCTTTGGTTACTGCTGTGGGGATCTGTAAGCTCTCAAAGATGATTCCTGTGGGAGAGGAACCCTGGATCTTTAATGGCAGGATATAAGGCAGGGAGGATGATGGACATATGGGGGTGTCTTTCTCAGCCCTTTTCAGGTCATCCAGCTTAGGCCTTTACCGACCCCGCCTAAGGATGGACCTGGCACTAGACAGACCTGGCTTTGAACCTGGCTGTGCCCTTACCTGGGTATGTGATGCTGTGAACGCTGCTTCACCTCCCGGTCTCAATCTGCCAAGCCCCCAGTGTAGAATAAACATCAGTGGACGTTCGTCTCTTTCTTGTCCCTTTCTACCAAATTTTATAGATTTCATCTATAAAGCATCGGCTGAGAGTGGTTCTTGAAGCTCGGGATTGAGGAGGCGGTGAATGTACAGGGAGAAGAGGGGCAAGAGAAAGGTGAGTGGGGAGGGATCCTTCTGCCACATCTGATGGCATGGGAAGAGCTGACCTTGCCCTCACAATGGACAGGAGAGGTCAGACATGGAGAAAAATAAATGAAGAGAGAACATCTAGCTAACGTGAAGAACTGATGTGCTAAAGATGGACAGTCCACATATATGCGTTAATATACGATGTTCTAGAAAAACGGTACAGATGAACTGGTTTGCAAGGCAGAAATAGAGACGCAGATGTAGAGAACAAATGTATGGACACCAAGGGGGGGTGGGTGGGATGAACTGGGAGATTGGGATTGACATATATATACTAATATGTATAAAAATAGATAACTAATAAGAACCTGCTGTATAAAAATACAAAATAAAATAAAATTCAATTAAAAAAAAAAAGACGGGCGGTCATGCAATCCAGGCATGGATGCTTTCCTGACGGGACAGGCTGGAGA
Source organism: Phocoena phocoena (assembly GCF_963924675.1). Classification (NCBI taxonomy): domain Eukaryota; kingdom Metazoa; phylum Chordata; class Mammalia; order Artiodactyla; family Phocoenidae; genus Phocoena; species Phocoena phocoena. The sequence continues at coordinate 70,833,899 of NC_089228.1, read as the reverse complement.
AAGCTATCATTTTCTGGCTCTGCTAAGGTTTGTTTTGTGGCCCCTTTGAGGAATATTATAAAAGGGGGTTAATTTGGCTTCCATGGCTTGGAATGACCTTTTCTGCTCACTGGGAAAAGGCCATACTGTGGCTTTGAGACTAACTCTTGATGGCGCTGCCTGGAGTCAAACCCTGGCCCTGCCTGTTTGCACCTGTCTAGTAGGTAACCTCTCTGAAGAAGCATCGTTTTCAGCACCTGCACAGCAGGACCACAGCAGCCCCTCACCGCCGAGGATGCCCTGCCAGCCGTGCTCAGAGCAGCGCCTGGCACACAGAGAACGGAAACATTGCTGTTATTAAATCAGGAGCCTATTGAGGGCTGGAACCTTTGATCCCTCCCTCTTCCCAGAATGGGTCCGTGCCTGCATGCTCAGTGTCCGCGTTGGCTAAAGATGGTGACTTTTAGCTGGTCCTTGGAGGGGGTAAATTTCAACACACAGAGATGGAGAGGGGAGAAATGCGTGGGTGGGGAGACTGTGTAAGGTGTGGTCTTGCGGGCAAAGTTCCGGGGCCAGGGAAAGGCAAGATTGTGCAGGAAGTAAGAGCAAGGGCCTCTGGCTGGAGGCCTGGCAGTGTCCAAAGGCTAGAGGAGCAGCTGGGCTTCCTGGAGGAGAGGAGATGGGTCAACTGGCATAAGGGAAAAGTGAGAGGAAGGTGTGGCAAGAGGAAGGAAGAGCCAAGGGGCAGAGGGTGGGCAGGAGCCGGTGTAAACCTCAGTTCCCTCTGCTCATAAAGTTCTGCAGAGGTGTATTTCTGTCAGTTTTATACTAACATTTACATAACAAGTAGGTTGAGAGATTGCATTATTTACATATATATGGAGGCCGGCTGGAACTGGGGATCCTTGTGCCTGTACATGACGTTTTATTGATTAATAAATTAGACACTTACAGATCAGGCACAAATCAAAGCCATCCATTTCAGACACCCATCAGGTGCAAATGAATGTAAATTGTGGTTTCATTTACATACGGAAAGCAAGCCATTTAGTCGTCGTAGGCACCCTTGAGAGGCTGTAATTTGCCTTGTGGAGCCAGCCTGAAGCAGGGCTGCCCCTACGCTCCGGTGATTTCTGAGTCTGGAAGAGAAGCACAGTGCCAGACAGGGTGGGACCAGTGGCCTGGGGACCGCTCCTGTCTTCAGCTTCCCGTTCCCAGTCACCGGCACGGCCCCACTGGGGTCAGTGGAGCTGAGGCGGGGCCATTTGCCTTGTCACAGAGTCCAGTGGCCGGAACTGGAGGACATCTTGAAGTCCATCTACACCAGCGCTGTGTTTCGTAGATAATGAACTGAAGTCCAGAGAGGGAAAGTGACTTGCCTAAGGTCACACAGCCAGGTGGGTGCAGTGCAAGACTAGAACCCAGTTCTCCCTACCCCAAGTACAGTACTTTATCTCTGATGCCACAATGGTTCTTTCTAATAGGAAAGAAAGGAACAGGGTCTGGAGCTTCTGGACCCATTGGCGCCTGACTCCATCTCCGGGAGCAGGGCTTAGGTGTCGGGATTCAGGATGAGGATGAGCTGGAGCTGCTACTACCAGGATGGACTTGTTCAGAAGCCTATATCATAGCCTGATTTCAGGGTGCCTGGAGGCCCCTCACCCCTGGGAATATCTCCTCCACCATCCCTCTGACTCCCCAAAGTCCTTTAAGGACAGAAAGCGTTTTCATTTCATAAGAAAAGACACAGTCTAAAGGCTGGCTGGGTTGTGGGGAGACGGTGAGCAGGAGAGCCTTGGTCCCCTGCCTGGGTAAGCCGGGCCCCAGGAAGGATGGAAAAGGTGCCAAAGGGGAGAATACCAGAGGCCAAGCTCCGGCTACTTCACAATCGAAGAGAGAAGAGGGCTGCAGGTGTGTGCACATGTGGTAGGGTTTGGAGGTGTGATTCAGGGCAGAGGGAGGTGGCTGACCCATGATATGAGTTACCAGGACCAGAGCAGGTATCCAGCTGATCTGTCCTGCTATGGACAGGGGGATAGCTGAGTTGACCCCAGTGGGATTTTTCTTTGTTTTCAAATCTGCATGTGTTTTTGGCAGGTTAGGGTATCAATGTTGGGACGATATATTTTTTTTTAATTTTCTTTCTCTTGTGTGCTAAGAAAACAGGCAAAGGGGACATCATCCCCAGGTTTCCGGTACCCCTATTTATTGTTCATGATTGTAAGTAAAACAATGTGTGGTTATCTGGAACTGTGGGAAGTGACACGAAGCCTGGGTTGGCCTTCCCAGCCCCTCTTCCTGCTTCTTCCTCTTCATCTCCTTCATCCTACAATAACAGTGGGAAGACCCTTTTTGAGCCCCAGTTTGTGTCTAACCAGCTCTGTGACCTGGGGCCAGGCAACTCACCTTTCCATGCTGTCCTAGAGATAGCAAGTACCAGAGCTCAGACAAGGCCACAGGTTTTGCCTCCCTGCCCTACTGGGGGCAGTCATGTGACTGCCCGTGGCCCTGGGTGTCCTACTTGGCCTCTCCAGCAAGCTTCCTCTGCTCCCTGGGAAACAGGGCTGACAAAGAGCTTAGCTCTCAGCACCTGGTCCCGGCTGGCACACAGTAGGTGCTCAGTGGACTGAACTATTATTCACAGTGTCTCTGGGAAAAGAAAGTCTTGTCGTGCCAACTTTCAAAGATTTTTGGTAATGAAGCACCTGAAGCCGCTTCAGCGCTAAAAGCAAGGGGAGCGGAGCAGTGCTTTGGTTTAATGACTCAGTGTGATTGTCCTTCTCTGCTTTAGAGCAGTAGGGCTGAGGCCTCTGGTCAGGGCTCGGGCTGAGCCCTTGTAAAACCCGCTCTTGGTGAGTTCAGGGATAATGCTATCAAGGATCTCTCTGAAGGGGCAGAACTGGAGGTCAGAGTCCTCAGTGGAGGGAGGATGAGGAGGGGTTCAAATTCACCAATACTGAGCATTTATTGAGTGCCTACTGTGTGCTGGGCATTTGCACAGGTCTTATCACACTTGTCACCCTGGCCTTCAAAAGGTCCCTTGAGCCTCTAAAGCCATAAGGGCCACTGTGACGAAAGTGGTAACAGATGTGTAAAAACTCACACTTGTGGAGACTTGCTAGGTCCTTGTGCACCGTGACGCGCTTGGTCTCTCCAGTGTCACTCTGACAGCAGCTTCGTTAGCCAGTCCTGTGCCCACTTTCCCCTTGCAAGCATCCGATGGGACGCCCACCCTGACACTCAGCTCCAGCTCCCAGCCCATCACACAAAGCATAGAGAAGCAAACAGGAGGCAGGAGGCAGATAAAGCATCAGATGCTTTGGTCCCCTCCTCTCTCCTTTTCCTTTAAACACTCTGGGTTCCCATGTGGATGCTGCTGCCTTTCTAAGCCAGTGATTTTCAAACTGTAGTGCTCATAGGACTCCTGGGCCTCGCCCTCAGGAGCTCTGAAGTAGTGAAGGACAGGGGCCCAGAAATCCCCATGCAAGTAGACAATGACCTTCACGTAGTCCCCTGCCGGCCCCGCTTGCTTGGGTTTCACTCCAATAGCAGCGGTGAAGTGGGTCGCCTGTAGCTCTAGCTGGTGAGCAGGGGAGGCAGGGAGGGCAGTTGTCTTCTTAGGGACACATGCAGCCGGGACCTCCCTGTTTCACCTCGCTTCCCACACATCCCTTCTCAGCTCCCCGTGAGATTTGGGGCGAGGTCTCAGGTGCCTCAGGTGGTGGGCTGGGCTCTTGGCCTTATCTTCCAGCAAAACAGGCTGGACTGCCAGCCCACTGGCTCTACCGCACCCTCTCTGAGCACCACATTCCCTTGGTTGTGGGCGCCCTCTAGACCCAGCCTGACTTGTACCTGGGCGCACCCCTCCTCCCAGAGTGGGCAGCCGGGCCGCAGTTGCCAGTTAGTTTTTCCACGTCTCTCCCTGCACCGGGGTGGGCTGCCCCAGCTCCCTGCCGCACCCTCCCCCCAGGGTCTCCCAGCATGCCTTGCAGCTAGCAGCACCCACCACCCACTACATCTCGCTCTGCCATGAGGCCCCATCCGCTCCTGGAGGCTGCGGGATTGGCTGAGGAGCACGGTAGAGCCCCATAAAAACTCCCTCCCTTCTTTACGGTCTTGGGAGTGTGGCCTCCATCCCTGACACTCTCGCCAGCCTGCCCATTTCACACATGAAAAAACCTGGGCTGTGGGACAGTGGAACACGCCTTGTCTCAAACCCCACAGCGAGTTCAGTCTCACGAAGGGACCACGCTTGGCAAGGGGTGGAACTTCACTAGCAGCCCTTCTAGAAGCTGTTTCCAGCTTCCCCAGCCCAGGAGGCCCCTCTCCTCTTCATCAGTGGCTTTATTCCTTTCCATCCGGGGGAAGTAAGAGATTGATAGGAAGAGATGCCCGTCTGTGATATGGCACAGCCGAACCTCCCTGTCCAGCACCTTCCTCCCCCCGGCCCTTCCTGCCAAGACGTCCCTCAGCCTCGATGTGCCTCAAGGGCAGAGCCCCAGAGCATCTTGTTGCTGTTTTGCAAATTTCGAGTGATAATTATATGTATAAAATTCGACTGCTTAAACCGTTCAGGATTAATCGACACCAACACACAGAAATGTGCCTTGCCTGTAATTAGCCATTCCCTGGCAAATTCAATTTGTAAAATAGCGCTTGATTTTAATAACAGGCTGTTAGTATTAGAACGCTGTGCCCATTTTATTTCAAATTGTCAGAGAAGCCCCCTCCTTCTGGTGCCCCTGCCTCTGATCGCAGGTGCCTTGGGCTCTGAGATCCTGGTTGAGAGCCCTGACGCCCCCTAAGAAGGGTGTCTTATTGGTGTCCGCCGTCCAGGCCCTTCTAAGCACCTCCCACCCACCCCCATCCCCTCAGGGTGCACCAAGATTTCAGCTGCTGACAGAGTAGAAGTGAGAATCCCAGCCCTTCTCATCAGACTTCTTCCCTTCTTCCTCTCTTCTCCCCTCTACTCCACATCACCCCATGCACTTTCCCTCCTACTCCTTTCCCTCTGGCTCCGAGGTCCTCCCTGACTCAAGTTCTGTCTCTCCCCAGCTGGACAGCTGGGGCCACAGCGGCTCGAAGGCCTCACTGTCTGTCTGTTCCCACCTCTCTCCGCTCCTCACTGCCTTTCTAGTTGCTTCTCCCTCCTGGTCTCTGTTGTTTCCATGCTGGCTGCGGGCAGAAGGGGCCGGGCTCAGTTGTGGTGGCTGCCTGCCCCTCCCTCCCCCTGCTGCTCCCCCCGCCTCCGGAGGCCCCTCTCCTGGTGGGCACTTCTGTGTCAGCACAGAGCCAGCTGCCTGTCGTCGCAGTGCATGGGCAGCATGGCCATTAGAGAGACTTTCTTGGTGGGGGGGCGGGGGGAAGGACGGGAAGGCCAAGCCGCCTCTTGATGGGTCAGATAGACGGCCAGGTGGTGGGGTAGGATCCAAGGCACAAGGAAGGGGGTCCCTCCTGCTATGGAATCATACCCCAGCTGTCTCTTCTTCCCCCCACCCCCGGAACTGACCCTCCTCCCATTTTCCCACAACCTCCCAACCTAGTTGCCCAAGCTGGAGATCAGGGCATCATCCTTGACTCCTCCCTCCTGCCCTACCCTCTTTAGTCCATTTCCAAAAGCTGCCTGTTGTCCCTCTGTGCTCCCCGCTCCACCCCCTCCATGACTGCTCTAAGTCACAACTGCTGCAGTGTCTCCTCTTGGCTGGCCTTCCTGCTTCCTGCTAAGCAGTCCTCCTCACGACTGCCAGAAGGTTCTGTCTAAAAACACAGACGGGTCTCATTGTCACACTACTTAAGATCCTTTAAGGGGTCTCCGTCACCTCAGCAAAAGACCCAACTCCTCCACCTGGCCCTCCTGCCTTTGCAGCCTCATCTCCTACTCTGTCCCACACGCCGTTTATACTCCAGACACGCCAGTCTGTTCCCAGGACCACCATACTTTTGTGTATGCTGTTCCCTCTGCCTGGAATGCCCTTCCCTATCTCTTCTCATCTGAAAAATTCCAGTGCCTAGAACAGTGCTTGGCACACAGTATGTGCTCGATTAGTGTTTGTGAATGACTGATAGACCTTACTCATCATCTAGCCCCAGTTCAAATGTCTCCTCCTCTGGGAAGCCTTCTCTATCTGCCCTAGACTTATCTGCATCTCCTGTGTGTTATTAGGACACCTTTTATGTATCCCTTTTCCTACCAGAAATGAAAGCAGACCTGTTGTATCTGTCAGCTGTTGCTGAGTAACAAGCCACACTCAAAGCCAGTGGCTAAAAGCAGCGATGTTAAGCTGGGCTGGAGTAGCTCTGCTCCCATGTCTCTCATCCTTTTCCTGGGACCAGCACCTAGCTCGGGCATATTCTCAGCATGGCAGTGGCAGAAGTGCAAGAAGGCAAGAGGAACTATAAGCCCTCTTGAAGCCTAGGCTTGGAACTGAAACAGTATCATGCCACCCTGTTCTACGGGCCAAAGCAAGTCAAATAGCCAGATTAGAGTCAAGAGTGGGGCAATACACTTAGCCCTTTGTGGGAAGCACTTCAAAGTCTTACAGCAAAGAACATGAGTACGGGGCATTGGGTGGGCAGATTTGGGCCCCCATCAGTGTTTGAATCCCTGTCCCTCTTCTTATCAGTATAGACAAGTCATTTCACCTGTCTGAAGCTCAGTTTTCATGGGTCGTTATGAGAATTAGAAGAATTCATTCATTCATTTACTCAGTGCATATTTATTAAGCACCTACTGTGTGTCAGGCACCATTCTAAGTACTGCGGGGTCGTCAGTGAAAGACATTAGAAAATGACGCCCGCTGCCTTTCATTGAGCATTTACTAAGTGCTTACCCTAGAGTGGGCTCGGGTTGTATCGGGCCAGGTGTCTGCCCCCATTTGACATCTGCACTCAGTAGGTCACCTAGGGAGGCCAGAAGAATAGGAGAGTGAGCTTGGCAAGTTACTTAATTTGCTGGGCATTAGTTTCTCCCTCTGGAAAGTGGGATTATAATAACACTTGCTTCATAGAGGTATGGGAAGAATTCATCAAACGAACAAGTATTTATTGGTCATCAACTATGTGCCAGGCACTGAAGAGAGAGCAGGGGACAAAATAAAATCAGCACAGGATCAAATAAGGTACTACATGAAAATGCTTTAGCACAAGACTGAGTTCATAGCACGCACTAACTGTTCACAATTGTTCCTGTTGCCATCTAGTCCAGTTCTGTCATTTGACTGTTGAAGAAACCGAGGCCCAGAGAGGGTGAGGCATTAACCCAAGTCACACAGCGAAGACAGGATTGGAACTAGAAACCAGGTTGCCCGATGCCCAGGCAGGGCTCTTTGTATTTCACCACCCACTTCTACTTGGAAAGGGGTCAGCTGGGAGATGAAGAGTTGGCACAAAGGGGGTGGGAGGTGGGGGAAGGACCAGCCTGATCCACCCTTGTTCACCTCTCGGCACTCGATTGAGTGAGGCAATTTCTGTTGTTCTCACACAATTGTGTGCACTAATGGAGCAGAGAGAATCCCCAAGTACAGCTAATCCCATGAACCATTCTCCCCAGCCCTGTGACACTGCGCCATTGTGTGTGTACCTCTGCTGGGTGCGTGTGTGTGAGGGGAAGTCGCTTACTGACCCCCTAATTAGGCTTTGCACAGAGTGATGTTGAACGAGCCTCCTTCTTTCAAGTGCACCTGCACAGGTGGTGGGGAGGCGTCCTTGGCAGGGGATCCTGGTTGGGATAATGGTACCCAAGATGAGCAGGGAGATCCACGTGGAGAGCTGGCTCTTCGGGTAGAAGGGAGTTTAAGAACCTTCTCTGCCCTTGTCCAGGGTCTGTAGCAGAGAGCGGGGCCCGACACTCTGCCCCGACTGAAACTCAAATGGGACAGTGTGAGTTTTGGCCTAAGAATCTGAGATTGGGGTCAGTGGGAAGGTGGGTATTTTAGGAGGCATTGGCCTCCCCATCCTGAGATTTCTGTGTCTTGAAGGACCTGGGTCCTCTACCTCAGAACCAAACCCTCATTCCCCCTACATCACAAGGTGGGCACAAAATGGTCCTTCTACCTGCTACTGAGGTCTTGGAGACCACCTGTCAATTCAGTTGAATAGGTTTAGGTTGGGACTTTGGGCACTTGGTAGTCTGGGGGTCTGGAGGGAGGGGGACGAGAGGAGTGGGGCCAGGTCTCTTAACAGAACACCTGGGTGACCAAGTCCTTTTTGTCACAGGCGGGGCTGTCCTTCCCAGAAAGTGATGATTTCTAGAGCTAGAATATAAGCCCTGTGCAAGCAGGCACTTCTTTCTGGCTTATTCACAGTGCACACCCGAGTGCCCAGAATAGGGCCTGGTGCACAGCATCTGTACAATTACAAATAGCCGAGGAAGGAGTGAGGAGCCCCTCACAGAAGAGCGCGGAAGCGCCCTTTCCCTGCGCTTTCCTCAATGACGAGACCCAGAGGGACAGAGTTGTCTTCCCAAGGCTCAGACTGGGGTCTCACCCATCCCTGGCCGCTCGGGAGTGACTGTTCCTCTCCTGGCCACCCCTTAATCTTCCAGGAATCTGGAGATTTGAGTGGGAACAGCCTATGACCAGCCTGGAGGGTGTGTGAGAGACAGCTGTGGGTGGGAGAGGTCAGGGAGGCCTGGACCGGCGCGTATCAGCAAGATGGTAGGCAGATGCTGGGGAAGAAGCCCTTTAGTGGGTAATTTCCTAATTAGGAAAACAAGTGGCATTGGCCAGTGATTTCCACCCATTAAATCATGTGACCCCTTCTCGCCGCCCCACGGCGTCGTGTGTGCCGAGCTTCCCCTGTGCCTCCAGATGGAAGAAAGCCGCATCCTTTTGTTCACCAAGCACCCTCGTTCCTGTTTCTCTGTGAATATTTTGGTCCCTGTTTGGTGACCCTTCCAGGCCTGACTTGGTATACATGATTTTGGTGCAAATCCTGACAAGGGCTCGGGATTATACAGCATCTGTGGGGACCTCCAGAACCCTCAGAAGAAGTGGATGGAGCAAGGCCACGCATCTCCTCCAATGCTTGGGAAAACCAGACTCACACCAGGCTGCATCCAGCTACGCCTGCCAGGAAGAGCTGGGTTTCTTAGTTCGCGTTCCCCAGAAGCAGACCCTGAGACGAGGATCTGCACGTAAGCAGTTTATTTGGGAGGTTGGCTCAGGAAACACTGAAGGGTGGTGAGGGTGGAGGATGGCGAGACAGGGTAGGGAACGCAGCCAAGAAGGGGTGGGTTTTTAAGTCACTTACCCCTGGTGCCAACTGCAGCTTAATCCTGCTGGGGAATCCAGGAATCCAGCAAAAACATAAGCCTCAGAGTTGCACCAGCTGGGTGGTGAGTGAGCTGGGGTATTTATACCCTACTCCAGCAGGCATTGGTTGAGGACCTCTTGCATTGGGGATGGGGAGTGTTAATTCCCTGGCACTCTGGGCCTACCATGTGGGCAGGCTAATTGGCTTTGGTACAAGAGAAGCCCTCAGGGAGAAAGATGCAGTTGGGCACTGTGGAAAGGGCAAGGTCGGGGCAGCGTGATGTCTGCAGCACGGAGCTTCGGATCTCATTGAGTGAGACCCACACCCCTGCCCCACCACCCTCAACTAGTGCTTTTTGCAACAAATCTCACTGAACCACATGCTCTGCTCTTTTTTTTTTTTTTTTTCCTGGAGCTGGTGTTTGCAGAGACCAGATCAGCACACAGTTTCCAATCTGGAGGTCTTTTCAACAGGCAGGTGAGGAAGGAGACACTATCTCAATGTGTATGAAATTCCCCAGTGGCTTCCCCAAGCATCTCCCTGGGTCCCCTCCCCCTCTTCACTCAGTGTGTGTTCCAAAAAAGCAAGCTCGTTTTAGCATGTGTGTGAGGGAGGCCAAATTAGGAAGGTAAGGCTGAAGTAAAAATAAACTCACTTAAGCATGCCAAAAATAAATGACTTTTGGATTATCTGCTGTTTTGGACTATGCTGTCTCTGTAGAGAGTGACCATGACTGCTGGGTTCATCTGCGGCAGGCGAGCAGGCTGGAGGCTGCCCAGATGGCCACCAGAGTGGGGCTGCCATTGAAGAGTTCTAGAAATGGGACCTTCAGCCAGGGGCAGGATGGGGGCGGACTACATGAGGAAACACACACACTCTGAGAAATGCGAACTGTTTGGTAGCATTTGCCCCAGTCTGCTATTTCTCCAGGAGGTTCATAGGTATTATGATGGTGTGGGGAGAGACAGATGAAAAAGAGTTGTGTGGTCAAGTTAGTTTGAAAATGCTGGAATCGACAAGGTTGAAAGTTTATTTACTGCAGACCTTCTCCGGTCCTTTACAATCCAAATCAGCGTTGTGATTTTCCAAAAAAGGAATGTGGTATATATAAATATAAATGTTTATATATATTTTGTTTGTCTGTTTTTGCCAAAACACTATGGATCATAAAACCCTTTCTTTCATGTAGAGTACTTAGGACTTGTGTGAGTGCCCTACGGAACGTTCTTTGGGAATGCCATCTGGCATTTTTCCAGAGCTTTTTCATACCCCATTCTCGTCAAATCCTATTAAAAACAGGACACAGGACTGCATCACTTCTCAGCTTCAGATCCTCAAGTTTCCCCGAGCCTGCTGGGCGATGCTCAGACTATCTTAGCCTGGTATCCTGGACCCTCATGACATGGCCACTGTTCACCTCTCCCGTATCCTCTCTGGCCAGGCCCTCTACTCCTGGTAGCTCCTCAGGGTGGCTCTGGCTCTGAGCTTGCAGACTCCCAGGCCTTTGCACATACTGCTCCCTCTGTTGGGAGGGTCTTCCCTCTAACCCCCGTCTGCTTGGCGAGCTCCCGTTCATGTCTCGAGACTCAGCCCAGCCATCACTTCGGGGAAGTTTTCCTTGATCTTGTCACCAGCTAATGAGGCCTTCCTGATCATTCTTAAAACCACAGCCCCTGCCTCCAGAGTGATCTATTCCCCTCCCCCACTTTATTTCCCTCCTTGACTCTTATCACCTTTGCACAGACTGTGCCATTACCTTATTTGTTTCGTTTATCATTTGTGATCTATCTCTCACCTCCAGGATATTGGCTTCAGGAGTCACGGATCACTGTCCAGACTGTTCTCCATTCACAGGGCCTCGCACGTAGCAGATGCTCAGAAATATTCGTTAAATGACAGGATATGGTAAGCACTTCCCCCGCTGTTCTGCCTTAATCACTTCAACGCGCGGTTGTTATACGATACTCGGGCTTGCGAACAAAAGCCTCAGCTCCCTGGCTTCTCCCGGGCACCTGCTCTGAGCCCCGCCGCTGCCTCCCAGCAGTTAATAAGTCCCTGCCACTACTGACATGCTGAACAGTGGCTGTTATAAGCATCAGTCTTGATTTTTATAAACAGAGAAGCCAGCTCTCCTCCTGGCTGAGCTGGGAGACAGGGGACTGGATCTTGTGACCCCTGACCTTGTTCAGCTCAGGGCCTCTCTCTTTGTTTCTCTCTCGTCTCCCTGGCTGACTGTTTTCCCACCATGTGAGCGTGCTGCTACAGTTGATTTCTTCCTGGGCAGAAAGCTGCAGGAATTTTCTCTCCCTATGGGCTCTGAGTGAAGGGTGGGGTCCTGGCATACTCCAGGTGGGTCTTTCCTGTCCCAGTGTGGCTCGGAAAGTGGATCCAGGAAGCTGTGGGGCAATGATGAGGTCTCAGGAGGGATCCAGGGTCTGTTCTGTGCATTTTCAGTGCACCAAGGGGGAGAATCCAACAGGGCTGAACTGGGCCCAGAACCAGGAGTAGGGACCTGGCCTGCGGGTGCAGACAGTCTCTGCCACCAGGGTGTGTCCAAGATATTGAAGGAGACACGACAGTATTTCACGGAATCTAAGACTCCTTTGATTAGAAGATGGACTGTTATTTTTCGTATGACTAAGGAAGTCACGTCGCTGCTGATTAAACTTGGACGTGACATTGATTGTAAGATGCATTCCAATTTCAGAGATGTTAAAATAAACATCTCAGGATTGATGAAATGTGGCACCGCTGTCCACAGGAAATGGGGGCGGCAGGAGGTTAAGTGCCCACCTGGGCATAAGAGGAGGAAGACTCGAGGTCTTGGGTTTTGCAGGAGCCACAGAGAGTTTGTTCTAATCTTCCCAATCTTCCTGAAAGAAAAGTAGACAGGAGAGATCACGTCTGCTGACAGGGGACTGGAGACTTTGGTCAGTGCTCACAGGAAGCTGGGAGGGGTGGGGGGGCTCTGTGCCTTGATGATCTGGCTCCTAAGGGTCTAGAGGTCTGACATCAGCCAGGGTCCTCTTCCCTTTAGGGTCCAGTTGACTCAGGGGTTCCAAAGTGACTCTTAAAGGCCCCTCACCCACCCACTCTGCCCATCTCCTGTGTAGCCACCCTCCTCGTCCCTCCCTCGCCCTTCTTTTCCCTTCATTCCTCCTCCTTTCTCTCTGTCTCCACTTGTCCTTCCTTCCTGCCCGTGACATTTATAATTATTTGAAACCTATACACTTGTATTTCTCCTTTATAGAAACCCCTGCCTCTGGTTGGAAAGGATCATCGTATTAAAACCTTGGATCACGGTATCAGCCGTCCTTGCATCGCCTCATCCCCCTTCTCCTCTGCCAGGAGTTGGCCGCATCACCACTGCCCCACGCCTGGTTCTCACAGTCACCCTCTCAGTGGCCTCTTCCTCTCCCATCTGCCCCATGTGCTTCCTGGAACACCCATCATTCCTCTTCTTAAAACCCCGCAGCACCTCCCTGCTGCTCTAGCATCTCACAGACAGGAGGGAGGCTCGGGGCAGGACGCAAGCTGCAGAGCCCGATGGCCTGGGTTCGAGTCCCCTCGCCCCTTATGAGTTGTATAACTCGGGTCAAGTTACCAACCGTCCCGCTGCCCCTACTTCCTGTGGTTAACAAGGCCACATTCCATCAAGGCTAAGATCTTTATTTTAACATCTCTGAAACTGGAACACCTCCTACAATCCATGACATGTCAAAGTTTAAATAGCAGCGAGATTTCTTTTTTGGGGATACCAAAATTAACAGTCCACTTTCTAATCTAAATAGTCTTAGATTTGATGAAATGTTGTAATGTCTGCTTCAAAGGTCGTGAGGATTAAATTAGCTAACACGTGAAAAATGGTTAGCACAGTCCCTGGCACATGGTACGTACCCCCCAAATGTTGCTGTTATTATTACTGGCACAAGAGTTAACTCCATCTGACCTTCGTGTTTTCTTCAAGGTCTCCTCTCATCGTCCCCACTAGTGGGCACGATGACTCTGCTCTCTGTGCCCTCCTGCACCAGGTCCCCTTTGCCCATCTCCCCCCGGTCTCACCTCTTCCCCCGTGCCCTGGGATGGCCAGTCGCCTCACGCTCACTTATATTAATTAGCTCCGCCCTTCCTTCTTGCAAAAAGGGAATCCTGGCTACACTTGGGCTGGCCTTCTCTGATCTGTAGTTGGCCCCATCCCGTCCAGTGTTAACCTAGGTGTTTGGAAAGCTTTCCTCTATTTCTGCTGTGTGAATCTCATCTTCCTGATGCTCCTTGGAGCTGAGAGCCCTGTCATCGTCATACACTTACTCCCGAACTCTGCCTGCCACCAGGCCGGGCGTGAACAGACCATCAGCGCGGCTGCCAAATCTGAAAGAGAATCTCTGTCTGCCCTTGACCTTGCTTCCATTTCCTCCAGCAGTTGAGCTGCCTGGCATTCTGGGCATGTGTCTTTGGGTTTATTATTGGCTTCTCATGCTAGACCGTGAACTCCCTGTGGCGGTGGCCTGTCTTCTCATCACTGTGCCTCGGCACCCAGCCCGAGGCCTGGCGTGGTACAGTTGCTCAATAAATGTTCGTGGGATCCGTAAGCTCTTCTTTACTTACTGACTGGGGATTGCAAATGTTTGCAGAATTGATATGCATATTCTTATCTTCTGACTGGTTTGTCGATCACCCGAGGGGAGAGGGTTTGGGGGCAGGGGTAGGATGGGTGACTCAGCTTCTCGAAGACTGAGGCTCATGTGTCAGGACAGAGACGGGGGGCTCCTGGCAACCGTTGGGATCTCTGGCTTCGCCTGGCTTGATGCTATTCTCATTTTATCTTCACAAAATCCCTTCCTGCTAGATAAGGAAACTGAGGGCTGGGAAGTCAAAATATGTGCTCTAGGTATGTGGCTTCCAAACTTCTTTGACCATGCCCCACGGTAATGCATGCAATTCACATCTCACATGTACACTCGCCGCCTACTCCGTGTAGCACGCTTTATCTTCTGTGCCATTTTATTCCTCCCTCAGCTCTTTCGTTACGTTTTAATGCCAGTCACAACCCACTACACTGAGTTTATGACGCACAAATAGGTCATGACCCGCACTCTGGCCCAGTGTCCCTGAGCTATCTCGTGTGGAGGGTGACCGTCAACTCAGGCTTGCTGGACACAAAGCCTGTGCTCTTTCTAGTGGGCAGTCCCACCTGGGAGATGAGGGACAGAAACTCACGCTTATTAAGAGAGCAAGATTATTCTTAGAAAGGAGGGGAGATGTTCCATCAGAGCTGGGAAGGAAGCTCTGTGGGTGTAGCGTTCCTGTCTGGGTCATTCAAGAGCAGAGAGCCTGCTTTGCCTGTGGTAGGCGCTCTAAAATGTTTGTTGACTGAATGAGTGAGTGAATAACCCTCCACACGCCTCCAGTGCAGACCCTGCAGGTGGAGGGAGAATGGGGCACACTGGTTAGAAGGAGGGCATTTCAAAGTCCTGGGGTGGAAGGAGACCGGAAATCATCTTGATCACCCATCATTTCACGGCTGTGGGAACTGAGGTCCGGAGAGGAGCCGTGGCCTATCCCAGATCATGCTCGGGTCCCTAGCAGAGCCGGAGCTGGGAGCTCCCGTGTGCTAGCTCTCAGGCTGGTGCCGAGATGGTGTGGTGAATGGGGAGAGTCCGGACTTTAGGGTCTGGAACAGGGTGCTTCTGCCATTACTCTTCCTATTATAGCGTCATCTTTGAGCATTTGTGGGGCACTAACTTCATGCCAAGTACGGCTTTAAGTGCCTTACATACATTAAGCCCTTTACTCCTCAGGCCAACCCTAGAAGCTAGGTGCCCTTATAAAGCGTGTTTTCCAGAAAGGAAACTGAGGCACAGTTTCCAAGAGGCGGCTTGCTCAAGGTTGCCCACTAGTCCGTGGTGAGGTAGGGATTTAAGTTCATGCTGCTGGAGGCTTAGTGGGGCAAGCAGAGCCTCTCCGGGCACAGGAAAAATAGCCGGGTCCTCTGGAGTGGATCCCCCTCCCACACTGTAGGTCAGACCCCTCCAGAAACCTCCATTCCTACCGCATGTGCTAGCTGCAAAGGGAGAGGGTGCATGGCTCATGGTACAGCTAAAATTAGGAGGCTGTGGGGTGGCAGAGAGGGGGCCCTCGAGTGGGGCAGGGCAGGATGGCGGGGCAGAAGACCCAAGCCTGGAGCCACCCCTTCCTCTGTGGTGCGTCCTTGGGCAGGAGAAACAATAGCTGTTAAAATTTATAGAGCGGTACTAGGTGCCGGCACTGTGCACGCATTATCAGATCCAGGACTAGGAGGAAGTGGGGACTCAGAGGGTGGGAAACTAGCCCCAGGTGACAGCTGCAGAAGGGACAGAGCCAGGTTTGGGCACCAACATGACCCACCTCCTGAGCCTCTGCTTTCAGCCCCGGGGCTGTACGGCAGTTTAGTGGCCTGGTCCACACCCCAGCTTCCTCATCTTTCCAGTGGGGAGAAAGGCTCCCACCTTGAACACTGTTATGATAGCCATCAGGTGTCTGGCTTGTAAAAGGCCCTTATTCACCTTACTGTCGGCATGGCAGCAGAATCAGCATGCCTGGCTCTGAGCTGTGGCTCGAGGTTTAACCAGATTCAGATAGAATCTGGAACTTTTCAGGGCCTGCACGTTTCCTGAGTAGATCATTAAGCATCCACTAGAGGCAAGACCAAAAAGACAAGTCAAAACAAAACAAGATGGCACCAGCGTTTCTTGGCAGGTGCAACGTGCCAGCCACCGGGTGAGGCACTTTCTCCTTTAAGTCCTCATTTCTTCTTCAGAGCAGTAAGTGAGAAGCATCGTTCTGCCCAATTTTCAGATGAGAAAACTAAGGTTTAGAGGGTCTCAAAAACTGCTCATCCCTAAGAGAGGCCGTTCGGTGTTGAGGCCAAGAGCGGGAACTCTTTGAGGACCCCTCCCCCAGCTGGCTGTGTCACTTACCTTCTCTAAGATGGAGCCAGTCTCAAGCCGTCGTGAAGATTAAAGGAGATACCGTGTGCTCAGGGTTTAGTACGCGTCTGACACAGAGCAAGTACTCAGTAAATGGTAGTCGTCAAAATCCCATCCATGTTTCATTAGGGTACAGAAGACAGAGGGGTGGAGGAACCCCTCTTTAGATAATGAACTAAACCAAGTAATGTGAGTCTGACTCAGGGAATAGTTGGACGCATTGGGAAGCAATTATTAAGAGCCTACCGTGTGTGGGATGAGTCCATGCTCTTTGGGTCTAGCAGAGATGCTAAACCAAACCAAGTAGGCGTCAAACGCTGGCTACTGACTCCAAATCCAGGGCTCAGGGTGTCCCCCCAACACAGGGAGCCGACACGAATCATTACCGTTTAGGGACCATCGACTGTCTTGTCAATGCCAGGCTTTCTAAATTAATAGTGGTACCTTATCTGTTGAGTGTTTTATACTTGGAAAACAATGTACCCCTTCAAAGTATAAAACTTAAAAGTTCTGTGGTCTTTTCCTTTGAGATTTACATCCCCACCAGGCAGAGTAGGGACAGTTAGTCCTATCTGGCATCTGAGAAAGCTGAGGCTGAGAGAGTAGAAGTGAGTCTCCCAAGTTCTTGAGGCCTGTCGCTGGGAGTGTGAGGGGCAAGCACTCTGATTTCTGGATCAAAGACTCCTCACTGCCCCAACCTGGTCTTCTTCTCAAAGGGAGGCATGGCTGACCCCAGCTTTGGGGTCGGTGACATCTTGGAAGAGGCGTCTTCTAGTAGGGCTGGGACAGCATGACTCAACCATTCGCTGCAAACTGTCTTTTTTGCAGGACATTTAGGAACTGGCCTGGGGGTCCGCTAGCGTGCTGGTACCTTCCCAGACCCGGCACACCTTGCTTGCGATCCCAAACACCAACTGAATGAAGTGCCCGCTAACTTGAAGAGCAGCTCTGGCCTCTCCTCTTAGCTTCATAATTTTAGAATATAGGGGCTGCAGGTTTAGGCTCCAGTGCTCACTGTTTCTGGGGGTATCTTTTTTTATTTTTTAAATGGTTCCATTCACGCTTCAGACAGCCAGCAGATTCATTCTGGTCAGAGCTCTGCCTTCAGTTCAAGTTCCGGTATAAATCTCTGTGTGAAAAGAGAACAAAAACGGATCTGGATAGTTTTTATTCTACTTGGCAATTGGCTGGATAAAACCGTGATGGACCGACAGTGTCCGTGGAACACATCTTATGCTCGGAGAGAGGAGGCTGGGTTTCCAAGCCCATTCTGCAGCCGAATACGTGTGTGGCCTTGAGTTAGACATCCTACCTTCATCCCGTCTCTGCACAAGATGCCCTCCAAGGGTCCCTGTGGCCCTGCTGTTGCAGAAATGGACACAGTTCTAAGCAGCATCCAGGCCCCTGGAAAGATGTGGGCCCTTCGTTGGGGGCCCCTCAGAGCTCAGGCCCAGCATGCAGGATCCTGGATGTTGAGATGGGGAATGACTTGGGGCCATTTTCTCCAGTGGCCGTTTGGCTACACCCTTTAAAGTCTGGATCACTTGGGCCCCCTCACATATCTATGTGTCTTGGGGCTCCCTGGAGAGTCACAGCTGGGATGCATGAAGTTAAGACAGAGTGGGGGCGGGGAAGATGGATGATCCCTGTGCAAGATGAAACCCACAGCCAGCCCCACTGAGGGCCACCCTGGAGGCCACCAGCCCAGGCCGCTAGCCCGGTGATTCCGTAACAGCACCCTGTCAATCAGGACCCCAGGGCGTGCTGTGTCCTCTTCCTTCCCACCCAGGCAAGGGGAGGCTTTTGTGTGGCAACTTCCTGATTTCACATTTTAATTTTCAAAAAGGAAATAAATTCTCTCCAGACATAGCTGTAATTGACTTTGGAGTTGTGACTTTATCATGCAAATGGTTATTTGTGGACTTTTAGAAACCCGCGTCATGGAGCGAAATTACATATTTAGAGACTTCCAAAGCCATGGATTAAGGTCCCAACAGATCCTAATGATTCCGTAGGTGCCTTTAGGGTATAACGTGAAAAAGCATATTAGAGGATGATTAAAAAGCAAATGAGCACGCGTGGTGAAATTCCTTGTGGAAAGTGGTGATTAGACTTACCGTGAGGCTATTTTCTCATGCTGTTAGGGAGCTCACTGGCCAGCCCTTGCCCTGCCCCCTGCCCCACAGAGCCCTGGGAGGCTCTGCTGATAGGTTATAAACAACCACAGACACGCCTGAAGAAGGAGAGACGCCTGTCCCTTGCAGAAGGAGCCTGCTGGCCGCTTCACTGCTGCCACCAGAGAGTTCTGGGACCGTCCTCAAAGATCCAGGAGCATTTTCTGCACGTACATCCTCCCCCTCCACCCTGGGCCACCATGATGTCACATACCCTGGAAACAGTACAGTGTGAAATCCCTTTGGCAGTAAGTGAGGGGCTCCCCCAACCGGGTCAGGAGGGCAGTTTGTAGGGACAGCAGCTTCAGTCCTGAGTAAGGTTTGAGACCCTGCTTTAATGTCTAACGTGTGTGTGTGTATGAGATTTTGCTTTTTTCACTTAACATTTTATGATGTTTATTTTCCCGTAACTCTAAATGTTTTTTAAAATATCATTTTTAATAGTTGCACACACAAAAAAATAGTTGCACCTATATTATTAGTAACTTCTAGTCAGTAGAGTAATTTTTGCTCAGTGCAGAAAAGGCAAAAACCCTCACAGAAAAGTACAAAGGAAAAAAATCACCACTGCCCATAATTCACATTTTCAAGGATAACGCAGTTGATATTTTTGTATATGTCCTTCACATACATTCCCTTTCCAAACCTGTAGAGATTATTTTTGTTGCTATCAGGCTGTCCATAGTCTTGGTGGCCTACTGTTTTCCTGAGAGGTGTAGTGATTATTCCCCAGTATTGGTGAATACTTTTGCACTCATTGTTCTCAATAGCTGCCGTCCAGTGCACTGTCTGGGTTATTCACTCGATGCCTGATGGTTGGACCTCTAAGTTCCTTCCAATTTTTTTGTCATTGTAAACAACACTGTGATGAACATCCTTGTGTGAAAACCCTTGTGTGCAGCCATGATTTTCTCCTTATACATTGCTGCTTTCACTCGCCTGCAAAGTATTTAAGGAAGGGATTTTTCACAAAGGTGTGGGCAGACTTGACAGATCAACAAGGATGTCAGGCACCCAAAGACTAGCAGTGATAGGAGGCCTTTAGTTACCTACCCCCAGCTGGACGTGATCAGGAGAGGAAACTGAAGTGAGGGGCTGAAGCCAGAGAGAGTGTGAGTAGAAGTATCCAGCCTCACTCTCCTCCTATCCTCCCATTGGCCAAGCCCAAGTGGAAATAGAGGGAAAGGGGTCTGGGGGATACAGTCTATAGAGGCCAAGGTCCTGGACCCCAAAGCTGGGTGAGGAAGGCTGCAGAGAGGATGCAGTGGCAAGCAGAACAGTCAGCTCAGCGGTGGCCTCTAGGCCCCAGGAGGGGAGGGCTCCACCCTCCATCCAACCCAAAGGCTGGGAGCTAGATGCCACAGTCTGGAGAGAAGGGATAAGGATGAGAATGGGGGGACGACAAGAGCCGACAACCTCTGAGGGCTCACCGGGGCCTCCAGGCCCCAGGAGGGGAGGGCTCCACCCTCCATCCAACCCAAAGGCTGGGAGCTAGATGCCACAGTCCGGAGAGAAGGGATAAGGATGAGAACGGGAGGACGACAAGAGCCGACATCCTCTGAGGGCTCACCGGGGCCTCCTCTGGACCCCTACACGCAGACTATTCACATAGTGAGGGCTAAACAAGGCTACATATCATACATTAAACTATTCTACAAGATATACTTCATCATTATCATCCTCACAAAAGCCCTGAGGCACAGAGAGGTTTAAAAAATGTCTTGATCGTACAGCTATGAGAAGGCAGAGCTGGGAACAAAATCTGGGTCAGTGGCTCCAAATCCACCGCCCCGGACCCACTATGGGGCCAGCGGGTCACTGATCTCAGGCGGAACTGGCTGCAGACCCAGCTTTCCGACCATCTCTCTGCTTACTCTTTCTGCGGCCACTCTCTCCAGGAGGCGGATCAAGAGAAACCACACAGACACTGCAACCTGGAGAGGAGCCCCGCAAAGCCCTAAATCCACTCCAATTCTATTTTCTCTCTATGCCTTGGAAAATAAAAACTGCTGAGCGCCTGCTATTTTCCTTGAAACTTTGTAGCAGAAATCTTCTCCTGGGCTCTGACCCGGGGAGCCAGCTTTCAGCCCAGAGCACATTTTTACTGCCAAGTTATTTCTGATTCTTTAAAAGCAAAAGCAGAAGCAAAAAAAAAAAAAATGTCTGGAAGGAGCAGGCTGTGTTGTAATGCAACGTCTCAGCAAAAACCCCCGGCCTCTGGACCCACGCTCGGCTCCTGTCCTGACGGTGAGGCTGGCAGACGTCTTGAGCTGCAAGGGGAGGGCTCAAGGCTGCAGGCAGCCCCTGGTGCTATCATTTCAGGCACGTGAGAGGGAGAAGCGGAGAAGATGACGTGAGGCTGGAGGACAGGAACACACAGCCAGGGAGAGGAATGGACAATTTACAGATCTGACTTTGGACGTGCAAGGGCCCCACTCCTCATTCTAAGTGAGCTGCCTCCTGGGGCATCCTAAAAATGCCTTGACTCTGCATTTGTATTTAAAGTCACCAAGAGCCGTGCGTGTGTGCACATACGTGCGTGCGTGCAGGGTCCGTGTGAAGTTGCTGGGCCCGTGTTTGTGAGTATGCCTTTATGGGAGTGTCATGAGGGCGGGTACCATATTGGTTTTGCCCACCTGTATCTCTTCAGCACCAAGCACGCATCCTGGAACGGAGCAGGTACTCAATACATGTTTGTTTGGAGTCGCTTTAAGCACCTACATGTATGTGAATAGTCCGCGTGCAGGGTTCGAGGGGACGTGTCTGTGCATCTCTGTGGATGGTGCCCCAGAAAGTCACCTCCCCAAGGACAGGGATCTTGGTCGGCTTCATTCACCGACACACCCCAGTGCTGTGCTACGTCTAGCAATACCGCAGTGCTGTTTGCATCTGCATGTCTGTGTGGGGTTCTCAGTTGGCCTATGAGTGAAAGAGATGTGTGAGAATGAGTGTCTTTGGATATCGAGGTGCCTGGGAGTATCCGGGTTGGATGTATCTGCCTCTGGGAGCAAGTGTACATGCTTGTTTGTTATGGGAAAAGACGGAAGTGTAGATAGCGACATGGTTGGTGACTAGAAGCAGAAACACCAGAGAAATATCTAGAAATATCTTTACAAATATGTCAGGCTCCTCTCTCACAGGCTCTGGCCTCTTTGCCCGTGGCTCTTCGCGTGTCTGGATTCAGGTCTCAATTCTAGACCCTTCAGCCGCAAATGCAGCTTAGGTTCAATTGTGCTGAAGGACCTGATGGCAGGAAACTGGACTGCTCGGCACAGACACTCGTGACTTACCTCTCTGGCCGTGACCGCGCTTCCAGCTCTTTCTTGTCTCCCATTTACACTTTGTTTCCCTGCTCAGTCTCTCCAGGCTTCCCTGACGCTCTGGAAGAGTCTTTCGTGTGGACACAGTTCTGTACACACACTGTCATCTGTGTCCCCTCTGGACAGTCTGGACTTTGTCCCCCTTGCCTTTGCTCCTCCAGTCTCCACCACATCCTCCCAGGCCCCTGGTCCCTCGGCAGCCCGGTGGGCACTCCGATAAGTGATTATCTCCTTCCTCAAGGTCAGCTCCGTCTCAGGAGTCCCCCCAACAGTAAGGATGGTAAATGGCTGTTGTGGTCCAAGACTGGCGAAGTGACATTTCTCTAGCCTTCCAAGAATTCCCTGTGTGCCCACTGTTGCTGTCCCTATCTTGTTTTTTTTTGTTGTTGTTGTTTTGTTTTTGTTTTGTTTTTTTTTTGATCATCCTAGCTTCCTGGGGAGCCCAAGGCCTTCTCTGCAAAGGCCATGCATCAATCCTGAGGAAGACAGGAAGGCAGGGTGGAGGTGGGAGTGTGTTACAGAAAATCTAGGGCGTCTGCTCTGCAGTGTCCTCCATGCAGACGTGGAGACTGAGGCATCGTCAGACACTCAGCTCCCTCTTCTCTCCCCTTCCTTGTCCTAGTGTAAGTGCGTTCTTTTCTGTTTCACTGTGCATTCTGTGTAGCACAAAGGACTTCACAGGTGCTAATGTGGTAATGAGTGACCCCCGGAAAGGGAGAAAATAAAGCCACCAGACAGGATTGAAAGCAGGTGTCTGGGTCGGTGTGGGACAGGAAAGACCAGGAAAGTGCTGGGGACGATCAGGGATTGATGCGGACAGCAGGTACAGCCCAGCGGGCTTGGAGGAGATGCTGGAACAGAGAGGTGCTGAGGTCCTCGGTAGGTGGGAACTGGGGAGCCGTCTGCTTCTCAGGGTCAGGATTAGGGACATCCAGAGGAACTGCCGAGGGGGCTCTCAGGCTGGGACAAGGAACAGAAGCAAAGGTGAAAACAACAGCACAGACTTCTGAGCTAGACAGGCAGGTGGGCTTGGGCCCAGAGGGGTCTCACTTTGGGGTCCTATAAACTCTTCTCTGTGGCAAGCCCCTTCCTGCTGAGCCAGGTAGGGGACTGAGGCCTTTGCGCGATGCTTCACAGACTGTAAAGCTCTGTCACGTCCAATAACCTTGTACCAGCGCCTGGAGGCACATCGGGTATTAGAACTCTTACATTTAACTGGTGTTTTAAGGACATTCGGCAAGGAGTTGAAGATCTGGGGCTATTAGGTCAATTAATAAGCGCCTACTGTGCGCCAGATGCTTTTTAGGTACTGGGATTAGAGCCAGGAACCACATAGATGGAATCCCTGCCCTCAAGGATCTTATATTCCAGAGGGAGGAAGCAGAGAGTCACACACAAACTCATCAGTAAGATTCTTTGAGTACCTTTGAACAAGATAAAATAGGTTAGTGTAAGGGAGGGTGGCAGTACAGTGGGCTTGGGGTTGGGGCCCTGTGACCAGGGTGATCAGGGGTGGCCTCTCAGAGGAGGTGGCACATGAAATGAGATCTGAATAATGAGGAGTGGGTGTGTGAAGACTGGGGCGGGGAGAAGGATCCGAGCAGAAGGGATCCTTCTCAAGACTGGGTTGAGCTGCAGCCAGGGAGTCTGCAGCTTCCTGTCCAAGAGCAGGGCTGGGGGAAGATGCGGCTGGAGGGGTAGGCAGGAGCCGGACCACACAGGGCCCGGTAGGCTGCAGTGAGGTCCGTGGCTTTTATCTCCTGTATAGCAGGAACGTCTGAAAGGTTTTCAAACAGTGGGCTGACCTGACCTGATTCTGGTTTAGATAGATCCTTCCAGCTGCTCTGTGGAGGACAGATTGGAGGGGGGCCAGAACTACAGGATGGAGATAAATTAGAGGATAAATGTAGTGATCCAAGCGAGAGATGATGGTGACTTGGGCCAGGAAGCAGCAGTGGAGGTGGTAAGAAAGGATCAGATTCAGGATACATTTTGGAAGTTCAACCAACAAGATTCAGTGATGGATGGGATATCAGGTGTGAGGGAAAGGGGAATCAAGAGAAGCTAGGTGGATGTATGATGGGGCATTTTAGAGATGGGGAAGGCTCCAAGGGGGGCAGGTTTGGAGTGGGAAGAGGGAGTCTACTGTTCTGTTTTTGTTCGAGATGCCAAAAAAATAGACATCCAAGTGGAGATGGCAAGTTAGTAGCAGGATGTACAATTCTGGCAGAGTCCAGGGGAAAGGTCTGGGTTGGAGGTAAAATTTCAAGAGTCTTCATCAAATAGAAGGTGTTGGAAGTTGTACAACTGGATATGATGATCTGGGAAGAGAGTGTAGACTTAGGAGAGAAGAGGGCTGAAGGACGGAGTTGGGGCAGTATGATGACTAGAGGCTTGGGAGCTGGCAGAGAAGACCGAGAAGTTGCAACGTGTGAGTTTGGGGATAAACCAAGGGAAGATGAGATGGGGTCATCAAATGCCAAGGAGAGAGGGGGTAAGGAGAAAACAGAGGATAGGCTGTTGGCTTTGAGACATTGGGAAGTTGGTGACCTTGACCAAAGCCTCTTCCATGGACATGTGCGGTTGAAAGCCCAAGCTGAGAAGTGGGGGTGAAGCAGTGGGGACAGTTAGCTAGTAAACCTTTATCTGGGGGTGGGGAACAGGACAAGGAAATAGAGGGGCTAAAAAGCAATGTGGAGTCAAGGGAATGATTTTTTTCTTTAAAGATGCGAACTAGTGAGACATGGCTGTCGACTGGGTTGATCTAAATAGAGACAGTGTGGATGCAGGGGACAGAGGGTATCATTGCAGGAGAATCTTTGAGAAGATGAAACCAGATGGGATCCTGTTCATAGGTGGAGGGCTTGGTCCTAGAAAGCAATGGGATGTATACTTTTTCATTTTAACAAAAAGGGAGGCAGGGAATGTGAGGACAGATGTAGGCAGGTGGGTGACGTATGGGTAGGAAGAAGAGACAGGTCTTTGATGTCATTGATTTCTCTGTGAAGTACACATCAAAGCCATCATCTGGGGGGGGGGGTCAAGCAGAAATAATCATTTGAGAGATGAGAGAAATTTTTGAAATAATTTTCTTGGAGAGTTGGAAAGTAGATTTACTAGGAAAGTATAGAAACGTTATGTGGCAGAGTTCAATATTCTGTAGAGAGAATTCCTAGAGAACAGTTGGCCGACGGGGTGCAGATGATAAACAAGTGGATGGTGGGGGAACAAGCTAGGGTAGGGGTTTCTCCAGGTGAGTATGAAGGAGGGAGAGGGGGCCAAGGACATCAAGAGTGCTAGGAAGGGGATGGTTTGGGGGCTGGAATCTGGGCTGAGTGATGAATGGATTGGGAGGTCTCAGTAGGTGGGAGTATTGTTAGTACAGGGGTAGTGGAGTATCATAGGGGATGAAGTTAGACAGGGGACCCTTGAAGTCAAGCATTTAAGAGTGAGGGAGTTATTGGTGATGATGAGGTCTAGAGTGTGACCGTGCGTGTGGAAAGGGCAGGAAAAGATCTTTGGTACTGGGGGTGGGGGGAGCAGGGTGGTCAATGAACCGAGAGGCCAGGGTGTGGAACAGATCGTCTGAGGGATACTAAAGGCGTTGAGAATGACGGCAGGAACGGTGGTGGAGAGGGAAAGAGAGAGACAGAGAGCTAAGTGCTGAGGTCATCAACTGGTGACTAATCCTTAATTCTTGGAATTTCCAAGTCATCTAGTGAAGTGGTTTTAAAACAATTTGTCAGACTCTCAATGCTTGTTTACAGGAAGCATTTTGAGGCAGCTTGAAACAAATAGCAGAAGTAAAAGCATATCTACTATTTGAAAGGGGGTAGGGGAAACAGCCCCTTATTCTCATCTCCACTCTGAGGGGCCTTTGGGCGGGCTCCATGGAACCTTCCAGGGCACACGGTTAGAAAACCACTGATTTAGTCCAATGCCGCTTATTTTTCGTTTGAGGAACAAGAGTTACCCAAGGTCACCCTGGTAGTTAGGAACAGAGGCAAGAATGGAGTCCAGGCTTCCCGTCTCCCACTGGACCTGGGTTCCATAACTACTCCAAACCTGTTTTCCTATTCTGTGTTGTTTTTCCCTGAGGTTCCTAAACAGTCAGTGCTGTAAACACAAGACTGACAACAGCACTAGCAGGAAGCTCCCTAGCCTGTCCCTAGGGAGGTCCATTTCATTTTGTCTGGCCTTTTCCAGAACTATAGGACAACACTGTCCTATCACAGTAGGAGGCTAGACTTAGGTGAAAGCCAGGCTGGGATGGCTGAGGAACTCACCCAGCTACAGGGTCTGCCCTTGGGGCCCCAGATCAGGGTCCAGAGGTTAACTGCAACCTGGGACTTGACCATTTCTGGCCTCTTAGGGCCTTGGCTGGACGTGGGTGAAGTCGGGACCCAGCTGAGTGGATTGACCAAGTTAGACATCAGCGTGGCTGAGAGGTGGAAGCCAGCGGCAAGGCAGTGGGACAGAAACCAGACCCCAAGAGATGGAGGAGGGTCTGGAGGAGGGGAAGAGACAAAGATGGAGGGCTTTCAGAGATGCTGGAGAGCACAGGGGCTTTCCATAGGTCCCATGGGGCTTACTGGTAAGTGAGGTGCTGGATAGGACTGTGTATCAGGGAGCATGTCCAGCCCCGTATGTCATGAGGGACACGGAGGCCGAGGGCAGTGCTCAAGGCCAGCTGGGCATCGCTTCATGATTTTGAGCCATCTGTCCATGCACAGTCGACCCACCCAGCCTGGGATGTAGGAAGTAGCGTCTGTGCCCCAGATGAGTCAGGGTACAAGTCAAGACTCCAAATACAGCAGAGCGCCCACCAGAGGAACATGCAGAAGGCCCTGGCGGGAGGACAGGAGCAGGGGGCACTCTTTCCCGTGACCCTGGCCTTAGTTCAGGCCCAGTGCACAGAGGACCTTAGGGTGTCTGTCCCCTGTGCCCTGAAGCCCTTCCCTCGATGTCAGCAAGACCCAGCTCCCTCACATGTCCCCTCCTAAGAGAGGACTTCCCCGACTGCCCCCAGGCCTCATTCCTCTTTCCCCTCCCAGCCTATAACCTGCTCCGTTCCTGGAAGCACATACTACGCCCTGACCTCTTAGAATGTACATGTTTACTGTTACTGTATACCTTGTACACTGGCAGTGGACTGGAAGCCCCCAAGGCTGGAATTGGGCTTCCCTGTCATCCATATCCCAGGACAAGGGGCTGGCTCAGCAGTGAGTTGGGAGGGGTGCCCCTGTGGCCCCTCTCCTGCTTCTCCACCCCCAAGGGCACAGGTGAGTTGCGGGCGTCCCTGCTCTAAATGCCTCACTGCCCTGTAGAGCTGTGTCTGGGTCTAGGTCTGCAGGGAGGCCGACCTCACTGTCCAGGCCCATCCAGCCCCTCCTGCCTGGGGGTCCTGTCCCTCCCAGCAGAGGAGGGGGCCCTGGCTGCCATGCTGTGATGGTCACCCCCTCCCTGGGAACAGACCCTTACCTGAGGGCGGGTGAGCAGCGCTGGGCCCCTGGAAACCCCAGGCTGGTTGTATCAAGGCCGATAAGCCTCAGTAAGTGGCTCTAAAGATAATCAATTGTTTTCGTTCTGAGTGAAACAACTGGCTCCAAGGAGCCTCTATTTAAAAACCGCACACACACACTAGATCCATCTTTTGTTAAATTGTTACGCACGCTGATCTGATTTGTCCTGGCAGCTTCCATGTGCTTCCTGCTCAGTGCCAGAGATGGGGCTGGGAGGGGAGCTGGGCCAGGACGGATGGAGCAGAGGGGAGCTGTGGACTGGGGGTGGGCAGCTGAGCAGGAAGGAGAGGAGGCTCTAGAACAGACAAGGCGCGGGGGAGGGGGGGACCTCACCTCCCAGCTTCACCCACCTTTGGGACTCAGGTGGGGGCTCCTGTGAGAAATCCTGCCCTAATTGTCCTCCTCCTTCTCTGATCCAGGAGAATTAGTGGCCTGGCTGGAAGGGACTTCAAATCACAGGGTTGGAACCCTGGATTTTCCAGAGAGGAAAAGAGAGACTCAGAGAGGGTAAGCTGCTTACCCAAAGTCACACAGCAAAATAGTGGCAGAGTAGGGTCAGGGCCTGGGACACCAGAGGCCCACCTGGTGTTCTTTCTAGGCACCGCTGGGGAGGGAATCTTCTCTCTTCCACGAGGTGTTGGCCTTGACAAGGGCTGGGCACATCCTTCTCCTTCCCTGCCCTCTAAGCACACTCTGAGATGGGCCCCCAGTGACCAGTGTTAAATGAGCGAAGAGGAGTCCATGGGGTCCCAGGGAGGGAGAGGGGATATTTTGGGGACGGAACAGACCAGATTGAATAGACGAGGCCCCAGAGAAAGGGTGAGTGGCAATCTCTGACCACATAAGGCAGATCATGCCCTCCCCTGCTCCAGATCCTGCCGTGGTTCCCCAGTTCAGTCAGAGTAAAAGCCAAAGTCGTTCCAATGGCCCACAAGGCCCTATGTGATCCCGTGCTGACACTGTTGCTACTTCTCTCCCCTCTCACCACCCTATGGCCACATTGGTCTCCTTCCTGTCCCTCCTGCCTGCCGGGCTTGCTCCCCCATTTTACAGGTGAGAGCCATAGACTCTGAAGGAGTCAAGGCCGTGAGGCATCACTTAAGGCTGAGCGAGATGGCAGCCAGGGAGGGTGGGAGGTCAGGCAGGATGCCAGGGCAGGCAGGTGGGCAGCAGACAGGGCCTAACACCTGTTCTCTGAGCCAGGGAGCAGGTCTCCGGCAGCGGGATCCTCTGGTGTCCCCTGGCAGGGCTAACCTGAGGGGTGGCTGCTGAGGGACCCCACAGCGCCAGCCAGGGCGAGCTCCAGAAGGACAGCGGGGAACAGGCAGTGTGGACAGGGCTCGGCAGGCTGAGAGGGGCCACAGTAGCAAATTTTTATGTGACTGTCTTGAGAGTGACTTGGGACTCAGGCCCAATGAGGGGCACTTCTAAGAGGAGCCGCCAGTGACCTGTGGGAGCATGGGGACTCCGGGGGTGTCTGTGATTAAACCTTGAGTCTGGGTTTGTAGACCAGGCAGGCGCTCGTCTCTCCACGGGGCAGCTGCGGCCGCTCTGCCCCTCCTCCGTCCCTCCACGCTGGCGGTGGCCTGGGGCACGGACGATAAATAATAGTAATAACGAGAGAGTCTGTTCCAAGCAAGATGATTTTATGAAATTACATTTTTGAAAAGGTTAATTCTTCTATCTTCCCACTTGTACTCCAATCTGGAGAGGAAAATGTGGATTAATTGGTCCCATTTCCTCCCAGGCCTCCGTGGAGCCCTGACAAGATGTTTGCTTCCGCCGGGGCCTGACGTCCCCTGCAGGCTTGCAGGAAGCAGCAGACGCTGGGCCCTCCTTCCTTCTGGAGCTGGCTGACCTCCCTGTCCAGGCTTGGGGCAAGCGGTGGCCCTTCCTCTGCGGCCCACGCCATCCGGGACCAAGGGGCTGGCATAAAGTCCAGCGGGCCGATCCACAGCTTGTCTGGGAAGTCCTGGCAGACGGAGTGGCAGGCGGGATGGGAGAGGAGACCTGGAGAGACCGTGGGGAAGCGGGCTCAGAGGGCGGCGTGAAGGAGGAGCAGATGGGGGTACAAGTGGGGACTGGAGCAGGGCCCCAGGCATATGTATGGAGTGGGCAGGATGGGTGAGTCAGAGAGAGGAAGTGAATGGAGACAGAATGACAGACGCGAGGGAGGAGCTGGTGGGCTGGTGCTCTCTCTGGTCTCTATCTTGCACCTTTTCATTGTTATTTTTCCCTAAATCAGGCAGAGGACAGACCCCGGAGGGAAGGCATTTACCTCAACAGGAGGCGAGGAGAAGGGGGGAGGAGTGTTTCTCCAGCTCTAAGTGTCACGTGAGTCCCTCCCCCCACGTCTGCTCATTGCCTCCGCAGGGCAACCCTCATCCGTCTCCCCACTGTCTCGCCAGCAGGAAGAAGAGGAGGGTCTAGAACAGACAAGGCGGGGTGGGGGGGAACCTCACCTGCCAGCTTCACCCACCTTTGGGACTCAGGTGAGGGCTCCTGTGAGAAATCCTGCCCTAATTGTCCTCCTCCTTCTCTGATGCAAGAGAATTAGTGGCCTGGCTGGAAGGGACCTCAGACCACAGGGTCTAAACCCTGGATTTTCCAGAGGGGAAAAGAGAGACTCAGAGAGGGTAAGCTGCTTACCCAAAGTCACACAGCAAAATAGTGGCAGAGTAGGGTCAGGGCCTGGGACACCAGAGGCCCACCTGGTGTTCTTTCTAGGCACCGCTGGGGAGGGAATCTTCTCTCTTCCATGAGGTGGTAGCCTGGACAAACGCAGAGGCACATCTTTCTCCTTCCCTGCCGTCCAGGCACATTCTGAGATGGGCACCCAGTGAGCATTGTTACGTGAGTGAAGAGAGGTCCATGGGTCCCAGACGGTGCCTGTCTGAGATGGCGCAGCTAAGGAGTGGCAGAGCCGGGGACACAATGCAGACCCGCTGATGCCACCCCAGCTGAGCCATCTCAGACAGGCATGGCCCCGCTCTGGGCCTCAGTTTCCACATCTGTGAACTTAAGAGTTGGGCAAGCTTATTCCAGACCCCCTTCCAGCTCTGCAGTGTGGAGATTATTTGACTGGAGTCCTGAGGAAAGGGGTTTGCTCCACTGTCTTGTTGTATTAAGGCTTCATTTTGGCAGGAGATCGTCAGTGGTTTTCAAGTACAATAAAGTGGACCAGCAGAGCCCAAAGAGGGCAGTGGGGTGGAGGCAGGTTGTGTGGGGTGTCTGTCTCTGGCTGTGCTGTGAGGCATGTCTGTGTGAGGGGCGGTTAGGGCTTGGGTCATGCTTGTATCTGTACAAAGTACAAGTTTACATCAGGCTGTGTGCTCCGTGCTGTGTGCAGCGTTTACCCCAACACCTTGAGGACAAAATAAAAGTGACCATAATTAATTCAGCGCGCCTCCAGCAGGTGCTTTTTGTATGGCTGAGTCAGTTCCCCTCCTTGGGTTTGCTCCTAACATTTCACACTTTGCAGGGTGATCCCTAATCCTAGTCATCCCTAACCCACCACCCTGAAGCCCTGGGGGGGATACAGAGTGGACCTGACCTCAAGGAGGCAGAGAAGGCGAGGCTCCTTCATACCAGGAGTGATGCACCTTCAGACCAGACCTGGGGACTTGTGCCATAACTAGAATGACCCCAATGTGCAGTGGCTACAGGGAGGAGGCATTAAATCTACCTGATTGTTGTAGCGATCAGGGAGGGCTTCCTGGAGGAGGAGACATCGAAACATCAGTTATACTCTAAGGGCCATGGGAGGCTGGGCAAATGGCTCAGTCAAGGGATAGAGTGGTGGGCGGGTACCCAGGGTGTGTGGGGACAGGTGGAGGGTTTGTCTGTTGTATGGTTGTGACTCAGCGGGTCTGCGAAGAGAGAGGTGAGGAAGGCTTCTACAGGAAGTGAAGCTTACAGGAGAGGTGGGTTTGTTTCAGTGGAGGAGAGGATGTCCTGGCAGAGGTGTCAGGGAGGAGCAAGGCAGAGGGAATGGAGGACAGGTGCGGATGGGGAGGGGACAGGCCAGCGGCCAGCACAGTGGGCCCCTGATGCCTGGTAGTCCAGGAGAAAGAAAGTTTGGGCAGGAGAGAAGGTTCAGGCTCCCTGGAACCCTCTCCTTAGGGGCTCCTGACAGGACCAAGCCATCTATTTCCTGGTGTAAGTCCCCTCCTGACAGGCGCTCTCCCTGTTTATTCCTGTTCAAAGAGCGGGGAAGACCTATTTCCCTCCCAGGAGCCTATGTATTCTGCTTTCTCATTTTCCAATCCAGTGACTGTACAGCTTTTTATCATTCAGTTTCATCCTCCCAACAAGAGGAGCCATTCCCTCTGCTTCTTGATCCCCGGCTGGGGAGGAACTGGGGACAACTGCTGTGACTGAGGGCCTGGGGCCTGCTATGCAGAGCCCTTAACCGTGCACCACCCTCCGCTCCAGGCCATTCCAGGCTGGCATTGGTGCTCACATCAGAGCTGCTGCTGTGGGGCGAGGGGGTGCAGAAGGTGGGCGGCTCCCACTGGCTTGTAGCCCGGGGGGATGGGCGTAAAGAAGTAGTGCAGGTAGGTTGAGGGGAGAGAGGAGCCGAGGTCAGAGAAGCAGGGAGTTGGGAGCGTAGAGTAGGGCTCCCAGCGTGGCAGTGGACGGTGGGCCTGGGGACTTCCTTTGGTTTGCTCCTATCATGTATCTTTCCACATTTCTGAGGAGAGTCTCTAATCCTAGCCATTCCCTAATCCACCACCCTTGGATTTGCTGGTAAAACCCAGTGACTTCTCACCACCTATGTCTTGGTTCCTTGGGCTCCCAGCCATCCTCTCACCTCCATCTTTCCAAAAGTAAGAGGTCCTGCATCTTTCACAGTGATCTGCCTACCTCCCTTCCTTTCTGTTGACTTTCTTGGGATACGTTCATGGTGCCCAGATGGAGGGACAGGCTCCATGGGGTTGCCGTTTCCTGAGATGAGGTAGGCTGCAGGAACGGTGGGCTCCAGGGGAAGCAGCAAGAACTTGTCTGTGGCCCTGTTAGGTCTGAGATGCCTGTTAGACACCCCAGTGGAGGTGTCCTGAGAGTCAAATTGTGAGTCTAGAGCTCGAGGTGAAGTCAAAGCTGGGGACTCAGGGGGACTCATCTGCATGCAATGATATTTCCCCAAGGGAAAAGGAAGAAGGAAAAGAAAGGGCCAGGAAGGGCCTGGAGCACTTCAGTGTTTTGCTGAAAGAGCCAGCAAGAGACCGAGCAGGACAGGCCAGAGAGGAAGGGGAAACCAGGAGCGTGTGGCATCCCTTTCCAGGGTCTTCCTATCGTGGCTGCACCCTGGCGGTCCTCAGGCCACTTCACGTAGTGGGCTCGTGTCCTTAGGGAACAGACCAGAAAGAACAAAGATTGAATCAGATTCCCAGTCCCAGCCCTTCCCAGCTATGTGGCCTTGGGCAAACTTACTTTGCCCCCGCTCTGAATCATACTTCACTCTGCATGCAGAAAATTCAGTAAGACCGATGTGTCTTATTTACCTGGCACCTAATAGCCACTCCTTAAATGTCAGTTCTCCTGCCCCTCCTTACTCTTCCTAAAATAAAACCACCATAGAGTGCATCGTCTCAGAAGGAAGTCCTGTAGAATTTGAGATATTGGTCTTTAAATACACTATCTTACACTTGCCCACACCGAAGCTCATCTGTCGCTTTTCCGCCCACTCACACACACCCTTGTGGGATTCTGTAGTGTATCCCTATTGGCTTGACATTTCACTTCCCCCAAAAAACTTAGTGCCATTTGCAGATCTCTAGCTCTCACTGTGTACTCCTTCTTCCAGATGATAAATTAAAATTTCAAATGAGACTCACTGTCCTAACGGCATTCTCCCCCCAGAGAAGAGCCCAGCACATCTTCCAACTTCCTGCCCATTTCTAACCCAGGAACAGTGCCTCTGAGATGCCCTCCCGCCATCCCGGGGGACCCCCTCTGTAAGCCCGAATCAGTCCACCACAAGGGCTTGCTACCTGCTAATTCCCCAAGGAGCCCCTGTACTTTGGGGCTCAGGGGTCCTGCTGTTTATAGAGATGCGTGCAATTCTTCTTACAGGGTCAGAAAGTGAAACTCTTTAGTCCATGGGTCCCCAGTCTCTTCTAAGATTACTCTCGTGGGGGTTACAGTCCTACCCTCAGTGGGTTCTACTCACTGTCTATGTTGCCGGCACAATCCACCCCACCAACCCCAACATCTCTGTTCACACCAGCTCCCGCCGCCTCCACCTGCATCTTTGGCTTAAGGGCCTTCTCTTGGCTGCTGGAGCACACTCTGCCCAGTCAAGTGTCTAGGGGATTTCACTGCTAGAGCTGTTCTCAAACACTGACTTTTGGGCACTCCTATCCCAGCACCCTCACCTCTCGGCAGGGAGAACTCTGACTTGGGTCCTCTGAGTTGCCCAGAGGTCCCAGTGGGACTGAGCTCCATTGATTACCCTTGTAACATGTTTGATAACACACTTTTTTTGACTGCCTTCTGTTCTCCATCTCATTTCCCCTGCACCCCTCCCAGTGTTTTCAGGGACCACCTCCCAAGTAAACTATGTGCCCTCAGATCCTTGTCTCAGGGTCTCCGGGGGAACTTAAACCAAGACACTCGGGCTCATAGGCCCATGATTACCAAGAGTCCTTGGGCTGCAGCTGGCCTGATTCACCCTGTATTCTGTTGGGGTTTGGAAGTCCAGCCCCTGGGTGTACTCCACATCAAGAGTTCTCCCCAGCATTGGTCAGCAGCCTGGCCTGGTCCACGACCTCGCAGGGTGCTGGGCCAGAAACTTCTCCTCTGGGTCAGGGCATTGCGAGCGTGGTTGTCAATGCTGGAAGAGTGTATCTTGTCACCATCTGCATTGTCTGCGGATTTATCTCTGTCTAGGGGAGGGGGCCCAGCTGCAGACAGCAAACATACTGAGTAAATTCCT
Source organism: Phocoena phocoena (assembly GCF_963924675.1). Taxonomy (NCBI): domain Eukaryota; kingdom Metazoa; phylum Chordata; class Mammalia; order Artiodactyla; family Phocoenidae; genus Phocoena; species Phocoena phocoena. The sequence continues at coordinate 70,799,750 of NC_089228.1, read as the reverse complement.
AATGAACTGATTACCCAGCTTAGCATTTTAACTGCAGCAGTAAGCATCCTCTCACCCTCATAAACATGTTGAGCTACTGAAGGGATTATGGCTTCCAGGCTGGCCACCCTGTCACTGGGAAAAATTAATCTTGAGACTTAATCAAATCCAAAACCACAAACTGCAGTAGGGAAGGGACTTTTCCTCTCCGTGATGCCCAGGAGTTGGTAGGGAATTCATAGATTCCTCCGACTTGGGAGTGACCTTGAAATGTCACCTGGTTCATCTTCCTGAGTCTGAATGCACACAGACCCTCTTGGGCTGAGATCTTTTCTAGAAATGACCTGTCTGAGAAATACCCCTTTTATAGCTGGAAGAGTGAACCCAAGAGGAAGTAAGTTGATGATGATCTTTCCTGCCCAAGGTTGGATTGCAACGCGGAAAGATGCGGGGTTCTTACTTATTCTTAGCCTCTTCTGTGAGTGTTTGACGGTGACTCTCAGATCTTCATCTGGGGGCTTTTCTGCTAGCTGAGACTACATCTGGACTTGCACTGTGTCTTGCCTGAGCTTTCTCACGTCTCCTGAACTTTGCCAGCTTCTATGGGATCAGACTGTGGAGTGAGTGTAGATGGCAGAGCCCTTCTGCACAGCTCTCCCTTGGCCGTGCTTGTCAACGTATGAGAGTTGGAGGGGTCTAAGGACAGCATTCCTCCAAGGAAGGGACCAGGTGTCACACTTTGTGGCTCAGAGGTGTTGTACCCCATGGCTCAGAGCTCATGGTCTTGGTTTGAAGGTGCTCACGGGCAGGCCTGTATGACTGGTAGGCCACAGCTAAGAACAATTGGGTGATGCCTATTTCCTGAAGGAGAGATCCCAGAAGAAGGCCCTGTGAGGGCCATGTGAGGCTCTGGGGAGCCCTAGACCCTTGGCTCTCAAAGTCTGCTCTTAGGATGCAATCCTGAGTCATCTCGGCCCTCACCACTCCCAAGTAATTTCCAGACAGATAGAAATACAGCATCTCAGACCCCACCTGGATCTTCTGAATCAAGATCTGCTCTTTTCTGGAGACGCCAGGTGGTCAGTGTGCATTTAGTTGTATGCAGCTCTGGCCCAGCCATCTAGAGAGGCGGCTAGGAGAAACTGCTTTGGGACTCAGAAGGTGGGGGAGAGGATCTGGCAAGGAGAGCTCTCCCTCCCCAGTTTGGGCCTGCAGGGGAGCAGGTGAGAATTAGAAGTGGCCAATAGCCAGAAAGCTAAGAAAAAACTGATGGGCAGTAACTGGACAGAGGCCTCTGGAGGTGAGAGCTCTCAGCCAGCCCTGTTTCTCGACCTGTCACCACACTTTGTCCCTGTCAGGGCCTGCTGTCTGCCTGCTAGTAAATCCTTGCTCCTGGAATGAGATCATTTCCTTGACAGTGGGGAGGCAGCTGGCACAGCCTCGCTGCTGAGAAGAGGTGGTGAGAAGCAGGTAGCCGGCCCCCGGCCCTACAGAGCTGCCACGGGCTGGCAGGATGGTAAAGGTTTTGCCAAAGGAGACTGAGAATTCTGCCCGCTGTGCATGCAGAGATGGCCTCGCTCCTGGCGGGAGAGTGGACGGAGATGGCCACGCTCTCTGCGTGGGGCACACTGACAGGCTCTGGAGGAGGGTGGTGGGATAGACTCTGTGGGTGACCTTGAACTTGAGCCAAGGATACTTTCAGGGATTCAGATGCTCCTTGGGAGTATCTGATTTAATGGCAGGACCTAACTTCGACCTGACAGAAGGAAGGGCAAGAAGATACTGCTTGTGCCTCTGAGCTGCCGGATCCCCTCTTCCTTCGTCCCTCTCGCGTCCTGCGCTATAGAATTGCAGCTCCTTCCTCGTTTCCTGCCACTGCTTGTTTTCCCTAGGCATGAAGCGGGGATGGCAAGAGTAAGTGCACATAGGGGCGGTGTGACAATTGCATGCGCTGATTCATGGAAAACTCCTCAAATAGAGTCTGGCACGTTGTGAGTACTCACTAAACGGTGTCCACCGTTATTGTTCTTGTGTTCTCACTGGCTTCCCATCAGAGGTCAAGGCTGTCCCTTCTGGAGGCTGAGCATCTCCCACCCCCACCTTCCCCAAGAAGCCCTATGACCCCAGGAAGAATGGATGACCTCCAGGCTGGAAGCTGCATTAGCTATAACGCCTGGGGAGGAAGGGGTGGAGAGGAGACAGAACAAGGAGGGCAATGGAGAAGAGAGAAAAACAAAGTGGGTTCATGGAGACAGAAGATGCAGGGGCAGGGGCGGGAGGGATGGAAACAGTGGGAAGCATCGGAGGGAAGGAGCATTGCCGTAGCATCTGTTGTGTCTCTGGGATTTGCACACATTTCTCATTTACGCCCCACAGCAACCCTTAAGGTACATCTTAACCACCCTTTGTGGATGGAGAAAGTGAGGCTCTGAGAGGTGAAATACCTTGGCTGGGATCAAGCCAATCAGTTTTCACAGGTTCTTTCTTCTTGACTACGCTGGAGCCATCTGGGCTTTGGTGGAAGAAGAGAGAGCCCAAAGGACAGAGGAGAGGCCGGGGGAACAGAGGGCACGGAGGCTGCGGCAGGGACAGGGAGCTGCCAGCGGAGCACACCCGGCCCCTTGGGCAGCTCAGTCATGTCTGGGCATCCCTGGCAGGCCTCTGCCACCCGGGAGCTCATCACTGTCACTTACCTGCCTGTGCACTTGGTTCTTCTGAAGTCCTCTCCACCCCAGCCTGAGCCATCTCCCACTCCACCCGTGGCATCTGAGCCAGCCTGGTCAGGAGGAATAGGAGGCTGGGCCTGGGGACCTGTGAGGGCAGAGATGGGCAGAGTGAGGGGGGGCAAAGGGGGGGTTCAGTAGGGGAGGCCGTTGGAGGGAGCTGAGCCCTGACTTCAGAGAAGCCGGCAGGTGTCACCATGGCAACCACAGACAGGCGACATCTTTGAAAAAGAAAAAAGACAACAAGTTTGGAGATTTTATTTGCTGTCTTTGCATCCTTCGGCAGGAGGAGAAGTGGGGACCTTGGGGAGTGCTGGAGAAGGCTGAGCAGGGGGGTGGGTGAGTGTCAGAGGTAAGAGCCCTCTGAGGAGAGAGTGTGGTCTGACCCCTGAGGAAGGGTCCTCCATGTGGGCCTCAGCACCCCAGGCCTTGGCGTCCTCTCCTGATGCTGGTCCAGCTAAATCTGCCTCCCAGATTCTGTTTTGAGAACTGGGGACTCCATGGGGCTTGTCATCCGGGTCTGGCCAAGTGACCCACAGAGAAACCCTCTCTTCAGACTTGGGCCCACTAGAAAGAAGGAATTTCAGAAACCTAGATTTTCCCTGTCCTGTTCTCCCCATTCCTGCCTAAAAGTATGTCCTTCATCTACACGGCGCTTGACGTGCATCCAAGAGGCACAGGGAATAAAAGTTCAGACCCCAAAGGCTCCACAGCCCCAATGTCCCTTCTAGCTGCCTGGGCAAGCTGGTTAACTACGGTGCTTCAGTTTCCCCACTGTGAAGCAGAGACAATAATAATATCCACCTCACTGGGTTGTTGGAAGGACTTAATGAGTTAATGTAAGTAAAACACTTAGAAGAGCCTCATGGGTCTGGCCTGGTGTTGCAGGGTTTCTGTAGTCTTCAGCCTTTGGGCTGTGGAACTGAGGCTTTGAATGGCTGGGTTGTGGGACTGAGCTCCTAGCCACCGCCATCTCCTGCCCACGGGCGTAAGGACCTCTCAGACCTGGGCCCAGGGAGCCCCCAGCCTACTCCCCAGGTATGTGGAAGGCAGAAGAGCAGAGCCCCCTCTTCTCAGGCCTGCTTCTCCAGGTACCCTGGGCCTGGCTGTGCACCCAGATTCCCTGGACCTCAGTTTCTCCAAGCTGCTTGCCATCCCTGCCATTTCTAGAATTCTGAGCAAGAAAAACAAGGAAACCCAAAACAAGCTGATTTTGATCCTCGGGGAGGACCTGTCTGCATTGACAAGCGTCTGAATCAGATACTGCTTTTCAATAAGTAGTTTCCTCCCTTCCAAACCCAAGCTTGAACAGACCTAGACACTTATCAGGGGCCTGTTAGCTCTTGGTGACTCGATCAAATTAGCATGGCTCTTGCCAATAACACAAACGTGCTCTAGAAAGTTCTTTATGGATGCTTTCCGCAGAACTTTTTTTTAACCTTCTCTCCAGATGTATAGGTGACGTTCTTTTAAGCTCCATCTCAGTTACTATGGACTTCAGAGTAATTAGGCTTTGCAGTAAGTGCCCAGCCAGCAGTCTGATATTCCTATAAACCGCAAAAAATGACAGTTGGTGAGTGTTTATGTCCCACTAGGCCCCTTCTGAGACTTGGTGATATACATTATCAATAATTCCCAATCACAGCTCTGCAGGGTGGACTGTCTTATCCTTATTTCCAGGGGTGGAATGTGAGGGCCCAGAGGTCATGGATTCACTCAAGCCCACACTGTGACCTGGTCAAAGAGTTAGGCTTCAAATCTATGAACACTTAGCTCTAAGACGTTCAGGCCCTAGGACGTGATCCCTGACTTACAGGCAGCCTAGATGGTGATTAGAACTGATCACCCACAAGACAAGAGGGACCGAATCCCAGCTTTCCCAGTATCTAGCTGTGTGAAATCACTTTTCAGGCCTCCGTTTCCTCATCTGAAAAACAGAGATCATACTGCTAATTTGGTGCTGTTAAAAGCACTATTTACAACATCCAGGACATGGAAGCAACCTAAATGTCCAACCACAGATGAATGGATGAAGAAGATGTGGTACATACAGACAATGGAATATTACTCAGCCACAAAAAGGAACGAAATTGGGTCATCTGTAGAGATGTGGATGGACCTAGAGTCTGTTAAACAGAATGAAGTGAGTCAGAAAGAGAAAAACAAATATCGTGTATTAACGCATATATGAGGAATCTAGAGAAATGGTACAGATGAACCTATTTTCAGGGCAGGAGTAGAGACATAGACGTAGAGAGCAGACAGGTGGACACAGTGGGGAAAGGGGAGGGGGGACGAATTGGGAGATTGGGACTGACATATATACACTACCGTGCGTAAAATAGATAGCTAGCGGGAACATGATATAAAGCACAGGAAACCCAGCTCTGTGCTCTGTGACGACCTAGATGGGTGGGATGTGGTGGGGCCGGGAGGCCCAAGAGGGAGGGGATATAGGTGAGCCAACGTATGGCCGGTTCACTTCATTGTACAGCAGAAATTAATACAACATTGTAAAGGCAATTATACTCCAAAAGTACCCAAAACACAAACATTGGAATTGTATGTAAAGTCTTGAGGGAAAATAAACATCAGCCTGGAATTCTAGAAGGAAAAAAAAAAATAAATGAGTTCATATATGCAAAGCTCTTAAAACAAAGCCCGGTACACAGTAAGCGCTAATCTAGTGTTTACTTTTATCCTTTCCACTAGCCCCTGAGGCTTCCATATATGGACCTGCAAAAGGGGAGGAGATGCGTGTCTCTACCCAAACATCGATTTTCAAGAGTCCATGAGGTTTTCCTAGAAGCAGGCCTTTAAAAAAAATTCACAGGTTTTACGCTCAAACTATTTTCCCAGACTCATTTCACAGCAGCACAGATTCTTAGGGCTGGCAGGGCCTCACCTAGTGGAGGAAAGAAGGACTATGGAGCCAGATGCACTTGAGTTGGCATTCTGGCTCTACCCTTCACAAAAGTGGGATTCTGGCACATCCTTCATCCTCCCAGGCGCCCAGGGCTTTCTAGGGAGGCTCTGTGGTGAGGACAGAGAGCCAGCAGCCCCTACCCGGGGCCGGGCCTGCCACTAACTTGGCTGGGTTCCTGCTGTGCGTCTCAGCTTCCTTACCTGTGAATCGAGGACCTTGCTCTGTACGGTTTTAACAACACACACTCAGATTTATGTCCCCCCAACCCGAGGTGCCCCTCAGAATCCTGGGTGGTAGCACCAGATGCTCATAGCAGGAAGGAGTCAGGAGAGAGCTCCTAGAAATTCCACAAAGTGAGAGCTGGAGGGGATCTTTAAAAGTGACTTAGTACACTTCCCATTTTGCCAGTGAGAAAACTGAGGCCCAAGTGTGGGGAAGTGCCTTGTGTGATGTCAGAGCTGGGACGAGAGAACCCGTGTGTCCTGTCTTGCAGGCCCAGCGCCCCTTGACACTGTAGCCACTGTCAGCTCAAGAGTGTGAAGCCTGACCCCCCTTCTCTGGGCTTTTACCACTTGTCAGCTTGAGGAAAGAGAATCTTCCCAAGTGCGCTTTAGCACAAAGATAGAGACACGTGTCCTATTAAGTGTAATGATGGTGATGATGACGATGATAGCTGTAATTTGTTGAGTGCTAATGCTTGGCATTGTTCTAAGTGCTTTATATTTATCTAATCCTGGGAGTGGGGGAAACCATCCTCATCCCCCTTTACAATGAGAAAGCTGAGGCCCAGAGAAGGTAAGCAGTTTGCCGGAGGTTTCCCAGCTGGTACGTGTAGGAACTTGGTCTTGAGCCAGGCAAAATTCTAGAGTCTGCCCTTCAACTGTTTGTCTGTACTGACTTCTTGGAACGTAATATTTCTACATCTGCAGTCTGTAGATGCTCGGGGAAGGGGATGGTGCTGGATTTGATGCAGTCTAACTCATCAGTGTATTTGTTGAGACCTACTCTATGATCAGAAGGATAGCCAAAAACACTGACTGGCTCTTAATTAAGTGTATCGATATAAAATAAGTTTCAGATCTGGCCTCTCACATACTACACAGGTGCATGTGCTCACATACACATACACACCACATACACCACACATACACACACGCGTGCATTAGAAAAGGCTGAGAGCTTGGTCAAGCAGAAAGTATACTGAATTCAGAGAACCAGAGCTCCTAGTTCAAGTCCTGGCCCCATGCTGTCCAGTCGAGGGATACTCAGCTAGTTAATTTGCCCACACTGTGAGAGGTGGGGCTGTGTCTATATCATTTGCTCCTGAATTTCCGTTGTTCTCACTCAACAGATGATTCGATTATTTCCTCACTTCTGCTTTCTAGCTGTGTGACCATTGGCAAGTTACTCAACCTCTCTGTTCCTCTGTTTCTCGCATCTGTAAAATAAGGATAATAATTGTACCTACTCATAGGACTGTTGCAAGGATTAAATGAATTGATATGGGTAAAGGACATAGGGCTTGGCAAACAGTAAATATGCACAAATTTTAACCTTGATCGTGGTGATAATGGTGACAATATGATTTATTACTTTTTGCCTATAAAATTGGCCAATAATAGCATTTGCCTCCTAGGGTTATTCTGTGGACCAAGTAGGAGTATGAGGAACCACAAAGTATGGGTTCAGCCCCCCCACTCATGTCTCAGATCAGGAACAGGAGAAGGAAGGGTGTGCAGGGTACCAGGACACCCTGCCCCTCCACCCAGGAGGAAGAGGAGGGGGCAGGGTGGGCCCTAGCCTGGAGCCTAGCATGGCAGCGGACAGGACACTTTGTCCCCTTGTGTCAGCTTATGCCTGTGGCTTCCTGCCCTGATGCTGCCACTTCGCATGTGTGACCCAAGCTATCTCTAATTGTCACGTGGAGGAGGAGAAGCGGCAAACAGGTTTACCATATTCACGGTTTGCTGCATCTGTTACATTCCACGTGCATGTAAACTACTTCTTGTGGCATTGTCTGAGAAATTAAACATCTCTCCTTCCTGGGCTTGGAGAGAAGCGTCGGGTCCCCAAAGTGGGGTGCGGGTGTCATCTCCTGGGCCTCTTAGAGCAAGTGCTCCGGAGGGGACGGGGAATGAAGACTGTGCAGCCACAGCTTGGGGGTCTGTTTACTGGGAGGACATGACAGGACGTGCCCAAAGCTGGCCACTTAGAGGCTGGGGAGATGTTCCCCAGGGAGACAGTGCAGGAGCACCTCTGCAGCGCGGGTGCTGGGAAAAGGCACGCTGCACGCCATCCCCAAGACTCACTGGTCCCCTAGTGAGAGTCCTTCTGCCAGGCTCACCACTGAATCATTTGTTGAAAGGACCTACTTATCAACTCAGCTGTGCCATCCTCTAGCTGAGCGACCTTGTGAAAGACGCTCAACCTTTCTGGACCACAGCCAATGGAGAAAACCATCACACTGTCCAGCGTAAACTCTTCCCAGCCAGCCTTCAAGCAGATCCCCTTGGTTTAGGATATGAGCCAAAAGATAGACATTGTGAGAACAGAACGGGACCCTTTTGATGAGAAAATCCACCAGCGAGATGAGTGCTATTCACCCCACTGATAATTGGAATCACCTGAAAAGTCTTAAAAAATACCAAATACACTGATGCTGGGTGGGTTCCATTACCGGGATTTTTGATGTAATTGATCTGCTGGAAGTCCAGGCATTGGAATTTTATAAAAGCTTCACATACGTCTGATGTGCAACCAGGGCTGAGAACTGTAGATATGACCTAGATAATCCATTCCCTAATGATCAAGAGTTGAAGGTGATTTTAATTAATGAAGAAGATGGGAAGAGATTTTGGGGAACCAGATGTCTAGGCCTTTTGGCCTCCAGACCTGAGACATTCCTCGGGGTCCAGCCCAGGTAGGCTGGAAATAGGATGCTGTCCTGACTCTGCTTCCCACTGAGCATGGGTTGGGGCCAGGGTGGAAAACATCCATCAGGTCACCGACGACTCCTGAGGCCTGGGCTGAGCCCTGCTCTCAGGAGAGCCCCAGAGTGGTGGGAAAACAGCCCCATAAAGGATGACGAGGGAGTGGTGTGATCTGTCCTCTAGTGGGTTGTGCACTGGAAACGAGGGAGAGTAGGAGAGGGGAGAAATGGATTCTCTCTGGAAAGGTAAAGGAGGGCTTCTGGAGGCAAGAGACTTGAGTTGGGGCTTTGAAGGATATATACAAGTTTGCCAGGTGGAAGGCAGGGGAGGTAGCAACATTCCCCAGTAGGGAATGGGAAACAGCAAGTACTTCGGCACATCTGGCCCAGGGGCTGCTCCCGTTCATGGGGCTCCCTGTGTGCCCACCTCTGTACCAGGCTTTGCTGGTGTAGCTGGGGGGTGGTTCCCACAGGAGAACATGGGTCCACCCTTAACACTTACAGTGAGGCTGGGAGACACAAAGTTCAAAGGGAATTTCAAGATGGTTCCATACAAAGAGAATTCCTAGTGGGGGCTCCTAATAGGTTTGGGTTATCAAGGAAGGCTGCTTGGAGGAGGTGAGTCTGGAGAAATGTACAGCGCACAGGAGGCAGGTAATATCTCAGGGGACTGCAGTAGCTATGGGCGGGGGATAAAGGCTTGCATATTTGATGATCCAGCCCCTGACATGGCCTGGGGTATGGGTGGGGCAGGGAAGCCCCCGTGATTGAGGTCCAGGGAGGTGACCTGGGTGGAGCCACACCAGGCCAGGCTGGGACAGGGCAGTAAGTGGTCCCAGAAGCCATGTTGGGCCGATTAGACCCATTCTCAAATTTAGGAAAGAAGAAAATATTTTACTGTTTAATCAAGTCTGGATTATATTCCTCATCATACCAATGCAATCATAAAATATAATTTTTAATATCTTTTTGTGAAGGAAGGAGCCCAGGAAGGCAAACATGCCTAGGGTTCAGAAAGGTCACAATGCTGCCTTGGGGCAGCCTGCTTGGCTGGAATTCTACATCCCTAGATCCTCTTCCGAGCCCTACCTTTTATTTTTTTATTATTTATTATTTATTTTATTTTTATTTTTATTTTTTTGGCGGTACGCGGGCCTCTCACTGTTGTGGCCTCTCCCGTTGCGGAGCACAGGCTCCGGACGCGCAGGCCCAGTTGCCATGGCTCACGGGCCCAGCCGCTCCGCGGCATGTGGGATCTTACCGGACCGGGGCACGAACCCGTGTCCCCTGCATCGGCAGGCGGACTCCCAACCACTGCGCCACCAGGGAAGCCCTCGAACCCTACCTTTGATTAGCTGTGTGTTCTGGGGCAAATCACCAATCCTCTTTGAAGCTCAGTTTTCCCTTCTGTAACCCAGGAGCAATAGACCCATCTCACAGGCAGCACCCTCCAGGGGGTGCCATCGACCTGGGATCCATAGAGAAAAGTGCCCCTGGAATGTGCAACTGGATGGAAGGGTCCACAAGAGTGAAGACTTGAAAAAAGAGGCGTGAAACCGCTTTTTAAAAAAGCATCTCTGAGGACAGCCTTAGTTTTGGCACTTGGGGAAGGGATCAAGGGCCCCTCTCTCGGCCTCACTATCCCCATTCCCTACACGTACCATCAAATCTTCCCACTGAAACAAAGAGAACCACTCGGCTGTCAGTGCTGATAATACCCTTTCTCTGCACAACCTACAGAGCTCTCTGTGCACCCCATCTGTGCATGCTCCTCGCCCCCTTGTGGCAGCCCACGAGCCCCGAGCCCTGGGACCCCGCTCTGTCCATCCCTACCCCTCATCCCCTGCACACAGCTCTTCGTCATGCCAGAGCCAGCACTGCAGGGAGGCAGCCGGTGCTTGTCTCTGATACTGAGTGGAATCCCCAAATCCTTCTTCTCCACTTTCCCTCCAGGGACCCGCTGGGCTCATATCCTGGTCTCTTCCTTGTGATGCTCTTTTGGTCCAGCTGACCTCTCAGAGCAGTACAGCTACAGCAGTCAGTCAAATGCAGTCTCACAGTCTCAGAGCAGGTGCTGGGATCCCCAGCCCAGCCCAGCCCAGCCCAGACCCTGTCTTCTGGCAAACTCTGGGGGTTCTGCCGACCTCTGGCGGCCCCTCCTCTGTGTATGGGATGCAAGTGGCAACCCCAGTCTCCAGCAACCATGAGAGTGGGTGCAGCCCTAGCTGTCCCCACTAGCCACCATCCTGTCTCAGTGGTTGATGTGGGTCAATACTCATCTCCCTCCAAGATCCAGGAGAGCACAGGGTCTTCTAGCATCACCTTCTCTACGCAAGGAGCATGAAGAATACGTAGTGAATTGAATAGTGGCCCGCCAAAAATAAGTGCACCCAGGGACCTCAGAGATGATCAGTATCTTGAAATGAAATCATCCTGGATTAATGTGGGCCCTAGTCCCCAGATGGGTGCCCTCATAAGAGACAAAAAAGGCATCATTTCACCACGCTTCATAAGACACAAAGGGGCACAGAGAAGACCTCCACGTGAAGACAGAGGCAGAGATTGGAGCGATGCAGCCACAGCTAAGGAAGGCCAAGGATCTTGAGGAGCTCCCAGAAGCTGGCAGAGACAAGGCAGGATTCTTCCCAGGAGCCTTCAGAGGCTGCAGGGCGCTGCCGACACGTTGATTGCAGACTTCTGGTCTCCGGAACTGAGAGAGAATCAATTTCTGTTTTAAACCACCCAGTTTGTGGCCATTTGTTAAGGCCGTCCCAGGAAACTAGTGCAGAAGAGTCATGATTTACCTGCATGTGCCCTGCTCTCCCTTTTCCAGTCTCCCTCATCACACCGATCCCGTCCCACTGGCCTGCCTGAAGACCCCATGTTTAGATTACCAACAACCATAAGACCATCTTGCATTTATTGAGTGCCTGCTGTGTGCCAGGGAGTATCTGGGTGTTGCATCCCAACGAGCGAGAAAGACGTGTGTGTGGTAGTGACTAAGGCCACGGTGGATCTGAGGGACCGCTTTACAGTCATATATCCTTGGGCAGGCGATTTAACCGCTCGGTGCCTCAGTCTCCCCATTAATTAAATGGGGGTGATAACAGCAATGCCCAACTTTGGGGCTGTCAGGAGGATTAAATGAATCAGCCATATATGACACCTCTGAAACCATGCCTGGGACTCAGCAAGTCTCGGCCACTATCTGTCATTTCCCCATGGCTCAGGTGAGGAAATGGAAGCCCAGGTGGGTTATGTCACTTCCCTAACCCAGCTAAGCAGATGGCCAGGCTGGGATTTAAGCTCAGGCTTTTCTGACCTTGAAGCAGAGGTGCTTTCTAGTCTGACAGACACTGTCTCCTTTTCAGGAGCTTCCTGGAGACTTGACATTTAAGCTGAGGGCAGGCGTGACGTTACCTGGGATGCTTAACAGGACTTCTTGTCAAGGGGTGGCAGCTGGGGGTGCTTGTCACTTTAGAACCATCACTCCTGGCCAACACTTGGCAGAGAGCAGAGCCTTGGAGCTGGGCTGGGCCCAGGAGGTCACGTTTTTTGAGGAGAAAGAAGGTAGACTGGAGACATGGAACTGGGAAGACAAGGTGTGAGCTGGCCTTGGGAAGACCGGGGGAGCCAGACGCAGAGGGGCAGAGATGGGCCAGGCATGCGTTGTGTTCCTCTGATGGCACAGGAGGGCCTCTGCCCCAGCATCTTACCCAATGAGACCTGTTTCCATAACAGCCTGAGAAACAGGTGCTTAAGAACTGCTGGGGGGATGCTGCCCAGAGTGAGTGAAGGGTGTGAACACCAGGGTGGAAGGAGACAGGAGATTCCAGGCCAAGGAGAATCACAGTCGTAGGAAGTTGAGCGTCAATGAAAATGAGGTTTGGGGAATGAATGACACGGTCCTGGGCTGTCAGCCCACCAAGGTAACTGAAGGTGGGGATGACAGCCACAGGCAGAGGAGAGGCCAAGGGGGGAAATACAGTATCGCTGTCTTCAATGATGCTCGGAGTCATGACACATCCAGGGCTCCTCATAGGACCTCCCCGGAACCCCAGGATGCAGCTTCTTGAGGGATTCGTACCAACATCAGCATTGGGAGGAGGGAGATGCGTTCTGCTGCCAGGCTTTCTGAGGATTGAGGCTACGGTTCAGAGCAGGTAAATCTGGAGCTTTATGGGGACAGAGCGGGTACTCAGCCGACCACTTCCCAAGGTCATTTGGCAGGACCCCTGGGAATCCTTATTGGACTAAAAAAGACCACAGTACCCCCCTGCCCCGTTCCCCATGCCCTCAAGTCCTCCCCCTTCTGTTGAGTTGCTGCCGTGGGGAGCAGTTCGGGTCTTCAGATGCCAACTCAGCTGGCAAACAAGTGAAAGGTTCGGGCAGGCAGTGGTTGCTCTCTCATTGTGAGAATAAGTTCCCAGATTCCTGGCTTTCACAAAGCCCTGCCCGCTAGGTCCCTGACTTGGTGAAATCGACCAGTCCTTTTGACCTAGAGACACCTATGCAGCTCTGGGAGGAGAGGAAACCAGAGAAACTGAAGGGGCAGGGGGAGGGGGGAGGGAAGATGGAGAGCAGAGATGGGGGTGGGGAGGGCAGGGGGGAGGTGGGGGAGATCCAAGCTTTTTTTATAACCACGTCGTCTTTATCCTCTGTGCACACACAAGGGAGCTTATCATCGAGACCCCTATGAGTGGGGGGATGCATGCGTTTGGACAGGTTATTGGGTCCCTGTGACCATGCCACCAGATGTGGGATACTTGGGAACATAAGGTTCACTAAATTACTGTGAATAAGTGGGCCTCACTTCTTCTGGGCACTTGGGCACCCTCTTGCCAGCCTTGCTTGCAGGCATGGAGTCCCCTGTTCACCTTCTTCCTACGGGCAAGTCTGTTCTGGCTGTGGGTGCGTGACAAGCCATCTCACAGAGGGCATCTCGATGTGATACAGAATGAATCAGCAGTCCTGTGAAGGGGGTGCTGTTACTTTTATGCCCATTCTACAGCAGGGAGCTTTAGTGAGCTGCCTCGGGCCACATGGCTGCTAATAACAGAGCAGGGATTTGAATCGGGGCCAGCTGCCTCCAGTCTATGCTCTGGACTCCACACCACACCATGCCACCTCCACCGGGCAGCTCAGGTGTATCAGGAAGAGATTTTAGCAGTCAGAGTAACATCCTTTACAGAGGTCCCCATGGCAGCATCCCTGAATCACGACAGTCCAGTTTGAACACATCCAATGATGGGCTGCTTGTTACTTTGCCAGGAGGCCAGACCCATGTCCCAGGAGTTTGAGTTTTGGGAAAATTCATTGGGTTGTTGAGCCCCAAACTTGCCTCGCTGTCCCTTCCTGCTCTGGCTGAAGTTCTAGAGCCACTGAGAAGTCCATCGTTTGGCCTGATACCCTTCGGATATCTGCAGGCCAGCCCCATGCCTTCACCTGCAGACTCGGATTGCACAAGCAGGGTCCCCTGGCCCCTCAGCCCTTCCTCCTTTTTGGCCATCAGCTCCTCCACCCGTCACCTGTCAGGCCCAGTTCTGCTGGACACACTCTGGTTTGCCCACATTCTTCTCAGCCCGCTGTCCTCAGGCTTAGGGACACTCTGAGTGTGACCTGCTCATCAGGTGGCTCTGATGTTATCTCCAGCTCTGACACTCCAAGTGGTACCCGGGGCGCATGCCCCACCCCCTGTCCTGTCTCCTGCCTCTCATGTTCCGCCCCCCTCCTGGTGGTCCCTGAAGTGGGGCCCAGGCCTGGAGGTCGCCTATGTCAAAGCTGAACAGTCAGAGCAATGGGGGGTGATGTGAGGGCCAAAGCAGGAGGAGGCTGCAGATCCTGAGATGGGGGGAGATGGGATGGGGTTGGGGGTCATCACACAGGCTGCTCAGTCTTCCAAATTTCTCTCTCTCTCCCTCTCTCAGGGGATTCCTCTAAGAGCAGGCAAGAAACCGCCTCTTTTTTTTTTTGTGGTCACACTGTGAGGCATGTGGGTTCTTAGTTCCCCGACCAGGGATTGAACCCACGCCCCCTGCAGTGGGAGCACGGAGTCTTAACCACTGGACCGCCAGGGAAGCCCCCAAACAGCCTCTTAACTCACTGGATACATGGAAAACACTTGGCACAATTTCACTGTTGGTTTCTGTTGCATGGGGGGCGCAGCGGGGAGGGGTGCTGTGTTTCTTCGATGCATGCCCACCCCATGATCACCCCTTTCCCAAATGGACATGCCTCAGGGGACCAAGGCGGCTGGGGCAGGGAAGTCCTAGGTGGGCTTCCACAGGGAAGCTGGGGATGTATGACAGGTGAGAACACTGAGGCCCAGGCACATGCTTCGGGTGCCAAGGGCCCCATTGTCCCCCAATGTGATTATTTAGAGAGAAACCTCTACCACTGAGAATTCAAACGGAAGGGGCTGGCTCTGAGGTTACAAGTCTGTCCCTCTGCCCCAGGCAGATGGACACCGGCTGGCAGGGACCCAGCTGCGAGGATGACTGACTCCCAGCGTTAACCAGAGGGCTAAGTGAAGGGACGGTTTACAGAGGTGTGGGCAGGGCAGCGGGCCCACCAGACCTGGTACACTCCCGGCAAAACAAGGCAGGGAACAAACGGTTACCAGCCCTGGGGACTGCAGAGCAAGGGGAGGGAACACAGGGAACACTGAGAGCTGCAGCTGGGGAGAGGGGCTGTTCCACAAAAGCCGTAGCCTTAGGACACAGCCACTGCCAGAACGACCACGAAGCCGGCGCCATGGCAGGGTGGTGGAAGAAACACCACACCTCACTCTCCAGTCTCCTGTTGGTACCCCCCGGTGACCGAACCCAGGGAAGCCAGAGGAAAGGGAAGTCTGAGAAACGCAGCTGGTTGGGACCAGACCCAGGGGTCAGAGGGGGAAGGGAATGGATTGGAAACGGGGTGGATTCACAGAGAATAAACCGCATGAACACCAGTGGTGATGGTTGTATTCGTTTCCTCTGGTTGCTGTAACAAATGACCACAAACCGGGCGTCTTAAAACAACGGGAAGGTATTCTCTCACAGTTCTGGAGGCCACAGGTCTGAAATGAAGGCTGTGGTATGGTGCCCCCTCCAGTGGCTCTGGGGGACAATCCTTCCTCCCTCTTTTGGCTTCTGGTGGCTCCGGGTGTTCCTTGGCTGTGGCAGGAACATTCCAGTCTCTGCCTCTGTCTTCACATGGCCTTCTTTGCTATGTCTTTTTATCTCCTCTACTGTCTCTTAGAAGGGCACTTGTCATTGGATTTGGGGTCCAGGATGACCTCATCACCTTTACTGAATTACATCTTCAAAGACCTTTTTCCCAAACAAGGCAGCACTCATAGTTTCCGGGAGTTAGGAGGTAGGCTTATCTTTTGGGGGAGGGTAGACCATTCAACCCACTTTAATGGTCATCTCGGGTGAGCTCCTGCCCCTTCTCGATGTCCCCTACACGTGTCACCTCAGTGCATTTCAAAACTGGCCAGGAAGGAAGAAAGGGCTGTTGTTATTTCCAGTTTAGAGATGAAGCCAAAGAAGAGAAGAGACGAGAGGATTCTGGTAAGAAGTAGAGGCGGGACAGGAGCCGGGGGTGTAGCTTTCCTGTGCCATGTGCTCCTGCCCCACCCCCCAACCCAACAGGCACAGATCAGCCCCCTCCTGCTTCCTCAGCGCTCTGTCCACTCTCCTCTTAGTATGGTTTTCACTCTGTAGTTTTTTCCTCTTTGGACTTCCGGTGCCCAGACCTGAAGTTGAGTCTCATGTCTCACTGGTTTTCTATGAACCACTTTTATCTGACTATTGAGTTAGTTTTCTTTAGTAATGGAGAGTATGCACTAACTCACCACCAAAGAAACAGCTTGACCATAACTTACATCTGGGCCCGGTCCCTGCATCCCACACCCCCAGATCCCTCCAAATCCAAATCTCCCCATCACTCTGAATGCTGGTCATTTCCCTTTGCTCTCCTTTCTATGTGGTTTTATTGCATGTCTTTCTTATCATTTTTTTTCTTAAATTATGATAGTTTCAAGCATATAGAAAAGTGTAGAAAGCAGTGTATTGATACCTGCCTTGCCGTGTGTTAAATGCAGCCAGTAATTGTTGAACACCAACTTTAGGGCTGAACTCCGTGCCAGGAACAGGTCACAGAGATGGCCACAGCAAGCCCGACAGCTGGTGAGGTTGGGACATGTCAACAGGGCATTGTGGGATCTCTAGGTGCTTGGGGTAGGAAGGAAGGGCAGTGGGAGGAGGACTTGTTCCATTGTCCGTTTCTGACACTGGGTGGGAATTGCTGGAAGGCAGAGACCAGATTGAAAAAGTTCGTCTCTGAAGCCCCACTGCCTGGCTGAGAACAAGTGCTCACTAAACACGGATAGAATTAATGACAATGTTTTTTGGAATAGACGCTAAACCTCCCATTCTAGGTCAGTAGGGCCTGCAGTCCACTAAAGAAAGTCATGAGCGAGGCTTGGGGTTGGATGGGTGGAGGGGTTTGCAAGGCAGCCCCGCGTTCATCCGATTCAGGGTAAACGTTCCCTACTGAGCCCATTATATCCCTTTCCACATGGTGACATTTGCACTGGCTTGTGACAGATGCTCTCTAAGTGTGTTCTAATCCTCTCACTAGTTCCCTCAGGCCAGGGTTTGGGGCTCTGAGGTCAGGGGCCGAGTGTTCTGCATCTAATTTGGAGATTCCTAAAGCAGAGGCTGTCTGCTCCCATTAGATTGGGGCCACCTGCGGCAGGGACTGTGCCTCCTCCATCGTGATGGGAGATGTCATAAGTCAGGTCTGTCTCCCCTCTCAGACTGGGGCATCCCGAGTTTCAGGTGTCTTTCATCTGATAGATCTTCCTGAAATCGGAGGTGGTTTTCCTCCTTTGACTGGCAGTCCCCTGAAGACAGAGGCTGTATCTCCCCCCATCAGACTGGTCCATCCCTGAGGCTGGGGTGGCTTTTTTCCCATCAGAAGCTCCTGCAGTCAGAGCTGTCTCCTTGCCATTGTGCAGGAGAGAGGGCACACATTCCCTGTGTGCTTCCAGAGAGCAGAGCCGGGCCCCTGCCTCCTGCCCCTGAGATGTCCTTGAGCAGTGTGAGACGTCTCTGAGACATCCTTGTTTTCTCTTCTTACCTCCCACTCTGTAGATAACTCACCTAAAAAAATCCCTGTTGCATCACTGAACTTTGCGAGGAGTCACTCACCATGTCCCCCAGACACCGAGTCCAGCCTCTGGGAACGTAGGCAGCTGAGCCCGCCCCAAGATGGGATCTGGAGGAAGCTCTTCCCCTCCGCTCACTGACTGATATCAAAGAAAGGACACCAGGGACCTAGGCGGGGGGGCAGAGGGGAAGGGGAGAGGGCCTTATTTTTGGACCATACACATCATCATCAACATCACCTCATTCAAATTTCCAAATCCTGAGATAAGTAAAACATACACTGTCTTCATTTTGCAGATGAGAAAATTAAGGTAGAGAGAGGAGTGGCTTGCCTGGGGTGATCTGAGTAGGGGTAGAGAAGCAGAAGTGGGTCAGAGTACATTCTACCTATAAATCTCATACCGTGCCCAGCCCAAGACCCTGTGGCTTGCCCTCCAGAAGGAGCGATCCTGGTAGATTCTTGAGTGGGGTCCTCTCCTCTCTGTCCATATCACCTCATGGTGAAGACACCCACTCATTCAGGGTTTTGTTGGATGTGTGGCCAGTGGGTATCTTTCAGGTGGATGCCCTATCTCCCCCCCCCACCCCCATTATATCAGGGTCTCCTTGAAGATAGGGCTGAGTCTCTGCCCTCAGACTGGGAGCTCTCCAGGGCAGAGCTCGGTTTCCTCCTTCTGGCCCTTCTAGCGGAGGCAGTAGTTGCACCGGGAAGGAGGTCTGCTCAGTGCATTTATATGTTCTCCCCCTCTTCCCCCTCTCTGGCTATTGCCTGCTCCCTGGGGCGATCTCGTTATCTTGTCTTAAGGTCATAAAAGCTCCAAACTTCAGATTTGAATGGGCCTGCAAAGGTCATCCCATTTATTCTATCTCCTGGATTCTCTGCAAAGAACATCCCTCTATCCCACGTGCTTGGTGGCTAAAGAGAGACAGCTGGAGTCTGACTTCTCCTGCTGCATCGCTTTCCCCTCCTTTCTGTACACTGGGTAAGAGCCCTGGTGCTCCCCTGGTAGGGCCTTTAGAGCATTGCGCTTCTCCACCACCACCCTGTTCTCCAGCTACCGTCCTCCCCAGCCTTTTCTTCAGGTTAAAGCTTCTTATTTCCCATGGGCACCTTTCTGAGGCAAGCAGGGGATAAGTGGGAGGTCACTGCCACCCTTCTCTGGGTGGCCCTTCTGAGCCCATTTCTGCTCCACCTGCCCTCCCTCCCCTCTGTTCCATCCCATCCAGCACACCTCTCCCTTTGAGCCACTGCTGGGCTTCCCCTAATCCCTGGTAACTGCGGGATGTCTCTTCACTCTCCAAATTCCCACAGATTTGATCATCCTGGGAACTTAATTGGTCCAGAATTCCTAAAGCTGTCAGGTATGAGATCTGGGTCAAATCCTGGGTCAGGAGAGCCCAGGCCTTTTTGGTCAAGTAACACTAGTTCTTCCAATTAATTAATATCTTATGTTGGATCCCCTTAGAAGCAAACCCAGGTGAGGATTTGAGGGTAAGTAGAATATTTGGGGGTGAACTCAGGAAGCATGAGTAGAGAAGTAGGGAAGTGAGAACAGGAAGGGCAGGAAGCCGATACAGGGTGTGTTAATGAGCAAATTACTGATCTGAACAACTGGGACTCAGTCCCACTGGGGACCTCTAGGAGCGCATTAGTTTCCCGTTGCTGCTGTAACAAATACCACAAACTTAGTGGCTTAAAAGAACAAATTTATCATCTTATGGTTCTATAGAAGTCAACAATTGGTCAGACACAGCTGAAATTAAGGTATTGGCAATGCTGCCTTTCTGGAGGCTCGAGGGCAGAATCCACTTCTTTGCCCTTTGCAGCTTCTAGAGGCTGCCCACATTCATTGGCTTATGGCCTCATCCTTCAGAGGCAGCCATAGCAGGTTTTTTTCACATTGCATCGCTCTGCCCTCTTCTGCCTCCCTCTTCCACATTTAAGGGCCATTTTGATTACATTGGGGCCACCAGGATATTCCAGGATTATTTCTATTTTAAGGTCAGCTGGTTAGCCACCTTAATTACATCTGCAATCTTAATTCCCCTTTGCCACATAACCTAACATATTCACAGGGTTAGGATATGGACATCTTTGAGGGGCCATTATTCTGCCTACCAAAGGAAATTGTATAGGTCACACTTCAGAGTTGTCCCACCCAAGGGGTGAGAAAGCCAGGGTATTTATCCATCATTTCCCATTCAAGATTGGTTGCAGGGGGAAGTAATTTCTCAGCATTTCTGGCCTGTCTTCCCTAGCCCAGTGAGCTCCTATGGCCAGAGAAAGCCTTTAGATAAGAGTCACAGGTGCTTGGAGTGTGAAGCCATCCGCATGCATGGGAATGGTGAGCCCTGAGGAGATATGGGCCACTTACCAACAGAGTCTGCTACAACTAATTCATCTGTTTCTTCATCAGTAATGTGCATGTCTGGTTTGGCCAGGTCTTTACCAGGTCCCAGTGAGAGAATGATGAAATTGACACCAGAACTTACTCTAGAACAGTGGTCCCCAACAGTTTTGGCACCAGGGACCAAAATGTTTGTTTCACGGAAGACAATTTTTCCACGGACATGAGGGGCAGGGGATGGTTCAGGCAGTAATGCAAGCGATGGGGAGCGATGGGGAGTGGCAGATGAAGCTTCGCCCACTCACCAGATGCTCACCTCCTGCTGTGCGACCCGGTTCCTAATAGGCAGAGGACTGCTACCGGTTGGTGGCCCGGGGGTTGGGGACCCCTGCTATAGAAGGTTTCACAATATATTGGAGGGGAGAGACACATAGGAGATGATTATATTGCAATGTGGTCAGTATAGCATAGGGACATGAGCTGGAAGTTTATATGGTCTGGAGTGGGGATAAGAAGTAGATCAGAGAAGCCATCCTGCAGTGCTAACGCCTGAGTTCACACTGAAGGACATTTAGGAGATGGCCAGACCACAGGGGCAGGTCACTGTTCCCGACGGAGGAGATGGCACAAGCAAATACACCAGGGCAAGCAATGGTGTGATACATGCAGGGAGGATGGAGTGGAGTAAGTAGCCTGGCTTAAGACACTGTGCAGGGAACTGTGAGAATTCCTCTGTAGAGCTAGGGGGCGTGGTCGTGGGGCATTAGGGCCCTCAAGAAGAGGTTTGAATACCATCTTGCAGCAAATGGGAAGCCATTGAAGGTTTTGAGGCAGGAAGGGGTGTAGCCAGATGAGCATACTCGGTAGGTCCCTCTGTACCTGGTGTGGAAAATGGGTTTGAGGTAGTGGGACTGGAAGCAGGGGAGATTAGTGAAGAGTTATTGCAGTGGTCCAGGGGAGAGAAGAAGAGCTTCCAAATTAGGATTCTGGTTACAGAGGCAGAAAGACATATGTTGGTATTCCAAGGCCAGCTCTGTTTGTAGATAAAATATTATTTAGGATGAAGTATGACTTTGACTTACAGAAAATCCAAATTGGACATCAAAAGTTTATTCCATTTGACATAAAAGCCCAGCTAGGCAGTCTGACCTCCTTCCATCTTGTTGCCCTGATGGCTATGGCCTCCATTTCCAAACTCACGTCCTGGTCCAAGATGGCCAGTGCAACTCCAGCCACCACATCTACATTCCAGGCAGCAGGAAGGAGAAGAGGGAAGGGTCAAAACCCCCTATGATTCTGACACTAATTCCCATGTGTGTTGTTTCCCCACTCCACCAAGCAGTTCTCCAAGACCAGCTGTGTGTCCTATAGCTCACCTCAATTCTGATGCGATCTACCTGGAGACAGTGTCAGATCCTACAGGTTAAAGACTCAGTGCCACAAGACTGCCCCCCCCCCACCCGCCTTCAGACATCAGTTGCAAGTCCAGTTTGTCTTCTGTGCTTCTGAGTAACTGACTATAGATCAGAGGTTCCCCATGACCCTCTCCTTGGGTTTGATTAATTTGCTAGAGCAGCTCACAGAACTGAGACATTTTACTTACTAGCTCACTGGTTTGTTACAGAAAAGATAAAACACAGGAACAGTCAGTTGGAAGAGATGCACAGGGCAAGGCATGTGGGAAGGGGCATAGAGCATCCATGCCCTGCCCAGGTGTGCCACTCTCCTGGCACCTCCAGGTGTTCACCACCCCGGAAGTACTCCAAACCATTTTTAATGAGGATTCATCATAGGTGCATGAATGATTAATCTTTGGATCGATGATTGATTCAGCCTCTCTCCTCCCAGGAGGTCAGGAGGGTGGAACTGAAAGTTCCAACCCTCTAACTAAATGGTTCACTCCCCTAGCAACGAGCCCCTACCCTTAGGTGTTTTCCAAAAATCACCATTAACATAGCAAAGGATACCTTTATGGCTCTCATCACAGGAAGTTACAAAGGGTTTTAGGAGCTCTGTGCCAGGACTAGGATGAAAACCAAATTATATTCTAATAAGAGTATATCACAACTGCCTGTAAGGACACTTCTTGTAAGTCGCATGTACCTCTGCCCCTTACATCTCTTTGGCCAGAACTTAGTCCTGTGGCCACACCTAGTTGCAAGAAGAGCTTGGAAATGTTGTCTTCTTTCTGGAAGCCATATGCCCAACCACAAAAGAAGGGCACAGTGGACCCTGGAGGCAACTGGTCGTGATGAGGTAAAGGTGAACATGTGTCTTGTGGCCAGACTGTCCTGGCTTCCATTCTTTGTTACCTTGGGCCCTTCCTTGGTGCCCTCATCCATAAACAGAGATTTAGGACTCTTGTAAAGATTCGATGAAGTAACAGACGCAGAAACTTTATAAACTGTCGAGTGCTATCACTTGTGAGGTATCCCTGTGGTTGTATTCATTGTGGCCCCATTGATGAGTTGGAATTGCTTTACAAGGATGCCAGTAAAAAAGCTTGGGATGGAAGAAGGAAAAGAGTAATGTGGTGGCAGGGCTTCTTCCAGACAGAGAGGGCTTAGGGCAGGAAGGCTGGGAATCGAGTACTGAGGGCACCTGTGGGGTGTCCTGGAATGAGGTGCATGTATCTCTGAAGGAGACATCTTCAGCCAAAGCCCAGTGGTTGTACCTAGAATCGGGCAAGAGCATATGGAGGCACTTGGATTGTTTCCTTCATAATCCAGCCGTCTTCAGGGCCTCCCCCATCAGTCTGAGCCTATACCAAGCTTCTGTCCTGGGACCAAGACACAGTGAAGATTCCTTGCTGAGGCCCTGTTTTTCTCTTCGTTGACAAATTAAATCATTTCTTGGTTTAGCTGAGGTGTTCCTTATAGTAATTATTGCTCTATCAGTAAACGGAAAGGTTTTAATTCCACAAGGGTGCATGCAAATCGCGCATTTTGCATTTGCCCAGTTTAATCAATACTGTAACAGAATTAAGAGGTCCCAGCAAGCCTTGTGATCTTACCTAAGCTAATAAAGAATGAGCCTACATAATTACACGTAAGACCTTAGCTAATGCACTTGTCGATAACTGGTGACCACATTTTTCTGTCTTGTATCAAATTTTCTCTAGTTTATTCAGATATTGACTAAAAGCATGTGTTTTTTAGAGGCAGGGCCAGTCTATCATTGCTACTACCATTTAAGGTTTTTATGTCATCTTTTTCATGTCACCCTAATTACGTTAAATTTCAACCTCAAGCCCGGTCATCAGTAATCTCCATCCTCTCTCCTGCTTGCTTTTCCTCAGCACTTACCACCTTCTAGTATGCTCTTTATTTTATTTGTTTATCTCATTTATTCTCTGTCTCTCCTCTGTTGTTGTTTTTGTTTCATCTCATTTATTCATTGCTGTGTCCTCAGAGCCTAGAACAGTGCCTGGCACGTGGTAGAATCTCTGTAAATTATTTGCTACTGGAAGGAATGAATCACCTGATACGATTGTTGTATACTCAGTGGGCATAATTTCTAACGACACTTTTGGCTCTAAAATTCTGTGTTTCCAGATGCTTGGTATATAGTGTATGCTTGCCCCGGCTTGTTGATTAAATAAATGGATGAATCAAATGTTACATTACAATGATGGAAAATAATGTCATGTTCCATCCAATAGCCTCCCCTCCCCGCTAGGTGTTCCGCAGACCCAGCTGGCCAGAAGGAGGGAGGCATGGAGAACAAGCACATATTCTCTGCCCTTCTCTCTCCAGCACATGGCCAATTTTTAAAATAGCATGTAATGACCATTGCCTAAAGATGTCACTGCGTCAGTGCTGTCCCCAAGCAGCTGGGAGACTGTGAAGCCCTCGTGTCTTTCTGTGACATCCCTCCCAGGGACCACAGAGGGGGCCTCCTGGCCCAGCTCACCTACTTCATTTGTAACCCAACTCCCAGGATAGGGTATTCTGCTAAATACACGGTCTCCCTTATCAGTCTCTCCTATGGTAATGCTCTTGCTACACAAGCCAGACAATTAGAGGTAATTGGGATAATCAGCATTTATTATGTCAATTTGCATTTTTCTACAGCAGGCAGTACAGAATTTACCACCCGGCTTGGGAATGTGCTTTTTGGATCTGCGCTGAATTTGGCTTTCCATTCTGAAGTACTTTTTAGAGCCCACAGGATTTGTCCCTCCTTTGCTCACATGATGTCCTAAGGGCTGCATTAGGTATGAATCTTCCCAGCCAATCAAAGGGGAACATGCAAATTTGGGTCTGGGAATTAGGGAAGCCTCACTTCCATCATCTGGAGCTGGGGAAGAATGTACTGCCTGGAAGGAGCCCTGGGTCTGTGGCCAGACCCCTGGTGACTGATTTTTTGCTACATTGACCAGATGTTTGACTTAATTGACAGAATTGTTTCACGGTTTCAGCTGAGCAACTCAAAGCTCAAGCCTGCTGTCATGTGACGGCTCTCCACACATAAGCCCAGGGGGCATCTGGACACAGGGGTGCCTGTTCCTGTCTGCAACCACGTCCTCTGGTATGGATATTTCCACTGTGCCAGCTTCTTGGGTACCCACTTTTCCCTCTCATGAAAGAGGGCAGTGTTGTGCAGTGATCATAACAGTCAGCTCTCCACTACAGCTTCCTGGCTTGAAATCTCTTCTCCACCAGTTGTTAGCTGGGTGACCATGAGTTCCTTAATCTCTTGGTGCTGCAGTTCCCTTGTCCTTAAAGTGGAGGTAACAATAGTACCTGACTCTAGGGTTGACATAAGAATCAAGTAAGATCATGTCCCCTGGGAGAAAGCAGGAGACAGACATTAGATGTTCTCATTAAAAGATCCTCTCTCCAGCTACTCCACAAGCCTTCATTATGCATCTTCACCAACCCAGCTACAAGGTACAAAGTTCCAGGTGTCCCCAAGGAAGCACAGATAAAAATGCTTTAGCTGATTGGAGAAGGGAGCGATCGATCTGGGTGTGGACAGCATGCAGGTTTTTCGAGGGGAAGGGGTGGCATTTGTTCTGGGCCCTAAAAGACTGATAAGATAGGACCTGCAGAGAGGAAATGGAGGCCATTAAGAAGCAGGAAAGGGTGGGCTATGGATTAAGGGACGTTCACGGCAAAGGGCGAATGTTTGTATCTGTACTTGAAATATCTCTATTGACATAAAAAGACAGTGTTTTCAATTTCACTGCAATTCACAAGGGAGTTATACATTGCTCACAGGCTACCCAAGCCTCTTACTCTATTCCATCACCCCCGCCAGGGGGATCTGTCATCCCCTTCCATGGCAGCTCCTCTGGTCTAAGACTTTATTCCTATGCCAGTCCCATCGTAGAGTTTGTCCACTTTGTTGAGAATGTGGCAGCCAAGCTGGAGAGACAATTTCCTTGGATTATTGCGGAAAGTGAGGAGTGTTAGATGGTGGGGGTAATAGATTGCTAGACCCTTCAGAGCCCCCAACCTGCCTGCCTGGGAGAAGGACCTGGCTTTTCTTCTTAGGGAGGAAGCAATCTTTAGCCAGGCTTATAAATAAGAAAGATTGCTTTTGTTGCAGTTGGTCCTACGGGTTCTTGGAAAGCATGTGTGGAATAAACCAAAACGTTCGCTGCAGCCTCTTTTTATCCAGCGTATCAGTTAGTATAAATGTGAAGTTGCTATAACAGAGTCCTGAGAGAGTGGCTTAAAAAAGATGAAGGTATGTTTTACTCTCACATAACAGTCTAGCTGGTTCAGGCTGGTGGGGCCACTGTGACTGACAGAGCATTCAGACCCAGGTTCCTTTTGTCTTGTGCCTCAGCTCTCCCCTGGGCATTGTGCTCATCGGCATGGTTGGAGCTGTGTGGCTGGCACGTTTGCTTTCCAACATGTGGGAACTGGAAAGAGAAGCTGAGTATAAAGGCTCGTGTTTAAAACAAGGGATGCAGGAGTTGCACTCATCGCTTCTGCATGCTTTCTTTGGAAAACACAAGATCACACTGTCACACCCAACCCTAGGGGGGCCTGCTAAGTGGTCTCTGGCTGCTACTTTGTGACCAGTGGAGCCCTGGGGAAGGGATGGGGTCTGTTAGCAGAAGGAATCAGAGTGCTTAGTGTTTTTTCTCTGACTGTTGAGGAAATAGAGGCAGCTGGGAGTCATTTCATGTTGCTCTGGACCATCAGCTCCCAATGGAGCTAGGACTTAGAACCCAATTATGCAGATAGCAGTGGACGGCTGTGGAACTGAGCTCTAAAAGGAACGTGTGTTGCTGTTTCCTGGGCCCTCTGGGCCTCTGCTGCTCTTAAGCAGTACCTCATTTCACGAGAATGTCCACCACCCAGCCCTCCCCGCCTCCTGCACCAGGGCCATCCCTGGTTACATGAAGGAACAGCACCAAGTATCAACAAAACCTCCATTTTGGTGAACTGGCCGTTCTCTGACCTGTCCTGACATCGATTCACGTTTGCAAAGCAGTTGTCCGTGGTTTTGTCTGTTCCTCGTGGCTACCCTAGGATGAAGCCTGGCAGGTTTTCTCCACATCATCAAAGAGAAGGCAGTGAAGTTATGTGATGTATTCGTGAGGATAATCTAGTTACGCTTTAATGACAAGCAGCCCCAGTCGCAGTACCTGAACACGACAAAGGTTTACCTCTCACCCACATGAAGTAAAAGGTGCCTGAGCGACTCTTCAGGGCAGCCGTCCTCCATGTGGTTCTCAGAGATCCAGGCTGATGATGGCTCCGTCTTCTTGTAGCGTCATCCTCTGGACCATGTAAACCCCTTGGTCCTCATGGTAGGGCAAGAGAGAGACTAGAATCGTGTCTGATGATGACACACAGCCTGCTCACATTTCATTAGCCAGACGTCGTCACAGAGCTCACGGACCTGCAAGGGGGCCGGGTCGAGGAGTGTCGTCTGGAAGCGGGGAGAGGTGGGTGTTGCTGAACACTAGACACGTTGACCACAAATGTTTTGCTCAAGATCCCATGGCAAATAATGGCACCTTAAGCTTTTTTAAGAGTTTTCTCATTTCTGATGTAACCCTAGTCTGACAATAAGGCAAGCTCCACTTACTCTTCCCTGGGAATTACAACAAATAGTGGCAAATAATGACCTTTGTGACTGATAAGATAGTCATCTGGGGGAGGAAAGGCTAATCCCTTACCCGGAAACTCCTTGTAGATGCTGAGCTTTCTTGCAAATTAGGCAGCTTACTTATACTTCCAGGCCTCAAATCCACATAATTACAATCCCTTTTTCTGGGTTAGGGCCGTGGGAAAACCCTCTTAAAATGCACACTTTCTCTTGGCTTGCAGACAGGCATGTACAGCCAACATTATTCATTCATCCCTCCATATGGCCATGGTATTCTTAGTGGGCAGAGTCTGGGAGTAAGAACAGGTAGGGGAAGAGGGGGAGGAGAAAGAGGAAAGGGGAGGAGGTGCAGAGGGGAGAGCGTGGGATGCCTGGAGGGGAGGGATGATGACCAGCCTAATCTCTCGCTGAGTAAAATGCCGAGGAGCTATATGGTCGACCCGTTACTGGTTAGAGAAAAGCACGTATAGGCTGAGAGGGACTCTGGTGCCATTTTTCCCAGGTGCCAAAGTTCCTCTAAGTAAGTATGAGTAGGGCTGCCTTTGAGGCTTGTTCGTGTGGCCTCGACCCAAGGAACACAGCTGCTCTTTCTTCATTCTTCTCTTTTCTGGGAGGGAGCCATGAGCCTTGGGTCCTGGACAGCCGTTTAATAACTGTGTAACTATGGAGAGGCTTCCAATCTCTGTTTTCATTTTCTTCATTTGTAAAATAGAGATGAAAATATTCTCTCCGGGGATCTTGGAGAATCAAACATGCAAACAAATATGCCAGTTTTGTTAACTAGAAAGGGCTGTTCAAACTAAGGGGTTACCACTGTGCTATTGTCACCGTCGCCACCGTCATTACCATCATCACCGTCATCATCATTATTGTTATTTTACTCCCCTACGTGAGAGCAGAAGATACAAAGATAACAGCAATTATAAGTACCCAGAGTGGCTGCGGAATCTGGCTATTTCTGGCTTAGGAAACAAATCTCATCGGCATGCCTGGATCTGGTTTCTCTCAGTCTCTCTTTCCTCAATCCACTTCCCTCTGGCGCAGTGTCTTTCTCCTCTGGCCGTCTGTGCAGCTAGCTGCCTCTTCCTTTTAGTCGGAAGTGAAACCACACTTCTGGATATCTGTATTCGTTTTATATCTCTGCATAACAAATGACCACAGATGTAGTGGCTTAAACAACACAGATGTATTGCCTCGCTGCGTCTGTAGATCCTCTGCTCAGGGTCTCACGTAGCTGAAATCAAGGCATTCTTACCTGGAGGCTCAGCTAGGGAGATATCCACCCCTAAGCTCTTTCAGATTGCCAGCAGAATTCAGTTCCCTGTGGTTATAGAACTGAGGCCCCTGCTCTCTTTTTGGTTGTCAACTGGGGGCCTCCCTTAGCTTCTAGAGGCTGCCCACTGTTCCCTGCCACACGACCCTTCCACAGCATGGTAGTCTGCACCTTCAAGGCCAGCAAGAGAAATCCCTCTGATCTTAGGAAGGGCTGAGTCCCTTTTAAGGGCTCACCTGATTAAGTCAGGCCCATGCAGGATAATATCCCTTTTGAGTAACTCAAAGTCAGTTGATGAGGGACCTTCTTTAGTAACATCCACAAAACTTTTATGTCATATAATGTAACGTAATCACAGGAGTAATATGCCATCATATTCACAAGTCCCCACATCCCACTTCCTCACTCTCAAAGGGAAGGGATTCTACAAGAGGTGGCCTCTTAGAGGCCATCTTGGAATGCTACCTACCACGGTATCCAAGAGGTCTCAGATCAAGCTGAATTCTAGTCTCATAAAGGTTGAGTCTCCTTTTGTACCCTAAGTTCGAAAGATACAAAGAGACCTAGAAACAAGTAATTGTCAGTATGGTTATATCAGCCTGGGGTTCCTAGAAATGAGAGCTTGGGGTGGAGATTAAATACTGATGCTTATTTGGGAGGTACAGTCCCAGGGCAGTGAGAGTGAGGGAGAAGGGGAGGAAGGCAGGGAAGGATGGGAGGCACGGCATGGTGATGGGTCACTGTCATCGCGATGGCCACTGCTTCACAACAAGCCACAAGGAGGCATCAGGTGAACCTGCTCAGCTGAGCAAAAATTCTCGGGACAGGTTGTGTGGAGAATCCATACTTTGGAGGGAAGAGGCAATAGAGGAAGCTAGCTGCCTGGCTTTCTCCTGTCTCCTGTTTCCACTGGCCCCTTTGGGGAGCTGCTGTAGAAGCCAGATCTCATGCCTTGGAACGTGGCGTCTTGTTCCAGGCCACGCTTGTCTTCATGGAAGTGTTCTGCCATGGCGGCCACTGAGATGGGGCAAGTGGCTAATGATCTGGGAGCCAGGTGAGGCCGGGAGATCATGGTGTGTTTGATAGGGTGACACACACGAATCCCGTGGTGACGCAGAGGCAACCACTCATAGCGGAATGAGAACAAGGGCAACAGAGAGCTCCTGCTGTGGTCCAAGTGGGGGAAATGGCTCAAAGGCAGGAACAGTAGGAATACGGGGGCGAGGGGGGGAGATCAAGACATTTTCATTTATTTAAGGTATTTATAACTACTTTTTTTATTATAGAGGTAGTGCCTTTCAATAAAGAATGGAAACAGTAAAAAAAAAAAGTGTGAATGGTAAAATGACAGTCTTTTTTTATGGCCCAGATTTCCAGGTACAGTTCCCAGAGAAACCACAGTCTTTCTGTGTTCTTCCAAATATTGTCTGGCTTATAAATCAAAGATAGATGAGAGATAGATAGATAGATAGATAGATAAAAGTGTGTATCCTTTTGGGGGGTACATATAGGATCTGACAATACATTAGGTTTCGGCAACTCAGCATTTCAAATATGGATGTGCTACAGGTGAATACTTAAATTATATACAGTCTTTGTCTATTGTAAACAATGCTGTAATGAATCCTCGTACCGACTTCTTTGTGCATATGGGCAAGTATCTGTGTAGAATTAACTTCCTAGATGTGGACTAGTGGGTGCGATTTGAATTTCTATATGTGTTGCCAAAGCATATTCCTAATTTGCACACCCTCTCCTCACTACCCCAACAGTATTTTGTTGTACTTGTTTGCCTATAGCCCCACCAGCACTGGGTATTCACAGTCTTTACCACCCTGTCAATAAAAAAATATTGAGATGTTTTCATTTGCATTTCCTTAATTATGAATAAGGTTGAGTATATTAGACATTGAGGGAGTTTTTGTTTTAAAGATTTTTTTTTCATGTGGACCATTTTTAACGTCTTTATTGAATTTTGTTACAATACTGCTTCTGTTTTACGTTTTGGTTTTTTGGCCACGAGGCGTGTGGGATCTTAGCTCCCTAACCAGGGATCGAACCTGCACCCCCTGCATTGGTAGGCAAAGTCTTAACCACTGGACCTCCAGGGAAGTCCTGAGGGAGTCTTAACGTAATGAAGGTCTGACTTTTTACCTGCCCACTGGATCTGGCAGTCCATCCTCTTGGTCTGGAGTATCCCAGCTGAACGGGGTCACTTCTAACAGGATGAGATGGAGCAGAGAGATTGTCCAGCACAAAAGCTCATGGGGACCGAGGGTTAACCTGAATCAGGGAGAGGCTGGTAGATGTTTGAACCCAATGCATGATGGGTGGGGCTGGACTTTCACATGCCTGTTGACTTTGAGCTTTGGCATATCTGTGAGAACCTTGAAGTTAGTTTGCTGTAAAGGATAGTCAGTATGAGTGACTTTCTGATCCTGGGCACAAAGCATGCACCCAGCAAATCAGAGACCCTGCGAGGGATCTGTGAGTAAAACTCCAAACCTTCCTGCAACTTCCTGCAACCTTCCTGGACTTCCTTCCAGTCCTGACCCCACTTTCCTTGGGGAAATGCCTTTGGGGAAAAAGGAAGGATTTTTGAACCCAGAGGGAAGAAACATCTGGACATCAAAGCCAACTCAAAGGGAGTTGTGTGTGTCTGTGAATGTCTGGGGGCGGGGAGCGGTGGTGGGAGGCTTCCACCATTGGGGGAGTTATGGTGGGAGTGGTTTTGCTGAGGGTGGGGGCTGTCGGGGTGTAGGGGTGATGTTTTTTATAGGGATGCTTCCCTCTTAGATCCTTAAAGCTAGAGAGAGCTGAGACTTCCTTCATCCATCCTCCATAGTGGGATACAGATGAGAATATCAGTGCCAGCCAATCACATCCCCCTTTCTCCACAAAAGCATTGCCACATCCTCACTGTCCAATTCTCCTTTTCCCTTCTTCCTTTTCCCTCCAGCCTCTTGACACAATCAGTGACTTTCCCAGGGTAAGAGTTCCTTACAGGACACACATAGGGAAGCACTGCTGATTGCTTACTGGAGCGAGCTGGGGCCTCCACCTGCAGTGGTGATCAGAGTGGAGCAGGGCCATAGAACATCCCCCACGGGAAGAAATCACCTACTGCTTCATCTCCTACACTTGGCAACAGGTCACTCTTATTCTGCATAAGTAACTTACGCTACGACCCAGCATCTTGCCCTAGGGGGCTGGTGTGTCTGTTTCCAAAGCTCCATGTATACATTTATATTCTCTCCCTCTCTGCCCCCTCTTCCGCTCTCCTTCCCTCCCTCTTCCCTTCCTTCCTCCCTTCTTCCCTCCCTTTCTCTCTCCATCTTTCTCTCGCACTCCCTCCCTCCCTCTCTGTCTGTGTGTTTCCCTTCCCACGTGATAAGGAGGTGTGGGGGAGAAGGAAAATTCCATTTGTTCACACAGTTGTCTTCAGGGAAACTTGCTGATGTCATCAGTCATCTTTCTCCTGTTAGTGGATCTGTGTGGCTCCTCTCAGAGCCCTGTCACCATCTGTAAGGTCTTCTGGACCTGATGGAACAGTCAGGTGGGTCTAGTCCCTCAGTTCTTCTAGGTTTTGATGTAGAGAATTTAGGGAGGGTTGTGCTCACACACCACAGCCCCGTAGACCGAAGGGCACTCCTCTCTCCCACACTTAGCATGCCCTGGGGTAAGAGTCCACCTGGGCTCAGAACTCACCAATGTGGACAGTGACATTATAATCCTTACTGGTGCCACCACTGGCTGTTGTGGCTTTGACAGCTCATGTGGTTGATTCTGGATCACTGTCAGCTCGGGATGCTAAGGGTATCACAGGAGCAGACTGATGGCATGGTGGACCCAGGATTGCGTGGCCCTGGACTTGTGATGTTGACCAGCCATGACTCTGGCCTTGAGGCCAGCTGATACCATGGATGTTAAGCGGGCCGACCTAGAGAAACTCCCACCTGCATTGTCACATTACACAGCAAATCTGGTATGTGCCTCACCCTTTGTTCCTGGAAGACTTTCACTGCGGAGGTAAGATTGAACACTTTAGAAGTCCTCCCAGAGTCTTCCACCGGTGCCCCTGTCCTCTTTCCTGTGCCTCTGTTTCTCCTCGTGTGGAAAGGAAGATAATGGTAATCCCAGTGGTGACCTGGAGTATCCATAATGTCATTTTCATTGAAAGAGATATCCTTGGAAGCGACAAGATGAAGGAGTGATGGTTCCTGGAAGATTGTCCACCAGCAGCCTGCGGCGTTCTTCCTCATTCCTAATCTGTAATCATCTCTCTGCAGCCAAAGTGGTCCAGGCCCAAGGGCACATCCCCACAAGGCCTTCCTCTTGTACTCTGGGGTCCCTTAGAAGGGGCTTCTTGCCTCCTCTGGTCACACAGAGCTACACGTGAGACTAGGGAGTGGAAGAGAGCTTGCATGTTTGGAACAAGGCAAGGCTCACAGAAGGATGCCACTTGGCACTCTGGTTCCTTCTTATAATTGTCAGGAAACCGGGATCAACACAGCGCCACTGAATTCTGCTAATGAAATGTCTGCTCTCCCGAACACAGGTCTCATGGCCAGCCTAGAGAGATGCTCATTAAGTGAAAGGGCTGATATTCAATCACTGCAGGGCTGGGCATAAGCAGAGGCTGCTGCTTCCCTGGGAAAGAGCTTGCCCAACTGACCTCCACCAACGCCCTTTCTCTACCTCCTGCCCCACCCGCTCGAGCTGGGGCTGGGGATGGTTTAGTCTCTCCAAATCAGGTCTCAGGAGTTAGAGCTTGTGCAGGAAGAGCCTCATCTAGAAATCTCCAGCCTGTCTCCATGGAGTGTATTCATTCAGACAAGTAATGGTTTGACATCCAGCAAGGGCTTCTTGCCAGCTTCTAGAATAGGGGTCCAATTTGGGGGCAAATAACCTCTACCTGGCAGAGTCTGATGGAGGCTGTGGACACTCCTGCCAGGAAAATGCTTGACCACACAAAATTCAGCACACGATTCCAGTAAGTTCATAGACCCCAGAAACCCTTCCTGTGCTGCTGGGTTACGTCACATGTGTCCAGCTCCACAGGTGCACTTCCTTCCAGTTTTGGGGGGAACAATGATAGTAAAGCTAATAGTAATGTGGGTGGAGATGCCTCGGTGATCTCTTTGAGTTGAATGCCACCTTCATCCCACATCTGGGCACGTCTAAATGTTGTCCGTCTTGCAGGCCTCATGGCAAAGCCTCAAATTCATCCCTGCTTCTCCTTTCCTCTTCTTCGTCTGAGAACATTTTACCCCTAACGACGATGACCATTTTCTTCTTACACTATATGTTTATACGCCTTCTGTCCTCTCTACGGGATACTTGTTCCCAGGAGGTGGGGACCAGCCATATTGGTTTCATCTTTGGTTGCCCCTCAGCACCTATGGTAGAGCCTTTTCTATGTAGCCAGTTCTCAGTATGTGTTTTCTGGATGCATGGCTGGATGATGAATGCGTGTCCTCCCTTGGGGACTGCCCACATGTCTAACCAGCCTGCCTACAGTAGGATGAAGCTGGACATTGACAAACACGGCCCACTTGGCCTTCCTTGCAGGCTTCAAACACAGTTGCATCTCCCACATGCACCCACTCAGGGCTACGGAGAAGGCTGTCCCCGAGAGGAGACGTCCCTCCCTTCTTCCCATGCAGCAGTCTGAGGATTCTTTGACATTTAACTCCAGTGCAATTTGTTTGTTTTCACCCGAGTTGAAAATACCAACAAATGTCACCCGCCTTCGTTCCCCTGTCCTACTAACACGTGGCTTTGAAGGGCCAGGATCCAGCAACACTGATGAGCATCTCAGGTCTTCCTGAATTTGCAAGGGGATGCAGAGCTCTGCGTAGGTAAGAGGTGGGTGTGGAGGTGGGTCCAGCAAGAGAAGGGTGAGCATGGAGTTAGGCGTGAGGGCAGGGATGCCTGGCAGGGCCAGTGGTAGAGCAAGGAGGTCGAGGATGAGAGTCCTTTCACCAGCACCATCAAAGGGAAAGATGGCTCGATAGTCCTATGCCTCTCACTGTTCAAAAGGACTTCTCCACATTGCCCTGAAGGTTGTCTGGTTGTTCCCTGAATCTGGGCCAGCTCCTGCCTGCCATGTGCCTTTCTCAGGGATGGAGCTTGGATGCCACCTTATACTTTTTGGAAATTATAGCAGAAATTGATCTCATTGTGAGTGATAAAAAACAAAACAAAGTAACCTAAATGAGAAAGACTTTTTTTTAATCTCTCATGTAGAAAGTACAGGCAATAAGGTCTATATTCAAGTGAACAGCATGGTAACAATGTCAAGTTCCTGCTTTGATAATGTACTATAGGTATATGAGATGCTATCATGGGGGAAAGTGGGGTGAAGAGTCTATGGGAATCCTTACTATTTTTGAAACTTCTTATGAGTCTTAAACTATTTTTTTAAGTTATAATTAAAACAAAAATGAAAACTTCAGGGATTCCAGGACGTTATGGTGGTGCTATGATCACCAGGTGCCCAGGTTCTTTCTGTTTTGTCACTTTGTATCCTCAAACACATGGCTACCAGTTCGTGGACCAAGATAGCTGTGCAAGTTCTGTCCATGCATCAACATTCCAGTTATTAGGAAAGAGGGAGGGGCAAAGAAGGGTGCATCCTTTCTTAAAGGACACTTCTAGGGTATCACATACTAGTGTTTTACTTATAGCCCATTGGCTAAAACTTAGTCATATGACCACACCTAAGTACAAGGGAGGCTGGGAAATGTAGTCTTTATTCTGCATGGCTTTGTGGCCAAATAACACTTGGGGCTTCTTACTGGGGAAAGGGGGAGAATGGATATTAGCGGACAACCAGGGGACTCTGTATAGTCACACCATGGAGGAAGTGCACAACGCTGGGCATCAAGGAAGGGCTGGCTGATCTGATTGCCTTCCCAACTCTCCAACCTGACTTCTCCGCTACTCCTCCACGCAACTACAGCAGGAAGTTGCCCTGTTTCCTTCCTTTAGCCAAGCAGACTGAGTCCTCCTTCACTCGTCTAGGGAGCCTCCATCCAATCTCCTTGTCTCTGTGTGGGAACTTAAGGCAGAGGCATTCGTCCTTTCTGGCTCTGCTTTACGTCAAAAGGCAGGAGTCAGTTATGTGATGTGAATTAGGAGAAACAATCAGACTCTCCCAGCCTTGCCGTCTCTCCTAACACCATTCCCACAAATCAGGGGATAATGCCTAAAATTTCGTTAGGGACCCTGTTCCTTGGTTAAGCAGTGCAGAATTCTCAATTAACCAAATCAGCCATTAATATTTTAACCATTGATTAATATTTTAACCATTTATTTGATCTTTGAAAGTGTGGCGGCAAGAATAGGATTAGGAAAGGTTATGTCTGGAAGAGGATCCAGAAATCGCCTTGCTCCCAAACCCCCTTCCCACATACATTGGAGGCAACCGAGGGTGGTAGGAGAGAGGTAGACAGCTGTGGTCACACTGTGGCAGGGGCAGCTTCCTCTCAGCTTTAGCTTCACTCTGATCTCCTGATTATCAGAATAAAGATTTTTTTCACCCTACCTGAGGCTGGTTGATTTAGGGTCTCAAGGGGAGCACTTGGTTGCCGGGACTAAACCCTGGGGGTTGCAGGAGAAACATAAAACTCACTGCCTCGACTAAGCACTGATTTGCTTTTCCCATTCATAGCAATGAGTCCCTTCCTCCAAGTCAGCAACCCCCCTGAATCCTGAGGCCAAGTGATGGTGCAAGTCGAAGAGCGATTCACAGTCCCCCACTGGGACCAGTGTGAAGGGCACCACTCAGGAGCAACCAGCCCCCTGATCTCTCACCTGCTTGTGCTTTAACTCTGGGAGCACTCTGACCTTTGACACATCAGGGCAGAGAACCCCACCCCGAAATTCTAGGGTGAGCTCCCCATTCTCTCTCAGTTAAATGTTTGATAATAAAGTGACTCTGCCTACTGTTCGGCTACAGCCCCTGTACATGTTGTTGATTGGCTCTCCTGGAGAGCTAGGTGAGTCCTAGGGTCCTGAGACTGACAATATTGACAAAACACTCGGACAGCCCAGAGGGACCAGCGGTCACTGAGTAGGAGGGGGACTCTGGGCAAGTCACCTAAACACCTTTCTGAGCCACACTTGCCTCATCTGTAAAATAGGGATAATTACCACACCCATAGGGTGGGTGGGAGGATGAGAGGGTTAAAGCATGAAATGATGGGCATGAAATTAACACTCAGCAAATGTTCACCTTTGGATGGTGATAGATGATGATGACGATAATGACGTCATCTACATTTCAAGGGCTAAAGAGTAAGAATTCTTGAAGCCAAATTCAAGTCTTTGGCCTTCTGAGAAGTTCACAGAAAAATATAGGTTTAAGGACACACTTTCTCGGGCTTCCCTGGTGGCGCAGTGGTTGAGAGTCCGCCTGCCGATGCAGGGGACGTGGGTTCGTGCCCCGGTCTGGGAGGATCCCACATGCCGCGGAGGGGCTGGGCCCGTGAGCCATGGCCGCTGAGCCTGTGCGTCCGGAGCCTGTGCGTCTGCGGCGGGAGAGGCCACGGCAGTGAGAGGCCCGCATACCGCTAAAAAAAAAAAAGGACACACTTTCTCAAGACCCTCTCATCACAGGTCCCCAGTTAGTTCAGGTAGAAGAAGGCATTACCAGACAGTGACAGCTGTGCCTATGGCAGTGCTTTAGCCAAGTTTGGGAAAAGAAGAGAGACTGAAGGTGAGGCTTCACAGAGGAGAGGTGGCTTGCCGAGGCCATGGGCAGGGCCAGGATGGGACCCAGGTCACAGAACTCCTACACCAGGCTCTTCCTGCTGTATTAGTCAGTCCCTGGAAGCCAGGGTGCTCCCATTCCAACACGAAGAAAGACCACATTAGGAATGCAGAGAGCAAATCCCAAGGTAATGGAGCCTGATGTTTGTAATAAAAATTTAAATGTGCCGTCCTGGTGGCAATGGAGACTTTTATCTGATCAGCCTGTCAGCGCTTACTGAAGACTGGGCTGTGTAAATGGCAAAAGCAAATTGAATTCATATTTACTGCCCTTGATTCTGTGGGGTTTATTGTTTCCAGTGGATTCATCTCTCTCTCCTCTCTCTCCTCTTCCTCCTTTTTCCTCCCTGTTCTTACACTTACAAGTGGTTGTTTTTTTGTTTGTTTGTCTTTGGGTTTTTTTTTTTTTTTTTTTTTGCTGTACGCGGGCCTCTCACTGTTGCGGCCTCTCCCGTTGCGGAGCACAGGCTCCTGACGCGCAGGCTCAGCGGCCATGGCTCACGGGCCCAGCCGCTCCGCGGCATGTGGGATCTTCCCGGACCGGGGCACGAACCCGCGTCCCCTGTATCGGCGGCGGACTCTCAACCGCTGCGCCACCAGGGAAGCCCTACAAGTGGTTTTATTACCCAACAACTCACCGGGAAAGTTGACAAGAGAGAAGGCTGCTCTCTCTGTGTGCAGATCATTGTCCAGCTGCTCCTGCAGGTGGACTCTCCACCTTTATCTGCCCTGCCTGTGCCCTGGGAGGCTGGCCTGTGTGGACCACTTCCTGCAGGCTCCTTTGTCCTCTAGCTTCCTGGGTTTGGCGACTGGGAGGCCCAGGAGGAGGTGAGAGGCGGGAGGAGAGAGAGGGGACCGTTTCCTTGGCCAGCCCCCTCCCAGGCTGTAGTTGGTCAGCGGGTTGTATCCACCCCTATCCCGCTCCCGTGTCCGTAACACTGCGTGCGTCCTGGGAGCTGCCCTCTGCCTTCAACCCTTCAGGCCTAGGGATGAAAGGGTTTGAAAAGCCTCCCTCTGTTGCCAGTCCCTGGGGGCCACATCACCCCTCTTGGGTTCCCCTAACCCTGCCCACACTTCTGTAAATAGTCTAAACTTCCTTCACTAAACTCCCTTCAGGTATCCCTTCAGTTCTTTCATCTGTTCCTCCCCGACTCGTGATGTTTCTCTGTCCCTTCCGTCCAGAATTGGGAGGACACAGGAAGATACTTTTTACAAAGTGGGAGGAAGCCTGGGGTGCTGGAGCTAGAGCCGGTCTATGAGGAGGAGTTTGCCTGGGCGTAGAGCGGGCATCAGGCCTGGCACCCTGCCCCCCACCCCCGAGGGGCTGGGCAGCCCTGCCTCACCACCCCTCCTGGCCCTTTGTTGCTGCTCAGCCGGGGCATGTGACACGGGAGAGCGCGTCACAGGACCCCACAAATAGGCCTTTTCCCTAGTGTGACGTTTTCGCATGACTTACGTCTACTGAGGGAATTTGTGGGAACTCTATAAAACATCAAAGGTAGCCCCGACTGAAAAGTCTTCTTGCTTTCATGTCACCTTGTAAGTCTAGGTTGGCCAACAGGTGATGAGGATTCTGTTTCGAGGCCAAAGAAAGACCTGACCTTGGAGGTGCAACATGGGAATCTTTGTCTGTAACTGTGTCCCCCACTGCAGGAGCGCCCTCCCCGCCACCCACAAACAGGCAGATAAACTCCCATCAAGCCAAGCTGATTGTCTAAATTCTTTTTCTTTTAATAATCAGAGGTGTTACTAGGAGTCCAAGATTAAATATGCCACGCTTGACGTTGCGCCAAATGCATAACAACAGGGAAGGGTAATAACCACAGGCCCGTGCAACGAGACATCACCCTTCTCAGAGCAGCCTGTGAGCTTCAGTGATATTACGCTGGGGGGCGCCCCTGCTGAGGCCCAGCTGAGGACTTGCGGGGAAGGGCTGCTTCAGGGAGGCCTGGCCCTCACCTGGGCTTCCCAGGGTGGGGTAAGAAGAGGGGTCTGTAAGGAGCAGGACACTGCTAATATTAGCCTCAGATCCCAGAGGAAGAACTGTGGGCAGATGCTAGCCACGGCCCCGCCCTCAGGGAGCCCCGGTCTGCTGAGGGAGATCCAACCCCCACCTCTATTGACCTTCAAGTCTGACATCCTCGTCAGCTGTTAAGCCATAATTAATTTGTCTAGCCGGACTAAACTTCAGTGCTATCCAGCCGTTGCCTAGCCCGCAGCCTGGCCGGCTTGAAGAAGAAAAGCCAATTTTAATTTTAGCCTGCGCCAAACACAATGAGGAGAGTAAATCCCAGAGTGAACGTTCCCGGCCGAATGGAAATGGGTTTTGGATTAGCTGCCGCTTTGAGTTATCCACCCCGCTTCTCCCTTCGTCACCAGGGTCCTAGAGGGGACCACACACTCGCTCCCTTGAGCGTGGGGACCAGAGAGAGGCCAGGGGTGCCTGGTGGCGGGTGCTGGTGAGCCCGTGAGCCTGCGGTGCTCTGTGGTTTAGAGCAGGCGAAGATGAAGGGGCTAAAATGGCGAAGACGGGTCCGTGGCTATGAATCTGCTGGGGAAGACTCTGGGAGAGGGAGAAAGGACCAGAAAGGCCGAGTGGACCGCAAACGCATCCCTGTGTATCCACGTTCTCCGCATTCCACCTCTGAGGTAAGAAGGCGGTGCTCTGCCCAGGTGCCCAGAGCCGGAGCCTCGCTTGCTTGAGGCTCCAGGTGACAGAATCTAAAAAGATGCTTGAAACGGGGGCCGGGGTTTACTGCAGAGAAGAGTCTTGAGAGTCGTGACTGAATCAAAGCCGAAGTCTCTCTGTGTGAACCCTGAGCCCTCACACGCTCTCAGCGGAGGGCCGGAGCGGAGAGGCCTGAAGCGATGCTGAGAGCCGCCAGCGCCGTAGGCTGTCTGTGTCCCCTAAGCGGGGACAGACCCCAGGCAGCCATGGAGATGCACGCACTTGCGGTCGACAACGCAGCCGCGAAACAGCACTTGTTCCCGTCAAAGCTGAACAAATCCGCTGGCCGCCCCCCCCTCACACACCCGCCCCTCACAGGCCGCCTCACGCGCAGCCAGGCCCTGCCTCACCCACACAGCCCGCCGTTCCCCAGACCCACAGCTTCCCTCGGTCGTCGCCTCCGTCCGCGGGGCGCCCGCTCGCTCACCCGCGGAGGCGCCTCCGGCACGTTCCGTCAGGCGCGCCCGTGCTCCGCGCCCATCCACACGCGAACACGCGTCCACACACCGGCTCGCACGTGTCTCGAAACGTTGCCCAGCCCTGGTTGGGTAGAAGCCATTTTCCATTCAGCTCTCAATACCTACCATTCGTGTGGGAGCGAAGGTCTCTTTCCTCCGATAAGAGGCCTGTTTGCGTTCGTCATCGACGAGAACGTGCGCGGCTTTCCCATCATGTCTGATTCCCACGTATCTGACGTCTCCACAGTGGCCCAGGCTCGGCGGGTACCTTATAGCGTGAGAGTTGTAAGTAAGCGTGCCCTGGGCTGCATTCCCCAGAAGCGGACTTGAAACACGGATTTGAGTGCAAGCGGCTTACTTGGCCCGCGATCGCGGGACACCCAGGTGGGGGAAGAGGGATGGGAGGGGAAGAGGGGAGGGGAAGGCAGCCAGTAACGGGGTGTGTTAGAAGCAGGTGACCGCGAAGGGCCACTGCGGCCCGGTCTCACTGGGGACCCGTGGGAGACTGTGCAGAACGTGCCTCGGAGTCGGTCCACCCAACCCGCGAGGAAGCTGAGGTCCTCATCTTCCACCCCCCTCACTGGCCTCGGCTGGGGGGCTGTTCTCCCGACGGGGGCGCGCACACTCCCGCAGTGAGAAGGCGTGTACAGGGTCGCAGGGGCCAAGGTGTACGGCTATGCGTGCCGGAGCTCGCGTTCATTCATTCGCTCATTCACTCATTCATTCTCTCATCAAACATGCCCCTGGTGCCTGCTCTGTGCTAAGTACTGGGCTGGCTACCGGGGATTCAGAGCTGAACAAAATACGGTCCCTGCCAAGAGGGGGTTCCCAGGTGACTAGGGTAGAAAACAGGGAAACACGTAATTACACTGCAACAGAATCGAAGCTCTCGTGGATGCGTTAACACGGAGGCATCGCGCTGTCACTGAGAGCAGACAGGAAGCGGTTCAGAGCTTAACAACTTACTTATGAGAAGAGCTGCTTACCTTGCACAATAGAAGTTTAAACAGAGCCTAAGTGGGCTCATTCTGCCCTTGCATGTTTTAGACTTCGTTTCCCTTTCCTTTCCTGTTACCTCTGCTATCTAAGACCAGGCTTTTTAGCTAGTTTATGAAGTCCCAGGATCTGGGATGTGGCCTCTGTCTCCCCGGCTTTGCCTGGGGACAGCACAGGGAATGTTTTCGCCCATCCTGTGTGGGTGTCTTTCTGCAGCCACGGAGCTAAGAGCTTCCAAGGCCAGGCTTTCTGGCTTTCTCTGTCTGCCTCTCAGTCTCTCTCTCCTTCTCTCCCTCTCCCTTCAGACTAGAATCTGTGACTCCAGCATCAACATAGAAGCTGCCTGTGGTCAAAAGCTATGCCTCCCCCATCAGACTGGGAGCTCTCTGAGGTCAGGAGCTATCTCCCTCTCCAACACATTCATTGAACTTGCCCCCATCCCCTCTTTCTCGAGATTCTAGAAGGATTCCTGTGCAAAGCAGCATCAGGGAGGGGGGTGGAGAATAACAGTTCTCTGATGCTAACTCATTTCTCTTACCCTTAGAAGAAGCCCCAGACTGTTACTTCCTAAGGGCCTGAGAGGTGGGGGTGCTGGCGATGGGGCAAGGACAGGGGCTGGAGGCCTCAAACTGGAGCCACGCACCGCGCTAGAGGCAGGGTCGCCACCTGACAACTCCTAGATCAGAGAAGCAGCCCCTTCAGGAAACCCATGTCTGGAAAACAAGTTTCCTTTTCTGGTCCCCTGACTCCCGTGCAGGTCCCTTCAGGTCTCGCCTTGAGTGGTGCGATTTATGAGGCAGCGTGTACTCTGAGAGGGCAAGTCTGGAAAGAAGACGCAGGCGGCTGCCTCTCCCGGCAGATACGAACCCCTCCCCCTCCCCCTCTTATTAATTCACACTTTCCTGTCGGCCTGGAGCACCCTGGAGGGGCCATTTCTTTTTACCTGAAGCAGAGACAGGCATCTTACTTGATTTACAGGCGCCAGGGGCAGGTGGCTCCTCGGCTGGTTGCTAAGGTATCTTTTAAATGGAAATCAGGGTGGAGAGATATCACATATATCGTGCCAGCCATCTGCTAAATGTTGCCTCTTCTGTCTGGAACAGCTCGAGGTGGTTCTGGCAGGAAGGCAGGGCCAGGGGCTGGGGGAAGGGCGAGGAAAGTCTGTGGTCTCCACATCAAGTGAAGGAACAGGAACTTTCCTTTTGTGCTGCCATGTCTGCTGTGTCCCTTAGTTCTCCCCTTTCTGTCCTCATCGTTCTGTTTTTCCTTTGGTTTTAAATATAAAATCCCATCTGGAGATTCTGATTACAAACCACCAGCCTAGTTCCACAACTCTATATTCATTGCCAGTAGATTTAATTGTGTGCGTGCGTGCGTGTGTATGTGTGTGACTCACTACCATCGGGCCTGGCGGGTGGGTCTTTCTGAGCCAATTAGGCCTCAGCTTCCCAGAACACCAGCAGCGTTCCTTCCAGGCCCATCCCCAAGCAGGAAACACAAGTGCCCAAATTTAGTTGAACAGCTGGGTTGTCGCAGGTTACTAAGCAATCTCATGGTAGAGGCAGCCGTTTTCTACGTACACCAGGCCCATGGAAGCCTCTAGAGGGGCCTCTTCTACTCTCAGGGCGGCCTGGAGCCAGACTATCCTGAGTTCAAGTCATGATTCTTCTCAGGGGAGTTGGGAGAGTTTGGGCAGGTCCAAGTCTCTTTGAACCTCACTTCCTGGTGGTTAAAACAGGGGTAGCAATACTCAGGCCACGAGGTACGGTAGATCAGGTTGCTCACTGCACAAGGCTGTTCAGCTAAGGAGGACTCCAGATGCCCGGTGGGGACACCTCTTTGCAATTACACCGGAGCATCTTAATGGACTAGTGGCAGCATTCACCTTGCAGAGTTGTTGTGAAAACCGCGTCCAGAAACCTAGGGAGGAAGGGAGGAGAACTGTTCCTACCCTGGGCAAACTCCCAGAGACGTGCTGATTCTCTCAGGCACTGCAGGGCCAGGGGAGACTGTTTCTCTTCCTCTCCAGCTCATCGCCTGGTCCCTCTGGCAACTCCCCTGCCTCGCCCCTCCCCTCCCCCCAGTCCTGGCTCATAGACATTCTGAGCAGACAAGCTTTTGCTCCTTTGCGGATGGATTCCTCCCATGAAGGCTGATTCTGACATTTGATACCAGCATCCATTTCATAGCCTCGCTTCTGATCCCCACGCACCTCTCTCAGCTTTGGCCCCTCCTGCCTGCTTTCATCTGCTTCTTTGTTCCTGATACCAGCCTTCTACTCCTAATCCGCCACCTCTCCGTGGTCCCCTCCACCACCTACACCATTCCGAGATGCTTAGAGGGACCTGGGTTGCTCCTTCTAGCATTTGTTCAAATCTCCGCTCAAAAGAGGGATCCTCCCCACCCCCCCAGGTGTGCGCTAGTTGCCTGTTATCTACCCCGTTCCCCTCACCTCCCTCCCAACTTGGGGTTTAAGCTGCTTTTTGTTGGCTGTAAGAGTAATAAGTGACGGTTCTCAGAATACAATTTTAATTAAGATTCAATAGTCACTTCTCTGTCAGTAAGCTTCCATGCTGATTACTTAAAATATATTTACCCAGCTCTATTATGTCACAGATTTGAATTCATTAGATGTTTGTTAATCCTCAACAAACTCTTTTTTAAAATGTGGTTTGTTTAGCATAATTTACAGGGGCAAAACTGTTTGAAACCATGGGCCCCGTGCAGGGAGTGCATCCCAAAGTGTCCGGATCGTTCCTGCTTGCCGCCACTGCCGTCGCTCTCTGCCGGAGGGCAGGCGACACAGGCAGGGATGGAAAGGCCCAAGCATGCCTTAGGACAGGGCAGTCAGTCCATATCTCACTGATGCCGCCCATGCTGTCAGCCTTCCAGGACACAGGGCAGGGTCAGAGAGGGAGGAGAAAGAGGATCTGGAGGGACAGTGGAAGATACCCCCACAGGCCACCAACAGCCTCGGCTCTGGACTCAGATGCACTTGACAATGATCATTACCATTTCCTGTGTGTGCAGCGATGGGAAGATGTTGGAAAGTGCTGCTGAGCCTGAGAAACTGCGGTGTTTACTGGCAAGAGCTCATGAGGGGGATGCCCTTCTCAAGGGGCCAGAGGCTTTCAGAACCCTACCCCCACCCCATAAACACACACATGCACACGGACACAGGCACGCGTGCACACAGCCGCCTGCAGCTGAACTATCAAGGGACCTCCTTGGGTGTGGCCATCCCTGTGTCCCCAGTGGGTGTAGGAGATGCCACTGACCTCTCCTTGAGCAGATGAAGGGGCCAGAGACCTCTGAGCTCCCTGACTCTGCGGCCACAATGAGCCACATGCTTGAAAGCACACGGATGGCCGGTAGAAGACACTCCTGAAGCTTCTGCGTGACCAGGCCACTCCACGAAGATGGTTTTCTCAGCCGATCAGCCAGGTGAGCCCCGGGC
This sequence comes from Phocoena phocoena, assembly GCF_963924675.1. Taxonomy (NCBI): domain Eukaryota; kingdom Metazoa; phylum Chordata; class Mammalia; order Artiodactyla; family Phocoenidae; genus Phocoena; species Phocoena phocoena. The sequence continues at coordinate 70,754,929 of NC_089228.1, read as the reverse complement.
AGAGCTGGTACAGAACTCAGAAGCTCAGCGACAGTGCCAGAAGCTCCCTCGGCTCAGCACATCTTATTCATTCACTCACTCGATACTGATTGGGCACTTACTACAAGTCGGGTGTGGTACTGGGTGCTGGGTGCACAGGGTAGATAAATTCCTGCCTTGTGGAGTTTCCAGCCTAGGGAGACAGATATGAAAGTGATTAAGGAATTGTATAAGTGTGGTGAGCAATACGTAGGACAAGTATAGGATGCTAAGGGGTCCACAGCAGGAAGGTCTGTTTTGGCCTAGGTTTTGGAGAGGCTTCCTGGAGCAGGTGCCATTTAAGCTGAGCCTGGAGGTGGGCTAGGAGCTTGGTCAGGCAAGAGTGGAGGTGGGGGAGAAGCCGGGAAGAGAGCAGGGCTTGGAGGAAGTCCCGGAGGAAGATCAAGCCTGGCAGTTATAAGTGAGAGAGGTCGAGTGTAGTCGAAGCAAGAAGAACAACGGAAGAAAGAGTCGTGAGAAAGTAAGTGGAAAAATGGGCAGAACCAGCTCCTGCAAAGACTTGTCCTTGTGCTAAACATAAGAAGAGGGACCTAGAAGGCCATGCATTTGGGCATGGAGAAGGTGGCACAAAAGCTTCCACATGTAGACACCTCTGGGATGGATGTGCCTGCTGGGACCTGGGTCAGGGCAGGCTGGTACCCCTCAAGGAGGAGATGGGCGAAAGCAGGGACCTCAAGCTCTACTTCCTTTGCTCATGGGAGCTCAGAGCAGAGCTGCATGGAAATAGGCATGTTGACAAAGGCTTTTAATGAGGGTGACCATAATGAAGAAGATGTAAAGAAAAGAAAATCCTCTGGAACAGAAGTAAGCAAAGTCTTTCCGTAAAGGGCAAGACAGCAAATATTTTAGGCTTTTGCTGGCCATATTCTGTCTGCTGCAACTACTTACTTCCACCATTGTAGCATGAAAAAAGACATAGACCATATGCAAACATGAGCATGGCCATGTTCTAATAAAGCTTTATTTACAAATACAGGTGGCAGGCTGAATTTGGCCCTTGGGCTACAGTTGGCTAACACCTGCTCTAACGGTGCTGTCCATTGTGGAAGCCCATAGTCACATAAGGCTATTGAGCATTTGAAATGTGCTCTAAGTGTTAAATACACTTGGATTTTGAAGACTTAGTACAAATAAAAGAATGTTGACCATCTCATTCATAACTGTTTGTATTGATTACATGTTGAAATAATATTTTGGATATAGTGGGTTAAGAAAAATACTTGATCAAAATTGATTTCACTTGTTTCTTTTCACTTTTTTAATATGGCCATGTAATTTAAATGTAATTTAAAATTATATTCGTGGCTCGTATTATGTTTCTATTGGACAGTGCTGTTCAGGAATAACACTCACTACAGATAAAATGCAGAGTAAATCTCACCCCGAAGGGTTTCAGGTCGGAGATTTACCCTTAAAGAGACAGAATGATGGAACTCAAATCTTCACAGTAAAGTCATATCTGATTGGAACAGGTTTTTAAGTTTACTATGTATCTTTTTTTTATCAGCTGGTTGTTTTGTCTACATCTGTGCTCCTTAAACTGGGAGCAATAGAGCTCTACTTCCTCAAGGCATTAATAGTTGTTATGCAAAAAGTAGGAGTATATTTAGCTTAAAAAAAGGAGCAATGCAGGATTAAACATTAATTCAAATTTCTTTACTGCCACAGAATTTCTCAACACTTCTACGAACTTGCTAGTGCAGCGAGAGCTTTTGAAAGGGTGAGCGAGAGTGGGCTGTGCTTCCCAATTCAGTGGCCTTGCAGAACCCTATTTAGCACTCCTAGAAGGCAAATCGAGAGCTGTTGGTCTGCGTGATGCTACACGGCCAGTGTGCAATGATTTTCCAAAAGTCCAACTCAGTTGATGTTCTTAGTACTACAAAAATAGAGCCACATGGAATAATGATGAAACTGTAAGATTTGGAGATTCAAAGACCTGATCCAAAGCCCTGTTCCTTCCTTCCCTGGATAGTCATTCTCACAAAAGCAGCTACTATGCAACAGGCAGTGCTATAGGCCTTTTATTCAGTGGTGAATAAAAACAAGCCCCAACCGTTTGGGGCTTTTTTGCCAGTGCAGAACACAGACAATAACAAGACACTTAGGTGAAACATACAGTAACTTAGATAGTGATCAATTCCAAGGAGAAAATGCAGAGCAAGGAAGAGGGATGTGCACAGAGGGTAGGGCCTTGGTGAGAAGGTGACTTTTGCATAAGGACCTGAAGGAAGCTCTTAGACCATGGACAAGTCCTCATCTATATACACAGATAAGCCTTTCCCCATGAAGGGTGTTCCTGAAGCCCAGATGAGGTGATGTATGTGAAGGTCTGGGCAGGGGACCCAGCACATACTAAGTGCTCAGAAGAGGTCCACGCCTTGGCTTCCCATCCCACCTCCTTCTTCACCTCCCTGAACTCCCAGAGATTCACCCACTATGTGGATTCCCCATGGTGAAGAACTTACCCAAAGCCAGTTCCCCACTAACACTGGCATCTCCCAGGGACAGCTCTCTCCTTGTCCATGTTCTTGTTCTTAGGGAATGCTGGTCCAATTTGGTTTCATGCTGAGCCTAACCCAATTGAGAAGGCAAAACCACTTCAAAATCCAGCCACAAAACACTTTTCAAATCCAATGATTATTCGATGAACCACTGGTATGGAATTATCCATCCATGCATCCATCCAACAAATATTTATTGAGCATCTAATATGTTCCAGGCACTGTGCTAGATGTGCAGGTTATAGCAATTAACAAAATAGAAAAAAGTATCTGCCCTCATGGAACTGACATTCTAGTGAGGGAGATAGAAAATATTCCATAAACATAATTAATAAGTAATTAAATAGTCTGTTCCAAGGTGATAAGAGCTAAGGAGAAGGGAAAAAGTGGAATCGCATTGGAGGGACTGGTTGAAGAGATTACACCTGCGTGAGCAGATGCTACTCTACTGCTCCCCAAGGCAGGGGGTGGGTGTGAGGGAGGAAGCTCTGGGCCAGGGCTTTAGGAAGTCGCCTCCTGACCCTGACCTTGTGTCCCTCCCTTCCAGGCGCCGTGGCCTGAGTGACCAGACCATGGAGACCCTGCTTGGTGGCCTGCTGGCGTTTGTCATGGCGTTTACCGTGGTCGACGCCTGCCCCAAGTACTGTGTCTGCCAGAACCTGTCTGAGTCACTGGGGACCCTGTGCCCCTCCAAGGGGCTGCTCTTCGTACCCCCTGACATCGACCGGCGGACGGTGGAGCTGCGTCTGGGCGGCAACTTTATCATCCACATCGGCCGCCAGGACTTCGCCAACATGACGGGGCTGGTGGACCTGACATTGTCCAGGAACACCATCAGCCACATCCAGCCCTTCTCCTTCCTGGACCTCGAGAGCCTGCGCTCCCTGCACCTCGACAGCAACCGGCTGCCCAGCCTCGGGGAGGACACCCTGCGGGGCCTGGTCAACCTGCAGCACCTCATTGTGAACAACAACCAGCTGGGAGGCATCGCAGACGAGGCCTTCGAGGACTTCCTGCTGACGCTGGAGGATCTGGACCTCTCCTACAACAACCTCCACGGCCTGCCCTGGGGCTCCGTGAGGCGCATGGTCAACCTGCACCAGCTGAGCCTGGACCACAACCTGCTGGACCACATCACCGAGGGCACCTTCACCGACCTGCAGAAACTGGCCCGCCTGGACCTCACCTCCAACCGGCTGCAGAAGCTGCCCCCGGACCCCATCTTCGCCCACTCCCAGGCCTCCGCCCTGACGGCCACGCCCTTCGCTCCACCCCTGTCCTTTAGTTTTGGGGGAAACCCACTGCATTGTAACTGCGAGCTTCTCTGGCTGCGGAGGCTCGAGCGGGACGATGACCTGGAGACTTGTGGCTCCCCGGGGGGCCTCAAGGGCCGCTACTTCTGGCACGTGCGTGAGGAGGAGTTCGTGTGCGAACCGCCTCTCATCACCCAGCACACGCACAAGCTGCTGGTCCTGGAGGGCCAGGCGGCCACACTCAAGTGCAAGGCCATCGGGGACCCCAGCCCCCTCATCCACTGGGTGGCCCCCGATGACCGCCTGGTGGGGAACTCCTCCAGGACTGCCGTGTATGACAATGGCACCCTGGACATCCTCATCACCACGTCTCAGGACAGCGGCGCCTTCACCTGCATCGCTGCCAACGCCGCCGGGGAGGCCACGGCCACGGTGGAGGTCTCCATTGTCCAGCTGCCACACCTCAGCAATGGCACCAGCCGCACGGCGTCCCCCAAGTCCCGCCTCTCGGACATCACTGGCTCCAGCAAGACCAGCCGGGGAGGTGGAGGTAGTGGGGGCGGGGAGCCTCCCAAAAGCCCCCCGGAACGGGCTGTGCTAGTGTCCGATGTGACCACCACCTCGGCCCTGGTCAAGTGGTCGGTAAGCAAGTCGGCCCCCCGGGTGAAGATGTACCAGCTGCAGTACAACTGCTCCGACGATGAGGTACTGATTTACAGGTGAGCCCGGGACTGCGGCAACACAGGGAGGTGTCTGGCTGGGCCAGGAGGAAATGATGGGGAGGGTTTTGAACTGTTCCCACCTATGCCCCACCTCCCCAGAGGTGGCTGTGGGATTCTGGGGACAAACTGTGCCATTTGTGCAGGTGAGGGGAAGTAGAATGAACATTACCTACAAGTTTAAGAAGACGGGACCCCACATGGGCAGCCCAAAGAGATGTGTGTGTCGGAGGACCATACCTCCCAGGTCCGTGACTGTGGTAGGTGGGCTCGTGGCTGTGAGCCTCAGAACTTTCTGTTTTGAGCCTCAGATGGAGGGCACACAGTAACAATGAGCAGAACTCTTGGCCAAAGAATCTGACTCCTTCAAGGAGGGATGAACCTGACCTTCACCTGGACTTGTAGGCAGTCACGGTTAAGGTCAGGAGGTGTAAAATTCAGATCATCACTCTGCCACTTGGTAGTCGTCTAATTCTCTTGCCTTGCCTCAGTTGTCCTCATCTGTAAAACGGGGATAATCGGCACCTGACTTGGTCAGCAGGTAATTGAACTCAACTCAAACTGGCTGAAAAAAAAGAAAAAGGGAGAGGTAATGTGTTGGCTCATGTAATTGAAAACTTGGGGACCTGCCTCAGGCCCCACAAACATCCTGCATTCTCAGTTTCTTAGCTTCCCTAAGTTTCATTTTTCTTCTGATTTGGCTTCACCCTCAGACAACCTCTTTCCTCTAGGCAGCCCTAGAAGGAGAAGAGCATTCTGGTCCCTCAGAAGGCCTGGATGAGCTCTGATTAACCAGAGCAGGCCATGTAAGCCTACTGAATATTAGAGGTGGGGTCATCCTGCCCACCTGTCCTGACCGCTCTGGGTGTCAGTCTCCTCATCTGGAAATGGAGACACTGATGTTCATCTCCTTCCGTGATAATCAAAGGGCCATTTCCTAGGCTGATAGAAAGGGAGATTAAGACTGAAAAGCTGCAACAGAATTGCCTACGCTTTCCGGAGAGAGGGAGGTGCCCACAGATGATGGGTCCAGGCCAAAGGGTCTGGGGCTGACCACAGGTGTGTTTCCTCCTCGGCCAGCCTCAGCTTGTGTTAAACATGACAGACATGGCCTAGAATCTTACAGCTCAAGGAATGCATGGTTTCTTTTGAAATCCTGTGTGTTTTATTGTATGCATTTAAAATGATTATTCTGAGAGGGGATCCCATATACTTCACCAGACAGCTGAAGCGTCCATGGTACAAGAGAGGTCAAGAACCTTGATCTGTCAATGAGGTTTCTTCCAACTCTGACTTTCTCAGTTGATGAATCGGTCTCTGGATGGGAAGCTGTGGGGAAAGGAAGGCATTTATTCACCAAACGGAGTCCATGAGATGGAGGGTGGGTACACCATGGAAGCTGCAGGAGCCAAGGAAATTCCCTTACCTGGCGTCATATGTGTGGCTCGTCTGGAGAGCACCTTCATTCTCAGGATGTAGAGAAAACAGCATTAGAACTTAACTGAAGTATATGCATGTCATATATATATATATATATATATATATATATATATATATATATATATGAAATTAAACAATATATGTTTTGTATTCATATATATATGAAATTAAACAATCTGCATATATATTTTTCCTACTTATAAAAGTAATAGTCTTTGTAGAAAATTTGGAACATAGACAAAATGATAAAGAGAGAGAAAAAAAATGACCTGTAATCCCACCACTCAAAATCAACCAGGAGCATTTGGCCTCTAAGTTTTATTTCAGTTCAAAACAATACTTATGATCAATCTAGCGTGTCCTTTTGTTTCTTAATTCTTTTCACTCAACATCGTAGCTTGCTGAGATCCCATGGTATTAAAGTACTTTAATCATTTGGCCATACCGTAATTTATTTAATCAGTCTTCTATTGTTGGACATTTAGGTTGTTTCCAATTTTCAGTATTAAAAGTAATGCAGCAAAGAAAGAAAAGTAATGCAGCAACGGATGTATCTTTGTACATAAATACATTTGTGCAACTTCAGTGATTTCCTTAGCATATTTTCTTAAGGGTTGAATCACTGGTTTCACGGGTAAATTATAACCTTTTTACATTGCATATAAACATTTATTTATCCTCTCACCAGTGGAAGGTGACAGTGCCCATTTTGACCGCACCTTTGCCAATTATAGAATATATATTTACTTTCATTTTTGCCAATTTCATAGGTGAAAAATGGACCTTGCTTTAATTTGCATTTCTTTGATACCTTGTGAGGTTGACCTTTTGAAAATAAGTATATTTCTCACTTGTGAATTTATTATATGGTTTTGACTTTGATATAAAGTGTAAAGGCAAAAAGCTACCAGCTCTGAGGCTTGCAAAGGCGCAGGATGAAGGGACATGCAGTTTGTGAGGGGGAGATACTGGCATCAAGGTGGCAGCAAGCCAAGGTTGCCAAGATGGCACCCCTCCCTGGGGGTCTCAGAAGCCCTCCGAGGGCCATGGGAGAGATCGGAGGTATACTTCTGAAGTCACTCAAAGCTGAATTCAAAGTGCTTTTATTTTGTGATTGAGATCCTAGAGACACTAGCTTTATAGATAGAAATATAGGCACACCTCAGAGATATTTGGGGTTGGGTTCCAGACCACGGCAATAAAGTGAATATTGCAATAAAGCGAGCCACGTGATTTTTTTGGTTTCCCAGTGCATGTAAAAGTTAGGCTTACACTATAGTGTAGTCTATTGTGTATAACGGCGTTATGTCTAAAAAAAGTACAAACTTTAATTAAAAAATACTTTATTGCTAAAAAATGCCAACCATCATCTGAGCCTTCAGCGGGTCATAGTAGTGACGTCAAAGATCACTGATCACAGACACCATAACAAATAGAATAATAATGAAAATGTTTGAAATTTTGTGAGAATTACCAAAATGTGACACAGAGATTTGAAGTGAGCACATGCTGTTAGAATAATAACCCCTATAGAATTCCTCAATGCAGCGTTGCCCCAAATCTTCAATTTGTAAAAAACAATATTTGCAAAGTACAATAAAATGAAGTAAATGGAAACGTTAGAAATCTCAGGGAAAAAAAATGCAGATAACAATGCAGATTTCCCCTTATTGTGGTCTTGAAGATTAGAAGAGAAGCAGCACGGAAAGCTCTCCAAACAATGCAGGCACGTAATAGTAAGTGTTCAAGGAATACAAAGTATTATTATTATTGTTATTGGCAATAGTGATGGTTATAGTAACAGCAATGGTGAGCGTTGAGACCATTATCTTGTCTGCCGTCCTGGGCGAGAAACGGGAAGAGTATGGTTAGATACGCAATTCAGTCTTTAAGAAGTTGGATTTCCAAAATTTAGAGAAAAAGGACAGCGTGAGTCTGTAGCCCGATAATAGTGACAGCAATCACCAGACAACATTACTGCCAGCTTACTGTGGGTTTCAATGTAGCGTTCCAAGAAGTAAATATCTCATTTAAATCTCCTGGACATACCAAGAAATATAAAAGACCAAGAGAATTAAAACTCTCCCAAGCTTGTACAGCCAGAACGAGGCAGGACTGATCTGAACACAGGCCTCTGGTTTCAGTGCCCAGACTTAGCCACCATGGCTGTGCTGCCCTCACCCGAACAGTGAAGCTGGCTGTTAGGACAAATGGGAGACTCCAAGAAGGATACAGTGGATTTTTAGAAAGCAAACCGTCCCCATAAGAAAGAAGAGACACCAGTGGGCTGAACAGTGGCTCTGTGACACGCTCGGCCTTCAACAGGGATGTGTACAAAAGCGGGCCAGAAAGGCTTCTATCCAAAGATGAATATTAAAGAGGAGCACACACTGTACAGAGGGCAGGGCTCTTAATCCATGTTCACAGCAGGAAGGACAAATGCGCTGGTTAGGAAGGAGGCTGCAGGAGGACTAGACAAGAGCCACAGGGAAAGCTGCAGTTTCCAGTTGGCCTCCACCTTCCCCGGCAAGAACAGGGCCAGCGATAATGGTACACATCTGCGCTGAGAGCTTACTTGAACCGGGCGCTATTCTGAGGGCTCTATGTGTACTAACTCATTGAGTTTTCTCAAAACCCCAGGAGGTGAGAACTATTGTTATTCCACGTCCCATATAAGAAACTCGCCCAAGGTGTTACATGGAAAGTAGCAGAGACAGAACTGGAATCCAGGCAACATGGGAAGGGCAAGACCAGTACTCAAGGAGGAAACCAAGGCCAACAGAGACACATCACACGTACCCAAAGGGTCACATCCCAGGACTAGAAGACACTAGCTGAGTTTCCCAAGCCCGTGGGGGTGGGCCTGAGACAGCATGGACAGAAAGAGAAGTGCCCAAGATGGGAAAAGGGTGGATAGTCTCCTTTTGGAGACTAGACCCCATAAAGCATAGGATGCTAGGCTGGGCAGAATTGCTCGACAGGTGGCTATAAGCCCTTGGCGAAGAATGCTGATTGCCAGGACCCAGAATGGGTTCCCAGGGGACAAATCCTGCCCAAGTATTCAGCTGTCTTCAGGGGACACTATGACCCAGTATTTCTTTCTTTTTTTTTTAATTGAAGTATAGTTGATGTACAATATTACATAATTTACAGGTGTACAACATAGTGATTCACAATTTTTAAAGGTTATATTCCATTTATAGTTTCTACAAAATACTGGCTATATTCCCTGTGTTGTACAGATTAAGAAGTTTGTACTTCTTAATCTCCTACCCCAATCTTGCCCCTCCCACCCACTGGTAACCACTAGTTTGTTCTCTATATCTGTGAGTCTGTTTCTTTTTTGTTATATTCACTAGTTTGTGACCCAGTAGTTCTTTCAATCTGCCTCCTTGTCATTCACGAGCGCAGCCCCGCTCCTCAGTGACATCCCTCCTGACACAGCATTCTCCACGAGACCCTCACCCCTATGCATCTCCAAGGGGGAAGTGGGCCAGAACCTCTGGGGTGATAGGTGCTGTTGGAAAACATCCTAGGAGTTTCTATGGCTGTGATTCACTGCCGTAAACGGAGCACATCACAACCGTAAAGGACACTTGACAAAAATCTTACCCTGTGTTTGGGCCAGAATGGAGACGTGTGAACTGGTGAAGTGGACTTGTAACTGGTCAAGTAATCAGGTTGCTCAACAAATTGATGTGAGCATGGGAGAAAGCCTCTGCCTTGTGCCCATACCTGCCCCCATTCTGTACTGCTCAGTATGTTTTCTTATAGACATGGATAATGACACAGAAAATATGTATTCTCTTTCCGTTCAAAAACTCAACTGCATGAGTTCAAGGTGAGGCACATCTGGGTTGACTGGAATTTTGTGTGGCATCGGCTCAGAGTTTTAGCTGATCTCAAGGACATCATGGCCTCAAGGTGATGGAGCTGCCAAAAGACTCCTGTAATTTTGGGTTGTGTTAACAGAGGTGAAGTGCTCAGATCATGGGAGGTTACAATTTTAATCACTGAATCATTCAAGCTGGTCAGAGTGGAGCTGTAACACGTTTAATACAGGATGACAGAATCTCAAGAGATTATCTTTACCAATGGCAATATATCCAGAGATCCGTTGATGAGAATGGGATTCTAGAATCTTGTGAGATGGGCAGAGGTTACCTTGGAGATGACAGGATTTGGGAAAGGAGTCATATATCCCTTAATTTATTCAAAGAATGTATGAGTAGGAGAGAGGAACACACACACACACACACACACACACACACACACACACACACACGAAAGCAGGCACTGACCCGTTACAATAAAAAATTTCCAATAGCAGCGTCTGTACCTACCTCTCTCATTGCTCTCCATCTGGCTGCAAAATGATTTGGCTTGTGTCTTTCTTCCTCTCTAGCATGTGCTATTCATACCTACTCATCTGTGGATCCCTAGCTCCTAGTAAGTCCTGGCCCACAACAGCTATGGAGTCAACATCTGGTGAACTGAACAGAACGGAAATGAACATCAGAGCTGCCCAACAGCAGAATAAACAAGGGCTGCCATAAGGTGGTGAGCTGCCCATACCAGAAGGGTTCGAGCAGAACCCGGCTAACTCCATGCCAGGGATGCTGAGTGGTCAGCCTAACTGTAACCATTGACTTAAGTGAGCCTACCCTGATGGTCTATGGCTCTGTTTTCTTATTATCCCATGATCAAGGCAATATGGTTACCACACTTGCTAAATCCACCTGCTTTTGCCAGTTGGGGCCACATGGCATCTTGCCTCCCAGGGTTAGGGTGCCCTGTCTCATAGGGGTTTAAGCCCTGAGGCCTGTGGCCACAGACAGGGACCTTGGTGGAGGCTCAGTTGTCCAGCCAGATTGGACACGTCATTGACAGGTCACCATTGACCAACCTCATGGGCCTACAGAAGCCCTGGGAACTGTGAGCTGTGTCTGAAACGTCAGGTTCCATTCTATATACCAGGAAGGGGGAGCAGAGGCATGGCTAATTCCAAGCCGTGGATAACTCAGGATTTGAATTTGGCTATGAAATAGTGTCTCGCTTTTATTTTTTTTAATCAGATAATTAGCTCCCTAATTATCTAATGGTTTTTGCTGACTTCCCAAGCCATTTGCCTTCCCTGAGTACACACGGCTGAGCCCTGCCGGCAGCCCTGGGTCACGCTGGACACGTACAGTCCACAAGTGGGGCCTGGCCTGTTTCCCGTGTGACTGAGGAGGGCCAGTTCCCGCATCTGTCTGCCCCAGGGCCTGCCCTTTCAGGAAGTGGCTGGCATTAATGGGGGCAGTGTCAGGGGGGTGGGGAGGAGTCATTGAGGGGAAGAGGAAGGATGGCGAGAGGGGAGTCAGAAAGAAGGGGGCCTCCCCTCGTGCATGAGAAAGCAGAAGCCCATCCCAGCTCTGCTTCGTCCCCCATGTGACATGGTAAGTTAAGTGCCCTGCATGTCATTAGCAGCCCAACTGACATTCACAAACACTTGCCTCCAGGCATGATGTTGGAACAGTCCCCAGGAGGGCCAGGGAACAGCCAGCATACTTCTATAGCACAGTGTGGAATTAGCCAGGATGCAGCCTTGTCTTTGTGCCGCTTAGTCTGTTGTCATCAATTCCGTGTAGAAAAAGTGAGGGGTTATGAGGCAAGAGGCCTGAAGGTGGTAGAAGATAGTAACCATTCCATGCCCCGACCCCCAATTATCTTCAGACCCCCCTTTCCATGCCATATTCTTCCATGATTGTCAGACATACTCCCCACCGTGGGGGAGACTGAACCACCCCACAGAGTTTTGCAGGGCTGGGGTTAGGGCATTGTTTTGTTGTTGTTGTTTTTCTTTTTACTGTTGCTCTGTTTCCCCTCTGGGGAAAAAATAAAATGGCAGATTCAGCCAGTTTCTACCCCATCAGGATCTTATGAATCAACACCTCAGTTCGTCCCCCCTACCCCATGAAAATGTAGCCCTCTCCACCTTGGGGTGGAGGGAAATTTACTGATGAACCTGGGATCTTGTGGATATGGGAAGAAACTGCTAGGGACAGGTGCTCCCTAAAGGAAGAGTCATGCCATATGCAAAACCTGACACCTATGCAGGGGGAAGGTTCTTTGACTCAGCTGCTTCTTTGACATCTCAGCTTCTCCTGAAACAGTGGATTGAGCCCTGACAGGCAGAGGAAAAAAAGGTGTGAAGGAGGAAATTGGGGTGTGTGGGGTAGAAAGATCCCTGGCAACTCCCTGGTCAGAGCCAGATGAGCCTGGCTGATCTTGGGTTTTATATTGATTATATTGATCTTGGGTTTTATATTGATTATATTGATCTTGGGTTTTATATTGATTATATTGATCTTGGGTTTTATTTTGATTATATTGATCTTGGGTTTTATATTGATTATATTGATCTTGGGTTTTATATTGATTATATTGATCTTGGGTTTTATATTGATTATATTGATCTTGGGTTTTATATTGATTATATTGATCTTGGGTTTTATATTTTCCTAAATTTCTTTTACATTTTGCTTGACAATAGAAATCTGATGTCCACAAGTGGAGATGGACAGGACAAATATTATACCCATTTTATAGATGGTGAAACTAAGTCTTTAATGAATTGAGTGGATTTCCCAAGGTTCCACAAAGCAAAGACTAGAAACGTGGTGTCCTACGTCCAACGCCAGGTACCATGCTGTGGGGCACATCTCGCTGAGATCTCAAGGAGTTTTCCTTAAGGCTGGAGACTTGGGCTGGGGGGCACCAACTATAACTTCTTTTTCTCGGAAGGATGGGGTAACCCACTGGGAGTCTGCTGAGATTTTCCCTTCCAGCTTTAGTTGCTTTCCCCACATTTCTAAGGCCTAGCCGTGGCAATTAGGATGGATAGAAAACTTAACCTAATGAGATTTAAGTTCATAAGGGTTTATGTCTCTTGTGTAAGAGAAGTCCAGTGGAAGAGAGTTTAGCCTGGGTTTCTGGGAAGCATGGCCACCAAGGGCCCAGCTCCTACCTCTCTGATCTGCCATCCTCAGCACACAGTTTCTGTCCTTAAGGTTCCCTCATGGTGCAAAATGGCTGCCGGCACTCTAGCTTTCACATCTCCTTTCTATACAGCGGGAAAGATAAAAAGCAGAAGAGCCAGAGGGCCAAGGGGAAGAGGTTCTCTGAAACTCTACCCAATAACGTCTGCTTATATCTCTTTTGGCCACACATGTCTGCAAGGGGGGCTGGGAAATGTAGTTTTTTTAAAACTAGGCACAATGCACTGCCAGTAATATACAGAAGACAAAGAGGCAGCTAGCACTTCTAGAACCTGAGTTTGCACCCTAACTCTACCATTTACTAGTCTTGGGATCACGGGCAAAACACTGCGTCACTGTCAGTCTCTGTTTTCTTGTCTGTAAAATGGGAACAGAGATTCCTTTCTGCATATGTTATATAGACAGTGGCATGAACTGAATGAGATCACCTATTTGAAAGTGCATCTTTCATATTCAACTGTGAAGTACAGGATACATGTCATTACTTATTGTTATTAGGAGCCTGTCCACTTTCCTTTCTTAGCCCCCTCTTTTTGTCCCTGTTCTCCAGGCTTCTTCTTGTGGCTCCATTCTTCAAAACCTTACTCTAAGAGAACTGTAAATTAGGAAAACAATCTGATAGAGTTTTAAGAGATCAAAGTATAAGGTGTCACCCCTTTCAGAAATCTTTGCAGTTCAATTGGAAACTCTAAAAGACCCAAAGGAGTGAATCTCTAATGGTGGAATTTCAAAACCCACAGCAAGTTTGTGCATAGGAGAGACATTTTTCAGGGGTGCCTTCCAAGAGCATCTCAAATCATATCACCATTTTATCATCCTGCCCCTCCTGCTCTGCACAAGAAGATGACTCCACTCAGATTCAAAAACCTTCAGGGCATCTGTTCAGAAGTGACTAAATTCTCTACTTGTCATTCACTCTTTATTCTCAAAAAGTTCTGTCTGAAGACATCTTCGAAGGGAGAAATAATTAGCAGGAGTAAAGGGAGTTGAATTGTGCATCCAGTCTACTTTTCTTTTGGAGTGTGGCTTTTCCCCCTCTAGTAAGTGAGAACCAGAGAACCAGTTCCTTGTTAATTTTATATACATTTGGTTGGTTTGGGGGTGGGGGTGGGGATATTACTTATTTCTCACCAGGAAATTACCAAAGAAGGTTTACAGAGGGAGGGGTCAGGCTTGAGGAGTGTCTGGGACTTGGGGATCATGCTGGTGGTGGCAGCCATCAGAATGACACCAAACACAAACACTCATCTGACAACTAGAATTTCCCCCAAACATGTTCACAGCAGCCAGCTCCTTTCAGCCTCGTAACAGCTCCAGGAGAACTGTGGGTGGGGGAAGTGTGAAACCCAGGCATTCTGACCTGGAGCCTGAGGTTTCCCACCACCCCAGTGTTCCCCAAGCCTAGCTGTGCACCAGAATCCCTGGGGAGCTGTATCCTCTCTCCAAGGGATCCTGAGTCAGCTTGGGGTGGGGCCCAGGCGTCCGTGTTGTTAAAGCTCCCCCGGTGACTCTGATGTGTGTTCAGCATTGGGCCGTTGTACCTAGGGAATGGGCGGCACTGATGGGCAGAGCTGCTGTAAATCCCACGGCTGGGGTTTGGTCTCTGAACTTCTGGTGAGGGAAGAAGTCAGGAGACCTGGCTTCCCATCCAGCTCTACCTTGCCCTGGTCATCTCACCACTCTGAGACTTTGCTTCGTCTATAACATTGAAATACAAACCCCTTCAAATGGGGTTATCTCCAAAGAGATAAAGTATGTGAAACATTTAGGAAACAAAAGCAGCCTGTGCATTTTAGTTGCTGGAGTCATTTTTCTTACCCCCCAGCTGAGGCTCAGTGATTAACACCAGGGGGGTCGAATCCAGGGCTCCAGACGTGGTCTCTTATCCCCCTCCCTTTCCTTCTCTGAGCCTGAGGCTTCTCATCTGCAGAATGGGGATGATGATAACTCACAAGGATGTTGTGAAATGAAAAAAGATGTAAGACGTGAAGAGCATCTTCAGATAGTGTCAAGTGCTTCTCGTAGCAAAGATCTGACTATAGTGGTTTGACAAAACTGGGGGTTTGTTTGTTTCATGTAATGGAATTCCAGAGGGATATAGCTCAGGGCTGGTATGGGAGTTCCATGGACCTCAGGGACTGAAGCTCCTTCTTAGGTCAGTTGCAGTCTTCAACATGTGGCTCACTGACCCTTCCCTCTGGGACTTCCTCAGGTGTGCCCAGCCCACAGGGAGGGCAGCTGAAGTGCAGGAGAGTTGACGTCCCCAGGAGCAGCCCCACCCTATGCCAGAGGGAGTTGGAGGATTAACACCCCGGCTTCCTCCCCCAGGGGGAAAGAAGAAGGACAGCTGAGGCATGTTCTGTGCCGTCTCCCAGAGGGTCCCAGTAGGACTGAGCCCAGATTGCTCACAAGGGCAAGTTGCTTAGCAAAACAGCCTGTCTGGCCTTTCCTCCCCATTCCAGAGAATCCTGGGCCCGCCTCCCAAATAAACTACTGGCACTCAAATCTTCATCTTAGAGTCTGCTTCCGGGAAAGCCCAGCTAAGACAGGTACCAACCTTCTGGATGAGTCAGCCCCTTTAAATAGTCCCCCAGAAGCCCCACCCAAGGACCCCTGCTTCCATCTCATTGTATTTCCTCAGACCATGTCAGAGCCTGAGAAAGTTGCTCATTTGCTCAGGTATGTTGCTTTCCCAAGTAAAATCAGGGCTCTGCAGGGGACTCAGAAGAGGAGGATGGATGTTGGGCAGGAGTGCAACCGCCACAGAGCCGTATGGGAGAAAGCGTCTGTGTCATCCACGTCTCTTGGCACCTGCCTACAAAATCCCGGGAGCCAGTAGCCAGTGTGGAGTTTAGCTGAGGCCAGCCTGGGAAGGAAGGTGATCTGGGCTGATTTCCTGCCACACTGTGAGTGCTCTTTGCTCATCTCTAGAGACACTGAGACAGAGAGAGAAGCCAAGAGGGCTGTCTGAGTCCTTGCCAATTAGGCCTGTGGTCTGGCGTGTGTGTGTGTGACGAGAGTGGGCACCCCATAGGTGACAGAAGGGTTCCAAACATGAAGTCAGATTAACGCCCATCATCTTCAGAGCCTCAGAGGTGGTGGGGGGTGGTGAGCCAGCAGAATCACACAAAACCACAGACTGTGATACGCCAGCCCGAGGTGAAAGCAGGGCCACGGAGACATGCAACGCGCATGAACAAGCTCATTAACTATTTACAAAGGAGAGCTATTTCTAGCTGGGGTGGGCTCCAAAGACGGGCTCCCACTTGTGCTGTGGCTGCAGGGCTGACGCTGTGGGTGGGAACTAACTACTGTTGCATCGTCAGGAAGGTACTTGTTCAGAAATTAAACATCACACGGAACTATAAGACCCTTAACCTTCTAACCAGGTAATTAGTTAGTGATGATACTAAGTTAAGGGGCATTTCAGTTTAGTAATTAGCCACCCAAAAGGTGAAAATGTAAATGAATTTGCTTGGTGAACTTGATACACTTGAGCTTTTTCATGAGCTAATGGAAGTACATTCACACGCCTGGGTTGGGAGGGGTGTATTCTGTGGCTGGATGGGGCAGAGCTTCTGGGAGCAGGTGGAGTGAGGTATAAGCTGTGTCCGGGGGAGTAGGTGGGATTTGGAAGGAAGAGGGGAGGGGTTAGCTGTTTTAGGTGGAAGCAATAAAGAGGCCGAGGCAGGAATGATCAGGCCTGGTCGAGGACCCCTGACAGCCCCAGTATGTTAGTCAGTGTCACCACAGTAGTGCTGCGTGACATACAACCTATTGAATCTTCTTACTTGTGGGTCTGCAGGTTGGTTGGAGTTCACCTGGTCTCAGCTGGGCTGGGCTCCAGGCTCTGGGTCTGGTTTAGATCTTCTCTGTGTATCTCGTTCTGGAGCCCAGGTAGGGTGTAGTGGCCACCCAGAGTATGTTCTTCTCATGGTGACAGCAGAAATGCAAGTGGGCAGGTGAAGAAGCAAATGTCAAGCCTCTGCTGGCATTACATCTGCTAAATCCCATGGGCCAAAGCAAGTTACAAGGCCAAGCAGGGCCTGCATATCACCCACTGTCGGGCCACGGCGAGGCTGTGGAGGTTTTATCTTATTAAAGAGAAGTGAAGAAACAGGTCCAACAGCTCAATCTACCACACCTGGCTTGCCTGGTGAAAAGGCTGTCTCTAGTGCAGTGGTTCTCAGACTTGAGCACGCATCAGAATCACCTGGCAGACTTGTTAGCACACTGATACAGGGCCCAGCCCCCCTGAGCTTCTGACTCATTTGGTCTGGAGTGGGGTCAGAGAATCTGCAGTTCTAATGCATTCTTGCAGTGATGCTGAGCTGTCCATCTGGGGGCCACTCTTTGAGACCCTCTGGTCTAGGGAAATAATAAGACGTTTGTTCAGAGAGGACGGAAGAGGGCAGACGGAGGGTGTCTGTCATTGAGACACTACTGAGTGTCACACACAATAGCTATACTTACTGAGCCCTTACTACATTCTAGGTATTGTTTTAAAGACGTGCTGTGTAAGTCATTCTCTTATTTGGTACATTAACCCTGTGAGGTATGATATTGCCACTTGACGGTTGAAGACTCTGAGCCATAGGGAGGTGACATGACTTACAAGGTCCCCCAGCTTGGAGGTGGTAGAGCTGGAGTTTGTAGCCAGTGCTCTGTCCTGACTTCAAGATTTCTCCTGTTGGCAGTGGGGAACCCTGGTCAAGTTCTGAGGGGAGAAATGACCTGTGGTGGAGAAACTCTGGATTTGGAACTGGATAGTCTAGGCACAAACCACACTTCGACTTTTGGTATCTAGACTTTTATTTATTCAATCAGTAAATACTTATTTTGTGTCTGCTTTGGGGTAGAATCCAGTCAAGACCATAGGGTTAGAACAAGATAAGCAAAGTGCTTTCTACAAGGAGCTTACATTCTTATGGAGGAGAGGGATGAAAAAATTTTAACGTGCACTAGGAAGAAAAATAAGTAGTGCAAGGAGACAGAGACTGGGGAGCCGCTGTTTTACATGGGTGGTCAGAGGTGGCCTCTCTAAAGAGTGAACTTGGAACAGAGACCTGAATGGAATGAGAGGAAGAGCCATGCAGGGGAAACAGCAAGTGCAAAGGCCCTTAGGGTAGGATGCTGGAGACGCAGCAAGACTCCGGTGAGTCTGGAGGAAGGCTGACAGCGAATGAGGTTAGAGAACTGGATGGGGCTGCATGATGTAGGTCCTCATCGGCCATGGCGAGGCCTTGGACTTTATCTGGAATGGGATGGGAGCCATTGGGTGGTTGAACACTGGAGAGTGGCATGATGTAACTAAGAAAGAAGATTCTGGCAGCTGAGTGGAAAAGAGACTATCGGGGCAGGGGCGGAAGCAGGGAGACCAGGTAGAGGACGGTTTCAGGGGTCTTAGCAATGTCTTGAGACCCTCCCGATCCTTAATGTCAACATCCATAAAATGGGGGGAACGACCCCTTCCACCAAAATTTCCCGTTTGGGCTTGTTATGACGGTGGAGGGAGGTCAGGGCGCGGGCACGTGAGTGAGCCGGAAACACTCAGGTAGGGAACAAAGCAGCATTTTGTGACGATGTTTCTGGCAGACTCCTTGGGGCTCCATCTCCCTGGCCCGGGAACCTCCCTGAGGCCCAACCCACAGCCACAGTGGACAGGAGTTTCCCATCTCCCCCTCCAGAGCATCACAGCTCACCCATCACTGTCCCAGCTCCTCAGTCATCACCCCCCTCCCCCCAGGTCCTCTCACTCTGATAGGGAGTAATTATTTATGTTCTTGTTTAATTAGCTCACTAGGAATGTGCCGCAGTATTTCTGAGAATACATCTCCCTCTCTGGTGGCTCTTAAGAGCCTTTTTTGCTGGTGCCTGGCTGCAACAATTGGGGTGGCATCTGTGGGTGTGAGGGTGGCCAGGGGTCAGGGGCTGGGTGACCTGTGTTCTGTCTCCTGGGGTGTGTGTGTGGACAGGTGCGGAGGCTGCTGAGGTCCTGGGCATGGAGACAGGATCTTAGAAGCTGAGATGGTGGCGGCAGCTGGCACTGAACACCAGAGAGATATTTTTACCACCCGTCAGAATGCCACCGTTTATGAGCCAGTGCCAAGGGCTGGTTCCCAAGGCTGCTTTTCCGCCAAGCTTTCACTATCGATCTAAAGAAGGTCTGAGTGGAACAGGGAGGCTTTGAAAATTCTCAGGTTGGCTAGGCTGGTGTTCAGCAGTCCTTTCCCTCAGGTAGGGGGGCTGGAAAGAAGCTTCTGTCCTGCAGAAGAAGTGAGTGGGTGGAGGCTACCTTCCTGAGGTCGGGAAAGGATTGCCCAGGTCCAGACCCAAACTCCATTCTCGCTCGTCCTGCCTAGAGTGGGCCTAGGAATGGAATCCCATCCAAAAATACTGCCTTCACAAAAGATCAGAAGATCTGAAATCCCACCATTAGAGATGTGTTTCTTTGCATTTGCCATGGGAGATACTCAAGTGGTTTCCTCTGGGACTGGCCAACAGAGGATGCAGACATGATGGAGGGCACAGTGGAGGCTCTAACAGGAGGAGGGAGAGGGGGTCAGGAAGGGGTCATCAGGCATCCTCAAAGCCTAGTTCCCTTGTGTGGACACATTGCCAAGGGCTTGAGAGAGCTCAGGGAGAGGGAGGAAAAGCCAAGGTCCGGGGACCAATTCAGCTGTTCATTTGTTAAAACTCTCTTGTGACTCTCTTGTTCTATCTTTAAAATGGGCCTAGTTCTTGCTACTCTCATAGACGGAAAAAAGTCCAGAGTGAAAAGGGGGCAGTTCAAAGTCATCCAGGCCAGCTCTCTCCTTTGTTCATGAATCCTTACGATGCCCACCACCCTTCCTACTGACCACCCCCACTCCTACCACCTCCCTGGGATGCTGACTGGCCCCACGTGGGGATAACTTCCAGACACAGGAACCTGCCCTCTTTTTTATTCAAGAGCCCAGACCACTGCTGGGTGCCTTTAAGCCAAGAAGTTTTTTCTTACAGGCCCCAAACTCCATCTCCCTCTACCTCCTAGCTGTAGATTCTGTCTTCATTCTCTTCAGGAACAAAACTCATTCTTCTTCCATAATATGTCTATTTAATTTTTGCAGATAATTCTCATGGTTCACCTAGTGCTATTTTTTTCAGATGCAACATCTTCCCTCCCTGCCACCGTCCACTTTTGCCTTTTACTTTTAGTCATTCAAGAGGTATTTATGATGCTGGGTCTGGGCCACTCACGGGGAAGACAGCTGAGCATGGGACACTCCTGCCCTCCTGCAGCTCGCATTTCCCAAGGAGACAGGCATTGAAGGACTAGGTACTTGTGTAGTCACTGATTCAGATACTACAGCTGTGATAAGCTGTGTGAGCCTATGAGAGCCTGGGGCGGTCAGGGAAGGCTTCCTGGAGGTGACCCAGAAGGTCAAGTAGGAGGGCGATCTGTGAAGAGACGTGGGAGGGATTACAGGTAAAAGGCTATCATGTTTGTCCCTGGAGCAGGAAGGGACCTGGGGTGTGGCCTGTGGCACGTCTCCTGGTCTCTTGCCTCAGATGTGTACCAGGTTGTGCCATCCCTCTGCATGTGTGGCAGTATGCTGGATGTGGCCTGACCAGAGCAAAGTGGACTGGGGCAGTTCCTCATGGGCCGGGGGTGCCCCTCATCTGAAGGCTGCCTCAGCCCCACTGGCCTCCTCTGGTCCAAGTCCCACACTGAAAGGGTGGCCCTAAGAAAGCCACTCCCCTCACGTGTTCTGAGGCCATCACGCCCCCTCCTCCCTAGGCTCTTCCCAAGATGAAGTGGCCCAGCACCGTGTGGCAACCTGGTGGGTATGCGGGGCTTATAAGTGAGGTTACTGTTTGCACATCACAGCAAACGTCCTTCTTGCTGGCTCATGATCTGCCATAAAGCATTTTAAAAATTTACTCATCTCGTTTTATATGTGTTTTTATGTTGCAAGGCCCTTTATAAACTTGGTTGGAGGTTGGTGGATTGTAAATCCCAAAACCAATTGATGGGGCTTAGGTCAAAAGCGCCAAGTGATTGCAGATGGTTTCTCCTCCAGTAACGGTGATGATAATAAGAGCCGACCTTTCTGAGAAACGATTGCGTGCCAGGTGCTCTTCTAAGTGGTTTCCATTTATTGGCTCATTTAATTATTGCAGCATCCCCATGAGATGTTATTATCCTGATGAGAAAACTGAGGCCCGAAGAGGTTAAGAAGCTCACCCAAGGTGTCCCACCTGGGATTTGAACCCAGGTGGGCTGGCTCTAGAGTCTGCACCTCGAGGCCTTGATAATACGCGTTTAGCATTTGAGTGCTTGCTCTTTGTTTCCCCCCCCGCCCCCCCACCCCGCATCAAGCATGTGCACAACCCCTGGGAGACAGCTGGGACTATTATGGGTGCTTTGCAGGGTAGGAATCTCTGGGATCAGAGAGGGTAAGTAAGCTGCCCAAGTTCTCCCAGCTTGGAAGTGGCAGAGCCAGAATTCAGACCCAGGTTGGCTGTGCTCCAGAGAGCTCCTGACCCCTCCTTTTCCTTCCAGGACATGAGTTAGGATGGAGAGGAGCAAGACGGTATCTTAGGGTCACAGGTGGTGTGTTCAAAATACAGGCCAGTGACTGCGTTTCCTTTCTAGACTGTCTAGCCGCCCCTTCCCAGCCACCTAATCTATTAGCGAACCCAGACCAGCAGCCCGTGTCACTCAGACTACCATGAGGAAGCAGGGGAAGTATGAACCAGACCATCCCATCCCACCCACCACCCACACATAAGGAGGAAACGAGAGGAAAGAGGCGGGTGCTGCAGGGATGGGTCTCCGTCAGACAAGTGGAAGAACTTCCAGGAGTGCTGGTGGTGTCTGACAAGCAAAACCAGGCTTCTCTGAAAGCAGGAGACCTTGCTGCCGGAAGGGCCTGGAGGGTTCCATCTGAGGCAGGCAGGCTGATGCCTTTTCGTCCCTTCTCCATGCTGAGAAAACTGATGGCCATGCCCTTGGTGTTCTAATGTATGATTTGCCCTTTGAACCGTGGCTGCTTGGCCTTCCCATGGCTGCCTCCTCCCAGGACTGAAATGAAATCCGGGTCATGGGTTCAACCTTAGTGATGGGGGGTGCTCAGGGGAGAGGGGGTAGATTTATGGCTTGGTCTCTGCCCTCAATAAGCCATGGTCCCCCAGAGCCACCGTGGCTGCTGCTTCCTCGGCCAAGCAAGGCCCAGGCCCAGCGCCTAGGGGCAGGCGGAGCGTGGGGCTGGGAGGTGGTGCCATGAATCTCTGACAGCCATGGGGCTCCCTGGCTCACAGACAGCCAGTGGAGGGAGCAGCCGATAGATCGCAGCTGGGCTGTTGACCTTGAGTCTTAAGCGAAGTGAAGAATAAAAGGTCATATTTATTCCATCCGAGCCACGGGAGCTGTGAAATATTGGAATGTGAATAAAGACGGTGATAAATCACTCACCACCGTTGGGGACTTGGCTGATCTGTCTTCCGGCCCCATCACCCACTGGGCAAGCTGGGGCTCAGTGTGCTCAGAGAAGGAGAGAAAATAAGAGATGGGGACTCCAGGGGACCCCAAACGGAAGAGAGAATCACAGAGATTCGTAGGTTCCTGGAATGTAAGATGTCCTTCACCTCAAATGTCACCGCTAAAGGAGATTATCCCTGACCAGCCCACGCCCAAACCCTTTCACCTTCTCTTAATCCGCTATGCTTTTTCTTTTGCCCATAGCACACTCCACTTTCTAACATAGTACATGATTTACCAATTGTGTTAATCATTTACTGTTCACCCTCCCCCCGCCCAGAACGTCAACTTCACGGGACAAGGACTTGTGTCCTCTGCTCACTGCTGTATCCCCTCTAGCAGCACTGGCACATAACAGGTGCTCCATAAAAATCGGATGAACAGATGAGTCTGGAAAGACTTTAGCAATGGTCTAATCCCAACCCTTTACCAGGGAAGAGCAGAGACTCAGATTGGGGATGGGACGTGCCCCAATCATCCAGCCTATCGGGGGTTGCAGAGCCGGGAGAAGAATCTGGGCACCCGACTCCTGGGCTCAGGTGCCGCGTAGTCCAAGCTGCTATCACACCCAACAAAGGATGTGCTTGTTAGTCACCTGGGAGCTATGCAGCCCAGGGTGGGGCAGGCTGGGTTCTTGCTTGCCCCTTCCTTTGATAAAAAACAAACAAACAAAACCCAAACAAACAGATAGTTAATTTACTGATAAGTAACTTCCTAACCCAAAGAGGGCCCCAAAATATGGGCTCCATGACTGGAAGAGGTCAGGGAATTTTCCTTCCTGGGAATTTTTAAGGGGTGGGGTGAGAGTGAAGCGAGAAGCGTTTAGTAAAAGCACCTTCACCCCTGGGTGACTGCCGGTGTGCTGGATCCCTCACATGGATCGCTCACTCAATTCCACCTCCCAAGCGGTGATGGAGTGTAGTAACAACAGCTAACATGTATTAAGCTGTGTGCCGAGCACTGTTCTTGGTGCTTTTAGGTATTCATTCATTTAATCTGAGCGGCAACTGTCTGAAGTGGATAGCTTCTCTTATTGTCCCCGTGTTACAAATGAGAAACTAGAGGCAAATATGCCGTCAAATAAATGCTACTGTTCTGGGTGCTCGGGATGCATCAGTGAACAGAACACCTGGAGATCCTCGTCCTCGTGGGGGAAACGGGCAACAAGCATGATAAATGGGCAAATTATAGAGGTGAGGGGAGAAAATCAGTGTTACGCAGAAAGGAACCTGCAGAGCAGGGTAAGGAGCTCTGTCTTACCCAGGGGGTGGGCAAATTGCAATATTAAATAGGGTGGCCTGGCGGGCCTCACTGAGAAGGTGAGTCAGGACCGAGACTTGAAGGAGGTGAGCCAAACAGGTCTGCAGGAAGGGCATTTCAGGCAGAGGGACCAGCCGGGGCGAGGCCTCAAGGCTGGAGCGTGTCTGAGGAGCAACGGGGGCCAGGGTGGCCGCAGCAGCGGGAGAGAGCTAGGGGCAGAGTCCAGGAGACAGGGCAGGGAGGTAGTGGGGCCAGACCACGAGGAGCCTTGTGGGCCCCTGGAGGGTGTTTTCTCCAGGCTCTGACTCATTCAAATGCTCACCTCCTTTAAATGCTCACAGAGGCTCACAGCCTCAAGCCAACACCCTCCTCTCATCTACTCACACACCAATGATGCTTCTAGTCTGGTCAGTAGACACACACACACCTACACACATACACACCAGTCAGCGGACACACACACAGCTCCCCCGCCGGGCTTCAGCCTCCATCCCGCCTGTGTGGTGGGAGAGGGGCAGGCCGCTCACCCGCCTTTTGCCCCCTCTGCAGCCCAGCGACACCCCTCCCAGCCTGGACCAGAAGAGGGAGGAAAGCAAACCAATTTCTGGAGCCTCAGACCCATGCACCCCAATATACAGTGCTGGGGAGACCACCAGAAAGTTACAGATGGAAGTCTGTGATTTACTCACAGTAGATTTGCTCACGTGATTACTTCCACACTAAGATCACACACCCACAGGGCCATCCTCCAGGGGCCTTGAAGCACATTTAGGGGCTCACTGTCCCCACAGGAGCTGCTGCCCCAGGCTCAGGGAGGGGAGGGGGAGGGGGAGGGCAACAATACTGCTTTGAGTTATTTCCAGTTAAAACCAGGACGATGCACCTCTAGGCCAGGCCAGCCTCACCTGGAAACTCCTGACAAATGAAGGAATTCCACAGTGAAGCTTACCTTCCCACTCAGCACAAAGGGCCAACCCCCAGGCAACCCACCATTCCCCCCGGATAGTTCACCTTCGCCACTGCCAGAGGTCCTTCTGGGAGATGGGTGGGTTGGATGGTGTTAGCATTCTCTATAAAAACTATGACGATAGATAGATGGATAGATAGATAGATATGGACAGATGATAGATAGGTGATAGATGATAAAGTAGGTAAGCATTCACTAGATACATATATGGTCTATTGAGTACATATCATATGCCAGTGCTTTCCATACTTTATTTCTAATCCTCATATGACTGCAAATTAGGTTGGCAGACTGCTTTTACAAACAAGACCGAAGTTCTGGGAAGTTAAGTACTGGGGTAAAGATTATGCAGCCCATAAGTTATGAGTCAGGATTTAAGCCCAGAACCCCGGTCACTCTGTTGCCAAATCCCATGTGTGCTCAGAATTGGGGACCTGGTGCCCGAACTCCCACAGCTCTTTGACGGCTGTGCCTTGCCTTCCCTCCTCCTGTCTCTCCCTTGCTCCTGTCACCCCTCTCCTGGTGATATTCTTGTGGGATTCTAGAATGTCAGAATTGGACATTGAAGCACAGAGGAGGAAAGTGACTTGCCCAAGGTCACACAGCAATTCCATGAGAGAGTCAGGGTTAGAGCCTTGTCCATCCAGCTGAACTTGAGACTATTTGGTGGGTGGGGACAGCTCTGCTCCTCCATCCACTTGACTGGACAATGACCTCCCCGCTGCCCCGTGAGGTCTCACTTCAGAGGTTGTTTCTCTCCTGACCTGATTCTCCCCATCCCGGCCAGCCTGCTTGTTAGAGGCGGAGGTGTCTAGGGCCGGATCAGCAGAGACACAGGCTGGAGAAGTGCTAAGCGGGCTCCTCCAGACCACCAGCTGGAAAGGGCGTCTCTCCTCGGGGTGAGGCAGCAGGCACTCCGGGGCTGCAGCTTAGCGAGCCAGAAGTCGGGCAGGCCTCTTAGTCGTGGAGCCCAGCCTCCAGGCTTGCAGCTGGGAGAAGCCCTCAGGGAGGTGCCTGTCAGTTTCTCAGTCACTCATTCATGTAGGGGTTCTGAGGGTCCCCACTATAAAAAATGACACCTCAACTTTGTGAGCACTTTTCTAAGTGCAACCAAGGAGCTTGGTAGGTTTTCCCAACAATCTCCTGGTTCAAGATCCCTCAGCTAGCAGGTCCCAGGGCTAGGATTTGAACTTGATCTTCAGACACCTAATCCAAGTATCATTATGGCTGCTTTTGTTTTTCAATACATTCTGAGGTTTATTTAAGAAACAGCACAGAGAATCACTTATTGCCAAGTTACTAAAGGTAATACTGATTACTGGTATTTTTTAAAAATTTTTATTGGAGTATAGTCAATTTAAAATGTCGTGTTCGTTTCTACCGATGGCTGCTTCTTATTGCACAAATAAAGCCTATGCACTATATACTCAGTACTGAACACATATCACTGTATTTATGTTTCACAAGATGCCATAGGATCAATACTATTAACCCATTTTGCAGGCAAGAAAACTGAGCGAGGCTCAGAGATATGAAGTGACTTACCTACATTGCACGGTCAGGAAGCCTTTTACACCATAGTACAAACTTACCTGGGGGGTGATAAAGTTGCCTTCTTCAAGGAGCTTCTGATCTGACAGAGGGAGGGGATTAGAACTGGGGGAAAAGGCAGGGCCCCAAAACCCATCCATGAGATGACTGAGGACTTCATCTCATCTTGAGTTTTTCTATCAAGGGTCATCACTGACGTCACCATTGTCATTCAAACAAAACCTTGTGTTTGCTGTTCCCTGATTTATTGCCAGGAGTCATGCCAAATATTTGGCACACTTTACCTCATTCAATCCTGGCACTATTCCTGCAAAGTAGGTACTACTAGCATTCTATGTAACTGAAACAGAGAGGGTTAGATAATCTGCCTCAGGTCACACAGCTAGTCAGTCAGTGGCAGAGTGAGACTTGAACCCAGATCCAGCTAGCAGCACAGCGGATGCTGGGAACCACCATGCTTTAACTTCTGCAACCTCTTTGCGTGCATTTGGTGTGTGCCAAGTTCTGCTCTGAAGCTGCCTTGTTCTCCAACAACAGGACAGATATAAAAGAGCAAGCGGATGGCCAGGGGGCCACTCTGCCCCACCCTGTGCCCTTCCCAGACCTGACTGGGCCAACCAAGCCTGGCAACAACAGAACCACGAGGTCCCTGCCGTGACTGCACCTGAGTATGTAGCAGCCACACTGAAGTGACAAATGACACCAACGAACTCTCCTCTTCCTGCCCACCTGGCAGCGTTTGCTCTGTGATGGCATCTTTTTGGCCACTTTGATGTCGTGCTAAAATAGACATAACATAAAATTTACCATTTTAACCATTTTTAAGTGCACACTGCAGGGGCCATAAGTATAGTCACATTTGTGTGCAACCATCACCACCATCCATCTTCACAACTTTTTCATCATCGCAGACTGAAACTCTGTACCTATCCGATACTAACGCCTCATTTCCTCCTCCCCGTGGCAAACACTCTTCTACTTTCAGTCTATGAATTTGACCACTCTGGTACCTCATATGAGGGGAAACACACAATATTTGTCCTTTTGCTTCCGCCTTATTTCACTTAGCATAATGTCCTCAACATTCATCCAAGCTGTAACGTGGGTCAGGATTTCATAAAAATATGGAATGCTTCACGAATTTGCATGTCATCCTTGTGCCAGGACCATACTAATCTCTTCTACATCATTCCAATTTGAGTTTGTGTGCAGCTGATGTGAGCACCATCACAGCAGTTTTAAGGAGCTGGTGCCACAGGTGACTTTGCCCCTGCGTGGTGCCCCTGGGAAATCATGGATCTGCTAACTGGGCAGAGTTGTCTGATCAGGTACATCACTGGACGGCACTGATTTGGCGTCTGCCGGTGGTTCTAGTGTGTTTGGAGGCGGCTGGTGGGGAATCTTCATTTTGTTCACTCCTGTGTTTACAACGAGGTATAATTGGTCTGACACCTTCTGCATTTCTTCTGTAAGTGATGAATTGTTATTGAGCAAGCTTTTCTCAGATCCTTGAGGAGATAAGTGGCAACGATCGTGGCCATCGTCGTCGTCGTCACAGGTGTACTGAATGGCCCTGGGAAGGGAGAGGAGAGGGCAGTCATGTTTTCCCCAGCACACTGAATGTCTCGCATTCAGCACAGGAGGTTGGGACCGCTAGTCCCATTTCATACGTGAGCAAATTGGGTTCAGAGAGAGGAAAAACTGACCCTGAGTCACACCGTTGGTCAGGGGCAGAACCAGCCTTCGAAGAGAGATTTCTGTCAGATCCCAGAGCCCACATTTTTTTTTTTTTTTTCCTGTGATGTGCCCACCCAGTCCTTGGGGGCTGGGAGCTAAGGACAATTAGATGCAGGAAAACGTTCCACATCCATAGAAACTTGGGTGAGGAGAAACAGAGAGAGAGATAAAGATATACAGAGAGAGGAAAAGACCTGATGAGGGGAGGGGACCTCGCCTGGGTCGGCTCAGCCTACGATGGTAGAAACGTTGCTTTAGGGGACAGAATGGGAGCAACGTGGCTTGATTGCAGCTCTGGGGGGATCACAGGGTGTTTCCATTAGCCATCTGCTCAGTGTGAGCCACCGAGGCGACGCAGCTTCCAGAAAGTTCCGTGTTGTCTTGGGTAGGGGGCCTCAGGAGAAGCAGGACGTCTGGTTGGGGGAACGTGACTCTGTTCTCCGGTTCAGACCCTGCGCACCGCCCCCATACACTCAGAGGAGGGCCAAAGACAGATTGGCGTGTGATCAGTGAGGAGCAGCTGCGAGGCAAGCTGGAGAGCGTGTCCCGAAAAGATGGTGGGAAGGAATGGAAATGTTCACTCTGGAGAAGTGGAAACTCAAGGGCGGGGGGGGGGGGGGGGGCGTGAGGGAGCTGGTGCACAATTTGGGAAGCGCTGAAATGTGTTCAAGAAAGAAACACCTTGTCCCGGGTGTCTCTGTGGGGTTGAGTTGGGGCCGGTGGGACCAAGCAGCAGCCGTCAGACCATAGCAACGTGAGCAGGGATTCTGAGCAGCTCGGAGATGCGCGAAGCTGGGGGATGGGGGGCTGCCTGGCGTGTCCCTGGAAGTGTGGGAGTGGAGCGCTGACAGCCAGGGGGTCGATGGGCCCCCTCAACCTGGCTTTCCTGTGGTCTGTGAGTGGAGATGGCACAGGGGGAACAAGAAAGAGCCGGCATCATCTCGGTGGGTCAGCCAGAGAAGCGCTAGGCTGGAGGGCAGGCTGAGGCCAGCAGAAGAGACAGACCGCCAGAGCCCAGCTGGCTGGCCCCTGAGCTGGGTGTGTACCTGCCTCACTAGCCCGTATTTAATCTAACCTCGTGCTGCGGGATTAATCTCCATCCCTGCTGGGGCCAGATGACTCCCTCAGTCAGAATCACTACATATGCTAGGCTCGCGATGGACCAGGCATGGTTTAAATTACAGGTACTGACTCATTTCGTCCTCAGAGCAACTCTGTGAGGGACGCCCTATCATCTGTCTCCCTTTACAGAGAGGTTAAGTGGCTTGCCCAAGGTCACACAGCCGGTAAGCGATGGCACTGGGCTTTGAACCCTGGTGGTCCAGTCCCAGGCTCACACTCTCACTCCCGGCTTTATCCCATTGATGAAGGAGCATCATGGAACAGGATGGAGCTTACTCTGGGGAGATGAGTGAAGAGGCAGCCTGCTGGGGCCTGGCTCACTTTGGTTGAATTTCTAGTAATCCCTTCATTCACTCAGCCAGGGCTGGGCTAACACTGTCACCACATTTCTTCTGAAAAAGACTTTTGGAGCCACACACAGGGGGGAACATGTCCTGCTGCTGTGACTGTTGAAGCCACGATGTCTCCTATCAGCCCAGCCGGGATCCAGGTGCTGCATACATCTCCCAGGGTCTAGCTTGCATGAGATTTGCCAGCCACAAACCCTCGAGGCCTGGATTTCCACTATCAGAGATACATTACTTTTAGTTCAGCTTCACCCACCCTTTATATAACAAACCCTCCAGTGGAGTTTACTGTGTGCCAGACACTGACCCGGTTCCTTATGAGTCATGACTCATTCAAACCTCATAATAACCCTATAGAGATTATAAATGCCCCACTTTTTCCAGAAATAGTATATTTCTAGGAAACTAAGGCACAGACAGGTAAAGGAATGGCCCACAGTAAGTGATTACTGCTAGGAAGAGGCAGAATCAGCGTTTGACCCCAGCAGTCTAGCTCGAGACTCTGTGCTCCTCACCACTGCCCTCTGCCGCCTCTCTTTCTAATGGTCACTGTTCCTGAGAGGGGTGACATTCATCATGGTGACTGGATTTATCAGGGAGTTTTCTTAATAGAGACTTACACAACAGAAGTACAAGGGTAACTAGTAGATGCGAAGTGGAAAAGCAGGAACAGGGTATAGCAATGGAGGACCAGAGGGGCCCAAAGGCTCCATTTGGCCCAGGGCTGGCCCAGCCTGTGGACCGTGGGTAAAGGGAGGTGGTACTGCCACAGGACAGAGTCTTGGGAAGGGGCTGGACCACAGGATGAGTGGGAAGTGGAGAGTCAGAGCACTCCTGGGGGACAGACGAGCTTGAGTCAGGCCTGGGGGAGCCCCAGAGAGACCCACTGAACTTGGAGGCCCCAGGAGTCGAGGGAAGCTGGAAGAACCAAAAAGAAGGGATGAAGCTGTCCAGCGTCGTGGAGAGAACGCCTGGGGAGACAGAGAGAGCAGAGGCCCGGACTGAAGCCTTCAAGACCAATTGTCCTGGTGCGGGAGCTGTCCCGGAGCTGGACAAGCCTCCCCGGCCTGGCCCATCTGTTTGGGGTGCCAGGACTCACATAGGAAATGGCAGGATTCCTACCCCCTCCCAGAGGGCATAACAAGAGCCCTGGCCAGTAGAACTCGGAGACGGTGGGCTGCCCCCGAGCTGTGCTGTCCAGTGTGGCAGCCGCTGGCCACATGTGACTACTGAGCCCTTGAAGTGTGCCTGACGTGAATGAGGAACTGAGTTTTTAATTTCATTTAAATTTAGTTAGTTTGAAGTTCAGTTTAAAAGGCCATATATGGCTACTGTATTGGACAGTGCCGGTACAGAACATTCATTTCATTCACCTGCCCTACAGAATGTTTTTGAGGGCCTACTATGTGCCGAGTGTTGTTCTAGAGGCTGGGGAAACATCAGGGAACAAAGCAGACAAAAAAGCCTGCTCTTAGGAGTGGAAGGAGAGAGAGAGAGAATTAACAGGAGGCCTAGTAAATAAGCAAATGATAGTGTCTGTCAGGCAATAAAAGTGTAATGGGAAAAGATGGAGCAGAGTAAGAGGCTGGGGGCTCAAGGTAAAGATGGGGGAAGCCCTCAGTGTTAAACGGGACAGTCAGAGGAGGTGACGTTGGAGCAGAATTGAAAGAGGTGAGGCAGAGAGCATATGGACATCTGGAGGAAGAGCATCCAGGCAAGGGCAACAGGCAGTGCAAAGGCCCTGTGGCAGGAGCACCCTTGGCAACACCCTGAGGAACAGCAGGGAGGCCAGGTGACTGGTGCAGAGTGAGCAGGGTAGGTAGGAGGAGAGGAACTCGGAGGGGTGAGAGTCAGGTCACAAGGGGTCTGGGGGCCACGTCAGGACTTTGACTACGTGGGACAGGCCTCACTGGGGGCATTGAGCAGAGGAAGGACTTGGTCTGATCTGGGTTTTAACAGGATCCCTCTGGCTGCTTGTAGAGGAGAGGTGGGGGGAGGGGAGCAAGAGAGTTCATCCAGAGGCCAATGCAACCAAGAGTTTTGATCCCCTCCCTGTCTACTCTTCTGAGGGCTGTGGGAATGGATACTGGGGTTCCCTGCCTCAGACTCTCAGTCATGTTGAATGTGCCTCCTTTACTTGCTGATGGGGCAAAGCCATTGCCAATAAGACAGAGTGTCTCAGGGGAGCCCCATGTTCTCAGCAGGGGCACAGGCAGTAGGGCAGCGACAGAGCCTGGCCCCCGGCCCCTGGCCTGTCTCAGAAGTTAACGAGAGGCTCCTGATTCTCGGAGCCCTCACTGAGTCACGCCAGCTCTATGGTAATCCTGCTCTAAAGAGCAGCCATGCGCCTTCCCCTGTTATCACTCAGGGCCGTGCATTCAGGGAAGGCCAGCGTCCGGCACCGAAACCAGAAGAGGGGATTCTACCATTTGTACCGGTATTTCCAGTACTTCTCTCTAATGGCTCTCTGATCCTGAGACTAGAAACAACAAATATAAAACAGATTCTTCCAGATCCATAGCACTCTGTCCCACTGAGTTTGAACACAGCCTCGGAATCCTTCTCAGAACTGGCACCCAGCAAATCCTCAGCGTTGGCACACAAGACACAATGTGTTTGCAAGGCCTCTAGGACCTGGCTCCTGGCTACTACCTTGGTGACCTCATTTGCTACCACTCTCCCTTTCCCTCACTCTGTTTCTGTCACACCGGCCTCCTCGTGGCTCCTGCCTCAGGGCCATTGCACTGGCAGCTCCCTCTGTGGGAAAACTGCCCACAGACATCCACATAGCTCCCTCACTTCCTTCAGACTTCCCATGAGCATTCAGAAGTAGCAAAACAACCCTCATGGGACTCTCATCTCTACCCCTAATTAACTATAGGGGGTAATTCAGTTAATACCTGTCTCTAAAATGGGGAGCATAATTCCGAAAGGTACTTCCCAGGGTTATCAAGAGCATTTATTGAAATAACGTGACGGTGCTGGCTTCAAATCTTGGCTAGGCACAAACATTCTCTCCATGAGACCTTGGGCAAATCACTTAACTTCTCTGAGCCTTGATTTCCTCTTCTGTAAAATGGGGATAATAATAGTACCTCCCTCATAGAGTTGCTGTGAGGATTAAATTAGTTAACACAGGTAGAGTACTCGGAACACTGCTTGACATATAGTGTGTCCAATAAATGTTAGCTGCCTTTGTAGTAATATATGTTTCTGGTTTTGGTTTTTAATTGCTGTCAGATAGTTACCCTGACTCTAAGACTTGCTTCCTGCTACCATCTGATTCTGCTCAATTCAGTTCACGGTAATACAGTATCGGGAAGACCATGCTTGGTGGCCTGGCAGCCCTGGCTAACAACGCTGGCTCAGCCGCCTTCCAGCTGTGTGACCTTGAGCAGGTGACCGATCTGCCCGAGCCTCAGTTTCTTCATCTGTAGTGTGGGGATAACTATTCCTACCTCTTAGAGTCAGTGTGCAGAATCAGAGACCCAGACTGTCAAGTGCCGGGCTTAGAGTACGTACTCAATGAATCGTACGCTAGATAGAACCAGCCATGTCTCCTCTGCTCCCTTGCAGTTGTGCAGGAAAGCAAACAGGCCCCTTTGGGGCTGGCAGGTAGAGGGAGAGGCTGGAGAGCCAGGCTGCTTGCCTTGGTTTAATGAGTCCCTTTCATGTGCCCTGAGATGTCATGGCCGGCCAGAGAGGTTGGCAGGCTGGTGATTCTGTGAAGAGCCAGTAATGAGGGTGCAGAGCCAGGGAAGTGGAGTGAGGGCAGCTTGACATGGTGTCTCCAAATTAGTGCTGGGGCTCAGCAGGCAGCCGGTGCATCATCGATGGGGGAGGGGAGGAGGAGAGCACCTAAAAGTGGTGATGCTGGGAGCTGAGGGGGATGGAGGCTGGAGATAAAAGAGGCGGCGTTTGCCGACAAGTCCAGGAAGGCAAGAATCGCATTTCTTGTGTAGACACCAGCACCGACTTCTTCCTCTTACACAAAGACACACGCACCTCTTCAGTCACCCACACACACACTCACGCCCTCTTTTTCTCTGTCACGCCTACACATAACAGACTCCTCAAGTTCACCTCATCGTATCTGCAGGGGCCTGGATTAGCCAGAAGAGGCCACAACTACTACAGCAAATGGATGCAAATGCGTAAGGGCTCAAACATGGCAGAATTTGATTTCTTGCTCTCCTGAGAGTCCAGGGCGGTTTACCGGCTTAACCAGGAGGCCTTCCTCAAGTGGAGACTCAGGCACCCGGTCTCCAGCATCCCTCGGGTGGGCCTTGTTGTCATCTGCCTGGCCAAGGCTGGCCACTGCACCCAGGGTCCAGCCAGCAGAGGGGAAGGAGAGTTGGGCAAGTGCTCCCGCTCTTGTAAGGCCTGGCGCAGAGGGGCTCACACTGCTGCCACCTTATTCCATTGGCCAGAACTCGCCACCTGGACACCACTAAGTGCACAGTTGGCTGGGGAATGTGGTCTGGACTGAGCCCACGAAAGGGGAACAGTAGGCTTTGCCCTGAGGCCCAGGGGGAGACTCTAAGAACCTCTCCCATCCCCGTTCCCAGATGCCCCAAACAGTAGCTTTAATTGGCAGCAGTTAGGAAAGAGCAAACTTGGTCTGCAAGTGTCTCTGGGAGAGGTTACATGGGATGTCCCCTCAGAAGTGTTAGGGGACATGTGGAGCCTCTGGGGGGCTGGGTGGAAGAGGGACAGAGCAGTGACCAACATCGTCTGGAACTAGAACCTTTGTGTACTATATATAAGTGAACACCTATACACTCACACACACACACACACACACACATGCTCACAAATACCCATGCAGCCGGCTCTCAAATGATAGACATGCCCCCCACACATCATTTCTCACACATGCACACACATTCACCTGTACTCACACACCCCAACACGTATCTACGTGCAAGTCCATCAATATTGTCAGGGGTGTGCTTCAAAGATGTGGAAAACGCCTCTCCCGAGAGATCCTCAGGACCAGGCAGTGTCTAAGGGTCACCAGCTGTCGTATTTAACTAAGAATCCCTGACATTTGTACAGGCCTTAATATTTAACAAAGCAGTCTTTCATTCACTGCTCAACTATAGGGTAAATATTTACTCAGCAGTGACGCAAGGCCAGATATGATGACTGGCAACAGAGATACAAAGGTGAAGACACGGCCCATTTCTTCCGGGGAGACACAGGCATCCACTGAGAAGGGCCTCTAGCAGAGGAAGGCAGGGGGGCTGTGGGAGCAGAGAGCAGAAGTTGGGTCAGAGGTGACGTTGAGTCAGGCCTCGAAGGATGAGGTCACCAGGTGGAGAAAGATAAGTGGTTTCTGGGAAGAGGGGCTGCTCTACGCAAAGGCGTCAGGTGGCAGATTTGGGGAATGATGAATGATTCCGAGGAGGTGGCAAAGTGCTTCCTCCAACTGGGGTTCTACTAGATAAGATGTGCTACTGCTGACATCAAGTAATGATAGTTTTTTCCCAAAGTGCAAGGAAAAAATAAGTTTTTCCTCCTTGTCGTGTAAATTATATGTCCTTGTGTCACCTAGGATTCTGTAAGGAGAAAATAAAACAAAGAACACGCTAGATAGAAGAGGGAATGCAGTACTGGGGTTGGGTTACAGGTGATGGGATTGTTGAGGGGTCAGCATCACAGAGATTAGCTACAGCAGGAAGCCACTGCCACCACCCACCCCGCCCAAGGATGGAGGTAATGGAGAAGATGGTTTGATCAGAGCCTAAGATCCAGGTCTCTCTGGCAGGAGGTAGAGCCCCTGGAGCTGGGATCACAGAGGAGGCTCAGGAGCTGAGAGGGAGACACCACTTAAAGCAGAAAAAGGTAGAAATACCTGGCTTCTCCCCTCCTCCCACCCTCCAGTCTTCCTCTGGGGCCTCCAGTGGCCAGCTCTATCTGGGAGGCAAAGGAGCCTGGGAACAGGCAAGGGAGCCTGGGAAATGTAGTTCCTTGTTGTCCATGGGAGGGCAGGTGGAAGGGAAGACAGACCTGAGAGCCAATAGCAGAATAACCAGTATGCTCCCGTGTGATTTCTTCTTAAACCTCTGTTATCAGCTGTAGAAATCAGCTGTAGATTTGTTTGCTAGTGTTAAACTGTTAGTAGTAGTAGTAGTGGGGTCTGCTTCCCAGGATAAGATGGCTAAACACTGAGATGATTTCTGGGCTCGGAGTCCATCTCCTGTGTCCTGGAATTGTGGTGAAGTTTAAATGCAATATTGAATGTGGAAACCCTTGTCACATACCAAGTGTTCAATAAAGCAGCCAGCCCATCCCCTCCTCCATGGATATGCTCTTCCATCGCTCACGACCCAGAGAGGTGGCGGAACAAGGTGGGTCAGAGTGGACGGGAGCCAGACTGCCTGGGACTGAATGCCAGCTCTGCCATGTTACATCTGCTTAATACCTCTGCAGAACAAGGGTCACGACAGTGGCTGCTTCAGAGAGTTGCCGTAGGGCTAAGTGAGTTGATAGAAATAGGACACCAAAAATAGAGCCTGGCACACATTTGCCATTAAGTGTTTGCTCTACTATTGTCACCGTTCTGGGTGTGCACAGCTCCTGCCCCTCCAACTCACATCACTTCCCTGAGGGGGGAGGAAGTGGGCCCGTGTAGCCCCGGGCTCTGCGCAGCAGTTGGCCCAGCAGAACTGAGCCTCAGTGGGCTCTGAATATTGCTCCAGGGAAGGGGGTGGCTGACCTGCCACAGGCCCAGGGCGGGGGGTGCAGTTTTCACTGAGATGAAGAAAAACGTCCGAGTTTGTGGAAAAGCATAAGACCAGACTGTGGATCTAGAAGCTAGTGTTAAAGTCCCAACTGCCTCATCTTGGCAGTCCCAGCTGTGTGACCTGAGGCAAATCACTCAGCCTCTCTGAGCCTTGGCCATTCCTCCTTTGTGACATGAGGACACAGCATTACCAGACCTAAAGGGCTGGCTTGCAGGACGCATGCTGGATCTGGGCTCCGACCTCTTCCACCCGCCTCTTCTGCCCCATGCACTGTAGCTATATGGGTTGGGGATGGGGACGGGGGCAGAGTACTCAATTTCTTCCATGTGGCTTCCCCAGCAGCTGTGTGGGCCAAGAGTGAGGAGGGAGGCAGCAGCCTCCAGGGCTGCCCACTGACGGGTTGTCAATACCTGCCTGTCATTCCCAGCCTCCGTGCGCGGTTCCCAGGTGGAAGTGTTCAGGCTCCGGTATTTCATATTTGAGATCTCAATTAAGCTGCCTGGCTCTAGGTGTGAGGGGTTGACAAGCATAGATGGAGCCCTGGATTAGTAGGGGACAGGAAAACGGAGGGCTCTTTGACAGTGGAGGGAGATGGGGAAGGCTGCAGAGAGAGATGTGGCACCTTCAGGCCGAGGTATTTCTGCAGAAGTGTTTATGGGGTGAGACAGGTGTCATTTCTAGGGACCCCCACCAGAAGGCATGATACTTGCACAAAGGCCTTAGAGGTCAGAGTTTGCATCCACGCTTCCTGAAGGTCCAGGCAGAAGGGGCCCAGGCTATGGTGGGTGGGCCCCAGTGAGGGAAGACTGCTGCCCCCTCAGACCCTCCCTTAAGGTGAGAGACCAGTCAAGGCCTCCCCAACCAGTGATACCCTTTCCCAGGTGTCTTTGGTTGTGCCTGGCCTGCTATGGCAGTGATGGAGGACCCGGCCCCTCCTTCTGAGAAACAGTTGCCCACCATTCTTCAACATTGCACCGTGCCCTTCCCCTCCAAGCAACACCCCCTCTTTCCACCTCCAGTTTTCTTCTGCTTAGACCCCAGTCTGCACCAGCGAGTGTTCTCCCTCCCGAGGCACGAGACAGCCATGTGGAGATGAGGATGGAGTTGGTCCCTGAGGGCAGGACCTTGTCTATGACTCAGTACAGCGCCAGGCTCAGAACAAGGCTGTCAGTGCTGAGGAATCTCGCAGGACAGACAAGGGGTGGACCCAGCCTCTGGGAGGGTGCTGAGGGGCCAGGGCCGACCTTACTCTCACCCCCACTGTCCAGAGACCCAGGGACCATTTGCAGCAGACAAGGCAGAAGTGGGGAGGTGGGGAGTCCCTTTTGTTCAGATTTGGCTTCTTCACACCTTTAATCTCTCTGCCTCTCCTGTCCCTCCCTCTGCCCCTCCCTGTGTGCTTCCTCTCTCCTCTCTGCTGGATCTCTCCCCTTTCTTCCCTGAACCTCCATCTCTAACCAATTTCCACTGTCTCTACCATCAACTATCCCCCATCTCATTCCCTTCTTTTATTTCCACATCTTCTGGGTTGTTCCCTGCAACTGATCACCGGTGTCTTTCTCTGTGTACCTGCTTCTGGCACTTTCACCCCCCAACCCGGAATCTTTCTCTCTCGTTTCCCTTTCCACTCCAACCTGTCTCTGTTCTCTCACCTGGGTCCCCCTCCTCCCCCTCCCCTCTGTCTCCCCGTCTCTCCCTTTTCCTGTCTCTCCACCCGTCACCCTCTTCTGCTCCGCCTCATTCTGTGTCCTTGCATCTGTGGCTCCCTCTCCCTCTCCATCTCTCCTGTCTCTGTCACCCTCTCTCTTTCTTCTACTTCTCCTCTGTCCCCCCATCACCCTACTGTCCCTCACCATCCCTCCCCCTCTATGCCCACCCACGCCCCACAGGATGATCCCAGCCTCCAACAAGGCCTTCGTGGTCAACAACCTGGTGTCAGGGACCGGCTACGACCTGTGCGTGCTGGCCATGTGGGATGACACGGCCACCACGCTCACGGCCACCAACATCGTGGGCTGTGCCCAGTTCTTCACCAAGGCCGACTACCCACAGTGCCAGTCCATGCACAGCCAGATCCTGGGCGGCACCATGATCCTCGTCATCGGTGGCATCATCGTGGCCACGCTGCTGGTCTTCATCGTCATCCTCATGGTGCGCTACAAGGTCTGCAACCAGGAGGGCGCCGGGAAGCCGGCGGCCACCGTCAGCAACATGCACTCGCAGACCAATGGGGCCCAGCCCCCCGCGCTGGGCAGCGCACCCAGCGGGGCCCCCGCACCCGGGCCGCCCAAGGTGGTGGTGGGCCACGAGCTCATGGACTTCAGCGCTGGCCTGGCCCGAGGCAGCGACTCCTCTTCCTCCAGTTCCCTGGGCTTCGGGGAGGCTGCAGGGCTGGGACGGGGCCCCTGGAGGCTCCCACCCCCCGCCCCCCGCCCCAAGCCCAACCTTGATCGCCTGATGGGGGCCTTCGCCTCCTTGGACCTCAAAAGTCAGAGAAAGGAGGAGCTGCTGGACTCCAGGACTCCAGGCGGGAGAGGGTCTGGGACATCGGCCAGGGGCCACCCCTCGGACCGAGAGCCACTGCTGGGGCCGCCTGCGGCCCGGGCCAGGAGCCTGCTCCCTTTGCCCCTGGAGGGCAAGGCCAAACGCAGCCACTCCTTCGACATGGGGGACTTTGCAGCTGCGGCTGCGGGAGGGGTCGCCGCTGGTGGCTACAGCCCGCCTCGGAGGGTCT
Source organism: Phocoena phocoena (assembly GCF_963924675.1). NCBI lineage: Eukaryota > Metazoa > Chordata > Mammalia > Artiodactyla > Phocoenidae > Phocoena > Phocoena phocoena. Next base: position 70,715,947 of record NC_089228.1, on the reverse strand, counting down.
CGAACGTCTGGACGAAGCGCAGCCTCTCTGTCAACGGCATGCTCTTGCCTTTTGAGGAGAGTGACCTGGCGGGGGCCCGGGGAACTTTTGGCAGCTCCGAGTGGGTGATGGAGAGCACGGTGTAGGCCTGGGTGGGGGGGTGGGCATCCTCCCTCCCACCCTGTCAGGGTGAGAGAAGAGGAAAGCATCTTTACCCACAAGTCTTTGTGGCGTTTCCATGGTGATGTTTACATCCAGGGACGGTTTTGTCTCCCTGTCAACGGCCTCCCCTCCCCACCACACCACACACGCCACCTTCCCAGGCCCGTCCCCCACCGCCCATCAGGCTGTGCTCAGGGAAAGCAGACTCGATGGCTCAAATGTCAGACTAAGCCCTGAGTGTTTGGAAAGGCGGGGCTCCTGCCTTTCTAATCACAAATGTAGCCTATAAGCAAGCGGCTTTGCATTGCTGATGGTTCCGGTGTTGTTTTTATTTCTTAATTTATTTCTTCCGCTTCCCCGACTCCTTCTCTTCAGTGACACGGATAACGGAGAGTTTACTCTACACACGAAAGCAGCCCTGGTGGTGGGCGATCATTGCCAATTGAGAAGAGCAGGGGATGGTTTGGGCTGCCCATTTGTTTGGGGGAAGACTGGAGTCCCCTGCCCAGACGCCTCATTATTCCCAAGAGTCCCCACACTTGGGAGGGGTGAGTGACCTCCCCCATCCCTGGCTCAGCTTCCTTTGCTTCTCAAACACCCATCACATCAGCTTAAACTAGAAGGGTAACTTCTGGGACTCTACGTGCGGGAGAGGTAGAAGGGTTTTTATGAGACACAAGGACATGAGGGATGTTAACTTTTGGAGTTGCTTTGGGATTTTTGCCTCTTTTGGGGGAAGCTGGGACAGGGAGTCCCCATGGACATGGGGGGGGCAAGAGGGCTTCTCTTAATTAAGGAGAGCAGAGTGGGGTGGCAGAGGAGCACTGGACACGGGGTCCAAAGCTCTGAGTTTGGGTTCCAGAGCCACCACCGAATAACCAGCTAAACACAGTGGGCAAGACCCTTTCTCTCTTTGGACCTCAGCCTCCTAATTCATAAACTAATGAGATCATACCAAGTCTCCAATTCCCTTCCAGCTCGAAGGACTAAGGACTCTTCATGACTAAATGAATTGTAGGGTTCTGAAGCTTGAAGAGGTGTTTGCGATCATCTCATCCTTAACCCTCTCTTCCTGTCCCCCAAGGGTCTAAAGGACTTGCCCAAGGTCACATAGTGCATTAGTGACCAAGTCAGGGCAGGGCCCAAGGCCACTTACCTCCTGGGGGTGGTGCTTGAAATCCATTACCCTGTCTTCACTGTAGCTAGGGTGTTTCTATGTCCAAAGTCTGTCCCTTGTTTGTTGCTGAAGAAGGTGGCTCAGGGTGGGACATGGGGACACGGGGGATGCCTTCCATGGATGCCGTTCATGAGGAGGATCCATCGTGGAAATGTCAGGATGGCGATGGGAGGGACACACGGGCTCCTTTCCATCTAGGAATTGACCCCTACGTTCCCAGACAGTGGCCAGAGGGGGCAGACGAGACGTGGCGGGGGAGAAGAGGCTTTGGAAGCATCTGAAGGTCTTTCCCCGCATCTCTGTCTCTCCTGGTCCCTGTCTGTTCCAGGTCTCTCCTCACTGTCAACGCACTACCTCTCTCCACCTCCTTCTTCCCTCTCCCGAGCATCTGCCATAGATTTGGGGCTGAAACGTTCTAATGGGCTCAGACCTGGAGCTGAGCTGGTGGCCCCCAACCCCGCCCAGAACACACAGGGAGAGGGCGGGGAGCTGTCTATGCAGGACTGCCTTCTGGCTCCTCCCAGGAGCCTCCAAGTCCCATGCCTTCGTCCTTCCTCCCACTCCTCCTTTCTCTCCTCACCTTCCCTCAACTCTCCTGTCTTCATTCTTTTTCTTCTGGTGCCTCTCTGCCTCCCCCAGTCCCTTTCTGGTCCTGACCAGGACATTAAACAGACCAGGCCATTAACAGACCAGGCCAGTCTCTTCCTGAGACCACAAGCTGACTTTCAGCCTGGGTGCCAGAGCACATCCTTTCTCCCATCCTCCCTCTTTCTCGGACCCGTTTTCCTCCACTCTTTTTTCCCTCTGCACTTTCTCACTAAGCCTTTCTAAATGTAGCCATTGAGGAAGTGACCCCAAATACCACCTCTCTTTTTGCCTTTGGGTTCAGATGCCCAGAGGGAAAGTGGTGGACATCGGAAGGGGGGGAATCAACTCTCTGTCCTCATCAGCGGCTACGAGCTCTGTCGTGACATGGTATGTACTCACGCTTGTGTTTGTCAGGTTTCTGACTTGGAGTTTTGGAAAGTGACATCCCTGTGGGCAGAATACAAATGCCAATCTTCTCTTTTGCTAAAAAAAAAATGTACAGTAAAATGTACAGTTTTAAAAACAAAAACGGATCACACTTCTTGGGAGAGAGCAAAAAAAAGAACATTCCTGTGTCTGTGAATGTCTGTTGTTTATTTCTCTGGAAACGCTGTGGTTTTCTGAAGGTGGCTTTGAGGTGGCATCTTCCCTTACACCTGTGTTTGGTACCGCCTAGTGAGAGCCTGCTTCCTGCCAAGTTCACGTATAAGATGGGAGCCTTCTGAAATAAGAGAGAATGGGGCCGGCCTCCTGGAGTAAAGGTCAGTAGAGGGTCTGGAATTAACGCTCCAGGCTAAGAAGGAATAGTCCATCCCCGGCTACAACCCGATCCCTCCATCCTGTCGCCTTCCAGCCCTGCCTCCTTTTCCCTGGATGGCCACTACCGCACGTAGCCACTAGGGGAGCCCGAGTACCTTCCACCCACTTTGAGGCCAAGGTGGCATTTTTTCAAAAGGTTCTTTTACCCGGAAACCCGGACAGCAAACTAAAGCACAGACCCACGGTAGAGAAACAAATGAGCTTCTGGAACACAGCTTCCTGACCCTATCGTCCTCTAGTGTCTAGGTCAGCACTGTCCAAGAGGAATAAAGTGTGAACCTCATTGTAATTTTAAATTTTCTAGTAGCCCATTAAATCAAGTATAAAGAAACAGGTGAAATTGATTTAACAATATAGTTTATCTAACCCAATATATAAAAATATTTTCATTTCAACGTATAATCACTGTAAAATGATTAATAAGATATTTTACTCTTTTTTTTGTGCAAAGTGTTGGGAATCTGATGTGTGTTTCACATGGCACATCTCAGTTCAGACTAGCTGCCTTTAAAGTGCTTGAGAGCCACATGGGGCTGGTACAGTACGGCTCTACACATACAACCACTGACTTGCAAGCACAGCTTCTGGAAGGGGAAGGAAGCTAACGGTTCCAGGTCCTGTGTTGCTGCTTCACACTCAATGTCTCGCTGAATCCTCACTGCAGCCTCTCAAGGTAACTATTATTATGCCAGTTTTACGAATGAAGGGGCTGAGGCTCAGAGGGGTTAAGTAACTTGCCCAAGGTCACACATGGCTGCAAGCCTTAGCTCTTCACATGACATCACACGGCCTCCCCTATCCTTTCTTCCTCCCTTCAACTCATTCGTTACAGACTGTATTTTATACTGACTGAAGTACTCAAATTTACAGCCTGATCTGGAAACCCTGGGTTTGGCCCGAAGGTCTGCTAAAATTCTCAGAGTGTTGACTCCAGGCAAGGGCCCCTTGGTTAAGTGGTTTCTTCTGACCCTGCACTAGCCTTTCTGGCCCTTTTTTTTGGCTTGTAACACATTCCATCCCAGGAAAATTCCCCTGATCATCCCTTCTCCTGGCCTGGTGACCGCTAGAGGTCCCTTGTTTAATAGCGTTCCAACCTCCAGCCTCATCTGGCCCCCTCTGCCCTGAAAACCTGTAACTTTGTACCCTTAAGACAGAAAACCTCACACCAGCTCACTCTAATGCCCAAACCCATCTTCTCACCTCTTCCTAATTCAAAACTTTTGTCCCTATCAGGAGAGATGCTTGCCTACCCAGATCCTCTTTCCTGACAGAGAGAAGCCTTTAGCTCTCTGATCTCTCACAGAAGAGAGGTAGCTGATACACTCTGAGCCTGGCTGAATTACTGAGTTTCTGGCAAGTGTTCGACCCCCTCTCCCCAAGTTCTTGATAATGACACATCCCTCAGATTCCCCTCAAAGTAGATTTTTTTCATTTTGCCATGATTACAGCTTTGAAATTCCACAATAACTTAGACTCGCTTTTTTTTTTTTAAAGGGATATCATTTCTAACCAGGTAAGAGGAAGGTCACTGTCTCAGATGTCCCCCTTCCCAAATGGGTAGTAACTTTTCTCCCAGAGTCTGTGGGTATAGACTTTTCATAAGTACAGCCTGAGTACTTCCGTGTCTTCTGTTCTCTGTTCTCAGTGTGTCTGCAGTAAAGGTCTCAGGGCTTCAGCAAACTGGGTGGGGTTTCCTCTGTTCTTGCAGCCATGGGGGTTTGCAAACGGCTGCTGGTAAATTAGACACACTTATTAAAAAAAAAAAGACTGTTGGCAGGCAGCAGTCAAAACCTGAACACACAATTTTATACAGCACACCCAGATCCCAAACCCAGCAACGTGCCGTGTGATGCAGTTGGCAGCAGGAAAAGTTCGTTGTGACAAGAAGGCTTCTTCACAGGTAAACAGATTCTATTTTTGCGTAATAGAATCAGACCCATCCAGGTTGCTCTGCAAACATCTCAAAGGAACACTGCCCCCTTCTCCGTTTAAAAATATCTACTTGTGCTTTCAGCCTTTAAACCAAAGATCTTATTTTCTCAGCTTATTTCATTATTTTGTTTCAGGTCCCCCAACTCACAGCCAGTGAATGTTTACAAGGCTCACAGGTTTCCCTTCCCTGCAGCCTCTGGCAGAGGGAAATTGATATGCTTCCCAACAGACCAAGGAGGGGAGCTGAGCTTTACCTCTGCAGCTATCCTGTGATCCCCATCCTGGCCATTTAGCGTCTTCCCACAGGTGCAACAGCCATGTTCTCATTTGGGATGTTTGGCATCTTTCTTCTGCTCGCTGACTCCGGGGAAATGGGCCCAGATTGCAGGCTCTTGTCTGGTTATTTTCCTGTTTGTGTTGGGATAACTGATCTGATCCCTTTAGCCAACAGTCAAATGTAGTCCAAGTGACTCAGAGCCAGCATTCTCTCCGCCATTTTGTGCTGGAGCCTCTCTGGGGCTGCAGCAAGGAAGATCTCGCTATCCAGCCCCTTTCTGAGATGTCAGTGTCTCCCACAGTTACCCACTTGGTTCCCTACTGATGAGGGGGTGAATCTGGCATTACAGCCATCTCCATGGGATCCCCAAGCCCATCTGGTCCACAGCCAGTCAGCCTACTGACCAGCCTCCCACAGCCCTGGGCCCCTCCGTCCGGGCTGCCCATCTGCTTAGATGATGATAATCATACCCCCTCTTCTTCTGCCACCTCCTCTGTAACATGTGTTCATGGGTGCTCCCTGGCACACCCAGCAAGGACTCCAGCATTTATATGTTTTGCAAGGGTGAGTTTTCTTTCCTTTGAACGGCCAGTGCTATCTCCAGATGTCCCCTGTTCCCCGAACCGTGGTTACCTCTGTCAGCTGACCTTCCTGAGACCATTCCCACTTTCTCATGAGACAAAACCTCAGAGCCCCACACCTGTCCCCTCAGTCACTGACTTGGCATGTCCTGGTAACAAGCAAGTATCTTGCTCACCATTTGAGATGGAATATTCCCGAGAAGAAGAGAATTAAGCCCTCATTCACATCCAGTAATCTTGAAGGTTCCCCTCCTGGGTTCTCTGTCATACTTTTTCCCCACACATTCTTTTGGGGAATCTCTCAAGGATATGATTCTGCCTGTCTACGAAGGATGGCCTCGTTGCCTTACCCACCCTGACCAATTATGAGAAAGTTCTTATCCCTTCATTAGGTTGACACAAGGTTGGCATTTTCCGAGTGGATGTTGAACTGCAAAATTAAATTGATAACAGCTGTTCATTGAGTTGCCTATGTGCGGGTATCATTATCATCCCCACTGGGGAAGCTAAGGTAGAGAGGGGTTAAATAACTTGCCCAAGGTCACACAGCTAGTGAGTGGCAGAGCTGGGTAACACTCAATAAATTGATTTACACTGAAGTTACTAACAGAACTGCACAGACCATTAGAAATGCAGAGCTTGCTGGGTTTCAGGTCAAAGGCCTGAGTCCTGGTATATAAACCTTGAATTTGAGAAAACAGTCCAGCAGAGAAAGTGAGAGAGTTGGAGAAATCATTGCTGTATGTTTTCAGCATGCATTTGCTGACCTACTGTGTGCCCTGCACTGTGCCCGGTATCGAGAAAAATCAAAATAAAAGTGAAGGACACTGGGCATGCACTGGAGGGCCTTACACACTTCCGAGGGGCAGGGACATTAGCTGGTTTCTACATCTCTGGTTTTACAAAGATGGCCTGTTTTCACTCGTTTTAAGATAACCTATAGCTCTGAAGAACCCACTATCCAGGAGGAGACAGATGGGTGGATGGATTGGCCAGAAGCCCGCGTGGCGCCTCTGGCTGGAAGAATTCACTAGATTTTAATCTCCAAAGGGACCAGCATGGCGAAGTGACTGGCTTTGGGTCAGACGGGCCCAGCCAGGACCGGAATCCTGTACTGGACAAGCAGGGACAGAAGGAGACAATTCTAGCTGCCCAGGAGCTTCTGAGGTGGGTGGGCGGGGGGATGAGACAACAAAGCAGGCCTGGAAGAGGGCAGGAGGGGAAGTTGCAAAGAACCGGAGGGTCCTGAGTAGCCCAAGGCAGGTGCAGTTGCTCCTGGTGGGGAGGGGCCATCCAGTGGGAGGAGCTGGGTTCAGAGCCTATTTCTTGGCCTGAGTTTCCTTTCCTGTAAAGTATCAATGGTAAGCATCAACTTCAGTAAGTACGCCTGAGGAGTTACCATTTAGTTATATAGATCACACATCAGGTTGGAAAAGGCAGAGTGATAAATGTCATTATTATTAATGGTATGCATCATTGAAAACATTATTATAAATTACAGCATATTAGTGATAATAGGTATCTCAAGTTCACCGAATCCCAGGACTCACAGAGCTATTAGAGGTCATCCACTCTAGCCTCCCTCAGTGGGTATTAGAATCCCCTGTTCGATATCCATGAAAACTGTTATTAATCTTACTACAGGCAAGATCGTGCAGGAGGAATTTCAGAATTTACCCAGGCAGGCTGTGGCTCCCTGTACTCCAATCAGATCAGTGCCGGATGGTTATGTTTCCGTATTCCTGGTGGGCCCTTGCAGAACCATTATTCCTGCCTTCACGTGAAATCCAGAGCCCAGAGAGAAAGCAGCTTTCAGAGACTGCTGTGGCCAAACCACAGGTAGGTAGGAAACCAGGTACAGAGCCAGGGCCCTGCCTGGGAACATCTGCGGAGGGGCTGTTCCCCTGCTGAGTCAACGCTGGTCATGACATTGAGAAAAGGAGGGAGGGAGGAAAGGGGCAGAAAGCACATGGTAGCCTCTGCAGCCCAATACTCCTTTGTGTTCTGAGATCCACTGTCCCAGCAGCTAGGAGGACCTGGAAGATTCCAGACCTCTCCCCTGGGTTCCCTCACTCGTCGGTTCCCCTATCCCCGCTCACACTTCACCCTTGTCTCACATCTGGCATAGTGACGAAAATCTAACATTCAGGGCTCTGGAATGACACAAATGCTGCCACTAAAAATCTCCCATTGGCTTTTCTTTATTCCTTTGGGTTAAAAGACTTTTTCCCTTCTACAATGTAAATACCCATGGGAAGACTCTGCCAGGTGCCAGGTAAGCCATCCAGGGAGAAGCCGGCTCTGTTCAAGGATGTAGAGTGGGCCGGAGGGTCCCCACTTGAGTCAGGCGGTGAGCACTTTCCGAGGGGTGATGGGATGACCCCAGGCAGCCTCTCCTGAGGCTGGGACTTTTCTCTTGAGCTCTAGGGCCTTCCACCTCCCTAAGACTTCTGGAAAGCGCGGCTTTGCGCCAGGCGTGAAAAAAGCAAGATCCTCTTGCCTGAACCCCTCCGTCTTCGGTTTGGAGTTAAAGAACAAGGTGGAGTGGGCCCAGGCAAGAGTATCCGATTCCAGGGGTGGTCAACCAAGTTTCCTTCCCTATCTCCAACTTGTCTGCAGAATCGTGAGGGATGAAACATAACTGGAGACACTTAAGATACAGTCAGCAGCAGAGGTGGACTGTACGGCATCTCACTATTACAAATACATTCTTTCGCACGGATTATCATTCCTTCCATTCCTTACCTAGAAACTCCAATTTACACATTACTGCTTTCCCCATTTTATAGATTTTCCAAATTGAGGATGAAAGCTGTCCATTTTCCCCCAAGTTCTTATAGAGCTTATAAAGCAGAAGTGGGTCTCAAACTTTTTATCTCTGACCCCACAGCTGGAGGTCTCTTCATGCCACACCACTGACACTCAGCCGTTACAGTGCTGGCTGCCACAATAGGTAGGAAGGCAGCCAGAGGGAGGAAAGACAGTAGCCCCACAAGCAGGCCTTGGCGAGGCAGACAAAGGCTATAGGACCCTGGACAGTTGAGAGATAGGGCTGAGAAGGACAGCTCTGCCAGGGATCCTCTGTGGACATGAGGCTCTCTCAGCCCTCCAGGGCCAGTCCAGCTGGGACAGGGGTTAGACACCATCATCCACTGGGGGCTAAGCAAAAAAGAAGGGGCGTGAGACGGGTCCAGGCAAGGACGAGGAGGGCAGGGATGAGGGGCAGGACCAGAAGAGCCGTTGGGAGGACACAGCTGTGCAGGTCCAAAGTGTGGATCCTGCCCATGCGCCGTCCACATCTAGAAAAGGGGGAAGGAGCAGAGGACAGGGCTCGGGCTCCACATGGAGTGTCCTGGAGGGCTCTCTACCTAGTGAAGCCAGGAGGCTAGCAGGGCCCATCCAGGAGTTGAGGTCATTTTCAGGATTCCAGTGACTGTGCTATATGCTCTGAGGCTCTAATTCCTCAAAGGAACTAGTCCAACAAAGACTCTTGACCCCGTGTAGGAAGAGAGAAGCACATTGGAAAATCGTGGCTATGTCTACACCTGCATTTCGAGGTCTAGTGAAGGAAGGAAGGGCTGGCTTCTCCATGAATACTGGAGGCTTCGGGGCACGGCCCCACCATCAAGTCCGCTTGTCCCTTCCAGGTCTCCACGAGGGGATGGCTGGAGACTAAATGAGTGGAGAATGATGGAAGGCAGTGAGCCCCAGGCCTTTCAGATTGTTCCAGGTGCACTGACCTGTCACACCCAGTCTCTGGTCGGGGGTGGGGGGCGGGTGTTGTACAGAAGGATGGAAGTCTTTCAGAAAGTTTTATGATATCTGGGTTGGTCTTGAACCAGCTACGGGAGGGAGGACTTGGGACTCTATCCTTTTGGTTGTGCTACACCATAAATAGGCAAGCTCTTGACAGAATACAAAGGACTGTCCAAGCAGGAAAGAGGGAACTAGTGTTATTTACCAAACAGTGTAGTAAGCACCTCATAAATGGGTTAGATCACCCATTTTCTCACTGAGAAAACAGACACGCAGGCAGGTGTTAATGACTTGCTGCCAGGTCATACAACTAGTTAGGGGGAGGGCTAGGTAATCACTCGAAAACTGGAGTTGCCCCAGAGTAACCTATGGAACAGCAAAGGACATTAGAATTTCAGCAAATTCTCTGAAAGGTGAGCAATTAGGAACAAATGTAACATTCAAAAGCAGAAGATATGGAGAAATGGATTGAGCAAACATCTAGTGACTTCTCTGTGCCTGTCCCAGTACCTCCTAAGAGTCCTTAAACTTTGTCCTGACAAACTGAGCGGTAAATAATCCCCAGATGCCTGTTCTTTTTTGTTTTCCCTTTCCAAAGTGTGAGGGTTGGAGACAGGGGAGGAGTCATATAGCAACAACAAGGCAAGTGCACTGCATACCCCCTCGCTCAAGGGAGTTGGGTCTTTTTCCCGTGCCGGTATCCCCATCTGTAAAATAGCATAGTATCTCTCTACCTCCAACGATTTTTGTGTTTGTAAATCACAGAGCTCTATACAGTACAAATAACCCATAGGATTCGAGAAATCACCAATTCATGATGAGTAGTGACATGGATCAATGATGACACTGTTATAAATGGCAGGACGTTAGTGATTATTATATGCATATCAGGCCCAGAGTCTTAGGGCTGGAAAGATCAGAGGTCTCCAAATAAGCCCTCCTCCATGCACCAATATCCCTGCCAGGTGGTATCATGATTATAAATGAGTCTATACCTTTAATTCCGAAGTCCACCAAGGAAGAGAATAGATGAAGAACACATGCCCTGTGTGTCAATGAGCTCCAGGTTTGTACAGACTCCACCATTACTGCTCCTTAGAAGGCCCCCAGAGTCATAACAGAAGACAACTCCCAGAATATTCTGTGGTCACCACTGGGGTAGAAGAGAACGGAACCAGGGCCCCAGATGGGGAGTCTTAGGGATGTCTGTTCTCTTGCCAAATCAGCTCTGGTCTCCATGGCACACAGGGAAAACAGGTAGGGGAGAGGGGCAGGGGCACCGGGTAACCTCTGAGGCCCCAATAAGCCGATGTTTTGTTTGTGTTCTGGGACTTGCATTCCCAGCTGTGGGATCCAGGAAAGTTGCCCACACCTCTCAGGTACACAGCACAGGCCGATGACGCATACCTGCACTCCTCCGTTCCCACTCTAATGAGGACGACAACCCCCTCCATGCCCTCCCACCTGTGATTTGCTCCAGTTCTCCCTTTATCCTCAATCAAGGACTAAAAGAACAACGTTATAAAAATAGTAACTAATCAAATTCCAGGACCTCAGTGTGAATCACTGTCTACCTGCTCCCACAACCTTCCCCGTGACCTGACGTTCTGGTGGATACACTTGTTCCTTTAGTTCCTGCCCTATTACAACGCAAATGCTCGACACACTCTGCCAGGTGTCTGTAAACCAGCTGGGGCCAGGTCCCGAGATGAGACAGTGACGCGCTTTATTCAAAAGGGGAGGTGGGAGGGCCAGGGGTGCCCACTTGAACAGCCCTCTCACCTGCCCCTCTTTGCATTTCCCAGCGGCACAAACACCATCCACCTGGTTTGGGTGGGAAGGATAGAAAGGATCCCTCTGAGTCTTCACTTCCAAATCAGCACACTGACCACAAGCCAGTAGTCAAGAAAGACATGAAGCCTTTATTAAACTTTTCCACTCAACCTGTGGTTTGAGAGGCCCTAAAGGGGGGCCTAGCTGACTGACCAGGCCCCTTGAGCCCTACAGGCCTCCTGCATGGAAGGGCAGTTTTGAGGAACAACGTAATGCACAAACGGGGAAGAATATACTTGTGTGAAGAGTCAAGTTTCCATGTTGATGGTAAATGGAAAAGCCTTGGGGTCAGAGCGGAGCTCTTGGACAAAAAGGGAAAAGAAGAGTGAGGAAGGGAAGGGGCCCAGCCCAGCCCTCTCTACTGACGGTCATGGGAACCTTGGCCTCGGAGGGAACCATAACCCTGAAGGCTCGTTTTCTTTCCTACTGCCTGAAATTCACGTCTCCTCCCTGAAGGTAGAGTACTGGATATCTGGAGGGGAAGGGGTGGGAGTGGTGCCGGGAACAAAAGTCAGGGTCCTACTAGCAGCTCCTTTTCCAGATGGCTAATGCCACAGCAAAGGCTGGGAAGGAAGGAGCCTGCGAAGGTCCACTGGAGCGGAGACCCCTGAAGGGTGCTTCCCAGTTCCTAGAAGATGGCGGGGTGGACAAAAGGGCTGCCTCCATGCTCTTTGTTATGGCTTGATTGACCCATCCTGTGGAAGTAAAAAGGCAATCAGAAGAAATTCGGTACCTAGACAGGCAGCAGCTGGGTGGCGGGGAGTGGGAAGAACAGAGTTAAAATCACAATAAGTAATTTGTAGCACATCCATTTTCAAAAGACATTCACACAAATCACTCCCATTCTCACCAAGACTCTGAATTAGCATTATGATTTTGTCACTTTCCAGGTGAGAGCGCATACCCATGAAGGGGTTAGCGTATTTCCCATGATCACCCAGAGCTTACAGGGACGTCTTTGGACTCGAAGCTGAGATCCCTGACCCCCCAGGTCTCCAGTTTGTCCACCCCAACCCTTCACAAATCACAGCAGAAAGGGAGTTGAGAAATGAGACTAAGAAGCCAGGAAAAATACCCTCAGACCCGGAAAGAGAGGCCTGGTAGAAGCCGGCAGAGCGCAGAGCAGGGCACACAGGAATGGGCTGGGAGGTCACTCTGCCAGGCACGTACTTGTCCCCGGAGTCCCAGTGTCTTTCATGGCATTCAGGTGGCTCTCCTCCTTGGGATGGGAGACTGGAATCCTTCCCCCATGAGAGAGGCAATAAGAGGTAAAGGGAGAAAAGAGCAGAGAAACGTTCTGGTGAGGGCAGAGGCCAGGGGGAGGGGGCTTGGGAGGGGCTTCGGGGCCCTGCCAACCACCACCCATCTCCTGGCGGGACAGGAGCACCAGGACCCAAGGACGGCAGGGCTGTGGCCCCAGGGGACCCTCCGGCCACAACTTCTGCAACCAACCTGGGTTGAGGGAGAGTGTGCCCAGTTCTCCACGTCCTGGGCCTCAAGGGTTTTCCTGCGTCCTTATAGCAGTTCTGATCTTCCTGGAGGGGGAAATCCCCAAAAGCCTGTTCCTCAACTAAGTCAGCGCCACCTCAGGAAAAATGCGCAGGGCGCTTCCCGAAATTAACTGCTCTCAACTGCTTCTCCTCCAGCCGTTGGCCACGCCCATCAAGCCACCCTCCCACCAAGCCTCCTCCAATCAGAGGCCCTCCTCCCTATGCCCACCCCTGCGGTGTGTAAGGGGGAAGCGGAGGATGGCCTCGCGCCTTCTAGAACGTTTCAGAGCCTTCGACTGGTCCTACGCTAGCAGTCCCAAGGCAGGAGTAGGGGGAGAGGCCGCCTGGACTCCGTGGAGTTTGGGGGCTTCTAGGGAACCTCTGAGTCTCGGATGGGCCAAGCACTGTGAGTAGGAGTTGGGGGTGTGGGAGGGGCTGGGAGCCCGCAGACCGTCCAGAATGTAGATAGGCTGCAGTCTGGCCTCTGAGGGCGGTGGCCCCCGCTTTATATTTAGCAGAACAGCAAACCACATCGATAATGTGATGCCTGTGATCCCAGAGTCCTCACTTCCATTTTACCTCAGAGAAAAGCACCATCCAGCTATAGGAGCTATAGGAGAGGTGTGAATAGCTTGAGGCCTCATAAGAGTTAGGGGCTGAGCTGCAATTCCGAGCCCCTAATGACAACTTCTGACCTTTTCCCACCAACCAAAGGCCTCTCACTATAGAGGAAGCTTTACCCAGTCTCAGCCAGCCCTTGAGGACCCAGACCCTTATAGGGCGGTTTACCATTATCCCATGCTTCCTTGTGTCCCTGCCACAGGACCTGGGGGACCCGGGTTCTCACTCAGAGCCTTGGCATCAAGGATCCAGCCAATGGGAGAGGGTTGAAGGATCCAGCCAATGGGAGAGGGTTGCTGAGCAGATGAGGTTGCCCCTGACCAATGAGAATAAGAAAACGTCTTAGGCCAGTTGGAGGAGTCCCATGTGTGAATATTCACTGGGCACTTATTTTGAAAGACTCAGTCCTGAAAAGTTCAAAATCCATCATTGGGCATCCCATATTACTTCTTTAAAAATGGAAATAGGGAGTTCCCTGGTGGTCTAGTGGTTAGGATTTGGAGCTTTCACTGCAGAGGCCGGAGTTCAATCCGTGGTGGGGGAAATGAGATCCCGTTAAAAAAAAAAAAAATTGAAATAGAATTCACATAACATAAAGTTTATCACTTCAACTGTTTTTAAAAGTACGATTCAGTGGCTTCAAAACGTTGTGCAGTACCAGTATTCCAGAACATTTTGTCACTCACCATTCCTACAACCCGGGGAGTCCCGTACACATTAATCAGTTAATCCCCATTCTCCCCTCCCCTTTGCCTCTGGCAGCCACTAATCAGGTTTCTGCTTTGACGACTTGCCTATTCTAGACGTTCTATGTAAATGGAATCACACAGTATATAACCTTTTGTGTCTGGCTTCTTTTAGCCTGATGTTTTCAAGGTTTATCGATGTTGTAGCACGTATCAGTACTTCATTCTTTTGAAGGCTAAATAATATCCCACTGCACAGATATACCATCTTTTCTTTATCCGTTCATGTTGGTGGCCATTTGGATTGTTTCCACCTTTCGGTTATGAATAATTCTGCTATAAACATTTTTGTACACGCGTTCTTTGTTTGAGCGTCTGTTTTCAGTTCTCTCTCGGATACGTATCTAGGAGTGGAACTGCTGGGTCATGTGATAAGTCTATAGTTAACTTTTTGAGGAACTGCCAACATGGAATTGATGTACCATTTTGCATTCTTAACCAGCAATATATGAGGGTTCCAGTTTCTCTACACCTTCATCAACACTTTTTACTTTTATTAAAAAAAAAATTATAGCCATCTTAGTAGGTGTGAATGGCATCTCACCGTAGTTTTGATTTGCATGTCCCTTGTTCTTTGACTTTTCTGAACTAGTTTTGGAAAGTTTGTATCCTTTGTTATGTGTGGTCATTAAAGTCTGTTCTGTTAGATTAATGCTCAGTCAGTGGTTCAAGAGAAATTTCCTTATGCTCTTAGAACTAAAAGAAAAAATTCCTCCAGTCTTTGCAGGTGGACTCTGCGTGAGCACGTGCGTGTGTATGTGTGTGTGTGTTGGGGCGTGCATTCCAACACCCAGCCAAGCAGACTACAACTCCCCCTAAGCCTTCACTCCCTGCTCCTACAGAGCCTGACTTCAGCCAGAGGTAAGAACCTAGGGCCTTCTCAGGTCTCTTCTTAGCATATGCCCAGCCCTGAATAGGAGCATGGCCTTCTAGATTCCCAGAAATATGTGACTGCGTTTCAAAATCCTTATTCCCCGAATCATCTCATTTCCCAGCCTTTCCTCCCAAACTTTTAGGTTAGTCTATTGTTTTCCCCAACCGTTATTCCCAGTCTCAGGAAGCAAAAGCTAATACATTTGCCTTTAAATGTTTTGAACAAATTTTCCCCGGGTAGCTACTTCAACCCTGGGAATGTTCTGAGTGAGGTGAAGTAAAGCAAGCCATTTGAGAGGGTTCTTCAAGGAGCCACCAGACGGGTCAGAAAAAAAAACTACATTTGTTTGAGAATAAAGTCTGTTCTGCTCCCTCTGGTTCCAGGTGCATACTAGGAATGCCAGCTGTTGTCTTCATGCCACTGCAAGCTGGGAAGTGGGAGATGGTATCAGGGTAAGTTAAAACGGCACAAAGCTCTCTTATCTAGACTCATCTGTTTTTTTTTTTTTTTCTTAATCAATTAATCATGTCTCTGCTTGTGGTAAATTTTGATTCGATTCCAGAGTTCTGAAAAAAGTTGATTCTCACAGTTTTTGCCAGTTTATGTATTGCTTTTGTGGAGAACAGACCTTTGGAGTTTGTTCCCACTGCACAATTTTTGCGGATGCCGCTCTCCTCGTATCCTCATGTCGCTCTCCTCTCCTCTCATATCCTCATGTCGCTCTCCTCAGTAAGCATTGAAGTAAATACTTATTAGGAGCTAAGTTCCTGAGAGGTTCAGTAACTTGCCCATGTTGTATCAAGGAACACTAAGAGCGAGGATTTGACTCATGTGACTCCAGAGCCTATTTTAACCAATTATCCATTTATTCATTCACTGAAGAATATCTATGTTACATCTACGAAACGCTAGGTACAGTTCTAGAAACAGGATTACCTCGTTGTACACAATTGCAAACGTTCCTGTCCCTGAGAACTCGTATCTTTATGGAGGGAGATTCATGATAAACATACTATATATTTGATATTAGAACTTAAGTGTTATGGAATATAGAAATTGGGGTACTTAATGGGTATAAGGGCTGCTATAGGAGAAGTGTGAATACAATTTTTTAACATTTATTTTGTTTTAGTTGCCAACTTATAGAAAAGTTCCAAGAATAGTGCATGAATTCCTGTATTTGCTTACTTAGATCTATTCATGGTTAACATTTTGCTATATTTACTTTATCATTCTCTCTCTCTCTCTCTCTCTCTCCATTTACTAGTAATTTACATTTCATCATGCCTGTTTACTCTTCCATAGTTATTTTTTTCCTAAGTAGAAGGAAATTCTGTTGTATGAGCTCGGTATCATGAACAATCAGGAAAGTTAACATCTATACAATACTAGTATTTAATCAACAATTTATGTTCTAATTTCTTCTATTATTCAGGTAGTGTCCTTTGTACCAATTATGTTTTCCAGCCCGGAATTCGGTTCAGCATCACTCTGCTTTAGTTGTCATGTCTCTTTAACCTGGAACAGTTCCCTCTTCTCTTGTATTGTATTACACGTAGATTGGATTCAGTTAGTGCATCCTTGGCAAAAACTCTAAGTGAATCTTGTCCTTGTCAGTGGAATACATAGGGGGCCTTGATGTTGGTTTGTCTCATTGTTGATTAGGCTAATGTTCATCACTTCATCAAAATGTTTTTAAGCCAGATTTCACCATTGTAAAGTTGTCGCTTTTTACTTTTGTAATTAGTAAGTAATTTGTTGGAAGGTACTTAGAGATGATGTAAGTATCTTTTCCCTCATGTTGATTCAATTTTATTCTTTGAATATGTGAAATATTAACACGATTCTAAATTTCAAACCATATAAAATGTATAATCAGGTATATGCCCAGTAGTGGGATTGCTGGGTCATATGGTAGTTCTATTTGTAGTTTTTTAAGGAACCTCCGCAAAATAAAATAATAATAATAAATAAATACACTTTAAATACATTACATCCTCCATCATTCTTTTGCCAAAGTTTCCCCCATCATCTCTTGATTGGATAGAATTCATCCTCTAGCAGGTTATCCATGAAGGGCTCATTTGCACAGATTCTTTTACTCTTTTTTTTTTTCGGTACGTGGGCCTCTCACTGTTGTGGCCTCTCTCGTTGCGGAGCACAGGCTCAGCGGCCATGGCCCACGGGCCCAGCCGCTCCGAGGCATGTGGGATCTTCCCGGACCGGGTCACGCACCCGTGCCCCCTGCATCGGCAGGCGGACTCTCAACCACTGCGCCACCAGGGAAGCCCTACTCTTTGCATATATAACTTATTTTTCTACAGTCTTGATAATTAGATGATGGCTTTGTTGCATATAAAGTCCTTGGCTCACAATTTGCTTCCTTTCTTTTGGTTACCTGAAAATAACGTTCCATGCCTGCCTTGCTTTGCAGGTTGCTCTTAAATATCCTGATGCCAATATAATTTTCATACTCTTGTAGGTATTACGAGTTTTGTGCCTGGAATCCTTGAGTATGATTTCTTTGTCTTTAGAGTCTAATCATTTTTTAGGCTGTGTCTCTGAGTTGATCATTCTCAATTTTCCTTTATTTCTATAAAGGATTCTTAAATTTTATTTTAAAAATATTAGTTCTATTCCATTGTTCCCTCCAACTCTCAGGTCACCAGTGTTCTTGAACATGAGAGAGGGGGTGGAATATAGCAGAAAAGTGGAGGGGCTGAACTTAGATAGGAGCACAGATGGTCCATTTTTGTAATGGGAAGGAAAGCAGGGGGTGTGGACATGGATGCTGACAGGTGGTACCTAAGGAGATGCTCTTCTAATGGCTTTGGCTTTCTCAGTGGTAAGAAGCAAGATCTAAGCTAACTCTCTAGTTCCTCCCACATGAAAAAGGGTAAGGGTTGAGTGAATTTGCCAAATTTAAATTTGTGGTCTGAATGCAAATCATTTACCATAATCTGTGAATGATGTTCTAGAAGGACCTCAGAGAACAATCAGTCCCTGGCCCTTCTACCGAGGAAGGAAGTAGAGCACCCAGAGCTACTTCCTTCTGGTATGTGTTCATGTCCAGAGCAACTGAGAATGGCATTGATGGAGGATGCGAACCGAGAGAGAAATCAGACAATCTGGAGGACTGTGTGTGGGAGGTGTTGAAGACCTGCCCTGTATTGCTTTAGGAGCAGTGAGAGAAAG
Source organism: Phocoena phocoena (assembly GCF_963924675.1). NCBI lineage: Eukaryota > Metazoa > Chordata > Mammalia > Artiodactyla > Phocoenidae > Phocoena > Phocoena phocoena. The sequence continues at coordinate 70,697,917 of NC_089228.1, read as the reverse complement.
CACAGATGTAGACTTTGAGTATAAGAAAGAACTTTCGGGCTTCCCTGCCGATGCAGGGGACACGGGTTTGTGCCCCGGTCCGGGAAGATCCCACATGCCGCGGAGCGGCTGGGCCCGTGAGCCATGGCCGCTGAGCCTGCGCATCCGGAGCCTGTGCTCCACAACGGGAGAGGCCACAACAGTGAGAGGCCCCAAGTACCGTAAAAAAAAAAAAAGAAAGAAAGAACTTTCAAGCACTGCGTGAGGCCGTTGTGTGAGGCAGTGAATCCTCTCTCCCCAGGAGTATGCATTAAGTGGCTGAATATCATGTCAGGGACGTTGAGCTGGAGATTCCTGGGTCAGCAGGGTGATTGCCAAACGGTCTCCAGAGCAACGCCAAGCTGACCATTCATCTTGTCTCTCCATCTGAACGCCCACCGTCAGTAGCTCTTGTCCACGCTACCTCCAACATATCAATATATTAAGAACCCAACCATTTCTAACTTCCTCCATCTGAATCGCCCTGGACCAATCCACGGTGTTCTCTCTCCTGAATTATTTCGTGGTCTTCTAGATGATTCCTCTGCTTCCCTCTTGGCCCCCCACTCTCCTACCCAAATCTATTCTCAAAAGAGCAGTCAACTGATCCTTTAAAAATTTTTTTTAAAGACTTTTTTTGATGTGGACCATTTTTAAAGTCTTTATTGAATTTGTTACAATATTGCTTCTGTTTTGTGTTTTGGTTTTTTGGCCATGAGGGATGTGGGATCTTAGCTCCCCCACCAGGGATCAAACCCGCACCCCCTGCATTGGAAGGCAGAGTCTTAACCACTGGACCACCAGGGAAGTCCCATCCTTTTAAATTAGAAGTCAGGCAACGCCACTCGTCCGTGTCAAACTCCCTGTTCCCCAGCGTCCTAACAACGACCTACATGGTTACATGTGATCTGCCCCACCCCCCACCAACCTCTGACCTCATCCTCCACAGCGCCCCTCCTTGCCCTGTGCTCCCCGCTTACACAGGCCCCCTGGCTGTTCCTCAGACCTGCCGAACGGACATGCTTTCTCTGTCTTCAAAGGGCCCTGACAGTTTCTTCTTCCTGGAATACTTCTGCCTCAGATATTTAGAGAACTCACTTTTTTCTACTTTCTCCTTAGATTTCATTACCTATTCAAAGAGGCTCTGCAAGTCCACCCTTTGTAAAAAGGCATTCCCATCCTTTTACCTTCTTTCATTTTTCACAATAGTACTTATCGCCTACATATGATATATTTAATTATTTGTTTATATTCTGACTGCCTTGCTTGACAGTGGCTTTGTCTGTTTCTTAATTCCTGAATTCTCGGTGTCTGGAAGCGGCCCAGCACAGAACCGGTGCTCAAGAAATATTTGTGAGAGGAATGAATAAGTGAAGAGGTGTGATTGTGTTTTCATATGGGGATGGTGGACAATGTGACAGTCAGCCAGGACTTGTCTCCTTCTTCCTGGAGAGAGAAGGACCAAGTGTTTTATAACTTGATGGGACTTTAAAATCTTACTGTGTTCCAGTTCCAGGAGAGATGCAGTAAACCCATGGCAGCCTCTGTCTCCCACTGACTATAAAACCTAAGCAGAGTGTACGGTACAGCTATTTGAAGTCTCTGAACAGTAAGTACCAGCAAGTGAATTGGGGGGTAAGAGGCACCAGGATTCCAAGTGCCACTGAACTGGTGGTGAATTGAGCCTGTTTTTCCGTTGGGCCTCCCCTGAGCAGAACTCAGCACAGCCTGAAACCCGGAAGTTGAGTGCTAGGTGCAGAGACACAGAGAGAGAGATGCAGAAGAGACCCCCTGGTTCTGGTTAGAGCAATGAAAGAGGGGACTCCTAAAATTCAGAAGAGGGGGAGGCACCCCTGATTTTTCCTTTCTTTTTTCTCTACGCTCATGTCCCAGCCACTGGGGAGTCCGTGGCAGGAGTGGGAGTGGCAGCCAATGTGTCTGTCAACATACAGAGGCGGCGGCCAGCCCTCTGAGGAAGGGGAGCCTGTGCTTGGCCTCAGGGTGCTCTTTCTTCCTGCTTTGGGGGCTGTGTCCCCCCTGTTGGGCACCTCAGGGCTCCTGATACCTATCACTCTTACCTGTCAGTTTTGAACCTGGATCGGTGGGTGTGGGGATACACATGTTCTTGGGGACACAGCAGCTGTCACATCTGGGACAAGTTAAGAAGCCTGGCTCCAGACTCCGCTATAAATATTCTGTGGCCGAGCTCTACCCATCACCCCAACCCAGGTCCTGACCTCAAATGAGCTGAGCCCAGCCCACCGGCCCAAAGTGCAGAGGGAGGAAATAATGAGCCACCGGTCTTTTAAAAACCGTCATGATCCCTGGGACAGCTGTGACTCCTGCGTATGGGGAGTGGGGCTAAGCTGGAAGTCAGGGAAAGGGGAGCAGAGGAGGAACGCCAAGATCTAGCCTCCCGGGGCACTTGGATGGGCCAAGCCCTGGCATCTGTGATGAAAGACAGAAGCCCAAGAGGTGGGGCCCCTGCTGACCTTCCTTGACTGTTCTGAGGCTCCATGAAAAGGAAAGTCCTTAACAATGCAGAAAGGGCTTTATGAGTAGAGAAGGGAGAAGCTCGTGCTTCTCTGCACACGTGCTCTGCCAGTTAATCCTCACTAAGCCCGTGACGTGTAGTAGGATATCCGTGTTCCAGATGAGCAAACTGAGGCACAGAGAGGTTGAACAAACCTGTGTCCAAGGTCACAGTCCTCGGGAGTGACAGGGCTGAGGAAGCCTTCAATAAACACATTCTCCTGTGTTGGAATTGATATGAAACCTAGACAGTCCCTTAATTCCTAAAGTCCTGACTCCTAACACCTGGGCCGTGAACTTTAAGAAGACAGAGGCCAGCAGCCCTGTGCAGGAGACTAGAAATCAGAACAATTCACATTCAGTGACTTGCTGAGTACAAGATGCTCTGCCCCTTGTGGTGAGATGTGAAAGCACTTAGGCCCAGGCCCATGAGGTCTTCACAAGTCTCCCTCAGGAACCGTCTCTGGTTGACAAGGACAGGTGTGCGTCTCATGCAGCCCTCTCTGGTCCCCTTGTATCAGGAACGCCCGGCCTGGGAAAGGATGGACTGGCCAGAGGACTGCCTGGTGCAAGGTGGCTCTCAGCTGAGGATTCACGGCACTCTTCGAGGTCTGCAGACCCACGTGCCTCACTTATCAGAGAAAGCGACTGAGGCCTTCGAAGGGGAAGAGATTTGCTCTGAGTCCAACCAGGAGTCAGTTAAGACTGATGGTTGTTTCTGAGGAAGAGGAGGCCTGAGGGAGCAAACTCTGGCATTAAAGTTTGGGGGGACGTGGTCCTGTGGGCCTGTGGGAGGAGCAGACAGTGGGCCAAAGGACAGTGGGCAGGAGAGAACAGTGAGGGGACTCCCGTCGCTTCATGAGTAAGGCGGGGAGCCTTTAGTTCTCAGCCTCAGTTCTTTAATTGGTAAATTGGCCTCAGAGGAAGATCGAGCTCAGGCAGCTGTGCATTTATAAACTGCGAAGCACTGAGTAGTTAAATCCATAACACCCAGAACTGGAGAAATGGAAGGCTAACAACCGCCATCATATTTATAATATGTACCATGAACACACTGTGATCAGTTACGTCATATTAATGACAATATTGGGTATATTGGGTTCTAGAATCACTGGACTGGCACGGTAAGTGCCTCCGAGGCCATCGAGCTCAGTCTCCCTTATCTGATACTAGAATTCTCTGATCCATATTTGTGCCAAGGAGTACTGATACCATCCTGACTAACAGTGGGCATGTTGAATTTCAGAATTCACCCAGGGACCGGGAGAGGAGGTCTGTGCCGAACCCCCTCCAGGCAGCCCTGGTCAACCAGATCCATTCTCTTGTCCTCTTGGACCCTGAGCACAGACAGATTCGGCATCCAGGGTGGTCTGTCATCACCATCTGAACAAGAAAACCGGCTCTGGGTGAGGAATTGGACTGGAACGCTTTCTGTGGTGTTTGCCATGCTCTCACCCCAGGAAGGGAAGGAGAAAAGGGCAGATGGGCACAGGGGTGGAGATGGTGGCCCACGCCCCCAGACCCAGGAGGAAATGGGCCCCCCTGTCCCAGTATCAACTAAAAGTCCCCAAAGAGCTCCTGATATCACTCCAGGGTACACAGCACAAGCGCAGGGCCCTGATTCCCTGTGAATCACATCTCCCCAGATGTGGTCAGCATCGCTGCCACATTCATCTGTCACCTGGGAGTCATCGTTTCACACAGTTGTTCCTTAGCAATCACCAAGAAGCCACACCGGTGAAGAACACTGCCCCACCCTGCCCCCAGCCTTGCCCAGTACCTGGCACTGGTGGGGAGCCCATTCCTTCATGTTAACAGAACACCCTCCACAAAATGTAACCACACGCAGGAAGGTGGTCCCACTCCTCCGAGTGATGCAGGCTCTGCTCTAGAGCTGTTGAGGCCACAGGAAGTGATCACTGCTCGAGGGGTGGGGGGGTCCCTCGAGTAGTGGGTAGTGAGGCAGCCAGGGACCAGGGCCCTTTCCCTGTAATTCTCATCTCTCTTCTTTCCCAAACTCAGTCCACCTGTTGGGATAGAAGGTAAAGGTAGACTCTTGTCTTAACTTCATCACTCCAGGCACCACCTCAAACAGTAAAGAATAAGGTATAAAACACTCTCTTAAAGGAACCTGTTCATCCCAGCCTGATGCAAGAGGGACTCTTTTGGAGCCTGGGTGATGGTGGGGCCCCTCGACCGTGGGTGAAGCAGACGTCCTGGAGTCGGCTTCGAGGCAGACTGGGGGTGCTCCAGGACACTTGGCCGAGGAGCAGAGACCTGGCCACGTGAAGACTTGCCTTCACTCGGATGTAAGTGGAGGGGCAGAGCGGAGCTGTGGTCAGGGAGGGGAGGCGGGGAGCAGGGATGATGGGAGGGGCCATGTTTTCCTCGTACTAGGATTCCAGCTCACATCCCAGTCTTGCCTTCTGAGCCGTCCTGAGAGCCCTCACCTGAGAAAGGAGGAGGGGCTCAAGAGAGGCTTTGGGGCGGGCCTACAAACAGCACATCCCCTGCCTGGGTAGGGAGACCCAAGGTGGAGCCTTGGGCAATAGCAGAGGGCAGTGGAAGGTGGTCCCTGGAGGAGGCTCCTTGCCAGCTCCCCCGACCCTGCGTAAACCAGTGGGGATAAGGGAGAGGGCACCCAGTTCCAATGTCCACTGATCAACTGAGCCCTGGCCTGTGGGGCAGCTGGTGCCAGCATGGGGAGTGCCCGGGGGGCGGTGGGAGTTCCACTGGAGGTAGGAGTGGAGAAGACGGTTGTCTTGGGCAGTTCAAGATGGTAGAAAGCAATAACAAATTTTGACCACATCTTCTCATGGGAAAGGCCAACTTACACTCTCCAAAGAGAGTCCAGAGAAGAGAGAGTCACGGTGGATGTCCACATGCCTCTTTGTTGTTTGGGTTGACACGCTGTGCTGGGTGCCTCACTGTCCTCTCTCATTTCGTCTTCGTAACAACTCTCTGGAGAGGGCGTTACTGTCCCATTTTATAGACGAGGTCCCTTGCTGGTGGGTGTGGGGCAGGATGATTGATGCTGGTGCTCTGGTAGGGAGAATCTTGGGCCACAAGAGTGGGCGCCCTCTGTACCGTCCCTGCATCCAGCTACCTACTTCCAGCCAAGGCTTCCTGGCTCCCTGACAGTCCAGGGGGAGCATCACATGGGGGGAAGGGACACCAGGACCCCCAGAGGCCAGAGTGACCAAAAAACAAGGACATGGGGCATGTTGGCACCACGGGCAGGGTGGAGTACAGAGGTGCACACCTGGGCTTGCTAAATGTCCCTGGGCTCTGCATATCCCCTGCTGTGGAGAGCTTTGCCCAGCCCTTCCCATTCAGTACAGGACTCCTGGGACATTCTATGCGGAAGCAGAGGCTTTGGGCATCTGCCAGGCCAAGGAGGACTAATCCTGCCTCATGCCACTCATGGTGGTTTTGGAGTTTTCTCCCCCCTCCATATCCACGCCTCCATTCTGGGAAGGCATCATATTTAACGTACTGGCCTTCAACCATACAGTAGACGGGGGTTGGGTATTCTCCTCCTACTGTATGAATCACACTACACACACAAACGAGGGCTTGGAGCAGCGCTGAAATTGGCAAGGCCTGAGTGCCACAGAACAAGGGTCACATCCGCCTGAGTTTGGCGGTACCTCCAGAGACCACACACGGGTGTGTGATCCTACGTTTCCCAAACACCTGTTGTCCAGAACAGAATGCCCCAGCTTGGGTCAGGTCCTGGGTCAGAACATTCATAAGCTTAGGTCCCCGCTGGCCTCTCTCCCCCTATCTCCTTGTCAGAGTAGAGGTGGCATCCCCTCCCCCAAGACTGCTCCTGGGCAGGGAGTGGTCAGGTGGGGGGCAGGGAGCTGGGGGGAGGGGTGCCCCTTCCATCCTATCTGATCTCAGACCTTCCTCCTCAGGGCCCAACGCCTGGCCCGGCTATATTTAGAAGCTCAACTCAGTAACTAGAGCGACTGGACCACCGCAGCTCCTGTCCCCACCCCTTCAAAGGACTCTGGAGGGGCCAGTTCCTCACACGTTTTAACCAAGTCTTCCGTTTCTCCAGGCAACCAACAAAAGGCCTGGGCCACGTGGTGGAGATGCTTGGGCTCCAACACAGGGGCTCTCTTTCCCGCTCTGCATTCTTCCAGGCCGGGTAATTACAGATCAGCCCTCAGAGGCGTTCTGTTTCTTAGCATCGGCTGCCAGAAAGCCCGTTTACGTTAAGCTGGTCTCACCACTTCTAGCTGGCGCTACACTGCAGAGCACTGTCTCACGCACACGGCCATCTGTGGGCCGCGCCTCGCGTGGGCGCCTTCGTGGGCCCGTTCTAGTCCGCAGCAGTGTGTACCCGCTACGTGCCAGGCCAAGCCGGTCCGGGTGCGGGGCGCACCGTGGTGAAGTAGAGGGTCAGGTCACTGTGTCTGTGGACTTTACATCTCAGGGGCAGAAACAGTAAACCGAGAAGTAAGACCGTGTCAGGTAGTGAGAGATGCTAAAGGAAATACAGCACATCTATGTGTAGTGAGTGACGGGTAAGGGGGGGGGGCGGCTATGGTGGCAGCTTCAGATAGTGTCACCGGGCTGAGCCTGTCCCAGGAGACATGAAAGTCTGAAGGCCAAGCATTTCAGGCAAAGGGACAGCAAAGACAGAAGCCCTATGTGGGAATGAGCGTGGTGTGTTTGTAGCTGGACAGCAGTAGCAGGGCTGGGGTGAGGAGGGATGGTAGGATCTGAGGTCAGAGATGTCAGCAAGGGCCAGGTCTGAAGGGTTCAAGAAGTGAGATCTTGGATTCTGCAGTCACATTTCCTGGGCCCAGTTCCCTCCCGGGCTGCTTACCAGCTGTGTGACCTTGAGCAAATTACTTAACCACTCTGGGTCTCTGGGGAGGTAATGACAGAACTTCCTTCTGAATTGTTGTGATGATCAAATAAGTTAGCATATGTAAAGAGCTTAGAACACTGCCTGGCGCGTAGTAGGTGCCACGTGCATATGTGTCAGCTGTTCTTTTTTAATAAGCGTTTGCTCTTATGATCAGCCTCCTTGTTATTACAGAAAAGGAGCTTAGATCTTAAGAGGTGTGTGTGTTTCTCTGCTGGGACAAGTTCTGGACTGGAAATTAGGAGAGAATTGAATCTTACTCCTTGTTCTGACTTCCCGTCCCTGGGTGTCCAGTCCCTCTAAGGGGAACCAGAACAGTCTGGTTCCCCTTAGAGGGACTGGAGACCCAGGGACGGGAAGTCAGAACAAAGGACCCACAGTAAGCAGTTGACACAGGAGCTGGTTCTGAAGGGTGAGGTCTTAATAAAAAGGTAAGGTTTTTACCCAGGGAGTGAGTTTTAATCTCATCAAGGGAGCGTCATAGACTAGCTCACACTCAGAGGACACATCTGTCACCTGGAGCAGGGAGGGGAGGAGGGCAGAGAAGTGAGGGAGCAGGCCCAAGCCTGGAGGAGACTGGACAGCAAGGCTACTTCCCAGGATCCTTCTTTATTGCTTTTGGCCTCACCAGGTACTGTGGAGATGGCTGGGATAACGACATTAAAGGCCCAAGGTCAGGTGGGCACTGGACTTGCGACAGGCCACTGCCTCATTTTTTTCATCTGTCAAATGAGGGAGTTAGGGCTTCCCTGGTGGCGCCGTGGTTGAGGGTCCACCTGACGATGCAGGGGGCACGGGTTCGTGCCCCGGTCCAGGAGGATCCCGCATGCCGCGGAGCGGCTGGGCCCCTGAGCCATGGCCGCTGAGCCTGCGTGTCTGGAGCCTGTGCTCCACAACGGGAGAGGCCACAACAGTGAGAGGCCCGCGTACTGCAAAAAAAAAAAAAAAAAAGAAAAAAAATGAGGGTGTTGGTAGAGACAGTCAATAAGCTCTTTTCTAGCTGCCCCCCTCAAAACACTCATGGGAGGCTCAACCACTGGGGCGGGGTCAGTGGGGGAACCTCTTTGAAGATGAGCCGTGGGTCAGGGTTTGTTTTCCTCTCCAGCTGGAGGTGAAGGAGGAACTGGTGTGTGGATCCGGCTAGGTGCGTAGTCGGTCATCAGAAGTGCCTGCCCCTTCCCCAACTAGATGACCAGAGGCCCCGACAAGTTCCGCTAATTTACAAACACACATTCGCACCCCTACAACGCACGGGCTTCTGAAAATGTGCAGGTAAGTCAAATTTTTGTAAATCAAATTCTATTCAATGTGGTTTGGTTGCTTTACTGTTTAAAGCAGCCCTGTTGCAAAACCTCTTGTGAAGTAAATAGCTCTCCCTCCATAAATACCAATGTTCATATTCAGGCTTTCAAAGTATGGGAGCCCCATCTGTTCAAATGTGTCTGTGTGTGTATGTCCCTGGGTGTGTGTGTGTGTGCCTTTGTGCGTGTGTGCGCGTTGGCATTCACTCTGGCACATAAAAGGATCCATGAATGCAAATTGTTTCTTTCTCTCCGTGGCTTTGTTGTGATATGTTGCTGGAAAAAGACACACTGTTCCAGCAAAGGGCAGCCCTTGAGTGGCTCAGATCTCTATCTAAGCTTGCAGCCTATCCTTCCTGGCGTCTGACTGCGACTCCCCAGGGGCATACCCGTAGGGCGGCCACCTCGGGGCGAGGCACAAAGGGAACTTAATCATTTGGGAAACACGAAAAACCTGCCTTAGCCTGGCATGGGACAGGGAAGGAGAGGCAGATGTGGGAGAAGGGGGTGACTGGGGATCCTCCTGGAATTCGTTCACCAGATTGCATTCTACAATCAGTTATTCATCAGAGGACATCCAGGGAGCCACTGCTGTTTGCTTCCTGTTTGTCCGCAAGACCAGCACGGTGGCCCTAGCGGTTGTGTATTTCCGTGCCTGGAAGAGTGGCCTGACTTCCCCCGGTAAATGCACGCCGCCTCCCTCCGCATGGCCCCTTGTCTCACCACCCCACACCGCTGAACTCTGTGCGGAGAAGCGTCCCCCTTGCTCCCCAGCCTTCTGCAAGCTAGAGCAGGGGCCAGCCGAGGAGACCCGGGAAAGCCTCTTCATCATTTATTTATGGTCCCTGGCCTCATCCCTGAAATAATTAGGGCTGGATATTTTCATATCATGCAGTTAATTGCCATCTGCGCTGCTTGACAAGTCAGGCCACTGGGTGGCGATCCTGGAGGCCCAGGAGGACGCTAGATGGCTGGTGTTGGCTGCCGAGGCCTGGGGGCGGGGAGGGGGAAAGGCTGTGGGCTGTGGGCGGGGCGGGGGCTCAGGTTCAGGGGAAAGTGGTAAGAACTTGCTTCTCCTCTGAGAGGAGAGGGAGACAGATCCTGGCAGAAAGCTAGGTTCTCACCGCAACAGACACCCCAGGAACTATCTTAAGAGCGTGAAGATTTCAGATCAGAAGCCCTGTGTTCTAGCCCTTCTGGTTCCCCAGAAGAGGGGTCTTCTTTGGGATCCCCGAGTCTGTATGATTTGTTGAGGGAGTGCTCTCAGGAGAAGCTGTGAGGGAGTGAGGGGAGCAGGAGAAGAATCTAGGCCAAGAAGTCACTTCAGGTGAGGCTAAGCCACGGCTTGACCCACGAGGAGCTCTGGAGCCGAATGGCATGTGGAGTTGTCCCACCTTAAGACAAGGGGGCTGCCTTTAGTCCCTACCCAGTGTCATTAGCCAAGGGCTGTTCCCAGGGCAGGGGCATATGATGGAGGCCTTAACCTCCTGGCTGTCTCCCAGGGAAGTGTCTCCTGTTGGCTAAGGACAACCTGCTGGACAAGGGCACGTGGTAAGCCATTAGCAGCCATCACTGCAGCAGCTTGGGGCAGGTGCCTGACAGGTGAAGGAGATCTGGGTGGGGCACCAGGGGCGTCTGATACATCCTTCCATGCTGAGGCTTGGACCAGCCGCTCTGAGGTCCAGTACCCTCCCATGTGGAAGAGGATTGCTGTCTTGTAGTGCAGAAGGGTAGCAAATTGATGGAGCGTGTTGGAAGGCATCTTTTAGCTGTGATGTGCTCTGTAAATACCCAATAGTATTACTGCACATAACCCCTGCTGTTGGGGTAGAAGGGCCCGGATTTAACTTTGCATGGGGCTGGAGTACACAGACCAACGCTTGGCTGGATTTATAAGGCTTCTCTCATCCCCCTCTCCCCTGGCCTGGGCTCCCTCCGTTAGAGAAACCTTCCTTTGGGAAGGTATTATCCTTGGGGATAACTTACAAAGTGGAGAGGGTTAATCTCCAGCTCTCATTCATAGATCACAGATACTAGTGTGAGACCGTTTTCAGGCCGTCTTAGGCTAGAGCAAGGGAGAGGCGTGAGGGCCAAGCAGACAGGCTCGGGGTTCCACCGAGGGGGCTGCAGGAGGGCCTCTTCCCATCCTCACCTATTCTGGGGCAGGTTGACATGGAGGCTAGAAAGGGCTGAGCACTCAGGCTGGCGACAGCGGCCCTCTGTCACCAGAGAATAATGAGTTCAACGGCAGCACTCCCTCCCTGCCCTGCTGAGCCCCCTTCTTCCCTGTGCCCCAGCTCGTAGGAAAAGGAGGGGCCCCTGCCAAAGGTGGCCCCTGTGCGATGAGCGAGGTTGCCTCTGTCCAGGGCGCACCCCAGGAGAAGTGATCACTGGGGGAGGCAGGGGAGGGGGCTGGGGGGACAGCCCTCCATTGTGACAGGTCCTAGGGAGACAGGCAGCTCCTGGGAGCCCAACCGGGCCTGTGGGGCGAGGCGGGGAGGGGCAGCTGGTCAACAGAGCCCTCTGATGTGCCTGGGGCTGAGTGTGGCCTGGAGACAGCAAGTGTGAACAGCCTCAGGGTCAGAAAGGCTGACTGCTGTCTGTCAGGCCTTCAAGGGAGAGAAAACAATGACATTCTGGTGCCCTTTTCCTCCTCAGGAAGGGACTGCAGTGCCTCAGCCTCCCACATCGCCTCCCTCCCCCGTGCTGGGCCCTGGTTCTTGGGGTGTCCTGCCTTGGTCCCCCCTCGTGATGTCAGATGTCACCCTGCCAAGAGTCCCACCTAGGCTCTTGGGTGTGCCCCATCTCCCAGGGTTGGGGAGGACTGAAAAATCCAGAGAATGCCTGGGCTTGGGGAAAATGCATGTTCGTTGTCATTAGTGGGAATGGGGATTATTTCTAGGGAAACAACTCGATTCTACCTTACAGGGCATAAGTGTGTGTGTGTGTGTGTGTGTGTGTGTGTGTGTGTGTGTGTGTGTGTGTGTGTGTTGGGGCCTAGGACACACTGTCCCCCAGCTCAAGAATAGATGCCTACATGGAACAGACAGGTCCAGACTCATCAAGGACCAGTCTGACTTAGGAAAGCTTTGGTTTCACTGCTGCTCACCCAGCACGAGGCTGGGCTCTGTGCACCAAGGTGGGTAGGAGAGGTGGGCCAGGCAGAGCCCCTGCCTCAGGGCCCGCAGAGTAGATTTACCCAGAGGAATAATGTGGGGTGGCCGGGGTCAGACCTAGGGGATCAGAGAAGGGAGGCAGTGCAGAGTCCACCTAAGTGGTCAGGGAAGGCTGCATGGAGGAGGTGGGGTTTGAAAGAAGTGCAGAACTTGAACTGAGAAAGAAGAGGAAGGAGAGGGTGAATAGGGAGGGCAGCTGTGCCAGCTAAGTACAGGGGCAGGAAGAAGAGAGGGAGCCTGGCTGGAAGAAAATCTTGCCGGAATCATCATCATCATCATGGAGCTAGTACTAACTGAACACCTACTATGTTCCAGGCACCATCCTCAGAGCTTTCCATGTCAACTCATTTAATCCTCACAATGACCCCATGAAGTAGGTACTATCCTTCCCATTTCAGGGAGGAAGAAACTGAGGCCCAGAGAGGTTAGGTAATGGGTACAAGGACATTCAGCCAGTGAGTGACAGCATCAGGATTTAAACCCAAGTAGCCTTGGTCTGGAGCCTCCTCTCCTAATCAGTAAGCCTTTCTATACAAGCTAGCACACACTGAGTGCTTACTATGTGCCAGACACCATCCTGAGCATTTTATTCATGGAAGCCTCACTGTTAAGCCCATTTTACAGATGAGAAAACTGAGACCCAGAAAGTTTCACATGAGATTACTGAAGGTTACACAGAGATCAGTGGAGCCCGCACTGGACCCCAGGCCATCTGAGTCCTTAGTGACCCCATGACCCCTCCACATGGAGCGGGTGGGGAGGTGGTGTGGGTGAAGGCTTTGCCCCCAAGCACTGGGAGCCCTTGGGTGATTTGATCACCGGGAGGATGCACACAGCTGGGTCATTTGTTAATGGGCTGCTTGTTAGGAGTGGGTGGGAGACTCACCCTAGACACAAGCTTATTACGGACACGGGAAGCCCTTTCTGGAAACTCCACTCACCCAGTAGGTGGGGCGAGTTTTCTAGCTGGGCAGAGAGGCTCTCTCTCCTCTGTCCCCTAACTCGGGCCCCACTTCCTGGGAGCCTTCCGAAGCTGGGGCAGGGGCAGAGCCTGCGTCCTCTGTGGCTCCTGTGGCCTAGTTTCCAGGCAGCCTCCGGGTACTGGGGCCTGGCAGGCAGGTTATAAATATCCCCGAGTGACAGTGAGACCTTCACTCTGACGCTGATGTGGATTAAGCTGGATGTGAAGCCTCAAGGTCGGCATGGCTGTGGCATCCGCTGCTCTGGGAGGTCTAGTTGAGGCGGGTGCCAAGGTGGCAATGGCAGGGGAGCAGGGCCCTGAGCCCCCAGGTCTGGCCCAGCTCAGAATTTCCTACTATGTGGGCGAAGTTCTTTACTCCTGCTCTTACCTGCTCTGAATCTCCCCGCACTGCCAGCTTCCTCTGCCCTCCCTCCAGCTTGCCCTCAGCAGGTTTTCTTAACCCAGTCTTGGCCCAGAGGCCCTCAAACCACAGGCCTTGGTTAAGGGGATGTGTTGTCGGGTAGGGGAATGGATTGGTGGGCAGATGGGTTGTCAGGTGGGGGATGGGTTATCAGGTGGGGGGATGGGTTGTCAGGGGGGATGGGTTATCATGTGGGGGGATGGATTGGTGGGGGGATGGGTTGTCAGAGGGGGATGGGTTGCCAGGTGGGGGATGTGTTGTCAGGTGGGGGGGATGGGTTGTTAACTGGAGGCAGTTCCTGGCTTTCTGCCCACCTTCTCTTCAGCCGTACCTCCTTCCCCAGCACCTCTTGTCCCCCACCCCTTTCTGGGTGGAGTTGGCCAGTGCCTCTGTGTTGACCCAGCAAAGTTGTGCCCAGCTCCCTGGGGGTCTTGCACGTGTGTGCGTGTGTGTGTGGCCAAGTCTACTCTGTTTATAAAAACAATATTTAGAAAGTTCAGAGTCTCACAGCCAGTCAGGACGTAAAGGGTAAATTTATTCTGAGACTGAGGCTCGGAGAAGGCACACGACGTGTGGACAGCTAAAGCCCAGGCTTTCTGAACTCTGACTCCCAGCCCAGGGCTCTCCAGGGACAGTCTGCCTTTGGATTTGGGTCCATGTCAAGGGAGCCCCAAGAGGGCCCAGGGACCTAGGTTGGGGTTAAGGGGACCTGGGCTCAAGGAGCTGGGTGTGGGGTGGGGATGGATGGGCTGACGTCACGAGCATGTGCCGTCGTGGAGAAGAAGCTGCAGGTGTGTGGAGAAACAGTAGCAGAGGCTCTTGGCGTGGCCCGGGGGGACCACCAGCTGGACTCAGTGACCCAACTGCTGTGGACACTGGAGGAAAGATGGTAGAAATCCCAGCAGATCCTTTCAAAGACAACCTAGCACTGCCCTTGTTCAGAGACCAAGGGACCTTCCCTCCTCCAGAGGGTTGAAAGGAATGGGAAAGCAAATCCAGACCACAGCTTACCCGGAGCCTGAGGGCCGAGCTGGGTCAGGTTGCGTAGACAGTTCCAGGACATCCGGGGGAGGATGTAATGCCCAGTGAGCAGCCCCCCTCAAGAAGGCCGAACGCATGTCAGGAACATTTCCTGGGAGCTTGCCCAGGCTGCGCTGGCCCTGCAGGGCTCACCTCCACCATCTCACCACCTCTGGGAAGACCAGAAGCAGGCCAGCCAGGAAGGAGGAGGTGCTGCAGGGGCTCAGGTGGCTCGGAGGTGGGGGCCGGCCCCTGGCCCGGCACGCCTGCCCCACCGAGGCCTGCACCCAAGGTGAAGAGGAGGCTGAAGCTGCCCCCAGGGAGTCAAGTGACTCCCAGCCCCACGTCTGAGCACACCACTTCCCTGTCCCCAGATACCTCCTCCCCAGTGCAGGGCAGGTGAAGGATTAACGTGGAAGCACAGGGCTCTGCTCCCCACTCTGGCCTGGCTTGATGGGTGCTGGGTGGGCTTTTCCTTCCTCCTTTCAGTTTAAGCTGGTAACTGTCATGCTGCTCCGATATCATCTGTTGACATTTAGGTCCCAACGTTTTCTAAACATGGAAAGGACAAGATTGACCCCAGTTTGTGCTGCAGGGAGGTGGCCACGGAGGAGGGCCTTCTCAGCGGCATGAGGGACACTGGCCTCTCTCGGGCTCCCTTTGAGAGGAGAAGGGAGGAGAGACTTTCTTCACTGGTTGAGGAGACTTAGAGCCTCCCTGGGTTGGTCTGAAGGCAGACGGGGTACTTGCTGCTACCCCATTCGTGCTCCATCCTCAGCCGGGATCACCACTGCAGCCACCTTTATCTCACAGGTGGCAAATTGGGGACCCATAACCAGGTGCTTGCTTTGGCCAACATAGTGTTTCACGATTTTGAATGTGAATGCTGTGCTAATTCTTTCTGGATCCCATCACTCCCTGTTATCCAACTTACTACTCTAAACCTTTACTTTACCTGCTTGCTACCTCATGAATGATGCCATTTCCAAACTTCTTGTAAATGCAGATGGCCCCGGGAAAGGGAGAACCTAATTCCCATGAGTTACACCTCGTGGGAACTAATTTTTTCACAGCCATCCTCCAATAACCAGTTGACTAGGGCTCTTGGGGGTTGGGGGTGGGCTGGGCTCATTTTGGAGCCTGGGGCACTGACCTGGACTTGGGCAGGCAGCAGAAGGGAGAGGTGGGCCAGGGCGGGGAAAGGTGGGAGGTTCTTGGGAAGCTTCACCATTTTTCCAGGGTGGGTCTCATGGGACGGCTTCCAGCCACCATTTTTTAAGCCCCCACCATGAGCCAGGGATGGTGCTGGATGCCTCAGAGACATTATTTAAGCCAATTATCCCCACATCACAGATGGGAAAACTGAGAATCGGAGAGGAGGAGTCACAGTGGACAGGAAGCCACGGGGGCTTGCTTGCTCTGCATGGCACTGGGGTGACACGCTATCTTCATATGGCAGCGGCCCTTTCACTGATTCATCAAAGGTGGATTCATGGAACGTCCCCCTACTCACCAGGATCCAGGCTGCATGCACTCCAGGCCCCTGGCCAGTTCCCAGGCTGACAGGAGAGGCAAGATGAACAAGTTGGAATCATCTAACTCTTGGAATGCGTACTGGAAGACTCCTACACCACTGCCACCAGCAAAACAACCAGCAGCGTTTCCCAAGGGCTCATGGGGCACCAGTCTGTCCTAGGGCTTCCCAGGTGTTAACCCTCTCAACAGTCCGACCAAGTAGGTACTGTCACCACCTCCATTTTAGACAACTAACTGGTCTCAGAGAGGTTAAGTAATTGACCCGGTGCCACACAGCTAACGAGTACAGGCCAGGGTTTCTTACCACGACATCACCTAACAGAAGTGCGGAAGATTGGATAACCACACGGAGAACCCACTGGCTGCTCGCAACCGGCCCACATGCAAGACGGTTAACGGAGACCTGGGGCAGGTAAGTGACTGGCCCAAGTCACTCAGCAAGCAGACAGTAGAGCTGGGTTTTCACCCCGGGTGTCATGCCTCAGAGATTTTGTTCATCCTTTTACCTTTACCTGGGAAGGACTCCTTGGTGATAGGAAGGAGGTGATGAGAAATACATCCTTAGAAATTCTTAGAAGAGGAGGCACCCTTAGAAATTCTCAGCTCCGAGGCAGAGCTTCCATAACTCCGTTTATGAAGTGCTGGGCCTACTGACCTTGGTCTGTTGGAGGGGCTCTGCCAGCAGCCTCCATCCCCCATTTGAGATGCGCAGCCTGCGTCTGACTGAGCCGTCTGAGCTTCTCAATCCCCAGGAGTGATTCCGTCTCATGGATGAGAGCCTCCAACATCTGTACCTGTCGGGCGACAAATCCAGACACACACTCCCTGTCTGGTTAGAGAGGCCTCAGGCCCTAATAGGCCCATGAACCTGCCTGCTGCTCACAGATCCCTTCAGCTGAAAGCCCCAAAAATAAAAGGAAATGGGGAGCAATTCATGACGGGAAGTTGCCTGCTGATGCGTTTTGAAGGGTCTGGGGTACAGACATGGAGTGGGCAGAAGACAGCTCCCACCACCTGGGTGACGCCTGGGTAGAATGAATGACCACCTGGTGCAAGGCAAGGGGTCCCATGCCCTCCAATCCCCGGTCCCTATTAGGTGCTTGAAATCCCGGCACAAGTGTCTTCCACCTCTGCGGGGGCCGGCGGGGAGCGTTCTTGTCTTCTGTGGCCCTGCACCAAGCTAGGCAGGGAGGAAACGCGGGCAGCCGATGGGCAGAAGTATCCTGAGAGCGGGTTGGCAATGTGATGTGTGCACAGCCAGACTGCCCTGCTCCATGCCTTCAGGTCCTATTCTTCTCCCTCACTTTGGTAACTGTTTTGCCGGCAAACACACCTGGGGAAGGGACACCCCTGCCATTCCCATCCATTAGCCCTTCTCCAGCTCGACTGGACAGCTCCCAGGCAGGTGAGCTACAGGTGGAAAGACGCCAAGGGTCCATCTTCCCTGCTTCCCAGCAGGGCTCTGCCGTGCCTGGATTCGGCCACTTCATCCTTACTGACTGTCTGATCACAGGCGCCTCAGCTCCCCTGCAATACCTTCACGTACCTTCCACGGTGACGGATGATGGGACACATTCACATCTGTTCCCCAGGGCAGTACCTTCCTGAGCGCAGGAAGCGTGTGTGCTGTACTCCTTTGGCCCTCCATGCGCTGAACACTGGAATACATGTCGGGGATTAATTCAGTGAGTGGTCGCTCTGCTCACTGCTGCTCTCCACTCCTGCACTCAGCCACCCCTCAGCACCACTTGAGGACTTCGGCATGCTTTCTGGTCACCCACAGCTCTTGAACACCCTTGCCCTGTTTGGGAATTTCCCACTCTGGGAGTCCTACCTCTCGGGGTGAGAAACCAGACTTTCTTCCCAGCCTCTGCGACATCCAGGACACAGGCGTGGACCTGGACTCTGCCAAAGGGACGCCCCTGCAGGAGGCTTAGGCTTGAGACAAGCATGCAGGTACAGGGGCCACACAGTGGCTGTTTCCTGGTCAGAGCCGAGGCAGAGCCATCTGGCTTGGGGGGAAGCAATGGTGGAGGTCCAGGACCCAGCACCTTGAATCAGCAGCATGATACATGTGCCCGGTCGTGCAGCTGTGAGGTCTTGGTGAGGGCATAGCCGAGGGGTGGGTTGGGCATCATTCCTGACTGTGTGGCTTCCCCCAGAGTCTGAGTCTGGCTCCCCCAAAGATTTGATATCTTCTTTTTCTGCTTAAACTAACCAGAGTAGATTTGCAAACTCCCGGACTGATACAGCACTCCCTGGAGTAGGTCTGAGGTCTGTGTCAATAGTGTGTGAGGGGGTGTGTGTACACACATGCATGCACGGCGCTGGGTGACATACAGCTCCTGCCCTCAAGCTTACAAGCTAAAAAGTAATGGTGGTGATGACAGTGAAACTGTGTGTTGACAGGAAGGCAGCACCGTCCGAGCAGGAGGAGGTGGGTGACCGTGACCAGGGCTCAGCGGAACTCTGCAGGGCAACCTGCAGGGCTGCCCATCTGGAAATGAACGGAAGGGGGAGTGATCGGGACAGAGATGCCGTAGTACCTACAGCAGGAGCCGGGGCACTGGGCCTCCAGCTGCCTCCCTCAAACAGGACTGGGTCCCACCAGAAGACTCCTTCCCAGCTCCCGGGTCCCGACTCTCCGGTGGATGCAGCTGTGCCTGCTGCCCACAGAGCTGCTCCCCCAGGTGCTCAGCCAGGCCTTTGCCCTCATCAGGGAGCTGAGCAGGGATGTAGGACCCAGGACTTTCAGAGAACGTGGCTGCCATTCCCCTCCACATGCTCAACTCAGGGTCCCAGTGGACAGAGTTCCCTTGGTGGCCTCTCAGTGGAGCACCATAATTACCCATCATGGGTTCTCCCTGCCCTGAAACACATGCCTGATGAGGCCCCTCCCTGCCTCTCCCACCCCCGCCTCCACTGTCTCCCTGTCCCCTCTCACCTCCGTCTCTCTAGCCTCCCCCGCACGTATCCCACACCAGCCCCCCTTTCTCCCTCCCCTTTCTTCCCTTTCTCCCTTCCCGCTCCCCCACCTCTCTTAGCCACTTGTCCACCACCTACGTTCTCTCCACCTTGACCCCCAACCTCTCCTCCTCTTCCCTCACCTGCCATCCTTTCCTGGGAGCCCTGCCGGCCTCACCTGCCTCTCCTGTGGTCCGGCTCCGTGAATTCTAGGGCAGACGGCACAGCAGGTCGAATTGGCATCCTCTTCTCCTTGCAGGAGACGTATCACAGTCCTCAGGGGACGTATCAAACTCTCCCATGTGCTGGGGAACCTGACAATGTAGGATGGACAGTTCAAGGGAAGGAAGAGAGGGGAACAGTGGACCCTGGGAGATCCAACTCCAGGAAGCCCGGTCCCTCTCCTCCAGGACAGGGAGCAGGGATTCCAGTGTAGAGGCCAGGGGATAAGGGCCAAGACGGGCTGTGGGGAGAGGCTCCCACTCTTGACTCAGGGCGTGTCTGCCTTCCTCTTTCTCTTTCCATCTCTCTGTTCTCTGCTTCTGTCTCTCTGTCTCTGAGCCTCTCTTGCATCTCTGGCTCTGTACAGTGTAGAGGATGAGTTGGAATAACTTCTCAGCATTAACCACTGCTCTGTGCAGGAGAACGCTATCTTAATTGAGTCTCAGCTCGTTCACAGCCACTCCACCGTCATAAACAATGGATGTGCACATGGACTGTAAACCAGAAGGACTCAACAATGCCTCGATGTGATTGCCACCAGCCTCTGCCTTCTGCAAGGAACCCAGCATCCCTCTTAATAATGCATGGTCCAAGCCTGCCACAGCCAGGTGCCCAGAGTTTCCCCGTGAGGCGCCATGTTATGCTGTGGACCAAAGTGAAGCCGTGCAGAATTGGAACATTGCCCCCCACCAGATCCTTCCAGGGTGCGGTCAGTGAGTGCCCCACAGAGCAATACAAATGGCTCAGGTCTTCAACCACCTTGTTTATGACAACCTCATTGAAACACTGCAACTGACCCCTACTCTCTCCCCTACTTGCACCAGCAGATGGTCTTTTGGTTTGTGGCTTTAAACCTGGGGTATAAATCCTGTGACTGTCTGCTCACTAGGTCCCTGATGACTGCACCGTTCTCTGTGTATAGAGCAAGCTGCCGTTTAGGGAGTCTGAAGCTATCTAACACACTTGTACTGTTTGCAGAACCTCCCTCTGTTTGTAGAGCCTGCCAACAATTGCAGGATGAAGGTTATTTGCAGACCAATGCTGTTGGCTTACTTCTGGCCCCAGGATTCACAGTGAGTGCCTCTGCTCCCACATAGAGGATTCCCAAATCCCAGCTCCCACCGTGCTCCCCTCTCTCTGGCTGCTCTGCCTGCCCCCAGGGTCTTCAACTGTGACCCATGGACCACCCATGTCAAAGTATCCCTCACCCACCATCCCCCTGTGTTACAGCTGTGCTCAGAAATGTTCTCTGATAACGGCTCTGAAAAATGAACTTCAGACCTTGAAGTTTCTGGAGTGGAGGTGTGAGGGGAGGGACCCGCAGTGCTGCTGGACGGTGCCTGGTGGGCGGTGTTCTCAAGGCCCGGGGGCTTGCTTTTAAAGCTCTGGACAAACACAAGGTATTAATAAACCTCAGTGTCTGCTTTCTTCTAACACATTCTTGTTGGTTTTGTTTTGGATGGCTGTGGGGTGGATGATGGGAAGCAAGCTGTAGCTGTTTAGTGGTTTTTAACTTTAATAGCTTTGGTAATGTAGCTAAAGCCTGTTCAACTTCTGCTGTTACTGGTACCCAAATGCTTCAGGCAAATCATTCCCTGGTCTTCTGGTTCTCTCCCCAATGGGCCAAACTGGAAGCACACAGGTCCCTGAGATATTTGAGGTCCTCTGAGGGCCAGGGGATGGCCCCTCTGTGACCAGAGTCAAAAGGGATCGCTTTGTTCAGTGATGGCTGATCTGAGCCTCCTGACGGGATAGGCTTCCCTTGGTTCCCCTCAAGGCCCACGGGCTCATTGGTCATAGACAGGTTTTGAAATTGCCGCCACACTGATTAATGATGTTACTAATAACAGCACTCGTGCCACCTGTGCAGGAAACCGCATTGTCACAAACGTTACAGCACGAAATGCTCACGAAACAGTCGAGGACAGTGAACTTCAGAGGCGTGTAATGACTTCTCCAAAGGGCAAGCCTCAAGCCTGCCAACTCCGCACTCGGTGTTCTCTGTCTGTGCTGGGGGCTCCTATTCCGGTTCTGCCCTCCTGGAGCCTTTGCTCTAGCTGGAGAGGAGACAGGCAAGTGAGTCAAAATAAAATAAATGCAAAGGGCACTGCTTGGGTGTGAGAAGTGACAAGAGGGAAATAGAGGATGAGGGGACACTGAGAGATGGGTGGGAGGTGGGGAAGGTCCCTCCCCACCACCACCCTGTGTAGGTGACGTGAAAGAGAATCTCCCTCCTCCATCCGACTGGGAGCTCCCTGAGGGAAGATGCTGTGTCTCCCCCATCAGACTTGGAGATCCGAAAGGGAAGGCACTGTAAATCCTGCACTGGGTCTAGTAGGTGCCATGGTGGGTTAGGGATATTCAGCCACTCTGTTGTCTTGAAATATTGACGAGTCTGAAACGTTCTTTAATTTGGGGTCCTGCACTCAGTTGTTTAACAAATACCTTCCCACTCTTGGCATGTCTGGCCTCAAAACCCTGATCTTTCCTACCCTTCCAAAAAGGGTTCCATCCCTTTTCAGTCCTACAGTTTCTTCCCCAGCATCATATTCTTAGAATAAAGAATATGGGCTAAAGCTAGACAGACTTCCATGCCCTCTGGCCTCTCAGCCCAGTGCCCCCCTCCTCCCACCCACAAGCACCATGCTTTAGAAAGCTCCAGCATCCTGGCCCATTTCCCCTTCACAGCTGAGCATGTAACCAAAATCGACTGTTGTAATGGCAAACTAAATGATGCCCTAATACCCAGATCCATCTTCCTATAATATAACTCATTATTCAGGCTCCAGTTGCAGGGGATGGAATTAAGACAAGAACAGTTAAAGGAGGAACTGCAGCGCCAGGTAGCATTCGGGAAACGCAGGGGAGGTGCAGGCAGGGAGGACGCGAGGGAGTGGGCTGGGCCTGCAGGGAGGGCCCCAGGCTGGGCTTTGGGGGAAGGAGTGTCCAGTCAACCATTCCCCGCTTCTCCTTGAGAGGAAAAGGGGTGCCACCTTTGCAGTAAAAATAAACAGGCGGAGCCAGCTACAAGCTACAGGGTTCCAATAGGAGTCACTTTGTTTCTGTCGGCAGTGCCGAGGCCAGAACAGGTGGCCCTGAGCAGACAGCGAGCCCCAGAGAAAAGGGCAGGTCCACAACTCCTGGCACGAGGCTTAATCTCAGAGAAGGGACTGGGACCTCTAAAGATCACTCCAGGGAGAACAATGAAAACAGCCTTTATGCACATGGGAGCCAGGAGAGGAGAGAATGTGGGTGGAGGAGAGGTGACCTTGCCCACACGAGCGGTGGAGACAAGACCTTGTCTGGGAACCCCTGGACACAAGGGGTCAGCCTTCCTCCCCACCGCCCTCTGTTCTTATGTTGGTGGGACAGGAGCCAGAGGTCACGAGGGTCTCCAGAGAAACCAGAAGTGGTGATGTTGGAGCAACCCTTCCCTCCTGATACAATTCATTCATTCATTCATTCATTTATTCATTCAACAAACACCCCATGGTCTCCCACTACATGTCCACCAGTCTGCCTCTGGGGATGCCACAGGGAAAAGAACATTGGGCAGGGAGTCGGGAAGCCCGGGTTCAATTCCCAGCTCTGGGACAAACTGGCCGTGTGACCGTGAGACAGTGTCCTCTGTTCTCTGGACCTTGGTGTCCTCATCTGAAAAGTGAGGAGGTTGGAACAGAGAGGGGGCAGCGGGGTCCCATCCAGCCCTGACGCCTGGGTGTCCGCACGGCTGAGAGTGGGCAGGCTCTTCACAACAAGCCTGAGCCTCTGTGGGAGTTTGGAGCAGGAAGAGGGTGCACTTTGGGGTGGGAAGCCCAGGAAAAGGGTGCCAGTGCCAGTTGGAAGCTGGAGCAGGAAAGGCTGATAAAGAAAGAAAGAGCAAGAGAGAGTGTATGAGATGGAAAGAGAGAGAAGGATGGTGGAATGAACGACAGAGGGACAGACAGACAGAGAGACAGAAAGAAAGCCAAAGAGAGAGACAGAGGGAGAAGGAGAGAGAATGGGAGAGAAGCTCATCTGAAAAATGAGGAAATAACTTGGCTCCACTAAGGTCTATTCAACACATTCTTAGTGGAGTATCTTCCACTTGCCAGATACCATCCTAAGTACAGAGGAACAAAGACTAATAAGACAGTTGCCGCCTGCCATCAAAGAACCATCAGTGATCATATGATAATGTGGAAAGTGAAATGGCAAAATGTTGACCACGTCAGAGGCTCTCTTGCAAGAGGAATTTAATCTGGAATTCATGGACAATAGTAATAACTAACCCTTATTCTGGGTTCTTACTGACTAACACAATCTTTACAGTAACCTTATGAGGCAGGTATAAACTATCACCTCTTTTATAGGTGAGGAAACTGAGGCACAGAGAGGTTAAGCAACATTCCCAAGGTTGTGCAGTCCGTAAGTGGTACAGCCAGGATTCGAACCAGAGCAGCCTGGTCTCCCAGCCTGTGCTTCACCATCACCCTCTACGGACAGGCTAGGGAGCTTGGTGTGGAAAAATAAAAAGTGCCCTCCTCCAGCCTCAGGCAAGGTGGAAGCAGCTCACCTCCTACCAGGCAGCTTCACCCCAAAGAGGACTGATTCTTTCCCCTGCATCTGCTTTGTGTGACAATAAGGAGAAGTCTGGTGCTTTATACATAAATGCGCCTCACAAGAGAAGAAGAAAGGAACAGAGCTTTGCCAAGGCAAGCTCTGATTCTTCGAGTCAGGACCAGCCCATGGCAAGACTGGAAATCATGTCAGCTTTTCTCTGATGTTTTCCAAGCTGTCTCTAAGTGGTGGCAGAGTCTGTGACTGTGGACTAATGATTCATTCTCTTTGAAACTCAGTCTTCTCATCTGTAAAGTGAGCAGACTGAATTATATCCACACACTCTTCATTGTGTCCCAGACCCCTTTTCCCTTCCACTGTGTCTCTCTTGTCCTTCATTCGTATCAGGCATCACATCCATCAGTGTTGTATCAGAAACTGGTTCAGGCAGTGGGCCTGGCAGGCAAGCAGTTCCCATCACCCAGATCAAGAAACAGGTAAGGGCTTCCCTGGTGGCGCAGTGGTTAAAAGTCCGTCTGCCGAAGCAGGGGACACGGGTTCATGCCCCGGTCTGGGAAGATCCCACATGCCGCGGAGCGGCTGGGCCCATGAGCCATGGCCGCTGAGCCTGCGCGTCTGTAGCCTGTGTTCTGCAACGGGAGAGGCCACAACAGTGAGAGGCCCGTGTACCGCAAAAAAAAAAAAAAAAAAAAAGAAACAGGTAAATGGCTGTATCTTCATCAATTAGGAATCAATTCAACTACCTATATCTGAAAGATACAAAATAATAGTAGCTAAAACAAGACAAAAGCTTATTGATATTGTAAAAGAAATTCATAGATGAGCTAACCACACAAACAGGGTGGATCTTCAGTGTCAGGGACCTGGGCTCCTTCCAGTTGGTGTTTCTCCTATACTCTGCATGTGAGTGCCACCTCATGGTCCAAAATGTCTGCTAGAGCTCCAGCCTTTGCATCCGTATTCCAACTAGTAAGTAAGAGAAAAAAAATTAAGAAAATTGTGCCTTCTCTTTTTTAGGAAGGCTTCACAGAAGACCCACACAACACTTAGATTTCATTAGCCAGAATCTAGTCATATGGACATACGTGACTACTAGGGAGGATGGGAGTATAGTTTTATATGTAAGCTGAGTTTTAAGCCCTGTACTCAACTAAGGGATTTGTTGCTACAAAAGAGGGGGGAAGTGGATATTTTGTAGACACTTAGCAGTCTTTGCCATTTTCTCTTGACTTTAAATATGCTGATATCCAGGACGATAGAAATTACCATCCGGGAGGTGGGGTCCTGGCATAAGCATGTAAGGACAGGAACCCAAGTTTCTAGAATTGTCTAAACTGGGGGAAGCGGAAGTTGTGGTCAATGGCATGAGGCAGGAGCTCCAAGCGTGTGACATGATAGCCGTGCTGCCCGGCCAGGACTCTCCAACTTCTGTGCCCTGGGCCTGAGGCAGGCCCAAACCTCAGGGGCTAAGTTCCCCAGCTGTGGGGTTTGGGAGACAGGACACAGGGAGCGAGGCAGCTCATTACATCAGGCACATGGCCTGGGAGAGAGGGGACAAATTGAAAATGTCAGGTGCCTAGACGAAAGACAGGAACGTCTGGACTCCTCATCAGGCAGAGAGGCTGACTCAGCCCCAGGGTGGGTCGCCACAGAAGGCAGAGCTGGGCCATTCTTGAGGAGGGGGAGGAGGGGCATCCTGGGAGCTGGCTAAGAGCAAGCCCCACCCCCTGCAATGGAAATGGTATTCTAAACAGAGCAAAGCTTGGGAGGCAAAACAAAGCTATTCCGCTGAATAAATGTTCTACATTAAAGCAGCCAGAGTAGCGATGAATTAAACATCAGGTCTGAATGAAGGGAAAAGGCCGTGATTTATAGTTGCTTCAGGCAGGAGGCAGCCTGGGAGAGAGGTTGTGGCTCCATTAGGGACCAGGTTTCCCCACAGAGCTGCGGAAGCACGGAGAGGAGATGTGGGCTGCCTTCAGGGTGGGGAGACTGGGATGGAGTCTTCTAGCAAAGCAGGCAGCCTGGGGAAATGAAAGGAACGTGCTCAGGCAGCCAGGAGGCCCAGCTGCATCTTAGCTTTGTGTGACCTTGGCTAAGTCACTTGGTGTCTCTCACTTCCTTGGCCCACCTGTCTGACGGAGAAGATGACACCTGTCTCCTCTCACTCGGTTCTTGGGAGGACAAAGGGTTTTGTGAACGTGATGTGCTGTCATTACTTCTTGGTCCCAGCATCGCTGCGAAGGCCGTGATGACACCGTTGCTGAGCGTCCTGGTTTCCCTTAGGTGGTCAGTGTTTGAGGGGGTGGAAGGCAGTAAGGGATCGAACAAGGTGTGTCGGCAAGTGCTGGGAAATGCTGCTTAGAAGACGCCCGTCAGAACAGCTCCGAGGAGTCAGACGGGCTCACCTTCCTGCCGGCGGTGGGGCGTAGTGGTTGAGATCCTGGGGGCCTGGCTTGGAGTCCCAGCTCACCTACATGTTAGCACGTGACCTCAGGCAAGTTAGGAAACTTCTCTGCACTTCAGTTTCTTCCTTGTAAGGTCAGTATAGTCATGGTACCTCATTGCGCAGTGTCCTTGTGAGGATTCAATGAGTTAATACAAGTAAAACCCTTGCAGTGTTGCCTGGCACGTAGACGCTTCTCCGTAATAGCTAGCTCTTATTGAGTTTCTAATACTGAGCACATCAACGAACCGTCTAGAAAAGAAGCCACGGGCTGGCTTTACAGGCTCCAGAACACTGCCAAAGCCATGCTACTCATACTTTGCTCTGCACAGGAGTCCCTTGGGGATCTCGTTAAGTTGCCGGTTCTGATTCAGCAGGTCTGCGGTGAGGCCTGAGATTCTGCATTTCTAACTAGTGCCCAGGGAAGCTGGGACCACACGTTGAGTGGCGAGAGGCTAAGGGATGCTCCTGGTTGAATCCCCACGACTCATGCCTCCTCAGGTCCGGATGTAGGGCTATTTCAGGAGGCTGTTGGGTCAGCAGGTCTGCACTGCTGCACTCCACCCCCATCTCCCGCCTGAAAGCTGTCTTCCTGAAAGAAGGAATCATCGATATACATGAGGGATGAGTCTTGATTTTCAACTGACAGGACTTTATCAGCTCACAGAAAACCACCCAAAAAGCTCAGGCAATCTGTCTCGCTGGGATATTCCTGATCTATTGCAAATGACACAGAAATCCATTCCTAAAAATTCCCAGCAGCTGACGATGGTGCCGAGGCTGATGGGAGAAAAGTGGTGAGTGGGCAGGTGTAGCTGTGGGCAAGTCCCCACTGGACGCCTGGATCCTGGGGTGCTGACAACCCTGTCTCTTGTGGGCTGTGTGCCTGGGGCAACCAACCTTCCCTGAGCCGGTCTTCCTCAGCGATAAGTGGGGACCACAAGAGCCCCTGCTCTATAGGGCAGTGTGTACTGGTATGAAAAGTTGTCCAAGACTGACGGT
Organism: Phocoena phocoena; assembly: GCF_963924675.1. NCBI lineage: Eukaryota > Metazoa > Chordata > Mammalia > Artiodactyla > Phocoenidae > Phocoena > Phocoena phocoena. The sequence goes on along the minus strand of NC_089228.1, from coordinate 70,670,876 downwards.
TAAGTGAAGAAAGCAAATTGCAGAAACAATTATTTTAATTTTAATTCCGTTAAAAATGGACAATAATATATATTTGCAAACTCATGCAAAAGTCTAGAAGAAAATATATCCCAAGCAGTAGTTATCTTGGGGAGGGAGAGGAGGGATTAGGGGGGCCTTTTACTGTCAATATTGTGAATTTCTATATTGTTTGATTTTTTAAAAAATGAGCATGCATTACTTTTATAGTCAGAAAACATCCATTTAAAAAAAAATCTGCTTACAAATGGCCATGCTTATAGGCCACTGTGGAGAGAGAACATTTGGCACTGTCCCTTCTTCTGGCCAGCACACACCATAGGATCTAGGGTCTTCTGGAAGGGCTAGATGAGAGTTTTGCCTTGTCACTCACTAGCTGTCAAACTTGGGCAGGTTCCTACATCTACTGAGCCTTAGGTTCCTTATCAGCAAACTGAAAATGATAATAACACCTAAACCGGGAGGTCAGCATCCCGGGCGCCAGTGAGGACAGAGCGACACCACTCCCCGGCCCCAGGAGGAAGAGGAGGGTCTGGGAGCCCCACGAAGCTCACCACAGTTGGAGGAAAGGAACAGATCGTGTGGCACAGACTATGGCATAGCTCTAATTACCCTACAGTCCAGCATGAAAACTTTCATGCCTCTGAGCCTCTGCTCATGCTGTCCCGGCTCCCTGGGCTGCCCTCCCCTCCTTCACCAGGCTACTTCTTGCACACCCTTCAAGACTTGGCTTCTCCAGGAATCTTCCCTGAGCCCCCTGCTGCAGCTGGGGGTGGGCAGGGGGCCCTCTTAGGTGTTCCCTCAAAAGGCTACATTTCTGTATCTCCCTAGGCTGCCCGTCTGCATAGTAATTAGTTTCCTTGTTTGTTTCCTTTTTAGGACTGAGAAGTGGGCAGGTGTGGGTCTCATTCCCTTTTTAATCCCTGGCATCTGGCACAGGGCCCGGCACGTATTTTTATCTATCTTTCAGCCTTTTACACCTTTTGATTTAAGCCCCTTAGAATATCCTGGTATTTCCTAGTTGTGCCAATGTGAATCCTTCTGTCCTCTAAGGAAGGGGGAATAGGAGAGGGCCAGATTGCTAGGGTGGTGATGGCATGGTGCCCTCTTGTGGCCATGTGCAGGGGCGGCTGCAGCATTAGGGCAGGGGAAAGGGTAGGGGTCAGGTAGGACTGGGGCGCTCTGTAAGCCCAATGACGGTCCCTAGGAGCAAGTAAGTGAGTGGGGGGAGGGAGGTCGTTGTATTAGCCCTTTCTGCCTCCATAGACCCAAATAGGGCCTGCGGTTTGGCTTAAAAGCATTAGCAAAGCAAGAGGAAGCCCAGAGACTGTCCCCCTGTGGAGAGAAAGAGGCAGCCACGTGGAGGTGCCTCAGGGCAGTGCTGAGAGCAGGAAGATGGAGCAAAGATCCCACCGGTGCACTGCTGGGAGAGGGACTGAGTGTCTCCTGCTCTGACGTTGCCGTAGGCCTGAGAAGAACAGAGAGGCCCTTCAGCTAGGGGAACTGGATCCGTTTTCTCCTGCAGGAAAATCGTGTTCGAAAGCTCCTTGCTCCTCCCAGCACCCTTCCAGTCCTGACATCCAGGCAGACGTGGGGCTTCCTCACTTCTCCGTGACCCTTTCTCTAAAGCCTGTCCCAGGGCTATGGTTAGTTACAATACGCGATCTGCTCCAACAGGTATAAGACATTTCCTAGGGCCATAGCCATGCAGGATAAAACCGAGGCGGAAAGTGTCAAATACCAAGCTGCTGAAACAATGCTCTTTCTCCACGCCATGTGAGGAATTTCGAAACCCACAGAAGTCATCTGGTCCAGCCCCCTGCCTCAGATCCATAAACCAGAGTAGGCAGACGCTGGTCAGTCTCCTCTTCTTTCTTGTCATGTGACACCAGTGGCATTATCAGACCTCTCTCGTCTTTCCTCTAGGACCTCACATTTCCCGGTGGTCCTTTGTGCCTGGCCCTTTATGGGACCAGGGAGGGGCCCACTGAGGTGTGCTGAGAAGAGGGATCGCCAAGGGAGGTGATGACTTCACCAGAAGCCCAACCACGTCCTCCAACGTATCACTCCCTTTTCACCGAGGTTCGCTGACTGAAGTCTAACTTGAGTCTTTCTTGCTTTATGAGCCCAGGTCCCCTAGTTCTGCCCCCCTGAGCTAGAGAGGTGCCCATTAACCTCCACCTTCCTCCCCCAGCCCCATTTAACTCCCACCCACCCTCTAGGCTTTTCCTACAAGTTCTATTTTTTCCCCAACTTTTCATCATTTCTCCTATTGGCTCTGGCTCCCCTCCAGAACCTCCAAATCCTTCTTAAATGTGACAGCTAAAATAAGATGCCGGGAGAAGGCCAAGTGCCGTGGGATGATCGCACCTGCTTCCTCCTTCCTGGGCCCTGTCCCAGTGGTGGAGGCTGGCCCTTCACTGAAGATATTAACAGGCTTGTGGTCCCCTGCGATCCTGGGCCCCCTTGGGTTTTCTTCTTGCCTCCTCCTGGATTGCCGGGGCTTGGGCTTAACTTCTGAAAGCCTTGCCTTGTATTCACCTGTCCTGAATGGATTGTTTTTCTAATCCATCCAGCTTCTCCTGAGTTCTATTCTGGCTCCCTTCGACTGAGTGTTTTTCTTCTAGCGCTCCAGTGTAAGCCAAGTTCTAGTTCTGGTCTTGCTTTTATTCATTTTTTTATTCACTTATCCATTTAGTCGACAGCTACTTTTCCCCTTTGCACCATCCACTCTGCTAGCTTGAGGATAATGTCATGCCTAGGGCAGTCCCTGGCCTCCGTGGAGACCAGAGTCTCAACGAGGACCACTGAAATGGAACCAGGGCTGCCCTTGTGGAAAGCCTGCAGAAGCATGTAAGAGGGGGCCTGATATAACGGGAGGACTTGTTATGGCATATAGCAACTGTATTGCAGTAATGTCAAGTATGCTGTGGCTTAAAAAAAAAATCAGAAAACAAACAAACAAAAACCCCTCGAAATCTCAGTATCTTAATGCAATAAAGATTTTCTCACACACACATTCCATTGTAGGTTGTGTGACTCCCTGGAGCAGCCATCCTCTCTACAGGGATCATGGCTGCTTCTATCTTGTGGTGAAGTGTTCAATACGTGCCAGCTTCCAGGTGACTGTGGCAGAAAGAGAAGAACCGGGAACCCCACACCTGATTTTAAGTGCCTTGGATTGGAAGAGACCCACAAGGCTCCTGCCCACACGCCATTGGCTGGTTCTGGTCACGTGGCCCCAGCTTAGGTGCAGGGGAGCCTGGGAGACACAGCCTTGCCGTGTGCTCAGACAGAGGACACAGACCGGTGAACACGCAGCGTTGTCTCTCCCGCAGGGACTCACGTGGCCGGAGCCCAGAAAGAGAAGCTCGGTGAGTCAGCATCACCACCGTCAACCCTTTCTTGTCAGCCACCTGCCTTCAAAGCAGGTCTTGGTTGGTCCTAAAGAAGAGGGCCAGAGCCAGAGGCCTGCTATGTCTCACCCAGGGAAGGCCCAGGATGGGGTCCCAGCCTTGCGGCCGTCAGCGTAGGCCTTGGCCCAAACCTGAACTAGCCGTGGGGTCTTGGCTAAGTGGCCTCTCAGCCGGTACAGGGTGGTCTGGTGATCCCACTGTGTTGGTCTCGCGCCTGTTGTCCTCTGTCCTCTCCCTGCCCTTTATCTGCCTTCCGCAGACTCTGAGTCAGCTGAGTTTCATCTTCCCAGCAGGGAGCACAGGATCAGGAAGGAAGCAGCCGGGTCTGGGTCCCTCTCTCCCTGCCTGGGGCAGCTATGGCCCAGCTCTGGCTCCTGAGGCCGTCTGGTCCCAGCTGTCCCGGTGGCTCCAGCTCCCAGGCTTTGCCAACACCCCCTCTCCCTTCTCTCTCTCCCTCCCTCTCTCTCTCTCCAACCTGAGAACTGGCAGTGGCTTCTCAAGGTTGCTAATTTCTAAGTTACTTTGGTGCCCTATTTGGCTGACTCCTCCAGTATCTGCATGACCAGGCCCCTACGTTATATTCCCTCCATTGTGTACTTGAATTTATTTGTTTTCCGGTTTAGATCCTGACTTATACTCCATCTACTTGGCAGGAACCTGGCTAGGTTGGGGGCAGGGGAGGGAAGGGAGTGGGTGTTAAATGAGATAGCATGAAAAATAGAAATCAAGGACAGATGATGGGCCTATCCCCTCTTTGTGGTCTCCAACATAGACCTTTGCCCTCCCAAAGGCTGTGTCCTCCAAACTGGTCCCAGGCAATAGAAGGTAGGGCAGGGGAGTAAACATGCATTAGAACAAGCTCCGACCGACGCCATCCTGGCCTGGTGCCGAAGCAAAGGGATAAATAGGCAGAGCTGAACCCTCCAAGTTAGAACAGAATTTTCCAGGCGCTTCCTGCAGGCAAGGCCTGTGTTGTCCCATCCATCCCGAAGCCCTGTGCTGGGAAATCTCGTGGGGAAGACGTTCGGCTGCAGGCAGGGCCTTGCCGCATCACATAGATCACCCCCAGGAAGGCGACCAGCTTCTCAGCCAACGGGCTGGGCAAACTCTGCCATCCATCTGGCCTAGCTCACAGTGGCCCGAGTTCTCTGTATGCAGAAGAACATCTCCAAGGAGGGGAAATAAATAAAATCAGAGACCATCAATAAATCCACTGGCCTCACCGGAGGTGAACAAGCAGCCCCTGGGGAGCTGCGCTCCACTTCCAAGGAGGTGATTCAATTCTAAACGAACCCAGCACCGTCCCCCAGAAAGGCCAGGACTCTGGGGCTGTGGGACAGGGATAAGAACACAAAATCTTTTTTAAAATCAAGGGATTTTAGAGTGAGAATCAGAACTTGAAAATTGCAGGGGACCTTCCAGGTGGCTCTCAGCCCTGGCTGCACATTGGGATCACCTGCAGGGCATTTAAAAAAAAGAGATAGCGAGAAAAGCCAGGCTCCTCCCCTCCACAGCCCCTGAAGATGCTGACTCAGTCAGGCTGGGTGGGGCCTGAGCCGCTCAGATGAAGAGCTTCTGAACTGCCCTCCAGTCCAGAAGCTTCAAGCTCCACTGACAAGGAACTCGGGGGTTCTGAGAGCGGGGCCAATCAATCAAACCACGCAGCTCTTTTCCCAATGCACAGAAAAAAATCAGGCTAAGGAAGAAAATGTTCTGTATTTAAGGTTTGTCCCCACCCCCCATAAATGTTTCCTCTCCTTTTGGCACCTGACGCTGTGTGCCTGCCAGTAACCAGTGAGAAGCCAGTACGAACAAGAAATCTCAGAAGCCACTGATCGCATCTACTTTGATGACTTTTTTCGGTGGGGAGTAAGCACACGTGCTTAAGCTCGCGTTTCTGTATTGTGTTTCTAGCACAAGTATAGTTTTGTATATGTATATAGTCTTGTGTATATATATATATAGTAGCAAGCATTTCTAGGCAGTGTAAGCTCTGGATAACAAAATCAGGTAGTCGTTCCCTCAAATATTCTTTAGAAGAAAGTGGGTTAGGTGTAAATAAATACGACTCCATCTTTTGACCATCCTCGAGGTGTTCATAACTTAAGTGATACAGCCCTCCTAGAGGTCAAGACACAATCCCAGAAGTAGTCTACCAGCGGGTGAATGTCAACCCCACTGCTAATTAGACAAGTGACCTTGAATAAGGTAACTAGCCTCCCTGTGCCTTAGTTTCCCTACATGGGAAAGAGGGATAATAAATGGTACCCACCTCACGTGGTTGTTCCGAGGACTAAATAAGTCTGTGTGCTTAAAACTCTTTCAGCAGTACCTGGTAATGCTATTAGCTAAATACATTTTAGGACCAAAGAAATGGTCCTTTATCCATTCTTTTTTAAAAAAAACTTAATTTTTTAAGAACAGTTTTAGGTTCACAGCAAAATTGAAGGGAAGGTACGGGAGATTTACCACACACCCACTCCTACATGTGCACAGCCTCCGCGTTATCGAGATCACCCACCTGAGTCATACATTTGTTGCAACCAATGAACTTATACTGACACATCATCGTCACCTAAAGTCCATGGTTTATCTTAGGGTTCTCACTTGGTGTTGTACGTTCTGTGGGTTTGGACAAATGCATGATGACATGTATCCGTCATTACGGAATCACACAGAGCATTTTCACTGCCCTATAAATCCTCTGTGCTCTACCTATTCATACCTCCCTCCCCTCTAACTCCCTGGCAACCACTGATCTTTTTATCATGTCCATAGTTTTGCCTTTTCCAGAAGGTGATAAAGTTGGAATCATACGGTAGGGAGCCTTTTCAGATTGGCGTCTTTCACTTAATGATATGCATTTAAGGTTTCTCCCTGTCTCTTCATGACTTGAGAGCTCATTTCTTTTTAGCCCTGAATAATAGTTCATTGTCTAGATGTACCAGTTTACTTATCCATTCACCTTCTGAAGGACATCTTGGTTGCTACTGAAGGACATCAATTATGAACAAAGCAGCTAGAAACAGTCATGTGCAGACCTTTATGCGGACATAAGTTTTCAGTTCTTGTGGGTAAATACCAAGGAGCACAACTGCTGCATTGTATGGCTGGAGTAGGTTTAGTTTTGTAAGAAACTACCAAGCTGTCTTCCAAAGAGGCCGTACCATTTTGCATGCCCACCAGCCGTGAAGGAGAGCTCCTGTTGCTCCACATCCTCTCCAGCATTCAGCATTGTCAGTATTCTGGATTTTGACCATCCTAAGAGGTGTGTAGTATTATCTTGTTGTTTTAGTTTGTATTTCCTTGATGACATATAAGGCGGAGCATATTTTCATTTTTATTTGCCATCTGTATATCTTCTTTGGTGAGACATCTATTAAGGTCTTTGGCCCATTGTTTAGTTGGGTTGTTTGCTTATTCTTGAGTTCTAAGAGTTCTTTGTACATTGTGGAAGCAGTCTTTTATCAGATGTGTCTTTTATAATTATTTTCTCCCAGTCTGTGGCTTGTCTTCTCATTCTCTTGACATAATTTTTTAATCACACAATAATACATGAATTGTTCTCCTTTTCAAAAATCCAGACAGTATAGCAGTATATACGATGAAAAAGCAATAGTGCCTCTTGGGACCCATCCCACCCCAATGCCACTTCTTCCCGGAGAGAGATCCACTGCTCTCCAAACAGTTTGAGTCCTGCTAAGTATTTTTCCTGGGAATCCACAGGTAGTTAAGACACAGATCCTGCTCTCTAGGGATGGACAGTCTGGGAAGGCAGACAGACAAGAAAATAAAGCAGTAGAGAGTGGTGACTGGAAAGGCAACTAAGAGGAAGAACCACACGTAGTGTTTCCAGCATTACCTGTGAGGAAGGTGCCAGGGAAGGAGCTAGAGCAGTGGTGTTCAAAGTGTGGACCTCAGGCCAGCATCGGCACCAACATTACATGGAAGCCTGTTAGAAAGGAGATTCTCAGGCCCACCCAGACCTGCCGAACAGAAGCTCTGGGGTGTGGCCCAGCAATCTGAGTTTTTCCCAGCCCTCAGGGGACTCTGATGTGCCCTGAAGGTTGAGAACCGCTGCCCTGGAAGAACCAAGCTAAGCTCCCTCCCTGAGACTCCCTGTCTTCCCCTCTGTAAACCAAGAGGGGCTGAGGACAAAATGGGCATGGAGCTGCCCAGGGAGATGATGCTGTGGCCTTGAGCTCATCACAGGATCAGCAAGTGGAGGAGCGATTGAAGGGCGCAGAGCTGCCTGCTGGGTAGGGGCCGGGGGCGAGAGGTATCACTTTGTGCTTTAGCCCTTTGCTCTTTGGACCTGACGCTTTCCTGGGAGACACATCTCAGCCCTGCCCTTTGCTTAGGAAAGTGTCACTGCACACCACGTAACGGATTCCTCTGGAGGAATCAGCAAAGTACACACACCATCCATAATGAATGAGCCTATTTCCTGTGCGAGTCAGGTGGGAGTCGACAGATTAGCCCTGGTAATGGAGTTAAAATCAAGGTCATTTGTTTGCAGGATTATTGGGAGGTCAGGGTCCCTTCACAGGGAGCAGGGAAGGCAGCAGCCTGTTCCATTGGTTGAGAGTCACGTTGTGTGTGGCCTGGGCTCTATTGTGTAAGTATATTTTCATGTAGACATTCTTAGGAGAGAAGGAAGAACACGAATGCCTTGTTCCAGAGCCTGACTGGGTATAGTCAGGGCTGGGACCCTTCAGCCTCTTGTTTTCCACCTCTGCCCCCTCCCAGGACCCAGTTCTGGCCCAACCCCCAGCCTGGTCGGGAGCAGGGAGCTCTGCTAGTTTCTCAAGGTGAATTAATGATTTCTTCTTTCAAGATTCACCTACTCCTGGACTCCCATGTGTTAAGATCACAAAAGAGCCCCAATACCTGAGCCATGACTGGAGAAGCTGCACTGGAGGTTTCCAGGATGACTGGAAGGGATGTAGTCATGGTAGCACAGGTGGGCCAACCCGTACAGAACACAGTCAAGGGTTGGGCTGGACATGCAAGGCCCTGGCTAGCAGCGTCAGCCAGGCTCCAGGGAGGAGGGTCCAAGGGCTCAGACCCCTGCTGCTCCTTCCTGGGAGAGCCCAGGTTTCAGGTGAGCACGTGCTTTTCTTCGCTGGGAAAGTTACCTCCTGCCTTTGCTGAAAATCTTACAGTCCCAACACCTACTTTGGATAAAATCCGAACCACTCAGTGCTACCCACAGGCCCCCGAGGACCTTGCCCCTGCCTGGGTATCTGGGTCTATCCATTGCCAACCCATCCCAAGCCCCTCAGCTGTTCCCAGACCACCCTCTGCCTTTGTACTCTGACCCATGGTGTACAAATGTGACCTCCTTTTGGGAGCCCTTCCTGAGGGGTCAGGAGGACTTTCTTCCCCTCCTGTGCGTACCCCCGGCACCACAGTTCCATCATTTCTCCTGCAGGACTTCTCACACCCTTTGGTAATGATTTGTCTGCAAGCCTGAGTCCTACAGCGGGCTGCGGGCTCCTGGCAGGAGTACAGGTGTTTTCCTGTACATCTATGTCTCCCCACGGCTTACACACTGGGGCACCCATGGGAGATGCCAAATGAACAAGGGACTGAAGAGGCTCAGCCTCCAGGAAGCCCCGTGGAGCTTGGGAGACCGTGGGTTCCCCAGGGATCCGTTCCCTCCAAGGGCAGCCATGTTCTTCTAGCAGGGCCCACTTTCATCACCAGAATGCTTTTTTTTCCTCCCAAAACACTAAAGCAGAAACTGTGGGGAAGGAAACGTGTAGAAGACACTAGATGACTTCCCTTATTGTCTCTAAGCCAGGCATCCCTGGAGGGGTCAGAGCCCACTCCCTACTCCTCCCACCGGCCAGCTGGCTCTCTGAAATAGGCAGGTCTAATTTTATAGCCAGAAGGAGGCTACAGGGATGGTAAACTCCCGCCTCAGGGACTTTAATACCCTTGCATCTTGAAGGATCAGTCTCCTTCCCAGAGAGCAGGGCCTCAGAACCTAGAGCCAAGACCATCTTCAGGCATGGGTGGAGGAGAGTGTTGTTTGCAGTCTGCTGAGGGAGGGAAGCTGTCTCAGGAGGTGGCAGCATCTCCCTTCTCCCTTAAATACATCCCTGCCCACTGACAGCCATGCGGTGAAAGGCCCACCGTGAGCACTTCACTCCTAGGGGGCTTAGTTTAGACCCTAGAATTCAAATGTCCCTGTGAGGGATAATAACAAGCCGTTATCAGTATATCTTCAGGGATAGTTACTTCAGCAGACAATGAGAACTGTCTTAGTCTGCTGTGGCTGCCATTACAAAATACCGTAGACCGGGTGGCATAGGCGTTAAGAATTTATCTCTCACAGTTCTGGAAGCTAGAAGTTCAAGACCAGGGTGCCAGCATGGTTGGGCTCTAGAAAGGGCCCTCTTCCTAGCTTGCAGATAGCCTCTTTCTTGCTGTGTCCTCACAAGGCAAAAAGAGAGCTCTTACCCTCTCTTTTTCTTGTGAAGACACTTATCCCATCTCAAGGGCTCCACCTTCGTGACCTAATTACCCCCGAAAGGCCCTACCTGCAAATACCGTCCCATTAGGCCTTCAATATATGAATTTGGTGGGGACACAAATATTCAATCCATAGCATCCCAGCCCTGGCCCCCCAAATTCGTGTCCTTCTCTCATAAAATATACATTCATTCCACTCCAACGGCTCCCAAAAGCCTTAATTCTAACATCAAGTCTAAGTCTAAAGCCAAAAGTCTCATCTAGATATCAGATATGGGTGAGACTCGGGTAGCTAGAAGTTCCCAGACCATCCTCTTTCTCTGCACTCTGACCCATGAGAGGCAAAATTCCGCTCCAGCTGTGAACCTGTGAATCCAGACAGGTTATGTGCTTCCAGACAAAGCATAGGCATTTCCATTGAAAATGGAGAAACAGAAAAGAAAAAAGGAGTAATAAGTCAAAACTTAGCAAGGGAAACTCCACTAGATCTTCAGTCTCAAGAATAATCCTTTTTGGTTCAATGCTCTGCCTTCCAGACCCACTGGACCAGGGGTCCGTTCTCTGCATCTCTGCTGCGTGGGGGTCACATCCCTAACACTCTGGGCAGCCGTGGCCCCTAGGCTTTAGTCAGGGGCTGTCTGGCCCCTGAACAGAGGGTCCTGATGACCTCTGAATCGCCTTTGGGATCCATCTTCCTTTTCTGGAAGAAAGCACCTGCTGCAAACAGCTCTGTGATCCAGCCCTGAAGGCTCATCTAAGAGGTCCAGCAGTTTTCCTTCATTTCACCCTGTTTTCTCTGTCCCCTTTAGTTCAAGCTGGCAGTGTCATTATATACAGTAAGCCGTCCACATTTGCAGGTTCCACATTTTGGAATATTCCAAAAATACTCAAAAACAAGTTCCAGAAAGTTCCAAAAAGCAAAACTTGAATTTCCCACATGCAGGCAATTCTTTACATACCATTTACATTGTATTTACAACTATGTACATAGCACTTACATTGTATTAGGTGTTATAAGTAATCTAGAGATGATTTAAAGTATGTGGGAGGATGTGCGCAGGTTACTTGCAAATACGATGCAATTTTATATAAGGAATTTGAACATCCTTGAATTTTGTTACCTGTGAGGTTCCTGGAACCAGTGTCGTCCCCCGAGTTATACCCATGACCTCCTTATCAAATCCTGTTCAGCCACACCCTTCGTGTTCATTTCAGATCAAGATATCTCATTCTTTGCAATACAGATAGGCTGACAATTTTCCAAATCTTCAAGCTCTGGTTCCTTTTTGCTTAACAACTGCTTCTTCAATACATCTCTCTTCTTTTGCACTTTACTATATGCAGTCAGGAGGGAAGCAAAGCACTCCTTCAATGCTTTGCTTAGAAATCTCCCCAGCTAAGTATTCAGTTTCATCCCTCGAAAGTTCTACTTTCCACCAAACACTAGAGACGGTTCAGCCAAGTTCTTTGTCACATTAAAACAGGGATCGTGCCTTTCCTCTAGTTTCCAATAACATGTTCCTCAATTCTGTCTAAGACCTCACCAGAATCCCCTTTAAGGTCCTTATTTCTAGAATGCATCTTAAGACTCCTCAGTGTCTACCCATTACCCAGTTCCAAAATCACTTCTACATTTTTAGGTATTTATGACAGCAGTACCCCACTTCTTGGTACTAAAATCTGCCTTACTCAGCTTGGGTTGCCATAGCAAAATACCACAGACTGGTTTAAACAGTAGAAAGGTATTTCACAGGAGGCTAGAAATCCAAGATCAGGGTGCTAGCTTGGTTGGCTCCTGGTGAGGGCCCTCTTCCTGGCTTGCAGATGGCCGCCTTCCTACTGTGTCCTCACATGGCAGAGGGAGAAACCTGGTGCCTCCTCCTCTTCTTATGAGGGCACTAATCCCATCAAGAGCCCCTCTCCCCCTGCCCCTCATCTAAACCTAATTCTCTCCCAAAGCCTCAAACATATGAATTTTCACGGGGTGGGGATGGGGCACAATTTAGTCCATAGCAAGAGTAATGCCCTGCAAGAACGAAGGAGCTAACTTAAGCCTCCTGGCGAGAAAAATAAGGCAAAGCTCCTGTATTCTCATACTGCCTCATATCCTGGAAGCAGGGATATATACGGTTGTTCACGTTGTGCACTGCACAGCCCTACTGGTCACCAGTCACATTAGAGACCTTGTGGCTTTGAAAGCTTAATATGACCATTTTTTTTAATGACAGATGGCTATGATATCTCTTGTCCTAAGTATATTATGATAAATTTCCAATGTAAGGCAGTAAAATCTTTTGAGGAACGATTCCTCTTTTGTCATTCATGAGAAGGCACTGTATAAACTAGATTAGCCCTTCTGCAAAGTCTACTTTTGATCTCTAACTCAAGATAACCCTATGAATGGGTATTTGGGGTCCATTTTGCTGGTAAGGAAGTTGACATGGGCAAGATCAAAGTCATCCAGTGGGTAAGTAAGGAACTAGCCAACACGCAAAGCAAGCCCAAAACAGAGCCCCTTTCCCACTGCGTCTGGCCCCTGTAGACATGGTCCTGTGTCTGGTTCCAGTGCCTTCTATGAAGATGTTTCTATTGGTGCTCCTCCTTCAGGGCAAGTGTGGAAGGACTGATCTCCCCACATCCTGCCTCTGCCAGGCAACCCCTCCTCAGCTCCTCCAGGGAGCTCCAGCTCCTCTTGGCCACGCCAGGGCCACCTGGCTCAGGAGGTTCGTGTGCTGCGAGCTGGCATTCCCAACCCCAACTCACCCTGACGGTTGAGCCCAGGAAAGGAGGAGGCCCCTTTGGAACTTCTGGGTTTTCTTTTTTGGAATTTGGGAACTGGGTGAAGGGGAGGGTGGAACCCCGGAGTGGTCTGCTGAGTGAGGTCTCACTAAAGCACCTGTAGGGAGATACACTGAGAAATGAATACAGTTGGAAACCTAGAGGGGAAAACCCCAGGTTCTGTTCTGAATAAATGAATGAACAATGACATGAATGAGAACAATGCAAATGTGAAGGGTCTGGAACTTCAATCAAACCTGAGGATAGCTGTCTTTTAAATGGAGGTGTGGCATATATACAGTAGAGTACACAGATCTTAAGTGTACAGCTTGTTGCCTTCTTATCTGTGGATACACCCGAGTAACCACAGTTTCCCGGCACGCCCTCAGGCTTCCTGGTGCCTCTTCCCAGTCTCTACCCCACCACAGAGGTAACTGCGACTTGATCCCTGTCACCACGATTGGCTTTGCTTAGTCCTGAACTTCTATAAATGCACTGCATATAGTATGTTTTCTTTTGTGTCTGTCTTCTAACAAAATGTCTGTTCGTGCATGTTAACAAGTTTGTTTGTTTTCTGTGCCAGGGAGTGTTCCACGTTCAAATACGCCACAAATTATGTATCCATTCCATTGTTGATGACATCGGCTTGTTTCTAGTTTGGGGCTGAATGAAGTTGCTGGAAACATTCTTATGTATGTTGTCTGATGGACATAAGCCCTTACCTCTCCAGGGTCAAAACCTGGCGGTGGAATTGCTGGGGCTCAGAGAGGGTTTCACGGTCTAGTTAGGTTATTTGGGGAGTAGGTCAGAGAGCCTTGTTTCAGGCGTTCCACCACCGTCTGACCTTGGGTTTCCCACTTGTCCTTTCTGGGCCTCAGTGGGACTAAGAACCCCTCAAGTGTTCGATATAAGACTTAAAAGATGGTATTTGTCAGGCATCTTGTGTGGTGGTTAGCATGTTTAAGAAAGAGATAGTTCCTGTCTACTTCACTCCCCGTCCACATTTCACTAGCCTCAGCCCAGGCTCCCGTCAGCAAAAGAGTGGCTTACAATCTCTACCAGTGCGCATCCCCCATAAGCTAGGTGAGGTGTGGAGGTGAAGCATATAGGGACAAAGTCGTTCCTTGTACTAGAATGATCTGCCCTCTGTGGTGGACGTGATGGTTCTTCTGCCCACAACAGTATCCTCGTCTTCTGGAAATGTGCCTGTGAATCACGTGGTTCTGGTGAGGACTACCAATCATGGACCCCATTCCTGCCCCATACCCCCAACTCCAGCTCCACCCATCAGCCTAGGATAGATCCCATGACACAGGCCTGGCCAGTCAGAACCCTTCCTGGGGATTTTCAAATAAGATCTCAGAAGAGAGAGCCCTCTCCCCTCTCTGGTCACAAAGTTTCCAGATGGAGGTGAGTTCAGAGCTGGTTATTGATCAGTTCCGCGACAATTCCCTACCCTCCACCTACAATGTGAAGAAAAAAGGTCAGTGAGATTAGAGTTGAGGCAGAAAAAACCTGGGAAGCAGAGGAGAGGGAGGGGAAGGGGCAGAGTTGCTGGTTCCAAGTGTTCCTGAGGCCAGCTCCTTTGCCAGCCTTCCGGGTTATTCAGTCATCTGAGACAATAAACCTCGCCTTCTTTTTAAGCAAACGTGAGTTAGGTTTCTGTCACTTGCTCCCTTTATAGTTCTGACAAATATACCCTATATGAACCTTTGATTCAGACCAAAGGCCCTTCAGGGTCTCCCCTAATCTTTCTCAGGATACATCTACTTGGCCCTTCTCTTTGCACCAGAGTATCACAAGCATATTCTTTGCTTGTGAAGCCAAGGCTGCTGGGCACTTATTAAGCACACACCTGGTGTGCCCCAGCCCTGGTGTGGGCTCTGAGTTCATGGAGGCAAGTGGATGTCCTGGCCCCTGACCTTGGGCTTTGCAGCATCCTACACAATTTCTTATAATTGCTCTCTGATTTATACTCCTTTCCTTGGCATGGTATTGACAAACCAGAGATTCGATAGATTCTCTCCAGGTCATCTATTTAAGGTATCCCCAGTTAATGCAGGAAAGAAATCATGTTCAGTTTTTAAGTGATCGAACTCCAGCCGCATTTTATTTACCTTCAGCCACGTGCCCAGAGACTTGAGTAGCTGCCCTGGCCTGAGCTGGGGAGCGGACTCCTTGGCCCCAGGAAGATCAGCCCTGCTTGACCACTGCCTTCCTAGGTGACCTCTGAAAACCCTAACATCGTGTTACCCGGAGCAGTAGGTGTGTAGTGAGAGAGCAAGACACCTTGACTCTGGAGTCAAAGACCAAAGTGGATTCAGGAAGGAGGGAGGAGAGTTCTGTCTGTCTGTGCCCCAGTGCCTGAGGGGCACCCTGGTCCATTAAACCAGCTGCCTGACATGCCCCCTGTGAGAGCAATGCCTGACGCTGGCTGTGATAGATCACATCATTTGGCCGCAGTTCTTTACTTCTCCCTGTATTCACACCCTTTGTTGTATGTTCTGGTGGAGTGAAATCCATCCCTTGACTCTCAGCTTGTCACGTGACTGGCTGTGTCCAGTGAAATATTCATGGGTGAGACGCTGCCTAGGCTTGAAAAACATGCTCTCTTGAAAACACGCCCAGGCCAGCCTGCTCGGGGATGAGAGACACATGGAAGAGAACCAAGTTAGCCCGGTCCTCCTAGGCAGGGCCAGCCTGTGTCAGCCCAAAGCCGGCTCACCTCCAGGCACTTGAGCAAATCCAGCTGAGGCCAGAAGAACCACACAGCTGAGCCCAGACTAGATCACGGACTGTTTAAATGTTCATGGTTTAAAGCCACTAAGTTTGGTGGTGGCGACATATAACTCATACACCTGCTATAATGCAGACATTGTCAAACCAGACATGTGCAGGTTAACCAGGTGGATAAAAATGCTGAAAGATCCACTGAGTTAGTTAAGATATTTGAAGCGAAGAGAGTTTTTTGAGAATTGCTTCTTAGGGCCTATAGTAAGTAAATGTTAACCACTTGTTATGGGTTGAAGAATGTACTTTAAGGAAATTCAATCGTAATTAACTTATTGGTATGGCAGGGAGAGCTGCCAAAGCATTTAGAAAACAATTTTAGTTGTTAGCCCCATGAAATATTTTTCTTGAAATGGGTACAAACCCACAATTTTTCTTTTCCATAAAAATGTTTATCTTTTATTGCCTTTGTTGTTTTAACGCCTCCATTTTTAGGGCCCCCTTCTTCTCCAGAGGTACACAGTGCCCTAAGGATGTCTTTGGGACCTCTGGTAAGAAAAGAAACAGGAAAACTAACTCGGATCAAAATGTGGCAGATTTTTGCACATTGGGGCACTGGAATGAGAGTGAAAACTTGAAGCCAACTTTCTTTCAAAACACTTCTACTATTAGAAGAGAGGAAAAAAAAAAAAGAAGAGAGGAAAAGTAGACCTCAGGGAACCTGAAAAGAGCCAAATGTGGCCATGGTGGCATGTCCTTAAAGATTCATATTTGACCTAATACGGACGTACCTCAGAGATACTATGGGTTCGGTTCCAGACCATAGCAATCAAGCGAGTCACACACATTTTTGGGTTTCCCAGTGCGTAAAAGTTATGTTTATATTATACTATAGCCTACTAAATGTTCAATAGCAATATGTCTAAAAAAATGCATACCTTAATTTTAAAATACTCTATTGCTAAAAAATGCTACCCATCACCTGAGCCTTCAGCAAGTCGTAATCTTTTTGCTGGTGGAGGGTTTGAAATATTGAGATAATTACCAAACTGCGACACAGAGAAACGAAGTGAGCAGATGCAATTGGAAACTGGCACTGATAGACTTGCTTAAAGCAGGGTCACCACCAACCTACGATATGTACAAAATGCAATATATGTGAAGCACAGTAAAGTGAAGGGCAATAAGATGAGGTCGACCTGTAAATCCACGTGAAATGTGCCAGTGATTCCAAATTGGTGGTATCCCCAGCAGCCTTGCAGAAACAAACACAAATCTTCTCTGGAGAACACACTTTTCTTTTAATCGAAGTACAGCTGTTTTACAATACTGTGTTAATTTCTGCTGTACAGCAAAGTGATTCAGCTACACATATAAACAGTCTTTTGATATTCTTTTCTATTATAGTTTATCATAGGACATTGAATATAGTTCCCTGTGCCGTACCGTATAGGACCCTGTTGTTTATCCATCCTATATATAACAGTTTGCATCTGCTCATCCCAACCTCCTACTCCATCCCTCCCCTAACCCCCTCCCCCTTGGCAACCACAAGTCTGTTCTCTATGTCTGTGAGTCTGTTTCTGTTTCACAGATAGGTTCATTTATGTCATATTTTAGATTCCACATAAAAGTGGTATCATATGGTATTTGTCTTTCTGACTTCACTTAGTACGGTAATCTCTAGTTGCATCCATGTTGCTGCAAATGGCATCATTTCATTCTTTTTTATGGCTGAGTAGTATTTCTGTACATATATAAGTACCACATCTTCTTCATCCATTCATCTGTCAATGGACATTTAGGTTGTTTCCATGTCTTGGCTATTGTGAATAGTGCTGCTATGAACATAGGGATGCATGTATCTTTTTGAATTATAGTTTTGTCCCTACACATGCCCAGGAGTGGGATTGCTGGATCATATGGTAATTCTGTTTTTAGTTTTGCGAGGAACCTCCATACTGTTCTCCATAGTGGCTGTATCAACTTACCTTCCCACCAACAGTGTAGGAGGGTTCCCTTTTCTCCACACCCTCTCCGACACTTGTTATTTGTAGACTTTTTAATAATGACCATTCTGACCCGTGTGAAGAACACACTTTAAATACAGATCTTGAAGTATTCTCACAGATAAAAATGGCAGATAACTTGGAGCTCACACTTTAAAATCACCAAATACACAGGGAAACAAGCCACCATGAGCAAGAGTTATGAGAAAACATAAACTGAAGGATCAGATTCCCCCAAATGGGAACGACTGTAACCATCTGACACCAGTACAAAAGCAGTACGTTGGATATGGTTAAAGAATGGAAAGGAGATTGAAAGGATGGTGAAGCAAAGAAGAGCTATCAAAATTGACCGGTTTGCAAAAGAACTAAATATAGCTTCCATAAGTGAAATAAAAGAAGTGAAATTTAAAACTCAACAGAAGGGGCAAATAGCAGACTGAGGCACTGCTGAAGTGAGAATTCGTGAACTAGAAAATCGGTGGCAATTGACCCCACTGCCTAGGAAACTGAGTCCTTGTAGTGAAGAGACTGGATCTCAGTTGCTGGGAGGATGGGTGGCAGCTGGACCAGTCTGGTGGTGCCTTGTTCCCTGCAGTGAGATGGGCAGATGCAAAAGCATCAGCCATCACTTTCTCTGTTAGGGAGACAGGAATTGCGGGAACAGAGAAGCACAGGGAAGTCCCTATAGTAAACCCGGTAGCAAGATAAGCTGCATCAGGGACGACCACCCAGAGTCACGAAGTGCTTCAAAAGACAGTCACAGCAGGCGTTCTGGTTGTCTGTTGCTATGTAACAAGCCGCCCCAAAATTTAGGAGCTTGAAACAACAATAATCATTTATTTTGCTCAGGACTCGGCCACTTGGGCAGGGCTGGGTGGGGACAGCTTGCCTCTGCTCTCCATTGCATTAGCTGGGTTACTCAAGTAGGTGCTAGAGGATAGCTTTCAAAGTGACACGCCCTCATCACCCCCAGGTGCTAGTTGGTGCTGTCAGCTAGGAGACATGGGTCTCTCCAACAGTTATTTGGGCTTCCTCACGATATGGTGGCTGAGTCCCTGAAGAGAAGGCAGACGTGCATAAGTTTTTTTCTTTTTTTGGCCACACCACGCAGCTTGTGGGATCTTAACTCCCCAACCAGGGACTGAACCCAGGCCACTGCAGTAAAAGCACCTCATCCTAACCACTGGGCCACCAGGGAATTCCCTGCATGATATTTGTATTATTTGGCTTCTGAAGCCACATGGTGTCACCCTTCAGTTACACTCTGTTGGTTGAGGCAGTCCCAAAGATCTTCCCTGGTTCAAGGAGTGGGGGGAGTAGGAAGTTTCTAGAAGAACATGTGGCATGAGGGGGTACTGTTGCACCATCTTTGGGAAATGCAATCTGCCACAGGTGATGCCAATCCAGGTGATGGCAATCCAGGATCAGGTGATGGCTGGAGACCTAGGCAGGCAGCCCACCCAGCTGTCATCACTGGGCTGGGATTTGGTGGCGGAATTACAATCCCTGAGGGGGGTGGTAGACAAGAGCAGGGCCAAACCTGGGAGTTTATTAGCAGATGGTATAACAGAGTAGTTAAGAGTACAAAATCTAGAGCCTGTGTTTGAGTCCTGGCTCCACCAATTAGAAGTTTATGATCTTGGACAAGGAAATTAACCCCTCTTTGCCTCAGTTTCCCCATCTATTTCACTACTTATCTGATAGGTTTGTTGTGAGGTTTCGGCGAGTTCATATAGGTAAAGAGCTTAGAACGGTGCCTGGCGCCCAGCAAGTGCTATCTAAGGATAAGCTAATACCGTTAATAGGCTGTTTCTCGGAAAAAGCACTAGGAACAAAACAGGGAACCAAACGGCCAAATGGTGTGTTTCAGAGCTTGGAAGTGAGGCAAACTTCCAGAAATGGGGACCTCCAGTAATGAGAAGAATGCTCCTGGGGGAGAGGAGGGGCCTGAGGCAGATCCTTGGCGCACTGAGGAAGGTGTCCTGGAGTGGAGAGAACTGTCTCTCAGCCCTGGCCTGGAGGCCTTGCTGGGCTCAGAGGCAATGTCAAGTTCAAACAGTACAAAATTCTCTGCAGTGTTTTTCAAGCAGTAAAAATAGTCTGGAGTCCTGAGGCTACTCAGAAATAGAACAACTGTTTTCTCTTTAACGAGCCTCCATACACAGTGTTTAATGAAAACTGCAGGAGCGGGTTAGAATGTGGACCCAAGGAGCTCGGAGGGCCGTGGCTGCAGGAGTTTGTCAGGGCTGGGGGGACCCTCAGAGGCCTGGCACAGCCGCACCCCTACCCCCAGCTCCTTTCATGCAGGCCCCGTGGCTGCCTCCACGCTCCCCATAGGTCCTCATTATTATTCTCAACCCTGGTGATCACGGTGAAGAATCGTGCTCCACCTGCGTCAAGTATCTGTGGGGCAAATAGGGCAAATTACTTTCCTCAGTTTCCCCATCTAGAAAGTGAGGACAAATGAGCCGTCCTTCACAGGGTAGTCACTAGATCAAGCAAGATACATACTGGAGGTGCCGGACACTTGTCCACCCCCGCCCCGTGGCATCCCTGGCCAGAGCGATTGAGGTGGACCTTGATGCTTTCAAGGTTGCAGGCATCGAATTCCAAGCCACGTTCTGTGAGGTGCTCTTTGATAAAGGGGTTCCGAAGTCAAATACGTTTGGAACCTGCTGTGCTTTCCATATGCTCCTCCCCATTTGCAGGGTGGCGATGCCCGTGGGTATCTCAAAGGTTCTGAGAAGTCCTGGTATAAACAATCCTGCCATGTTTAGCATTTTCTAAAATCTCTCACCATGGAAACTCTGGTTCACACGAATTTTTCTTTATTTGTTTCACCCATTAGCGTCACGGGGCATGGTCTCTAGGAAACACCAGGGTGGCAGCAATCACGTGTGCGAAATCACTTAATTTCTCTGAACTCATTTCTCCTCTGAAAAATGAGGGTAACCAACACCTGCCTTGCAGGTTGCTATGAAGATTAGAGGTTAATGTACACAGAACACCTAGCCCCGGGGGCAGGCACTCAACGCATGGGCAATAAGTTGAAGCCGCTGTGACTTCCGGCAGAGCCACAGGCACAGGGAATGACACTGAGGGACGCAGGTACTGAAGGTGAGAACTGAGGCAGGGGCTTGAGCATGAAGGGCCAGGCCAGCACAGGCTGGCTGGGGCCGAGCCCAGGGGTCCAACATGGTAATTATTCCCAGCACAAGGGGCATCGCTGGGCCTGCGGGAGAGGGACATGAGGCCTTGCCAGGGGCTTGGAGGACTGCTGCGCACAGGGGTGGGTAAGGGGGTCATTATTAACTCCTTCATTCCCCACACATTTACTGAGCACCTACCGCATGCATGCCAGGCACTCTTAGTGAGGGAGGGTAAGTCAGTGGACAAGACAAAGTTCCCGCCCTCGTGGAGCTGACACTATCAACAAATAAACAAACGAATAATGTTTCAGGTGATGATAAGGGCTACAAAAAGTAAAGCCGGGTAGAGGGGTAGAATGATGGGTGGGTGTTATTTTAAGGAAGGTAGTCAGAGAAAGCCTCTGTGAGGAGGTGATGTGAGCAGAAAGTGGAAAGAAGCCAGTGATTTCAAACTCACTGACTCAGCGTCACCATCGTGGTCATCAATAAGTCATCATCCTAAGTGCCCCCAGCCACCTCCGTATCCCTATCGGCTGGGCTAAGAGCTCTCAGGATCTGCTTTCCTTCCCGGGGTGCAGTTCCAAGGATGACCACAAGGTGGAGGAGTGACTCTAACCCGGTCCAGGGGCCGTGAGCTTGACGATGAATCCAGAAGACCTGAATCCAAAGCCCCCACCCCTAGAATCCTGTCAAGGTTGAGAGTAATCGCAAGCCGTGTTCAGCCACAGAAATCCCATGTAACTGGGTTGTAAACTCGACCGTTGGTGCGGTGGGAGTCCTTGGCTATCTGCCACCTAGTGACTAGGGGCTTGGGGGAGGGAAAAGGAAAGCCCCCAAGGAGCTTCCAGGGAAGCTGAGGGAGGGGCTGACAGGCCCCTGGGGTCCCAGGGCTGGGGGTGGCACGGTCACCAGGAGAGCAGTTCCAGCTGCGACTTTTCCTCTTCCATCTGCCTCTAGCTGTGGGGAAGGCAGGAAGCTGGTTCTAAAAGCCAAGGCCTGCGTTCAGAACGACCGATCTGGAGCGAGTAACAACCTACCTGTGTGTGGTTTATGCCCATCTAGCTGCTCCTATAAAATCCATCTTAGCGTTGGGACAGGGCAGCTGTGAGCTTGCTGGCTGCCGGCCCCGTTTCTGGGGAAAAGAGACCTGCTCAGACCCTCCCCCCCCGACCCCGCTACGACCCCCTGTTTGGAGTCTTCCCTGAGTGTCCACTGAAAAGGGGTGACCTGGCTTGCTCCCCTGGGTGACCAGGACCCCTCGCTCTTCCTCCTTGTCAGGAGGATTGATTACCCTCCCAGGCTCGTTCCAGCGGGGCGGAATTGCAGGGTTTCCAGTTTTCCTAGCATTTTGCTCCCCAATAACATGTGAACAGATGCTGCAAGATTCTCTCTGAGGATTCCCAGGTAGGGAGGGAAGAATTTTCTCCGTGAGGTTCTTTGCTTTTCTCTGGGAGGAGAAAATCCATTTCACATTGCTCTGTGATTTCACTAACCCGTAAATGCACGGCTGAGGGCTCTGGGTGTAGTTCCACCTGTGCCCTGACTCTCTCTGTCTGCAAATGGGGCAAATAATACTTACCTGGTAGGGTCATCTGGTCAACTCAATATGCTAACGCATGTCTAACAGCACCTGGCACCTCATCAGGGTTCAATACATAGTCTAGTGTATCCTTTATGTCTAAACAGCCTAAATAAGGGCCAACTACATATTCATATCCATGAGCTTGTTTATTCCACAGAGAAACCTGGTTTGGTGCATTTCTCCTTTTTTTTCTTATTAATTTTTTTCCACAAGAAATATTTGCAAACATTCTCATAGTAGCAGAGTCAAGCACTGCTTCAGTATTTGGAGTAAAATACAAATGTCTTCCCTGACCACCCGCTTAGGGGACCCCCCCCCGCCCCCCAACTCCACCCCCATACAATGCATTCACCAGAGGTAACTTCTGGGGTAAGTTTGGTACTTACCCTTCCAGACTTTAAAGTTATACACTTGTGTTTTACAATGCAGTCCTTGGAGATGTAAAATTCAGATCCCTGTCAACATTAGGTAAAGATTCGCCTTTGAATAAGCTGCTGGAGAGGGTGCAGACCAGCTGTTTCTCCCGGGCAGCGTTTAGCTCCCTATCAGCCCTCATCAGTGTGCTCAGAGCATGTGAGCTTTATTAAAATAGACCTTCAGAGGGGGGTTGGCAACACTCTGCAGATAATTACCATTAAGGTCTAGAAAGTCCCAGAGGTATATGCCGAGGTTCTCTAACTCACTTTTCTACTGAATGACCTTGGCCTCTGTTCCAACTTCTGATCAGGGGATGAGGCTGCTGAGTCCCAGGATATGATCCTTCAGGCCATTTTCTGCCAAACTGAGAAGCCAAGCACAGGGGACGTGCCTGGCCTACATGAGGGCAGGTCAGGCCTCAGGTCTGGGTTTCGAGCTCTGTTCGGTCAGGGAGAACAGTGTCCCCTGGACACTAGGGAGCCTTAAGGCCAGAAGTGGGCCCCTACCCACCCACCTTCCCCAGCCATCCCGGGGCTGGAAGCATAGCGCTTACTGGGCGGGTCTGTGGGGCACTCCTCACTGGCTACCCACCCAATCCTCACGCCAGCTACAGGGAGGGTACAGCCATTAGAACCCTTCTTTGTAGACCAAGAAACTGAGCCTAGAGAAGCAAGGAGCAGGAACACACAGCTAGACAAGGGCAGTGCCACGTTGGTGGGTTGAAGCCCCAGTTTCCACACGGAGGCTCGTTCTTCTGTTTCCTTTCACTTGTTTATTCCTTCATTTTTTTGTACACAAGAAATATGTGAGTACCTTCTGCTTACGCGTAAGATAAAAATGAAATTCTTTCAATCCCCAGTAGTCCCCCTTCCCACTGGTGAGCACCAGTATTTGTCAAGTGCGTCCTTCCAGGCCTTTTATCTACATGCACACACACACAGAGTTGACATTTTGAAAATATAAAAGAGATTACACTATACAAACATTTCTATGACCTTTTTTCCCTTAATGTGTTTCTCTTCAGATTCATGTATTTAGACCGATCTTCTTTCTTAAATGGCCGTACTGTTCCATAAAGTGGCCGTGTCAGAATTTCACTCCACCTCTGCTAATATTCAGTTAACTCTCTGTAGGATACAGATAATAACAGTACCTGCCACACAGGATTATGGTGAGATTAAATGAGATACTGCATGCAAATTTCTTAGAATCAATCCCGGCACATATGTGCGCACGCACACACGCAGACAAAACTATTAGCTCTCGTGATCTTCACCAACGTTATAATCACTATTATTGATGGACATTAATTAACATTATTTCCAGTCTTTCCTATTATAAGGAATGCCACAATGAAGATATTGTGTGTGAATTTGCCTATGGAGTATTTTTCTGGAATGCTGGGTGAGCAGTTTGAAGGGCGGTAGGAGAGAGAGGTCGGGGTATTTCTTCCCTGGTTCAGCCCCACGTCTTCGACGTTGGCATTGTTCTAAGACTACAGCTCCCCCAGGGCAGCCCCTCCGCAGGCCTCACCTCTCGTGGGACTGAAGTCCGTTTAGCCTGTGAGTGGTGACATCCTCTTGCTCTGGCTGGCCTCTGGGGGCCTTGCCATCCTTTGCTTATTCCCTTAACCCTGTTCACCCCCCGTAAGCTGGTCCCTTATGTAACTGCCATCATTTGAACCATCTGGGGGTGAGCTCTGTTTCCTGTCCGGGCTCCGTATGACACGCCAGCCTGTTGCTTGTTGCAAATTGCCTGTTCATATACTTTACCCATTTTTATAGTGCTGCCTTTATGATTATTTATAAAAACTCTTCACGTAGTATAAATATTAGTATTTTGTTAAATACGGTATAAATATTTTATCTTAGCTCTGCTTAAGAAATTTTTTAAATGTAATACATGCTTGTAGTAAAAAAAAAAAAATCCAACAGTACAGAAGGGTATAAAATGATAAGATGAGAGAATCAGAAGTCCCCAGAACGAGAGGCCTTCCTGTAGCCTCTGTGAATGTGCACAGCATGGAATGTTGACACGTGAAGGAAGGTGTGACGGTGTGAGGCTAACACCTACATCCCAGAAGTCTTAGGACATTATTCTCCCAGAGCACCATTCCGGTTCCAGCCCGGGGGAGACATCCCCCCTGCAGCCACTCTCCATGCTGGGGCCTGGGGGCAGCTGACTGCACAGCTGTTCTATAGACAGTCTCCCAACGAATCACCTCGACTCTGATCCGCTCTTCCTCTTCCGGCCGCGCATTTGTCGGCTGCAAGAGAAGAACAAGTCTCTCCCTCCCCGCTGTCCTTCTAAGACCTGGTGAGAGTGGCGGGTTGCCTCTCTGCTCTGGGTTCTCCCCTGACCCGACTCAATCAGTCCCTGCTCTCCTCTCAGACCTCAGAGGGTCCATGGATGTCTCCCTCCTGTCTTGCAGGGGATGGGATACACTCCCTTTAGACAGTCTTTACTGCCATTTCAGTGGGAAGGGGTAATGGTTACGCTTGTCCTGTGCTGGAAGCCTGCGGTGACTTGAACCACAGGAAACAATTGTTGCAGCTCCTGGGGGAGGTGGCTTGATGGGGCAGCCCGTCAAGCCACCTCCAGCCTGGACCGCTAGCCCTTCCTGCCGGCCCCCTCCCCCCACACAGGTGCATACGCCCACCTTGCCTGCTCTTGGTCTCTCCAACACCTGCCGGTTAGAGCCTCTGCCTCCTGCCAGAAAGTAGTTAAGTCAGGAGTAGACAACAGACTGTCTATCCTGTCACCTCCCTCCGACGGCCCTTCCTCACCTCTACTGCCCAGTTTGAGGTCCTTCCCAGGCCTTCTCATCCTCTCTGCTGGAGCCCAGCGCCCACCCCTCTCCCCCTGAGACTCCTTCCCACCCCAGTTCCTTAACCGGTCAGCAGAACTGCAGCCCACTGCCTGATTCGGTAAATAAAGTTTTATATCATGTCTGTGGCTGCTTTCAAGCCAAAAAGAAAGAGTCCAGTAGTTGTGACAGAGATCATAGGATCCCCAAGACCTATGATATTTACTGTGTGGCCCTTCGCAGACCAAGTTTGCCCATCCCTGCTCTAGGCATTCTGCTTTCAAGTATTCGGAAGGAGGGGAAGTCGTTGGTGACCTCCTGCCCTAGACCTTGTGAGGTGGTCAGTGGCTCCTGCAGGAAACAGAAGGCTTGACTCTTGCACCCTCCCCCTGGTGGTTGCAGTGGTCTTCAGCCTTGCACAGGCTCCACTGTGACCTGGCCTCTGGGCACGGAGTGCACCCCATGGCTGGAGGGCAGCCCTCAGCCTGGGGCACCAGGCAGACAGAAGAAGACGGGACCCCACTCCCCACCCTTTAGGAGGCGAGAAAGTTTACCTGGAGGTGGCGCCGGTGAGTGGGGAAAACAAAGCAGGTCTGTTGTAGAACAGCATGTACCAGCCACGCCCTGGTGCCTGGTGGCCCAGCCACAGGACCTTGGGCAGGGTTGGGTGTGGAGGGAGAGTGCCATGGGGCAATAGAGGTTCCAGGAAGGTGCATCTCAGGCAACTCGGGGAACTTGGAGCTCATTCCTGGAGCTCCCAGAATGCCACTCCCCTGAGGAGTCATAGCATCACAAGATTGGCCTGTACCTAACTCCCGCTGCCCTCAGCCGGCCACGGGACTCTCCCATGCTGCTGCCTTCTTCACCCCTGTCCTGCTCTGGCACCCCATTTAACCATGAGGTAATGCTTTGGAAACTTCTAGTTCTACCACCTATGGAAGCTGCTCTTTTCAAGGTCACCGTTGTCCTCTATGTGGCTGAATCCCATTGGTTAGTCACCTATCCCCATCTTGCTGGACCATCCTGCATCTTTTGACATATTCTTAAGTTCTCTTAGATCTTTTAAACTCTTTCTTCTCCTGGCTTCGGTGACCTCACACTCGTGGTTCTCCCTCTGCTTCCTGCTCCTTTTCTCTGTCCCTTGCTGGAGCCTCCATCTCGACACCCCCCTCAGAGGCTGTGTGCAGTCCTGGGACCCACTGTTCTTTGTTGCCCGTATCTTCCTTGGTCCCAGATTTATATCCCCCACCCTGGCTTCTCCACTGGGCTCTGGACTCCAATACAGAACCACCTATTTGACATCACCGCTTGGATGTCCAATGGCATCTCTAACCTAGCATGTCCCAAAGCAGAAGTCCTGATTTCCCCACCCCAGACCTGTTCCTGTCCTGTCCTTCCAATCTCTACATGGCAATACCTTCCACCCATCGCTCAAAACCCCCAGAGTAGGAGGCAATTCCAGGCTTTTCCCTCTCCTCTCATATCTATGTGAACAGTAAGTTCTATTGGTTCCAATACAAAACATAACCCATAACTATCCTTGTACCTATGTCTCCACAGTTCCTGCCTCACTCCAAGCCACTCATTGCTTGTGTGTGTGCCTGCAGTAGCCTCCTAACTAGATGCCCACCTCTTTTATGCACCCAGGGTTCTCTTTGGTTTTATATGTGAATCGTGTCAATCATTCTTCCGCTAAAATGCCGAAAGACCCATCACATTTACGATACTGCCTCCTTATCATAGTTCATGAAACTTGTGGTCACGTCCATCTCTGCTCTCATTTTCTATGCCTTTGTGCCTCTGTGCTTCAGCCACACTGGCCTGTGGTCCTGCTGTAGGGCATAACATTTGTCCCTTCCACGCCTAGGATGCTCTCCTGGCTCATCCTGTGGCTGGATCCTTCCGGTCATCCCTGTCTTGAGTCAAAAGGCATCTTCTCAAAGTCTTCCTTGTGCATCACATCCAGGTGACCACCCCACCCACACACCCACGCCCGGTTGCTACCATGTCACACTTATAGTTTTCCCCAGCAATCATCACTACTTGAAATGACATTGTTCATGAATGTGCTAGAAGTTAAGAGCCTAGGTTCTGGAGCCCGACTACCTGGGTGCAAATCTCAGCTCTGCCATTTTTATCTGTGTGACCTCAGACAACCCAGATGGTGTCTCTGTGCCTCCGTTCCCACATCTGTGAAATGGGGGTGATCTAATCAGACCCACGAGCCAAGTCCAACCCACTGCCTGTTTTTGGCTGACCCACAAGTTAAGAAGGCTTTTACATTTTTAAATGGTTGAAAAAGTCAAAAGAAGAGTATTTTGTGACTCGTGAAAATTATATGAAATTTCAGTGACCATAAATAAAGTTTTATTGGAACACAGCCACCCCCGTACTGCTGCTTCCATATTACTATAGTGGAATGGAGCCATGTGTGACAGACTGCAGGGCCCACGAAGCCTAAAATATTAAAGCCTAAAAGATTTACTATCTGGTTCTTTACAGAAAATATTTGCTGACCTTTGAGATAAATACCTACCATCTAGGGTTGATAGAAATGAATTATTACATGTAGAGTTCTTAGAAGAGTGCCTGATGTCTATATAGGTATAGATTAGCTATAGATGTTAGATAGGTATGTAGATAGGTAGGTAGACAGATAGATAGGTGGGTAGATGGATGGATGGAGATATAGGTGTGTGTCAGCAACATGAAAGTATCACCTATTGTTTGATATCGGCCTTCCCTGTGCCAGCCTGTGCAACAGAACTTTCTGCCACGGTGGAAACGTTCCGTATCCACACTGTGCGATGCGGCAGGCACCAGTCACGTGGAAACGTTCCGCATCCACACTGTGCGATGCGGCAGGCACCAGTCACGTGGAAACGTTCCGCATCCACACTGTGCGATGCGGCAGGCACCAGTCACGTGGAAACGTTCCGCATCCACACTGTGCGATGCGGCAGGCACCAGTCACGTGGAAACGTTCCGCATCCACACTGTGCGATGCGGCAGGCACCAGTCACGTGGAAACGTTCCGCATCCACACTGTGCGATGCGGCAGGCACCAGTCACGTGGAAACGTTCCGTATCCACACTGTGCGATGCGGCAGGCACCAGTCACGTGCGACTATGGAGCATTTGACACGTGGCTCGTTTGACTAAGGGACTGAATTTTCAATTATAGTTAATTCTAATTAATTTCAATTTTAACTTAAAATGCCACCTGGGGCTAGTGGCTACCAGATTGGACAGCCCGGCTCTAAACCAAAGCCCACGAGAAAATGCAGGCCTGGCATATGGTAAGTACCCCATAAACATCGGCTGTGCTGCTTCCTCCCTCGCGTCTCCCAGACTCTGTTCTCCCACTCCTCTCCTCTCATGGCCCCGTGCTTCTCCTTCACTCTTTGTCCCCCTTTCTCTCCTTGGGGCACGTCCTGTCTCTCCCCACTCTGTCCCCCATCGCTACCCGGCAGGCCCCTCTGTCAGGGCATGGCCCATTGGCATCTACACCTCATCCTCAGCCGGCTTAGCTGTGGGTGTAAATCAGCCCTGATAATTCGCCATCTGGTCCCGGCCATTAACAGAGCAGAGGGAGCCAGGCCAGGCAGATCCTGGCTGGAGACAGGGAGGGAGGGTAACCAGGCCCCTCGGTGCAGGAGCCAGGGATGCGCCATCATTTCCAAGGCTGTCGCTGCTCTCACAGGGCATCTGGTGCCAGGAGTCTGTGCCAGGCTGAGCAGGGCCGCCAATCACAGAGGAGCCAGGGGCCTGGAGTGGGGAGAGTGGCCAGGAGCCTGGCTGCAGGTGCCGCGGGCAGACAGCAGATGGATGGTTTGGAGACAGGGACGAGAGGGCTGCCGGGCAGCATCCCCAAAGCATTCTGTTCCCTACTTAAGGGCCTTGTGACCATCACTGCAGCTGTGGGGCCCTTGTCAGCAGCAGGAAAGGGCATCGGGGAAGCCTTGTTCAAGAGTGAAGTTCCCATCCAGCGACAGCCCACGTCAGTCCATCTTGTAGCCACCGGCCCTCCCCTCACACAGAGCCCGTCAGCCACAGGGCACACGGCCCCATCCAGGGAGGCTGGAATAAGCAGGAGGGGTATGGGTCCCAGCAGGAGGGTGCCAGGCTAGTGAGGGGACACTGGGCCCAGAGCGCAGAGAGAACATTTCATTACTTTTTTTTTTTTTTTTTTTTTACTTTTTGACTAATGCATGAATGAGTGAGTGTGCTGACCCGTCCCAATATTTTGGGGAACAAGCAAGTTAATGACTCAGGAAACCTGCCCTCCAGGTCTGACTCCGCCTCTCAGAACTAGCTGTGTGTTGCCGGGCAAGTCACTCGCCTTGATCTGGAAAACCAAGGGGTTGGACTGGATCCACGGTTCTTAGCCATTCTTAACGGTTCTTAACTGAGGGAGAGTATTTAGAAATGTGGGAGGGGGGCCCTTTTTGGTTGTCACAGTGACGAGGAAGTGTGATGGGCCAGGGATGCCAGCATCCTACAAGGAGTGATTGTTCCACCCGCTGAGACGTGCCCAGCTGGGACATCCGCCTGTATGCAGGAGCCACTGTTGGTGCTCCAGCCGCTGGCCCCGGCCTTGACCATTTTAGCCACTCCCAGATTAGCTCCCAGTTGGCACCACCTGCGTTTCTTCACCAGAGGGCTTTCTCCGGCAGCTCACATTAATAGCCAGAATGCTAGGAGCTAACAGGCCCTGGGAGCAGCCCTCACCAGTAACTGAGGGAGTTGGTGTATACATACCCCAGCTCCCTATCCCTCGGGTAGGTAACTCTGAGCTCCACTCCACAGGGTCTCCAGAGGACTCTGTTGCCCACAGTGGGACCTAGGATGATATCGTTGTCCATGGGCTCCTTCCGTTCCTTGTCTTACTCTCGGCTCCCTTATTTTCACTTGAATTCTTATCTCAGGGTTGGCTTTTTGCGGAGTTCAGACAAAGGTTTTCCTGCTAAGCTGTCTAGAGAGGCTGGGACATGAGTGCCGCTGCCCATCAAGAGTTCGGAGGAGCCTGAATAACTGCTCAGGACTTTGAACTTAACCAAAGCCCTCGGATGGATGGTGCTTGGGTCAGGTGTGCAGACAGCAGGGACCCCACACTGCCCAGCATCTCCGTGTCCCGAGCACACACAGGGACAGCTGCGGGGGCCCAGATCTCATTTCTCCCCTCAGCACCCTCCTCTAGGCTCACCACTGGGTGAAATCACCCACTGGCCAGGAGAGGGGAACAGCCACATCCAGATGCACCCTTCTCATGGTGGCCAGTGCTCAGTCAGTGATGGAATCAGATGACGCTCGCTTCGTCTCCCCCAGGGGCTTCTCCTTCTTTCAAAGGGAGATAAAAGTGGAGGAAGACAAAATGGAGCAACTCATGGTTATTTTCCATCCGTTCTCATCTGTCTGGTCTCAGTGAAAAGAATCCAACATATGCCTAAATTGTCCCAAAGACCAGGGCCAGCCATGAGTTAGAAGCGACAAATGAAGTGTGTAGTGGGGACAGGGGAACGGGACAGCAGCTGCACAAAGAAAAAGAAATTGGGGCCATGTCTGGATGGCAGATGGCTGGTTGGCTGCCCCAGCCCTCATTCCAACCCCCTTCCCTTCCACATGAAGGTACTAAGTGTCAACGCTTCTAGCCAATCAACATGTGCTGGAGGGATCATGGGGACAGCTCTTGCTGACCTAATACAGATACTGCCTCTCTCCCCTCCACCATACTTCCACTTTCTCCTGCTGAAAATGCAAATGTGATTGCTGGAACTTCAGCAGCCATCCTGGGCTTAGAACAGAAAGACTAAGAAAATCTCAGACTTCAGGGCTGACGTCCTTGAACTTGTACCGGTAGCTACCTACCTATTCTTATTATGGGAGAAAAATGGAGTTTTCTCTTCTTTTGGACACTGAAGTTGGGTTTTCTGATCATTGCTGCCCAGCACATTCCTGACTGAGGCAGTTGGCCGTGCTCTCTTGTCCTTGCACAGCTCCACCATATGTCAGCTCCAACGTGTTCAGCCCAACTTTTCATCATAGCCGTTGTTGTGGGAATCAGCTATTCACAGCACCCCTCCCCACACCTTGGCAATAGCTGCCTAGAACCTGCCCAGCACGCAGACAGACATACGAACACCCTTAAAAAGTGCACGGATGTCGACACCGCCGTGGCACGAGGCAGCCGTTGCCCAGTGCTGGCCCGAAGCTGAAGGATAAATAGTGCCATCCCACCCCACCCCACCCCACCCCCACCTTGAGGAGATATTTTAGAAGCACTTAGAGGCCCCCAGTGTGATGGTAAAGCACTCAAATTGGCTTATTCTCCTTCCTATTGCATTCTTCCCAGCTCCCTACTTCTGTTTCTCCCCATATCCGTAGACCTTGCTTCACGCTTTGGGGGTTAGGGGGACCCGGGCCAAGACATTTTAGATCACTGAGTCAGCTTGGTCTGCTTGCGCACCCTCTCTGGGCCTCAGTCTTCCCCTCTGCACAGTGGGTAGACCTTGGACCACACGTTCTCTGGGGTCCCTCCCTCTGTGCATCCCTGTGCCCCATCCTTGTCCCTCCACATCATCGCGTCAGCCCCAACTAAAGGTTCCCCAGGGGCAGGGCCCACGACTGCCTCAGCCTGTCTTTAGGGGACCCAAGCCAGCATTACACACACACAGTGAGTGGAGGAGGGAAGAGAACAGCCAGAAGAAAGTGTTAATTATGAAGTGAAGCAAACCAGAAAGAAAAAAGAAAAAATCCTCAGGCTAGAAGCTCAGTCATGTGAAGGGGAAGAGACGGGGTGTTGCCAGGCGGGTGCCGAGCCCATTAAATGGGAATGAGCTGGGGTGGTGTGCGCCAGCCAGGGGCAGGGGTCAAACACACAGCCAGTGCTAATTAGCTGCAAGTGGCTTTGGTCACAGGTTACCAAGAGCAGAAAACACTCAGTCCTGCCAGGGCATTGCAGAGGCGGGTGGGGGAGAGGGGAGGGAGGGAAGAAGATGGCTGAAGGGCTGGCGGAAGGGCTGGGACTCGTGGCCGGCACTGAGCTGTCCGATCCTTTCCAAGCCACCTGACTTCTAAGCTCTTCTCCTGTGGGAGGCTCAGAGGCAGTGCAAAGAGCCCTCCCTGAGGGCCCGCCTGCACCAGGTTCCACAAGAAAGGGGATGCAGTCCCTGACCTCACGGAGGGCACAATCCAGTACGGAAAGTACTTCTAAGATGGGGTGAGCACAGCCGAGGGAGCGCTCACGGGGGATGAGGCTCCAAGAAAAGTCTCCAAGAAGGAGTAGTTTTGTTGAAATCTGGGAGAAGTTATCCAGGCAAGCAAAATGGGGGAGGCTGGGGGAAGGAAAAGGCATGCCCGGCAGAGGGACCTACAGGTGCGAAGTCCACGAGGCAGGAGAGAGCGGGGCAGTTTCAAGAGCTACCAGCCCTTCCGGACACCTCTCCCTCAGCCTGTTGCAGGCTCACTGGGCCATGTGCCTCTGGAGGGGCTCCCCACCTAGGGTCATGGTTTCTGTCTCTTGCCCCTAGGCCTCTTGAATAGTAGAACTGAGTGGTGCAGGGTGTGACCCAAACTGGGTGCTTGGACCCTGGGCCTCCAGCTTAAGATTCCATTCTGCCCTCTCGATATGAGACTAGAGGGAGGCTGTTAGGTCACCTTTCCAGGAGGCAGGTGGGAATGAAAGTGTGTCATTCAACAAACACTATGACAGCCTCCATGCTAGGGGCAAGAGCCACAAAGAGAAATCGGTTTTGTCAGATCGCTGCTTTCCCTGAGTCCCCCACACTAGGGAGATAGATACATATACAAATAATTACAGAAAACCCCAAACAGTCACTTAAGCAAGACAGACATTCATTTCTGTCTAACATTAATCAATTAGAGAAGTAGGTAGCCCAGGGCTGGTACGGCAGCTCTATATGCATCTAAGACCCATCCTCTTGTCCCTTCACCCTCCACACACACCTTTCATTGTGTGATCCATTATGGCTGCTGGAGCTCCAGCCATCTCAGCCACATTCCAGCCAGCAAAGTAAAGGAAATGAGGAAGAGAAGGGCACTTATCCCTTTAAGAACACTTCCAAAGAGCTGTCTGTGCTGATTTAGCTTATGTCCTATTGGCTAGAATTCAGTCAAATGGCCACAACTACTTGTAAGACAGATGGGAATATAAACTTTATTCCAGGAGTCTATGTGCCCAGCAAAAAATTAGGGATGTTATCACTAAGGAAGATGGAAGAAAGATTGAGGACATCTAGCAGCCTCCACCACAAATCAGAATCCTTCCTGGCCAAGGATGGCAGAATTCTGAGCTAGGAACTTCTACCACTGCATGTGTTTGGGGCCAAGAGGACTGTGATATATGTCCCCATCACAGAATTTCAGATTGTTGTTAGGGACTAGAAGACGGGGTCCTTGTAAGCTCTAGATCCCAAAGCAGACTCCCCTGTCTAGTCTGCTTTCTCTCTTTTCCTTGTCAAGTGGTACTTCCCAATGAGACTTTTTCTTCCTAACTCCTTCTCAGTCTCTGCTTCCCAGACACTGTTTGTTCATCACTTTCAGCCGCTTGGCAAGGCCCCTTTCTCTGGCCACAGCTCACGGTCTCAGATAGGCTTGGACCAGCTTCTTGCAGGTGCAGCCCTGCAGCCCTCATCTCTGCCGGTGACCTGCATCTCCTGCTTCCTGCCCAGGGCTTCTCTGAGGCCCCAGCATGGCTCTCCCGGTGTTACCGAGTCCAAGTTCATACTGCTTGCTGCACGACAGGCCAATAAATCGAGAGACAAGGTGTTGGGGCAAGGAACAGTGACTTCATTGTTCTAGCAGACCAAGAAAGCTAGCAGGCCAGGAAGATGGTGGACTCGTGTCCCAAAGAACCATCTTACCCCAGGCTTCTTTTAGACTAAAAGGGGAGGGGGTGTGATTGTTTGCCGCAAACTTCTTGGTGTCAGAATCCTTTGTCCTTGCAGCTGTCCCTGTAGGTCCCGTGGTGATGTTCCTATAAACCTCTAACAAGACAAATGTTATTCTCTGTTCTGCAACGTTTTATCTCTGTATGAATGGAGAAGTGTTATACCCTTAGAAGTCAGAGTCTTGAGAATGGTCTATCCTGTATATTTCAGGCCATAGGCAACCTTCTTAACTTGTAGCAAAAGCAATGGAATGCAAGGGTGAAAGTGAAAGAAGCAGATCCATCACGGGAGTACTTGCTTGGAGTACCTGCTTGGTGCTTAGGTAACTGCAACCAGGAAGCACTGGCCACCCTTGGTCAAGAGGGGGTGGCGGCCACTGAGAATTTCTTTTCCTCCCACTCATCTCCTGGTGTACAGCTCTGAGACACGTGCCCCAAGACTCCTAAGATAACCCGTGGGGTCCAGAACCAGCTGCCTACACAGGTGGCCAATCTGACAATACAAACTTGCCTTTGCTTTGACCCTTCTCGGTGCCATCTCCCCTTCTCACTCCATCCCACTTGCAGGGACCACTTCCCAGGAAACTGCCCACAGGCCTGTGAGCCTTTGTCTCAGGGCAAGTCAGCCGAGTCACGGGATGTGCAGGGAGGCCTTGCTCTCTCTCTGTCCCACTTTCCTTCACACACCGGGAACTGCCCAAGCGGCACTTGACCTGAATTCAGAGACCGAGTTCAAATCCTGGTTCTGAGCTTTCAGCTGTGAGCCCCTGGGCTTAGCCTCTGTCTCCCATCTTCTTGTCTGTAAGTTGGTGGGAGGCATGCTTATACCCAGAGACACCTTCAGGGCACCACCCTCCGTGTGTTCCACACAAGTGATGCCCCTTGGTGTGTGACACGTAGCTCTACTTACACCACGGGGTAAAGTGAGGCGGTGGGTGCATCTAGCCGTGCATAGTAGGAGCTTAATGGAGTTTACTTCCCTTCCTTCTGCCGTTAGTCTGGGGATCCCCTGAGGTCAAGGGACCTGTCTCCCCCTCAGACTGCGACTCCTGAGGGCAGGGCCGGGAGCTTCCCTATCCCCTCCTCTGGCTCCCCGGCATCTGTTCCCACCCCGCCCCCGGCAATGCTCCAGTCTGCTTTCTGCTCCAGAGGATGGCTGTTCTCTCCCAGGCAAGAATGCTGCCTGTGGGTCCACTGCTCATCCCTTCTCTCTCTCTGTCCTCCTCCTGCCTGTGTGTTTGAGGAGGAACGTGTTGCATTATGCTAACTGCAAGCTTACCCTTTGGTGATTAAAGGAACATGGTGTTACAAGCAGAGCCATACTAATTACAAAGTGGAAAACACAGCTTTTTACCAAGAGACAAAAGGGGACATTCAGTGCCTTTTCCAAGCATAGCCAGGGATGTGCAAAGCTGGCACAGGTCCTAGGGAGCTGGGCAGTGGAGCTCCCCCGAGAAGCTGCCTGATCCCGCCTCTGTTTTGTGCACCCCTCCACCTGGTGGGGGGAAGAGAGTGACCTTTGCAGGGAGGAAATGAAATCCCTCCATGGGCCAGGTTCATTAACAGGCATCATTAACAGGCATTAACAGGCACCGAATCACAACTCTCTTCCCTGGGAAAACACAGAGGCTGCTGAGGGAACAGCATGCCAAGCTGGGGGCTGGAGCAAGGGGGAGCTTCACGGAGTCCAAGCAGGGCAGCCTCATTCCTGATCACAGGCTCCCTCCTGCAGTTCTACCCCCACCCCTGGTCCCAGCTGAGGACCCCGCCTTCCCATCACAAGGGCAGCGAAAGCCTCCGGTGCTCGGCACCTACAGCTTTCCAAGTCACTCTTCCACTTTTCAGATTCATTGTCTCCCTCTCTCCCTCCCTTCCCCCCTTCATCTATCCCTCCCTCTTCCACTCCTCCCTTCCATCGATCATTGAGCACCAGTTTTGGAAGAATGCTCAGCCCTAGGGATACACAGCGAAGAGGAAGACACAACCCCACCTTCATGGACTTTGATTCTAATAGAAGAGACAGATAGTAAGCAAATGATGATAGAAAATATTAGTAAATAGGATTGGGATGGGTGTTTGAGAGAAAAGTACAGGGGAATGTACCTAACCTGGGGTTAAAATCTTACACAATAAAGCTCGAGGTTACTATGTATCAGGAGTTGTCACAGCTCCACTCACTCATTCATTCACTGCTTACCGAAAACCACAATTTGCCAAGCCCTACGGCCCGGATGGACAGGAAGTCAACAGCTCCTCTCTTCCCTCATGGAGCCCACTTTCCAGGTGGGAGACAGACAACGAGCAGCTCAGTGATGGTTACAGTAACACCCAGCGCCAGGCATGTGCTGTATTTTAGATACTTCATAGACTTTATTCCTTATAACAATTCCGGGGGTCATTATTATCCCCAACCTACAGGTAAGGACACTGTTATCTCCGTGAGGACACAGACTTTTGGGTGTCAGTGCTTCCGGGAGTGCTTGGAATAAAAAAATACATATGTAAACACCAGCAGGTCAAGAATAACTCTGAGCCTTCCCTGGGCAGGGGGTTACTGTGAACATGCTGGCTCCTCGTCCACATCCCAGTACCAAGATCACCCTGGATGGTACCTGACAAATCACTGCTGAGCAGATGAGGAAGGACAGTCTGGTCTGCAGGATCGCACAGCCGCCCAAGCCCACGAGCATTTCCCAGCTCAGCAGAGGCCCACTTCTTTCCTTGATAGCAACAGTTTCCCAAGGCCTGCAGGGGGAAATCATTTTAAATGCAGTGATTTCTTTTTACATACGTCTATTGACTTTTCTCCACATTCCACTGGCATTGTCCAATACTCAGCCAACAGAACAGCCCAGTTACAGCAATTCACAGCGGACAAGGGTGTATATGTTCATCGCTGCCAGCTCTCCTCTCCCGAGCCGGGCTGCTGCTTCCGGTGCCTCAGGGCTCACAACGTTGGGGGCAAGTGGCCCTTTGCAGTGGGACATCCAGTTCCTTCCTTCTCCTGCCTGCATGCCTTGCCTTGCGGGAGCTCCCCTGCCAGGGTGGGAGAATTAGGGACATGTACGTGACCCAGGTGTTGTGCCTCTCAAGGTCAAGGGTGGGGGCAGGAGTAGGACAGGTGAAGCTGTTGGATCAGGTGAGGTCTTTGTCTTATCCTTGAACTTAAGTTCCCCATGTTCAGGCCTGACAGGAAGGTTCTGTGCTAGAACTTGGGGAAGTTCATGGAATGAGGCTGCAGGGGCTGATCTGTAAGCTGGGATGAGGGGAGGTGGGGACATCACCCAATGTACCAGGTATTTCAGATCTTTAATCGCTCACCCCTCTGGGTCTACCTGCTTCAATATCTGAGCTGGACGCGAGGATCCCTATCCTCTTCTGCCATCTAGAATGTTGGGGTGACCACACTGAACTGTCAGTGCCCCCCCCATATCCCCTCTGGTACACGACAGCCCACTTCCAGATGCTTTTAAGTTTTGGCTGAGAGCGTTCCTTGGCCTTGGAAGCCTTTTGTGCCCCTTCATGGAGGGCTAGAAGAGCTGTGGAATAAACAACCCGGGAGTAGCTCAGCCCGTGATTGATGGGAGCAGGTGTATAAATGCCCCAGCTCCCTCACCTCCTTGGGCACAGAAGTCCAAGGTGCAGGTTCTGCACTGGCTTCTAGAGCTCCTAGCAAGATGAAGCAGGATCAGCTGGTGATCTGATCATCAATGCACACTGTACTGGCTTCCTTCCCTTGCCTGCCCCACTTCCCTTCTCCTCTTCCTGAGTTTTCCAGGATCAGCTCCTGCATGAGCTCCTTGCACTCAAGTCCTTACTCAAGCCTCTGTAGGGGAGCCCAAATGACCAGTGGCATCATTGGGGTGTGGATTCAGATCCTATTTCTATTACTTAGACCTTGGGTCAGAGACTTAAGCTCTCTTTGCCTCCATTTCCTCGTGTGTAAAATGGGCCCAATGACAGACCCTACCTCATAGAGCTGTTCTGAACATTGGATGAGTGATTACACGGAGAGCCTGACCGTAGTACCTGGCATGTGGTGAGTGCTCAAATGTTACTAAACCGTGAGCCCCGCAAGGCCAGGGGCGTTTCCAGCCTCACACACCTTGTGTATGTTATTAACCATTCCCAGACAGGGCAGAGTGCTTGGCAACATTTACTAAATGAAATTCTTGTCCTAACTCCGACCCCGGTGTTCCTGACTTCGGCTTCCCCTCCACTCCTGACTACATGTTGTGTTGTGAGTCTGGGCTCTGGTTCCCAGCCTGGCCTGCACCTGCATCCATAATGCACTGCTGCCCTTGCTGACGTCAATGGTGTTGCTGGGCAGGGGAGCCTGAGGCCGTTCCCAGGTGACCCTGCGCTCTCAAGGCACACACACAGGCCCGGGAGGGCAGACCTGGGAGTGACGTCTTCATATTAAATGACACCTATTCTCTCGCCTCGCTTTCCTTCACCCTGGGCAAGGGCGCCCGCAGGAAGCCCAGGGCAGCCTCTCTGAGGACTGCAATTTCTAATTAGCCTCGGCCCTTTGAAAAGAGTAAAATGCTACACGAATGGGAGTTGTTAATGAAAACAAGTGATCTTGTTGGGGTTGCGCTTGTGGCTGGCCAGGCCTCTTCCTTCTCCTTGATGGAGGCAGCGTAATAGAAAACAGTACTAGAAAGAAGCAGACCAGGAGTTTAGTCCCACCTGTTACTAACTCACTGGGTAACCTTGGACAAAGTATGTCTTCTATGGGGGCCTCTGTGTCCTCCTGGATAAAATGAGAGTTTTAAAAGTTCCTCCCATCTCTGCTTCCATGGCAGAGCTCACCAAGGATTGCAGGCAGCAGGGCCAGACATTTAATACCTATTACATGCCTGAGGGTTCTCACCTGTGGACTAATTTATCCTGCACGGTGACCCAGATTACCCCTGGGTTTGTAGATGAGAACATCAAGGTTGGGAGAAGTTACGTAACTCACCTAACGTCACCTGTTAACAATGATGAAGCTGGTGTGTGTACATTCATGTGGGTATGTCTGGGCATCTGCACACGCACGGGTGTGTTACGTGTGTATCTGTGTACATATCTGTGCCTTTGGTGTGGACGTGTGTGCGTGCGTGCGCGTGTGGGTCTGCTTGTGTGTGTTGAGCTGCATGTGTGGGGTGCACACGTGTGGCATCTGGTCAATAGCCAGTTTTGTCTGAGACTCCCCCGGATGGCAGTCACCCCAGGTCCCATCCTCTCTCCTTTTCCTTCTTTCTTCCCTCCTTCCTGTGTCTCTAGGCAGAGCCACCTGAACTGGTTTTCTTTAGAAGAGAAAACAAAGCCTGCTCTTTCCAAACTCCAAATTCTTTTACCTGCTGGAAAATCCATAACAATTAACCAGATCCGCTGGAGGGAAAAAAAACAACCCGGGACCTGCTGAGATGGCTGTAGGAAAGGCGGTGGTTCTCTTGCGTAGGTTAAAAATTCAGAAGGTGCACTGGCATATGATATGAGGCACAGTCTTTTACTAAAGAGATTTAATGGCCCACAGTTCAATTTGAACTGGAAGATTCCCCCCGATGACTCTTTATAAAGTCTTCCCAAGACCTGAGTCGATATCTGGGGGGCTGGCAAGGAGCAACAATCGATTAGCTGTCTCTGCCAATGAGCATTACGAACCGAGGAGGTTGGAGGGGAGTTGCCTCATCA
Organism: Phocoena phocoena; assembly: GCF_963924675.1. NCBI lineage: Eukaryota > Metazoa > Chordata > Mammalia > Artiodactyla > Phocoenidae > Phocoena > Phocoena phocoena. The sequence continues at coordinate 70,630,898 of NC_089228.1, read as the reverse complement.
AATCGGTCCCGTATCAACGGGCTGCAGGGCCGTCCAGGCCGAGACAAAGGATGGCTAATGCAAGGCCTGAGAGCTAATCAAATTCTCCAGGAACCCACTGGGCTAAATGAATCCAGAGGCCCCTCTCCTACCAGGGGGCATGTAGCAGGGGTCAGGAGCCAAGTTTCTAATAATTTCAAGCCAGAGGATCCTCAGGTGTGAGGTAAGACCTGATCGTACAAGATTTGAAGTTTCATTGTGTTCTAACCAGTTCAGAAAAGAAAAGAGAGAAGTTACTGTGAGACCACGTTTTTCCTTAGGCCACTGATTTGGCAACCTCAGCCGTACAAGAATATAACAAGGATTCCAGAGTAAGAAAAAAATGGCTTCCGGGCACTCAAAAAGCCCTCATGATAAAGTCTCTGCGTTAAAATACATGCGCTACTCAAGGAAGAGCAATCCAGACCCTCAGAACCTATTAACTCTTGCTTTATACGTAATTCTAATGAGCTTTATTTTTCTGGTCTCACATGACAGTTTAGTACTAGGAAACAGGTAAGATTTAAGTGAGTAAGGGATGGCTATGCTAAAGGTAGAGACGTTATTGGCCACAAGAGGTAATAGCTCAGAGATAAGGCAAAGGAACGATAAAAGCAGAGTGGGGTGAGCATGAAATTTGGAACCACTTAGGGCAAGGGCAAACTGTCCTATATTCGGGAGTCTCTGTATTAGTCTGTGATCAGACTGATTTCGGACGCACGCAGCAGCTTGCCACAAGCAGTAGCTGTAAGCAAGATCCTGGTCCCCGGACCGGGAGTCCTAACTGCTAGACCACAGAGGCCAGAGGCTACACCCTAAACCCCCCGTTCTTGCCCACCTTGTCAGGAAAGAATTCAGGAAAGGAGGTAGAAGGTAAATAGAAATGGAAAAAGTTTATTGGAAAAGCAGAGTACATGTGGAGAGACGCAAGGGCGAACTCAGAGAGAAAGAGTCGTGCCTTTGGGAAGTTAAAATCCTTTATAGAGGGACAGTGTTCCAGGTCTCTTTTGTCTTCCTTCTGGCCAATCATCTTGTTTTGTCCCCCTGGCTAATTTGTCTCAGGACCCTCCCTTTAGGTGCACACGCGCCTCTCAGCCAAGGTGGAACTTGACGTGAAAGCATCTGGGAGAAGCAAGGCTCACTATGACCTAGCATTGTCCTCTGACTTTTGACCCCCAAGGAGACTTTCTGCCCATGTGTGGTGTCTTCCTTGCCCCAAGGAGGGGGAAGCAGAGATCCCTTGATCCTTTATTCAAACAAGGTTTTGCCCCTCTTTGTTCTTGCCATGACTGTTATCTTAAGGCATCCACAAGAGACAAAGCCTGGCTGTTTACTCTGTCTCTGTAGTTTCTTCCATTTTGGAGAGTAAACAGGAGGCTGATTTTATTTTATTTTTAATTAATTAATTAATTAATTTAGTTTTGGCTGAGTTGGGTGTTCGTTGCTGTGTGCGAGCTTTCTCTAGTTGTAGCGAGTGGGGGCTACTCTTCATTGCAGTACACGGGCTTCTCATCGTGGTGGCTTCTCTTGTTGCGGAGCACAGGCTCCAGGTGCGTGGGCTTCAGTAGTTGTGGCATGTGGGCTCAGTAGTTGTGGCTCTTGGGCTCTAGAGTGCAGACTCAGTAGTTGTGGCACATGGGCTTAGTGGCTCTCTGGCATGTGGGATCTTCCCGGATCAGGGCTCGAGCCCGTGTCTCCTGCATTGGCAGGCGGATTCTTAACCACTGCACCACCAGGGAAGTCCCAGGAGGCTGATTTTAAATGTCTAACCTGAAGCCCATCTATCTCCTGTCTCAGGAAATGCAAGCAGGAAGCTAGTGCCCAGCCCAAAGCCCACTTTTTTCCTACCCCATGAAATGTAAATGGGAGGCCAGTTGTAAATGTCTAACCTGGGGCCCATTTATCTCCTGCCTCAAGACTGCCAAAACAAAATACCATAGACTAACTGTGTGGCTTAAACAGACATTTATTTTCTTACAATTTTGGAAGCTAGAAGTCTAAGATCAGGGAGCCAGCATGGTTGGTTTCTGGTGAGGGTTCTCTTCTTGGCTTGCGGACTGCTGTCTCCACACTGTGTCTTCACGTGGCCTTTTCTCTGTGGGCACAGGAGGAGAGAGAAAGCTCTGGTGTCTTTTCCTATGCTTTTAAGAAAACCAGTCCCCACTCTTATGACATCATTAATCTTAATTACCCCCTTAAAATTTCTATATCCAAATACAGTCGTATTAGGGGGTTAGGGCTTCAACATATGAATCTGGGGGGCCACTATTCAGACCATAACAGTCACCAAAGTCTGCAGTGCCCACCGTGGGACAACAGTTGATGTTCATAAAGAACTAGCAAGGGTAGCTTTTCAATCATGTGTAGTTACTTCTCTTTCAGACGGCAGGGAAATAACGGATGCATTTTATAAAAACTGCCGAAGAATATTGGCCAAAACACTGGTTTCTAAGGGAAAGAGCTCCATTTAAAAAGAATGTCACTCTTGTGAACTAGTTCTTTTTCAGGGTCTTGACACAGCTGTTAAGAAATGTCACCCTCAAATTAAGGATCATTTGAGGAGAATTTATTAAAGGGGTGTTTACAAAGGTGCAGGTACAGCGGGGACCACAAGGGAGAGCACTTGTAGACCAGGCTGGGAAGGGTGGGGATGTGATGCCCCAGGCCCTGAAGCCCAGGTCAGCGAGACACTGTGACGACGAGAAGGCTGTGAGTAGAAGGCTGACCTACAGCAAGTGGAATCTCAGCTCTAGGGGGCAGGCAGATCCCAGCAAGGAGGAGGCAGGAGATGGGAAGTAAGTCACCTGAGCTCTCTATCTCTTCCCTCCTTCCCTCCAATCTCTAATAGGGGCTCCCATGTGCTAAATCTGACCAGAAGTCAGACATCAAGCAGGGCTGAGTGCACGGTTTCAGCCTCCTGGGGTGGAGCGTGGACACGAAAGAGTAAACCAAAGATGCCCTGGTGCCTTACCTTTTCCGAGGTGCACCTGGCCGTGCAACAGGTCATCTCCCCTATCCCACTGGGTGTTGGGTAGGTGCAGGGGCTGGGGGAGTTACTTCCTCTCCTCACTTCCCTCCTTCCAACTCTGACCCTGTTTCATTCTCTTGTTTTCCCCAAAGATAAGAGAGGGAAAGAACTAACCTCAAATGTCTCTCCAGCTCCAACTTGCCGTGTCCCACCATCAAACACCACATACCACATACACGTCCCCCTCCTCAACAAGAAGAGAAACTCATTTCACACCATTAGACGTTTCAAAACGGAGCTCCATCATTTACTCAAGCCCCGCCCCACCTGAGGATCCAGTGTCACAGCCGCCACCAGTGCTGAAAAGAACAGAGGCAGCTTTTCCACACCTGCAATGACTGATTTGCACCAAACTGCTCTAATTAGCACATTCCACGCTATGATTAGGCTTCCAGGGGAAACATGCCAAATGCCATTAATTATGGATGTGATCTTAAATTATTCACTTGGAATGTTTTTTCTTCCTTGATGTGCCCCTTTCATCTCCCACTAACTTTTTGTCACATCCAAGAATAGATCCAATTAAGCCTCCAAAGGCGGGAGTTTGTTATGTTAAAGAAAATGTAAACTGAAAATGAATCACTTCTTTTTTCTCCCCAGTTGTGGCGTTGGTGGTGATCAGGAAGCAACCAAAGGAGGAAAAGAGACGTGGTTTTCTTCCCTCCCTTTCCTTTCTGCAGATCTCGGCCCACGTGGCCCATCAGTGCCACCTTGCTCATTCTTTTGGGAGCCTGGGTGGGGATCTCTTAGGCAGGCTCCTTAGAAGTAAATCCGGAGCTGAGGATTCGTGCGCAAAGGATGTTTTTAGGAAGCTGGAAAGGAGTCGGGGAGGCAGGACGAGGAAGGTGAGGCAAGGTGCAACTTCAGGCCACATCCCAGCGGGAGCTCTGGAGCATAAATTATACCTCTGCGTTTCTAAGGCAAGGCAGCTGGGCTTTCAGACTTCTTCTGCACAGGTCAGTCATTGACTAAGGACTGCCGGGAGCCAGAGAGGGTGTAAACTCCCAGGCACTTGGTCCACTGCAAGTGTGGACCAAGCAGTTCCCAAAGGCAGTTCTTTGATGAGAATAACAGGCGTGGGCCATTAGAAACTAAATGGAAGCTGGAGACCGGCTGCACAGAATCTCCACTAAACGGGGATCAAGAGGATGGCAGACAGCAGAAGAGAAAACGGAGCCCCCCAGATCAGCGTGCCCCTGTGTGGTCTGTGGGCGCGGATGCTCCAGGCTCCCACGTGGACCCAGCACTCTGCTGTATGTGTGGTCGAGACACAGGCAAGTCCTGTTGGACTCAACTCTCCATGTCAGAAACTGGCCTAACACAAATGAAGAGAAAAATTTGAGGGTGTCAGATCAAATGCAGGTCTGTGTGGTTGAAACGTGATTGCTAGCAAGATTCATAAATGTGAAGAGGTTCTCCTGGGAGAGTTAGAACTGAGGTGGGTTCAAGAGGATGAAAAGGAAAAATAAAGATTCTTTACTGATAGTGTTTTATGCTGTTTTCTCTTCCTTCTGTTTTCTCATTTAAGCCTAGAAATGACTTATTACACCCTAAGGTGGTATAATGGCCCCATTTTACAAACGGGAAAAATCGAGGCTCAGAAAGGTCATGGGCTGACTTGTCCAAGGTGCTCAAGTACTGTATGGTGAAGCGGAGCCTTGGGTTCCTTCCTGCCTTTCGATTCTAAGGCCTGTGTTCTCTCCACTGTGCCACACTGCCTCCCAGGGAGCAGGATCTAGCAGGGCAGAGAGGACAAGGAAGGGCATTCTGGGTGGGGGAACTGCACAAGCAAAGTCTTAGAGGCTGAAATGTACATATAAAGGCTATGAGGAAAGGAGCTGGTCTGATTAATACCATATTGTAGTAGCCTTGGAGGAAGGTCGTTCCCACCCCCTTGATCTGTCCCTACCATGTCACAGTGGAATAATAGGCTCCCTCTAGAAGGAATCCAGGCCTGGAAGCAAACCCCATGTGGAAGTGGCTGCCTGTCCAGGCCTTTTGGAGTCAACAGGAGTCATGTAAGAGGCACGCACAGGAGACTGGGAGCCAGAGGGGTGCACAGGGCAGGAAGGATACTGTTGGTCAGAGACCCAGGCCACGAAAGGCTGCTCTGTTATGTCCCAGAGAGGCCGGCAGCCAAGAGCAGCATCGGAGAGCTAGAGATGCCCACAGACAGTGCTGCCCCAGGCCGGCCACCGCTGCTTCCTGTTCCATCTCAGCTTCAGAGTGGCATTAGGGAAAGATGGGCTGTCTGTCCAGTTCACCAGACATTCAGTAAGCATCTCCTATGTACCAGAAGTAGGTACCCAGTCTCCCATACATGACAACTGGGGTATTTTTAAATCTGCCCACGGAATCTTTGGTACTCCTCCCTTCAAAAGAAGGAGCCTAATGCCGTTGAATGTGGGATGTCCTTAGTGATGTTTTTCCTAGTCAATAGAATGTAGTGGAAGTGACGATGTGTGACTCCCAAAGCTAGGTCATAAAAGACATTGTTCTGTCTGCCTCTCTTTCTCTTGAATTGCTCACTCTGGGGAAAGGCAGCCAGCTTCAAGGCACTCGTGCAACCAGGGAGAGGCCACCCTGAGGCACACAGCGCCTCCTGCCAAGCCAGCATCAGCTCTGCAGCCCTGTGAGGGATCCGTGGGAAGCCGCTGCTTCTCCTCCCGGGCTCCTCCAGCCCCAGCCAAGGCCTTCAGATGAAAGTAGCCCTGACCAACATCTTAACTACGACCTGATGAGAAATCTCGAGCCAGCACCACCCAGCTAAGCTGCATCCAGATTTCTGACCCAGAAACCATAGATATTTATTGCTGTTTTAAACCATTAAGTCTTAACGTGACTTGTCAAGCAACAATAACTAATACAGGACAGTACAGAGTGTCAGGACCCATTGAAAATGCACCTTCTTGACTCCATCTAAGGAACACATCAGCACAGCATCACAGTGATGATACAGAAAAACCTGCATCCGAAAGGTTTTGCAAATAATGAGCAGTTTTGCTGAAGATTCTCTGGAAGGGGTAGGAGTGAGGCGGGAATTACATCTCACAGCAGAGACCCAAACTCCTTAAAAATCTTCTTTAACCTCCACTTCCTTCTAGAAAATGCTCTCTAGATGGGTCTGCTTTTTTCAGAACTCCAGCCCACCTGTGTCATGCTTCCACAATGCTTCCATTGGTGGTGTTACCGAACTAGGTTTGTTTTGCCCAATGCACAGGAAGCCAAAACACTGAGACACAGAGGGTTTGCAGCAGAGAGAGGGTTTATTTGCAAGGCAGCCAATCAAGGAGACAGGAGGAGAAATCTCAAATGTGCCCACCTGAAGGCAAGGGCCTCGGGGGTATTTACGGGATAAAGAATAAAGAAGCAGGGCAGTCTCAGGCGTGGGGAGCGTGGGGGAAAGGTGATTGGAAAAAGGTGTGATAATCTTTGTTCCGTGCAGGCGTAACTAAACTCTATGCCTCCACACGTGCGAAAGTTCACCAAGGACGCTCGCGCATGCCCAGTTGAAGGGTCGGGGATCCCTTCCGGTCTTAAGCTGCTCAGCTTGAACTAGGCAACTGACCCCAAGTTCCTGGGAAACGATTGGGGCAAACATCTTACCGTTTAGGCTACATGCCGCTTGGAGGACGGGCGAGTCTTAAAACGACTTGGATTAGTGAAAGCAAGTGAAGTGGATTTAACCACGGTTTCAGTAGCACCGTCCCAATGTTCCTCCCTGCCTGTTACCCGCGGCCAGTACAACAGAGGCATCACCAAGCAGGGCCAACACCCTGGAAGGTGGCGACGGCTGTGGTCCTTCAATACGTTGGCCCCGTCTCTGCAGCAAGAGCAGTAGTGGACAATCGTGCAAGGTCAGTGCAAGTCCGGGGAAAGCGTGCCTGCGGGCTGGAGGTCCCTGAGCTTCACGGAGGGACGAGTGAGGGCTGAGACGTGAAAGATGCCAGGAGGCGGAGAGGGCATCCTGGTTGACACCTTAGGTTGTGCAAAGCCACAGAGGCACGGCAACGCGAGGGAGGGCGGCGTGCTTGGGGAATTGTGCCTCGTGGCTTTTGCGCCTAAAGAGGGAGAGAGCTCCAGGGTCCAGAGGACTCTGGCCAAACTCCTCCGGGGTTGGAGGGTTGGGGGTGGAGGTTGAGACTCCCAGGGCAACTCGAGCTTGCCCGAACCTTGGATTGGTCTTGTATAGGAAAACAGCCTGGTTTGGCGTTCACTTTGATAACTGATTACTCCTCTGTATATAGGGTCAGGACTCTCAAACTGTAGTGGTTAAATTCTGATTCCTGGGCCCCACCGCCCAGAGGTTCTGAGTCCTCAGAGCTGAGGCAGAGCCTGGGAATCTGCCTCATAACAAGGGTCCCAGGGGCTTCGGCTGCAGGTGGCCCTCACATTTTAGCAGCTTCCCGAACTGTCTTGGTGCTGAGAATCACCTGGGAAGTTGTGAAAAACACCGATCCCTCCCCTGGAGATTGTGGTCCAGCGAGCCGGCCTAGGGCAGTGATTCTCAAAGTGTGGTCCCAGGAGCACAGGCACCCGGCACGCCTGGGGATTTGTTACACTTGCGCAGTCAGGTCCCGCACTAGGGCTGCTGAATCGGAATCTCGAGGGCCAGGGCCCAGGCCCCCCATTTGTTTGAACAGGCTCTCCAGGTGAGTCTGATGTCTGCTAACGTGACAGCCATAGCCTAGAATTTGAGTTGCTTAGTGATTACAGCAGGTGATTGGTAGCACTGGACAAGGTTGGGAAGCCTTGCAATCACTGAGGACACAACCTGCTCCTGTTGCCCAAGGTTCCCCGAAGGCCTGGATTCTCCCCAGCTTGCCTCTGGTCCTCTCCAGAAAAAAAGGTGTCCAGGAAACAGTATTTCCCCTTTACAAGCAGGTAATTTTCAGAAGAGCTGGGGAGCAGATAATTAAAAACCCCACCTCAACCTTCACACTCCTCCACTCCTCCACACCCGGCCTCCATGGCTCCCCTGGGAAGAAGTGGAGGCCATGGAGAAACTTCCAGAATCCAAAATTTACCAAGAATGAGTCTGGGTCAGCAGGGGTCACTTCCTTTTATTAATTCATTCCTGCCAGCTGACATCTCATTTTCTGGAAGCCAACCTGCGGAGCCCAGCTCCCCCGCCCCTCCTTCCTCCCTGCCGGGGAAGAGCATCCCCGCTAAGAATAACAAGGAGACCTGAGGAGACGCTGGGCTCACCAGTCATCAGAAAAAGGAGCCGCCCCCTTTGCTCCCCTTTCAACCCATTTTTAAATTCTGGGGCAGACTCATTGTCTCAGGACTGACAGGGAAGGGAGGTTCCTGGCCTCTCGGCCTTGTGCTCCCAGAACTGTGGTTCCAGAGGACCCTCTCTCCTTTCCCTGCCTCATAGGGTACCTGAAACCCCACCGTCAGTGTAGCAGTCTTTGCATCCTCTCACCTCCACACACACACACACACACACACACACACACACACACACACACACGCTTTATTCAATCACATTTATTTATTGAGCATGTCCTTGTGCCAGGTAGCATGCTAGGGGATGAGGATGCTTGCAATTACATCTGACCTGAAAAAATGTCTTAAACCTTAGCAGACAAAGCTCCACCCTAGAGCTTCATTAGAGCTTCCCAACGGTGGAGGAGACGTTGTAGGTGGAGGGATGGGACTTTGGGAGCGTGCAGGGCGAGGGTGAGGGAGGGCATTGGGAAAAGAACTTGTCTGACTTCAACTTAGAAACCTGTTTATTGAGCAGTTAATGTGTCCCAGGAACTTCACTGGGGCCTCAAGAGAGGTAATATATAGTGTGACTGCGAATCCTGGGTCTTCGGGGGTGCATCATCCAGGGGAGATCTCCTGCTTTTCTGAGAGGCATTGCAGTTTTGAGAGCAGAACCGGGGTTTGTGGTCACAAGAATGGAATACTGGTCTGGCAGGTTGTCTGGTTAGCTGTGATCTTGGGGAAGTCAATTTAACCCCAAACCTCATACCTTCTGTGGTAGGGGAAGGAGTTCTCTGTAAAATGGGAGTTGTCATAACTACCCTGCTGCTAAGAGCAGATGAGATAATTGTGGCTGCACCTTGTAGACTCTGGACAGCTGTAGATACTTATTCTATGGATCTATATTTAGTACCTGCTATCAGACATAATTTAACTGGGGGTCAGTTAACACAGTGGACAGAAATCCCTGTCCTTGTGGGGATTTCAGTGGGGGAGGATGGATGATGAATGAACAAATAGAGTGTCCATGGTGTCAAGGGCTCTGGAGGAAAATACAGCAGAGCTGGGGGTTAGGAAGGACTGAGGGAAAGGGTGCTGCTATTTATATAGAATGGCCAGAGAAGGTCTTTTAATAAGTGACAAAGTGGTGCTTGAGCTGGAGCTAAAGGAAGTGGGGAAGGAATCACAGGGTTATCTGGGGAAAGAGCATACCATGTGGGGGAGACTGTAGGTGCAAAGGTCCTGAGGTAGGTATGTGCTACAAAGAGTATCAGGGTTACTAATGAGGGGAGAACCAATTGCTGAAGTTTCAGGCATCTTTTTTTTTTTTTTAAGCAGAACAAGAAGTTTATTACTCTCACTCAGTAGTTGCTGAGAGCTTTGATGTTAAGTCATACATAATTTGAGAAATACCAGGAATCTTCTTAATCTCAGTGACCGTCTTTAACACCACCTCTACAGGGATCTCAATGCCAAGGGCTGCAGGTATACCAGTCATGAAATCACTAGTGATAAAGGTTCGAATAACCATGGCTCTCTGGCATGAAGGATGCTTCTGAAGTGGGTCCCGATCAAAATGTAAAGGTGTCAAAATCACCGGCATCTGGCTGACTTTCCCAGCATACCCAGACTCCCTGAGAACGTTATGGGCCTCAAAATCAGCTTGGCGTAAAGTACTGAGCACCCCTGTTGTCAAGAAAGTGGGCGTAACTTCTGTAGGAGGTTCTTTAACTGGTGGGCCAAATATATAGACAACTCTCTTAATGCTGTGACACAGGCGAGGTATAAGTCTAGCCAGGAAAATTGGAGATTCCCAGTCAGGCTCACCCTTACTGGAGATTCCACACACATAACTATAAGAACGACAGTCACCCTGCACGCCCACAGTTTTTTTTGTTTTTTTGTTTTTTTTGCGGTACGCGGGCCTCTCGCTGTTGTGGCCTCTCCCATTGCGGGGCACAGGCTCCGGACGCGCAGGCTTAGCGGCCATGGCTCACGGGCCCAGCCACTCCGCGGCATGTGGGATCCTCCCAGCCCGGGGCACGAACCCGCGTCCCCTGCATCGGCAGGCGGACTCTCAACCACTGCGCCACCAGGGAAGCCCCACAGTTTTAACTGGTAGCAGAAAGGCATTCAGTGAACGCAGACTTGTAATTTGCACCAACTTCTCCTGAGCCTCTTCAGTTGTGCAGGCTTTGACTCTCTGTAATAGTGTATGTGGCTTTATAACGCTTGCAGAAAAATCAGCTACGATTTTCAAAATATTGTTGGTTTCAGGAAAATCCTTACAAATGTAAGATTCCTCAGCACATATTACTCTGATTGCCAGGCTCGGACCTGGGAATGGATGCCTGGAAACGAACTCTTCCGGAAGTCCAAATTCTCTGCCTAAGATCCTTACTTCGTCTTGATGAAAATCTTTCAAAGGTGCTATGACTTTTCCCTCCTCTCTCAACTTTCTGATAAGCTCTGTGTCGTTATAGTGTTTATTTTAATTTTATTTTTTTTGTGACTTAAAACATTTTATTTTATTTTTTTATGTTTTAAACATCTTTATTGGGGTATAATTGCTTTACAATGGTATGTTAGTTTCTGCTTTATAACAAAGTGAATCAGTTTTACATATACATATATCCCCATATCTCCTCCGTCTTGCGTCTCCCTCCCACCCTCCCTATCCCACCCCTCTAGGTGGTCACAAAGCACTGAGCTGATCTCCCTGTGCTATGCGGCTGCTTCCCACTAGCTATCTACCTTAGGTTTGGTAGTGTATATAATGGGTTTTGATGAGTTCAGCTTTGCCACTTGCAACAAGGGATGCACTTTCAATTAGATCAGGCCGTAAAGTACCTCGGGCAAGGAAAACCTCCTCTGGTTTCAGGTTCATTTCTCCAACTACTTCATTGGCAATCTTGACAAAAGTAATCCCAATGATTTTTCTTTTCTCCTCAGGACTCGTCGTCATTTTAAGGTTTTGCTAATTGTCTTTCGTGGAGATCTGTCTTCATCTGATATTGGTAGAGCTGTTGTTCCATTGTAGAAAGAATGAGCGGCATTTATCACTTTGACTTGAATTCCAGGCTTTTTGAGGGCCTCTTCAACAGACTGACATTCTCGTTTTCTCATAAAGCCATTATCAATGTGCAATGACTTGACCTTGGTTTAAAGCACGATTCAGCAAAGCTGTACAAACTGTTGAGTCCACTCCACCACTGAGCAAAAGCAAAACTTTTGATGTGCCGACTCTCTCTTTGACCTCTTGAGTGCACTCAAGTTCTCTGTTCTGCATAGTGAAGGTCCCACTGCACCCACATATGTCGAAGAGGAAATTCTTCAGTATTACTTTCCCATTTTCTGTAAGACCAACTTCAGGGTGGAACTGGACTCCATATAATTTTCTAGATTCATTTGCTCTACCTGGTAGTGTTGGAGGGTCTCCTGCAGAGGCGGGGGGTGGCTGTGGCTCACCGTGGGGACAAGGACACTGGCGGCAGAAGTTCTGGGAAGTACTCCTTGGCTTGAGCCCTCCCAGGGTCTGCCATTAGCCCCACCAGAGAGCTGGGTAGGCTCCAGTGCTGGGTCACCTCAGGCCAAACAACCAACCGTTTCAGGCATCCTGACAGCTACTTTTTCACCACAACCATGATTTAAAATTATATTAAATTATTATATCAAAAAGAAATGTAATATATGTTTGCATCCTATTACTTTGTAACTATTTAGCTACATTCTAATTCTGTGTATTTTACTCGGATCCACGCGCTTCAGGTTATTTACATCTATTGTAGGCATATAGTGATATTGCCATGTAATAGAGGGAACTGCCCATCCATTCTCAACTCCGCATTCAGTGACGTCGTGTCAGGAGCTTGAAACCCGCCATGCTGGGAGTATTTACACCTTGGCAGTTGGCAGACACTGTGAATCACAGTTGCGCCTCTCCTCCTCCCAAGAGCGGATTGTGAACATTTTCCAACCTACCAAGGCTGCAGCTCCCTGCAGGGCAGATCTGAGGCAGGAGCTCCCTTTCCAGTCTGCTCTCAGATGGTCCCCGAGTCTGGAGGAGGAGATGGGGGCTGGTGCTGAGGAGAATCTCAGGGTGTGGTAGAGGCAGTCAGGGTGTGCTGGGCAGGACCTCCAGCCCCACCCCGTCCCTGGGCCCCCATATTACTCCTGGAGCTGCCCCGACTGCATTATTGTCTCTCAATCCCCACTTCCCTAGCGGACTGCAGCCAATTCCTTATTCCCACACTGCAGTTCAGGAGGCATTCCAAGCTCCTTTGAGTGCCCAGCCTTGAGCACGCAGTCCCCAGGGATAATGATAATGACAGCAATTTACAGTCATTGCTTTTAAAATTCTCTCAACAACCCTAATCAGGTAGACATGGTTATCTTCCTCATCTCATGGAAGGGGCATCTAAAGCACGGAGAGATTCAGTAACTTGTGCAAAGTTGCACAGCTGTTACCAAGTCCAAACTTGTACTGCTCGCCCCATGACAGGGCAATAAACTGAGAAACGAGTTGTTGGGACAAGGAATAGTGATTTTATTCAGAAATCCAGCAAATGGAGAAGATGGTGGACTAGCTTCGCAGAGAACCACCTTACCCTCGTTAGAATTCGGGCTTCTCTTATAGTAAAAGAGGAGGGGGTGTGATTGATCGCTGCAGACCTCTTGGTGTCAGAATCCTTTGTCCTTGCAGCTGTCCCTGTAGGTCCAGTCACGATGTTCCTATAAACCTCTAACAAAACAAATGTTATTGTCTGTTCTGCAACTTTGTATCTCTATATGAATAGAACAGTGTTATACCTTTAAAGGTCAGAGCCTTGAGAATGGGCTATCCTGTATATTTCAAGCTACAGGCAACATTCTTGTAGCAAAAGCAATGGAATGCAAAGGTGAAAGTAAAAGAAGCAGATCCAATATGGAGTCAGATTTGTTCTTCCCTATTACACAACTAGTAAGTAGCAGTCTTAAGTTGAGCCCAGGCCACTGGCTCTAGAGTCTACACTGTTTGCCACGAAGCAACTCTAGGACATGAGAGGTAAGGGCCCTAAGCTCGGGGAGCTTATGCTGGGGTGGGGAGATCAGGAATATCTGGACCTCCAGAGAGACAGATGGCATTTTGCCAGGAAAAGATGGCGATCAGAAGAGGGCATCCCAGGTGGAGGCAACCGACAGTGCAAAGGTCCAGAGTGTGGGGGAGAAAGGGCTGTTCAGGGAAGAGGGAATGGCCCCAGCTGCCTGTCACTTCTACGGCCTCGCCCACCCTGGAGAAGCCTGCCTTTGGGGCTTCAAAATGACAACCTTCCAAAAATAACTTATCTTCAGCTTTCTCTCTGTCTTTGCTCAGTGATTCACATGTTCCTCAAGGTGGTAGTAAAGTAGATTAGTTCCATAACACAGAGACTGGGGAAATTGTGCGTGCCCACGTGTGTATGTGTGTGTGTGTGTGTGTGTGTGCGTGCACACGTGTGTACGTGTGTGCGTGTGCACGCTGGGGTGGGAGGTGGCAGGGAGGAGACCTGGTAGAGTGAATGTGGCATCTGGCTTGGGATTAAGCATTTTCCTCAAGTCTGTTCATTACCTGCCGTGAGCAAAGCCAAGTGGTAGAGGCTGGTGAGGGCAGGGCAGGAGGGGTGTGCCTGGTTGTTCTCGACGTGCTCTCTGAGTAGCTCAGAATCTGCTGTCCTGGTCACTCTCAGGAGGTTAATGAGACAATGAACATCTCTGGGTCAACTGTTATGTTATCCAGCATCCTTTGTAAGAGCCATCTATGCAATCAATCCCTCCTGGAAGGACAGACGTCTCTTTCTGAACTCCGAGCAGAGACCACCCTCTTTGCAGGAGAAATTTCATCTCTCCAGATGAGTCTGTTGGCCTCTTTTTATCTGCTCCTGTGACCTATATAACCTAAGCGTCCACATCTAAGGGATTGCATCCTGTAAATTTAACGCTGCTCTGTGTAATGAGTTCCAGAAAACAGAGAAGCCCCAGTGGAAATTTCCATTGAGGCTCAGCATAACCCTTCTTCCCGGAAAAATACTCTTGGACAAGGTAAGAGGAATCCTTGTTTGCCTGGAATCTTAAAGAGAAGAGTGCTGGTGGGAGGAGCCCAGGGACTCTTGTTTCTCCAGGAGTTTCCAGAGGTTTGGAAGACCTTGCGGTCACTGACTGTTCTGGCAATAAGCACGGCATCTGCAGAACTGAGGATTCATGGTTGAGAGATGAATGAACTCAAGCCCGCGCCCTTTTGAGCACAGCAGAGGAGGCGTTAGGAATAAGCACCACTGCGTTCAGGGTGGACTGGTGGTGAACACATGGGGTGCGTGCGCCCAGAGGCTGAGTGTGGAGGGACTCCCTGCCTGAGGGTCAGAGGTGAGCCTTCTGCAAGGTAGTTATTGGTTCTGGATCTAAGAGGTCAGCAAATCTCCCCCAAATGAGAGCTCTTAACTACAATGTATTTTCCTTTTTGCCTGGGCTACCAGGACATTCACAGGGAAAATTAGTGTTCAGCTGGTGACTAGACATTTCAGGTACGTGACATATTAGTGGATTAGTGGAAGCTTTGGGTCCTTGTTAAAATTGTGCTGGGGGAGAAAAAAGGATGGAGGCAACATATAACACTAAAATAGAAGTGTTTTTTCAGAATTAATCTTTAGCCTCAAAGAGTGACTCTTCGTGAGGCCCTGGAGAGGAGAGGGTGGAGAACCACACAGTCAGTCAAGGGAGTCTTTGCACCCCTCTGCCTGGTGTGTGGTGTTCCTCTGCTTCCCTCATGCTAATCCTCACGTGGCACCTCTAATAAGCCCGCACCCCAAACAGTTCTAGGCCCTCCACGTTCTCCAGGCTGTCTCCTATCCAAGCCCATTCATTTGTTCATCCATCAGTCCATCGATCTATCCGCCCCCCCCACCCCCCTCCACTCTCAGCAAACACTGAGCACTCTTCCTCTGTCCCAGGACAGGGCTATGCATTGACTAAGAATTGGGATCTGCCTTTCAGTAGCCTTTGCATCCAGTAAGGGAGAAGATTTACCAATGGGTAAGTTCAAGAGATGTTAGGACAGTGGAATAGTAGTCAATTTAGGGTTCAGAGAAGAGGGAGCATGGACTTTGGGACCAGGCTGTCTGGGTTTGGAATCCTGGCTTCATCACTTATTAGCTGTGTGACCATGGGCAAATTACTTAACGTCTCTGTGTCTCAGTTTTCTCAGCTGTCAAACGGTATTCCGTTGGACCTGCCTCAGAAGGTTGTCCTGGTTATCTCCCGCTGCCTAACAAAGTACTCGTGCCATTTTATTATACCTCATGATTTTGTGGTCAGTTACTCAGGCAGGGCTTGGCTGCTCGGTGCTTTTGCCCCACGTGGCATCAGCTGAGGTCACTCAAGGGTACTTCAGCTGGAAGGTCCCAGATGGCTTCACTCACATGTCTGGCACCTCGGCCAGGATGGCTGAAAGGCTGGGTCCAGCTGGGACTGTCCACCAAAGCACGTGAATGTGGTCCCTCCAGCATGGCAGTCTTGGACTAGTCAGACTCCTTCCATGGAGGCCCAGGGCTGCCAAAGAGAGTGCACCAAGAGATGGAGGTGGAAGCTGCTGGTGTCTTCAGGTCTGGTCTAGAAACTGGCACAGTATCACTTCCACCACAATGTACTCATCAAGTGGACCCAGGGCCTGCCCAGGTGCAAAGTGAGAAGACTTAGACTCAAACTCTCCAGTGGGAAGAGTGGAAAGGATTTGTGGCCATTCTTGAAGCATCGCAGTTACCCGAAGATGAAATGAGTTAATATGCGGAAAGCAGCTAGAGCGGTGACTGACAGCAAAAGGGACATACAAGTGTTTGTCGTTGTTGCTTTAATTACCGCCCCTGGGCTGAGTCTTAATAGATGAGTCTGTGCTCTCTTGACAGACAGCCATGGGGAGCTGGGGAATGGTGGGTTTCAGACGGATGGTGTTATTAGCACGTAGTCGTGTTTCGTGGGCAATCTTGTGAGAGTCCTGGTCTTTGCTAATTCAAAGTAGATGATCAGACCTACTGATATATGCAAAACATGTAAGTGACTGCTAACGAACAGGTCTCACATCCTTCCCAGGGACAACCAGGGACCCAGCCTGGTGGGAGACCCAGAGGGCAGGATGGCTTAGAGGCCAGCCCCCTCACCCAGGACGCGTGGGCTCAGCTCCGAGGTGCTCACAGACCCAGAAACACACAGATGAGCAGACACGGCTCTGGGCCGCCTGCCTGGGCTCCCCCTCCCAGAGCCCACCGCTTAATTGGAAAGGGCCATTTCAACATCTTAGCAGAAAATGGAGTTTCTCTTTCCTTGATGTCGTGATTTGACTGGGGGTTAGCAAAGCATCAGTGAATCCTAAATGTCTATTTAAAAAAATCAAGCCTTCATTTCAGCTTGGTACAGGGCTCTGCTCTCCCTTTGTGGGAGGAAAGATAAAACGCTTTCATGCACGTCCTTCTGCCTTGAATGCGGGCTGGTTAGACATCTCTGGTAATGGCTGGGCTGTGCCAAAGATTTTCTCTCTTCCCAGTAGCAGTTCCTGCCTTTAAACGGCTTCCACGGGGAAGAGCCATAACACACATGCAGAACAGAGGCTGAGAAAGGCTTCCAGGAGGAGGGCTTGTTTCCGAGGGGCAGGTGCAGCCGTGGCTTGAGCCAAGCTCCGTCCCTCACATCAATTACCTTATGGAATCCTTACTAGGCTGCGGTGAGGGGTGGGGGGAGAAATGAGGGTTATTTTTACTGCCCTTTATAGTTGAGACATCTGGAGCCCAGAAGGGCTGAGTGGACCGGACCATCCAAGGTCACACCCCTGGCGGGGTAGAGTGGGGGCAGAGCAACTCCTACCCAAGTGTGTCTGACTCTGTGTTTTTACTCTGCCAGGAAACATGGGGGTCCTCCCCCACCTTCTCGTCATTCCCTTCACCCCATTACTAACCCTTGTACAGATGCGGACCCACTCTGGCGGGGGCCCCCCACTCTGAGCGGACCAGTGGTGGGTGCCACAGCTTGGTGATGTGATTTACCTAGGAAGACCCCAAAGCATGGCATGTACTGACTCTGAATGAGAGCACGGAACCAGGGTGGGCACACAGGGTGTGCTGAAGGGGAGGGAAGGGGGCGTTTTGAGAGCCCTAGAGGAAGAGAGGGAGGACGGCAGAGGACACCTCATGGTGCCATTCTGAGAGCCAAGAGCTGTGGGTCCACAGCCCAGCCATTTCACTGAGGCATCACTGCATGGCCTTGGAAAAGCCTTGTCTCCACCAGCAGCCTCAGGCTCTTCATTTTAAGGTTGAGAGACTGTGCTTTAGGCTTTCTGATGTCCCTTTCAGTCCTGAGACTCTGGGAGTTTATCAGTGCTGCTAAGCACAGCTGTACAGGTTGTGCACTGCACAACTCCAGGTAGGTGCCACTGGCAGACTGCAGTGTGAGTCTGCATCCCATTCCACGGTCCTGGAGTCTATAAATGGGGATATAGATAGGACATGAGATCAGAGAAGAGGGGAGAAGTTCCAAGCAGAGGGTGGCCTGTGACCACATTTTTCTCTAATCGAGAGCCAGACAAGTATTTATACTGCGCAAAGGAGTGGTCACGTAGGTGTGTCTGGACCTGTGGCGAGACATCTCTGGGGTTTGTCACTGATCACACTCAGCAGCCACATATGAGCGTGACCGCTGTGATTGGCTCTGGTTTAAAAGCACAGTGTTGGCCCACTAGGGAGAGACCCCTTTGACAGGTCTAAGATGTGGGGCCTCCAGTTTTCAGAGGCAGCTTCCTACGGGAAGTCTTCCCTGACAGTCCTGTAAGCGTGAGGCTCCTCAGCCACACTGCCTGCAAGGATTTTGTATTTGGTTAGTACCTGCTGATAACTATTGCCGCAAGGAAAACAACTGCGTCTCCCCTCAGACCGGGGCTCCCCAAGGGCGGGGCCGCGTCTCCCCTCAGACCGGGGCTCCCCGAGGGCGGGGCCGCGTCTCCCCTCAGACCGAAGTTTCCCTGCCATCGGAAAGTGTGTCTCCGTCCTTCATTCATTCATTTGATATTGACCGAGGACCTATTTAGTGCCAGACGCTGTTCTAGGCTCTCAGAACATTATACTGATAAACAGCAAACAATTCTTGCCATTGCTAAGCGCTAAGAAGCAGGGTTGTGTGACTGGTTCACCCAGGGTGTTTTGGGAAGGCCTTTCTGAGCTGCGAGATCCAGCAATAAGGAGGAGACAGGCGTGGGAAAGTCTGGGTGAAAAGCATTCCCGGCAGAACCAACCACAGGGCAAAGGCCCTGAGGTGGGAGGAAAAGAAAGGTCAGGGTGTCTGGGCATAGCAAGGGCCTGACTGCCATCCCGTGGGGTCTCCCGGAGCTTTCTGTGGCTTCTCCGTGGTATGGGCTCTGGGCTCTGTCCCCTGCCCGCCTTCCTCTGCTGCCCCAGGATATCACGGAGGAAGTGTCCTGCCAGCACGATGCCCTTCCTGCAGCCGCCCCCGGCCGCCTGCCTCTCCAGCCACACTCTGGACTCCCTGCCCCCAGCCTCCTTGCTATTGCAGACCTGCTCCCCTGAGCTCAGCCCCTCGTGTCCTGTTCCTTAGAGCCATCTTAAGCAAGCAAGGAGAAAACCTCCTTGACCTGAATTTTGGATTTACAGACAGGGTGCCAGAGAAACATGTAGCTGGGCAGATTCAGGAAGGCCCTCACCTCCAGTCATCCTGACTTTCTCCAGCCCCCCAGTACAGACATCCCATAACAGAGGCCAGTAAGTGCCTGGCCTTGTCATGTCCCCCGCAAATGGGCCGTTAAGAGGCCAGGCTGGGAAGTCACACTGAGCCATTGTTGAAATCTGTCGAGTGATTTCACCTCTCAGGTCCTCCGTTTCCCCAGATGTAAAATGGGAATAATGGCACGTACGAGGTAGGATTGAAATTGGATAATAGATACTTGGGAGGGTAACGCTTGATTAATTATTGATTACTGTGGGTAATGCTTATCGTTTGCGTGCCAGGCGCCATTCTTCATTTTTATAAGCAGTATCTCATTTAAGCTTCATAGCCCAATGAGGCACGCACGTTATCATCCCCATTTCTGAAATGCAGACACTGAGGTACAGGGAGGCCACCCAGCTGTTCAGGAAAGCTACCGGAGAGTGGTCCACAGCCAGGGCTGGCACTGTCTCCCTAGGGGATGTATGGAGATATGAGTGTGTGGTTTTGGGTTGTCACAGTGGCTGGGGCCATCTTGCGGGGTTGGGGGACAGTGGGGATTCCTAGTGAATGTGCCCCCTGGGGCAATGTGTGGACTAGTCCTACACAGGAAGAACTGACCACCCCAAGTGCCAACAGACCCCTCTTTTGAGAAACACTGATTCCAGAACTACCCCTCATTAACAGAAGAAGGATTGAGTCCCAGGTAAGGTGACTAGTCCAGGCTCACCTGATGCGTCAGGGCAGAGCTAGGACCACAGACACATCCTCACCTCGACCATCACTTCACGGCGCAGAGCCCACGCCAGAATTTGAACCACGTTCAGGGTCAGGCCAGCTGGCAGCACTGGGCTGGTGTGTCCCTCAAAAGCCACCGGGTGTGGCCTGTGATCCCCTTTCCCAGCCTGAGGAGGGACCCCCTCACCCAGCCCTGGCTTGAAAGGTGATTTTTTATTTTTTATTTTTTTTGCAGTACGCAGGCCTCTCACTGCTGTGGCCTCTCCCGTTGCGGAGCACAGGCTCCGGACACGCAGGCTCAGCGGCCATGGCTCACGGGCCCAGCCGCTCCGCGGCATGTGGGATCTTCCCGGACCGGGGCACGAACCCGTGTCCCCTGCATCGGCAGGCGGACTCTCAACCACTGCGCCACCAGGGAAGCCCGCTCCTCTCATTTTGGGTGTGTGTGTTTGTGTGGGCAGATGGACTGGCTCTCCTCTCTTCTTGCCCCAGGGAGTTGGTTTGTTTCCCACTTGGTGGGAATACCACCGCTGTAACCCTGGCCTCTGTCTATCCAGCTCTCAGGCCACAGGTGGATCCTGGAGTATCCACTGCCTATGAAATCTGGGTTGGGGGACAGCTGCTGAATCCTCTGTCCCCAAACCTCTTCCTGAGATTTCCTTGCCATTCATGTGCTTGAAATTTTACCATCAGAGATTCATTTCTTTGTGACCTGGCCTGGGATGGTGGGTGGGTGATCCCTCTTTTCTTTTCTTGTTCCCTAATTGAATCACGATTATTTTCATTGTAAATGAAAGTTAGAACACTTAGCTTGGTCTCAGGTGATATAATTGAATGAATTATTGAAAAGCTCAGATTATTGAAAAGTCTCTGGCTTCAGGCATGGTTTGATCCAGGGGTTCTCCTTGTTAGCAGGACTCTGGCCCCATTTTGTTGTGATTCCCTGGGCTCCACTCTACTCCTGGGTCAGTTTTCTCTTCTGACCACCCTCCCCCCAATCCCACCACATTGGTGGCTACAGAACCATCTGGAGATAAACAGCTTCTCTCTGAGAGGTTCTGATAAAAGAAGAAGGAGCTTTGGAGAAGTGCGCCCCCCCCCCATACATCTCATAACTCATTGGCCCAAACTGGGTTATGTATTCCCTCTACTTCCCTCCCCCAGCAATCACTGTGGCCCAGGTGATGGAATCAGTTATCCCTGGGCAGTGTCATCATATTTATTACATAGCAAACTATGGTCCTTGGGCAGAGAGAACCTTCAGACCGTAATGCAGACCTGCAAGCTGGGGGAGGGAAAGCGGCAGGAACGCCTCAGACCACCATTCACCAGGTCACACACAACGGCAGCATCTCAGGCCGCCCAATGGGGAGCTCCCCAGCAGACTGCCCATTAGACGAGTCCAGCTTCGGGCAGAAATGGCCAAGCCCCAGCACCTGCCCAGCAAAACCCAAACGCTCCCAAGATAAACTCCTGATGACGTGATAATAGCAGTCACCCTGTAGAATCCCACCTGTGCATATCAGCAGTGAAAATGTCATCATCAGCGGGCATCCTGGTTAAGACCTCCCAACAGGTAATTTGCTGATTTACGGCTCAGATGCTAAAACACGAATGTAAACAGGCTCCAGTGGCCAATGGAAAAACACAGTGCGAAATGCTTTTCCTCACCTTCACCAGGGAAAGTCCCAGAAACGCTGAGCATCCCTGGTCTTCCTCTCCTACTCCAGCCACTTTGGGCCACTGTGAAGGAAAATATACAGACTGGAGGGTTGCGGTGATCTGGGAGACGCAGCAGTGAGTGGTGGTGTGAAGCGAGATCTTAATTCCCTGCCCAGGAATTGAGCCTATGTAACCTGGATGAAAACCGGAAATCCTAGCCACCACACCCCCTGGCTCTTGCCCCCAGTAAAAAAAATGCACTTCTCCTGGAGGCAAAACTGTAAAAACAGGTACAAAGTTTATTTTTAGAGACATAGCACAACAACACGTGGGAGAGCACACAGAGAAACCGTTTGTTAAGATAGAAGCGAGGCAGAGATTCTCTCTGGGAGAGAAAGGGTGTGGGCGTTCTCCCTAAGGAGGAGGAATGCAGTAAAAAGGCGGTCAAATCATTTATGCAGGGCGGTTCTTCCGGGTCTTTGTGTACCTTTGGCCAATTATCTGGTTTCTTTTTCCACACCTGACCTGCCTTAGGAGCCTCCCCCACATATGTGTGCAACTTTTTTCCAAGATGGATTTCAGCCCAGAGGCCTATGGGATGGCCTTAGCATCACATTATTATGGGGTGGTTCCACCTCCTTTTTGACCTCCAAGGAGCCTTTCTGCTCATGTGCTATACTTCCCTTGCCCCAAGGATGGGAAATGTATGACCTCTTGATCTTTTAACAGGGTTTAGTCCTACTCCGTCCCTGCCATAAAAATGTCCAACGTCTGGTTATTTACCTTATTTCTGTTGCTAGGTTTTGTATCGAGGTGCAGATCTGGAGATATAGACAGGAGTCAGGTCATAAATATGTAGTCCTGGAGCCCGTTTGTCTCTTGTTTCAGAAATGTAAACAGGGGGCTGGTAATGAATGTCTGGCCTGAAGCCCAACTTCTTCTCACCCCAGAAAGTGTGAACAGGAAGCCAGTTGTAAATATCTAGCCTGGAGCCCGTCTATCTCCTGCCTTAGCAGGGGGCATAATTTTTTTCCTA
The DNA here is from genome assembly GCF_963924675.1 of Phocoena phocoena. Classification (NCBI taxonomy): domain Eukaryota; kingdom Metazoa; phylum Chordata; class Mammalia; order Artiodactyla; family Phocoenidae; genus Phocoena; species Phocoena phocoena. The sequence continues at coordinate 70,608,489 of NC_089228.1, read as the reverse complement.
AAAGGAGCCATAACCCACCACCTACCCTCTCCCCAGCTCTGCCTGTTGGGTAGATGTGCTACGGTGACTACTGCCCACTCCTCACTGTGCCCACCCCTCAAGGGTAATTGTCTGTTTATTCTCCTCTTTCAGTCTCTGCCTGTCTTATTCTCTCTCATCTGCTTTTTCTCTATCCCATCTTTTTCTCTCTCCTCCTTTTCCTGAGGTGGGTCTTCCGTGACTTTCCATTTTAACACGCTCACATCAGGAAGTTCTTTCTAAACCCTGGGCCAGACTTGGGGGTGTTTCCCTAACCCTAGGCCGGTCTTGGTGTGTCTGAGTCACATTTCCCCTCCTGCCCACACAGGGACTGTCCTTGCTGTGGTGATCCCAGTCTGGTCCTAGTGAAAGGTCAGGCTCCCCCAGCAGGCAGATGGAGAGCAGCCCAGAGCCACCACCAGCCCTCAGGGCAGCTCTGGGTAAACTAGAAAAGAGGTGCCCCTTCTTCGAGGTAGAGGTAGCTCCCGTGTCAGGATGCACATCCCAAGGGCTTCAGCCCCGTGCTACCCCTTGGCCAAGCACCCTGTATGCAGCACGTGGAAGACAGGGCTGTCAGGACCTATTTCTCTGTGAGACGCAACTCTGGGGATGGAGACAGAGGGATGGCTGTGGACTAAGTGGGTTCTTCCCAACTGCTACAGAGGCAAAGTCCAGAGTGACCATCTGCAAAGGCTAGTGGCCATGGATTTCCCTGGGGAGCTTGCTTAACAGGCAGATTGCTGGCCCTGCACCCAGGGAACCTGCCGCAGTGGGTTTGGCCTGGGCCCTGAACCGAGCTCCCCGGGTGATTCTGATGCCGCCCATACTCTGAGAGTCCCCGGTTCCCCAGAGCAGAGCCTTTGCAGATTTGTATCCCAAGAATGAACACATTTTACCTCTCACCCCCAAAATAACGGTATTAATTTGTAAGTTTTATACATGTAATACTGAAAGCTACGACATGAAGTAATAGAAGGAAAACATTTTTTAAAGGTAAAAGTAAATACAAATAGGAATTGTACCATTTCCTCCCTGCCCCCCTCAATTCTGCTTTCTAACCCTCTGTGCTCCCCACTTTGGAGGCCATGGCCACAGGGACTGGGAGAGGAGATTTAACCACTGAGAATGATGCCGAAAACTCAGCCTCTGTGCGCAAGTGCCGAACTGAACCTCAGAGACGGAGTTCTGGGTGAAGTAGCAAAGAATAGCTTTATAGCTTTGCCAGGCAAAGAGGGACACAGCGGACTCATGCCCTGAAAAACTGTGCATCCCAACCCGGGAGAATTTGGTGAGGAGTTTTATGGCAAGGGTTCAAGGGCGGAGTTGCTGATAAGGGTCAGAGTGGGAGGGGGCGTTGCTGCAGTCCTTTAATCTGGTCTCAGGTGGTCTCCTGATGAGCTTTTCAAGGTTATCAAACTGTGATGGTCTCTGGAATGAATGCTGACCTGACGTCTTCCGTCTTCCGTTTGTTGGGGGTTTTAGATCTGTAAAGAGCTCAAGATATTTTTATGTGTATCTCTCGAGGCGGCACTAGGACCCTGCTTCAAGGCTGCCCTGTTGTTTCTTGCCTGCTCCTCCCTTGTCTCTGCATCCTCTCCCTTCCCTGGTTAGCAACTGTTTGAAAGGTTTCCAGGCCCAGGAGCCCCACAGGGTCATGCTCAGTTTCAAGATCATGAGCCATCTCCCCCTTATGGGAGGAAAACGAGGAGGTTTTCTCAGGAGGAAACCCAGACGCTTATGATCAGGGTGAAACCTCAGGCTCCCCTTCCCTCCACTGTGAATTCCTCGTGATTCTGCTGCCTTTGGAGGGTGTGGGGAGCTGTGGCGAGCCATGGTGGGGCACCCCCTGACTCCCGAGGTGCTCCCTGACTTCCCGTGCTGCGGGCTGTTCTCCTTTCTCTCTCTAACGTTGGATTCCGGCCACTGTGCTGTGAATCAGGCCTGTGCTGATTTAGTGGCGAGTCCTGTTTCGGGTGACATGCTTCCTCACCTGTGAGGTGAGAGGGGTGGGCTGAGTGATTGCTTGGTCTCCTTCCAGCCCCGACGAGCGAGGCTCCCATCGACCGTGGTGGCGCCATTCGTGAGTGGGAGAGTAAGTGGCGGCCTTGGAAAAGACTAGGAACGAAAAGGGAAAGCTGGTTAGTAAGGAGATAACCATGTTCCAACCAGTTCTTTGGGAGAGAAAGGCATGGGAGGGTCAAGGGTCCCCACAGCAAAGGCAGCAGGACTTGGTCTAGGTGCTGCAAGCAGGATCGGCAGTCACTTCATCCGAATTCTAGTCCGGACTTTGCCTGGAGCAAGTTTCTTTGATCAATTACTTTTTTTTTTTTTTTGAAGTATAGTTGCTGTACAATATTATATGCTACAGGTGTACAATATAGCGATTTACAATTTTTAAAGGTTATACTCCATTTATAGTTATTATAAAATATTGGCTATGTTCCCCGTGTTGTACAATACATCCTTGTAAACCAGTTACTTCTTTTTCCTAACCTCAGTTTTCAAAAAAGCAGGATTGGGCTAGATGATCACTATGGATGCTACCATGGGTGTAGTCTAAAATGGACTTTTCCAAAATGCGGGCCATGAAAAAATTTTAATTATTTGGTGAGGCAGGGTAGGGCATGGCAGAATAGGAAGTTTCCTTGAAACTTTTGTTTCAGGTGTGTGTGTGTACGTGTGTACGTGTGTACGTGTGTACGCATGCGTACTGGGTCGCTGTGCCAGTCCATGTCCCAAGAGGAAACAGAAGACACACTTCAATGAGAATAATTGGCACCGGGCTTCATGGACTGTTTACAAAGGTGGAGAATAGGGAAAGCATGGATGCAGGACCAGGGGCTGGCAGCAGTAGGGCTGCTACCACCCCTGAGGCAGAAGGAACGTAGGGAGGGAGTGCTTTCCAGAACCCAACAGGGGAGTCCTATAGAAAAGGCCACTTTGATAGGAGCCAACAGCCTTTTATGGAGGGACAGCCAGGCTGCTGCAACCCAGCAGGAAGGAAGCCAGGAGGGAAAATACCCCTAGCTTCACTCTCCATCCTCCCATGTCCTGCTGGAGCTACCCACTCGCAGAGCCTCCCAGAGGCCAGAGGGCAAGAAAGCCACGGGCGCAGTGCCCTACAGCTCCTGGGGCAGAGGGATCCCAAGGGGCGAAGGGACAATTTCCAGCCCAGGGAGATGTCACATCTATATCTTCCCATGGATTGCAGTCAAGTGCTCTTAAAAACCATCGTCCATTGGAGACCAAGGTGGCCTTGGGAGCCTGCATGGGTTTGAAGGCAGCCAGAATTAGGCTTGGATCCTGGCTCTGCCACCTGCAGGCTGCCTGACCTTGGACAGACTACTCACCCAAGGTGAGCCTTAGCCACCATATGTGTGAGAGCTGGGGCCATGATGCTGGCTGTGCAGGTTGGCCACATGGGTTAGAAATAATAACTGAGAAATGCCAGGCACCTGGGACGTTCAGCATCACTCCTTTGCTCTAAGCGTGACAACAGGAATTAGTCACAGCCCTTTCTAAGCACCCGGGTGCCTGTCTCTGTTTCTTTAAGCAGCACCCTTGTACTGGATGGTCCTTCTTTCCTCTCCATCCTCGCCGCCCAGCCTTTGGTTGCTTCATTTCTTCTGCAAGCAATTGTTGATGAAATGATTTATAAATTACAAGGTGTTTACTGCCCTTGGAGAAAGCACCGACCACTTATCAACAAAATTTACTGAGACATTAAGTGGTAAGAAGGATTAAAGCCCAAGGAAGGACCCGGAACGGGAGTAGCTTTCCTGGGGAGCCTGAGGTCAACGTGTATTTTCACCGTTATTCCCACTTGCAGTGGCAGCTCCTGGAGGCGAGGAGCCTGCTCTGCTCAGAGGAAAGACAGCCAGGGAGCTTCCTTTGCACCTGCACTGTGACTTGGGTTGAACCTAAGGCCTCCCTTGCTCCTGCTCTGGGGGCCCAGTCCCTTTGATTTTGTTGGGGAAAAAAACCCCCAGAATCAGTGTGTTTCTCTCCTTAACAAACACCGGGATTCCTTTTTCAGGGCAAATCAAAGCAGACTGCTCAGTCTTCCATTAATTGACTACATCTTATCGGAGCCTCAGTTTCCTCAACTGGAGAGTGAAAATGGTAACTCCTGCTTTATGGGATGGCTGTGAAGTGTAGAAATAAGTACCTAAAGAGCCTGGATCGAGTCAGTGAATGGAGATTCTGGTGGGGCCTCTGGGTAAATTCTCCCAAGGATAACAGCTCTGATCAGCCTCCGCAGGCAGCCGTGGCTCTTCCTCTGTAAGCAGGTCAGCTTGATTTGCAGAGATTCTCCCTTTGCTGATGCCACTGAAGGCTGCCTACGGCTCTGCTGAAAGGCAGTGATAATTACACCTGGTGTGGGACTGGGGGGAAGTGTGGTGGGAGACTGCTCTGCTGTGTGGTATGTGCTCATTTGCATTAAGATCAGAAGCATCGTGGGCCTGCGTGTGTGTGTGGGCGTGCACACACACACATATACTTGTGCAAGACTGCAACTGAGGCTTGTCATTGGTGCTTTGGTAACAGATGCAGAGGATCAGGGGAGCAAACCAGGAGCACTGACTCTAAAGGGATGACACTACGAATGGCTCAGAGGACATCCTTGTCCTTCGATGACCGTCCTGGGTGCTGGCTGAGAGCAGGGTTCCAAAACCAGACCGCTCAGGCTGGGCTCTAATCCAAGCTTTACCACCTTCCGGCTGGATGGCCTCGGGCAAGATACTTTAGCCTTTCTGTGCCTTGGTTTCTTTCATTGAAAATGGGGATCGAAGTGTGTCGTGATGATTTCATGAGTCAGTACAGGTCAGGAGGCTACAGTAAGGCCGAGCACATACTCTGTCTCTTCCATCGTCACTGTCTCATCAACATCAATCATCATCAATCTTCCTAAGACAGTTGTACAGTGAGAGGAAGCTTGGACTAGGGAAGGAAGAAGAACTAAGATTCATTCAATTATTATTATTATTATTTTTCCAAATATATTATTCCAAATGGGATGTGAGATAAGTCATAAACATTCTTACACTTCACCAAAAGAGACAGAATAAAGTTCATGGGGAAATGTGGGGAAGCGAGGGCAAGATGAGTGTACAGAATGACTCGGGGCGGGGGGGATCCTGTAGAGTTTCTGGAAGTGGGCCGTTATTGTGGCTTTCAGCTCCATAAAAATAGGATCAGCTGCAAAATTCACTGACAAAGGGAAGTCAGTCGCAGAATGGATGACCCCGTCCTGCACAAACAGAAGGTTTAAGAAAAGAATTCAGAGGACAAAGAGTACATGCTATGAAATTCCATTTATATAATAAGTACAAAAACAGGCAAAACTAATCCATGCAGTTCCAAGTCAAGATAATTGTTACCTTTGGGAGTGGGGCAGTGAATAGGAAGATAGTAGGGGGAGGGTCCTGGGGACCCTGGTAATGTCCTATTTCTCGATTTGGGTGTGGAATTGTGAGAATTCATGAAGCTGTGCATTTATGATGTGTGTGTGTTTGTACGTATGTTTCACTGACAATTTCAAATAAAAGCGGTTGCTTGGTGGAAGCATAGCTTTTCAGTACACTGCATCTATAAGTAACACTTTATTGTTTTTGTTTTTTGTCTTTTTTTTAGTTTTATTGACGTATAGTTGATTTACAGTGTTGTGTTAATTTCTGCTGTACAGCAAAGTGACTCAGTTATACATATATATACTTTTTCATATTCTTTTCCATTATGGTTTATCACAGGATATTAAATATATTTTCCTGTGCTATACAGTAGGACATTGTCGTTTATCCCATAATAGTTTGCATCTGCTAATTCCAAACTCCCAATCCTTCTCTCCCCCACCCACTCCCCCTTGGCAACCAAAAGTCTGTTCTCTACGTCTGTAAGTCTGTTTCTGTTTTGTAGATAAGTTCATTTGTGTCGTATTTTAGATTCCACATAAAAGTGATATTATCTGGTGTTTGTCTTTCTCTGTCTGACTTATTTAGTGTGATAATCTCCAGGTCCATCCATGTTGCTCCAAATGGCAGTATTTCATTCTTTTTTATGGTTGAGCAGTATTCCATTACACACACACACACACACACACACACACACACACACACACACATACACACATATATATGTATATATAATCACATCTTCTTTATCCATTCACCTGTCGATGGACATTTAGGTGGCTTCCATGTCCTGGCTATTGTAAATAGTGTTGCTATGAACATAGGGGTGCATGCGTCTTTTCAAATTATAGTTTTGTCTGGATCTATGCCCAGGAGTGGTATTGCTGGATGACATGGTAGCTCTGCTTTTAATTTTTTGAGGACCCTCCATACTGTTTTCCATAGTGGCTGCACCAGTTTACATTCCCACCAACAGAGTAACACTTACTGGTAATGACAGAAATAGAGAGCTAGTCGTCGCTGACCGTGTGCTCTGTCCACTACACGTTTCCCTCGCAGCTGTCCTGTGAGGTGGGGTGGCCCTCCACTTTTACAGACGGGGCAGCTAAGGCTTAGCGAGGTTAAGTAACTTCCCTGCACCCCCAGAGCTCTTCCTGGCAGAACACACTGATTTGTGTGTCCTTCCCCCGCCTCCACCCCACACCTAATAGCGAACGCCTCTTAGATACAGCACAGAATCTGGCGCACAACTGAAGCTCGAGAAATGAGGGAAGGAGGGAGGGAGCGAGGCTTGTCATTGCATTGTCACCAGTCACCCAGTCTTGGCATTCTGAAATCATTTTTGTCTCCCCTCTAATTCCAATTGTACTTAAAGCCCGCGCCAAACAGCACGTAATTGCTTTCTGTTGCTAGGTCTAAAACGTTCTGTCACCCGGGCCTGCGCCTCCAAGCCGCACAATTGTTTGAAGTGATTGAGGAGCGAAGAGAGCTACTTCTGCTCCCCACGGGAGAACCTGGGTGGGAGAGGGAGGAGGGGCAGATGTGAACTAGGGTGGGGGAGGGGTGGGGGGATGATGCCTGCACCTAGCTGCTTTCCACCTGCCCAACCGCTTAGCTTCTTAACCCAGCACCAGGAGGTAAAAGTGAGTGAATGGCCCCCAAGTGGGAACGTCTCCTGCCTCACCCCACCCCAGGGTCTCGCTTCTGTCCCAGTCCTGTGCAGTGGCCCTTTCCCATCCTATTGGACTCTGTCTGAATTAAGGTCAACAATTAGCCCAATTTGTGGCCGATTCCTCACAGAGCCTGCGTGTGCACTCTCCCTGCCGGAAGCCTATTTCTCCTGGGGAGACTTTAGTGGACAGCAAAAAGCTCCAGGTGGCGTCCCAGTCCTGGGGAGAAGGGACCCTCCTCTGATCCCAGAAGCTCTTTACACGTCCCTCTGGAATTGTCGGGGACAGGGCTTTCCTGCCCTTTGGGAGGATCCTGTCTTTCTGCCACTGCTTATGTTACACTGAGTCAACATTCAATGAATAATAGATTATAATAACAATAACTTGAGGAAATTTATGCCCTAGCTTCAACGGGGTCCAAAACATAAAGGGAAAACTCGCTGTAAATTATACCCTGGGACTAGCAAGTGAATAATGCGGGCGGCTTTCCCCAGAGACCTCCAAATCAACTCATTTAAATTAATAAATCTCACTCTCCTATGCGTCTTGAAATTGCCCAAAATATCCGCGTGAGGGAACAGAGCAATTAGAGTTCCTTCTTTGAGATGCTGTCTGACTTGCTGACTCTTATTCTGGCTGAACGTAGGGAAAGGGGAAAAGAAAAAACCCACAATAACATTGAATTCAATCCGACCAGCGGATTGCTTCTAAATGTACAAGCTGCCAAATAACCAAACTGACTGAAATTTTCACTTTCCAGTCACTGCTTTTGTCTTTTCTGGCCTAAAATCCCTGATATAGACCAGTCTTTCTTGAAAAAGTCCTTGCAGAGCTTAAGACCAGAAAATATGGTTTGTTCTCATAGGTCCCCTACTGAGGCCCCTGGAATTTGGGACTGAAATTTAAAATATTTAAGGCGATGGAGGGCTCTGGCACTGACCAGCCAGAGGGGGTGTGGCCTGCTCCCCGCCTCCTCCCCCCTCCCCCTCCCCAGCAATGTTAACTCTTTAGTTTCTGGATCTTAGGGTAGTCGGTGTTGGGGGTATCCTGGAAGAGAGTCAGGGCGGGGTGCTGGTGGGGATGAAAGCATTTTAATATCTCAACAGTGCAGAGGACTGACCATCAAGTCTGCTTCTACGTGCTCTGAACAGCTGGGGAGAGAGTGGGTTCTAATCTGCCTTTTCTGGGTCATTCATTTCTGTTCTTTCCCTCTCACCTAATTCTTCTTAGACTGTCCATAACCTGTTTTTCATCTCCACCCCAGTTCACCCAGCTTTGGTCCAATGCAATTTTGATGTTAACCATTCAGAGTTAGGTCAAACTCTATAAGTCAAGGGCAGAGTCGCCCAACAAGGCTGCCCTCACGTCAGACACTAGCCCCAGTTTTGAAGGGTCCTCAGAGCCACTGATATTTCTGACCAACTGGCCACAAACTCAGGGGTACCACTACCTCCTCAAGTTTGATAGTTCACTGGAATGACTCAGAACTAAGAAAAGCACTCTACTTATAACTACAGTTTTATTACAAAGGATACAGACCAGGACCAGCCGAAAAAAGAGACACAAGAAGTCTGGGAGGGTCCCAAATGTGAAGCTTCTGTGTCCTCAAGGTGCAACACTCTTGCAGCCCATGTTGAGTGTTACGAACCCGAGAAGACCACCTGAACCATAGTGTCGAGGATTTTATTGGGATTTCGTTACCTGGGCACGATTAAAACAGTGGCCATGTGATTGAACTCAATCTCTAGTACTCCGCCCCTTCTAGGAGGTTGGGCTGAAATGTGGCTCAAAGCCCCACCCATCTAATTACATATTTCATCTTTCTGGAGTGACCAGCCCCCATCCTGATTCATCTTGTGAGCATGAACTCAGGTGTTGTCTAAGGGCCCACTATGAATAGCATGGGAAATTCCAAGGACCCAGGAACGAAGACCTGCCAAATTCTTTATTATATAACATACGGTTTAAATGAACATGCTTTATCGGAGGCCTAGCTTCTGTGTCCATTAGGTGTGTCCTAGAAGGCTATCGTATCTTTGTGTGTGTGTGAGTGTGTCTGAGAAAATACAAGGAGTCAGGACTGGCCGATGAAGCAGAGAGAGCCTTGGGTTGGAAGATGAATCCTGGTCTTGGGTTGGGTGGAACGTTATCCTCAGGGAGGGGCAAGGGCAGTAGTAGTTGTGCCACCAAGAACAGCTGTGTGCTCTTAGGAGTTTGCCCACAGGCTGGAGGAGAGTAGCTCTGAGAGAGGACCAGAGGATGGAAAGAACTGGGGCGTAAGTGGGGACATGGAAATGGAATGGAATGGAATGTCAGAGTTGGGAAAGGCCTCTGTCCGTGGTCTTATGTGTGTCTGTGTGTGTACATGTATCTGGGCCTGTGTACACACGCATGAGCATGTGTAGAGGTAAACGGGAAGGAAAAGCTAAGTTGACATACCCTCCAGATCTGGGGTGCCATCCACTAGGATACAAACTGAAGCAATGGCCGACAAATGGCGCTCCTCTCACCACCACTCTTAATGAACCACTTAGGGAACTTTTGCTCCCTGTTCTCATAACCTTGAGCTCTGTCAGATTCCCAGGGAGGGAACACGCTTCCACCAGGGGATGCTGCACTTAAGCTATGACCACAGCATGGTCACTCTGGGCTCCTCCTGCCAGTGGACCAGCAAGCAGAGAAAGGAGTGACTCTGTACGTGGAAGTAATCGGCCCTGACCCCCACGGGGAGCTAGGGTTGCTGTTACCCACTGAGGGCAGGGAAGAGCTTGTCTAGAGCTCAAGAGTTCACTGAGCTGTCTCTTGGGCTTCTGTGCCTGGTCACGGTAAAGACCACTGCAGCAATCGCAGCCTGACAAGGGCAAAGAAGCTGAGCTCTCAGACCCCTTGAGATAAGGTGCCGCAGTATCTCACAGGGAAGCAGCCCAGACCAGCTGGCCAAGGGAGAGGGAAGCTGAGGATGTGTGTTGGAGGAGGGAGGTGATGAGTATCAGTTTTGGTCTCAGGACCAGCTGCAACCACAGGGACTGTAGCGAATTCCACTTACCTTCCTGTGTTGAGTTTTGGCAGACATTGTAGGCAGCCACCACCATGAAGGAAACCCTATGATGGGCTGGACATAGCAGAAGGCCCAAGAAGGCCTGAGTGGTTCAAGGGCTGGATTGTACCAGACACTTCACACCCTCTCATCCCCACTTCTCACTCCAGCCACTGCCGTGGCAGTCGGTCCTGTGCAGGCTACAGCCAGCTTCATGCAGGTTGCGATTTAACGGCCCTTACATAATGTACATCATGCTCTAGACCTCTTGCTTCCTGTGCTGGGACTTCCCAGGCCCTGAGGCACACGGATGCTGGCAGGAGCCCACTCGGCGGCACACACGGGCGACCCAGCAGTGTGTGGTAGTTAGGGCTGCGAGGCCACACTTGACCAAGAGAGCAAGGAAGGCAGTGGGGTGGTGCCGGCCTCTGGCATTGTCCGAGAGGAGAGTCCTGAGACGTCTTTCTCCCAGGACCCTGCCAAAACCAAACCCCGCCGGCCCTGGGCTGGTGGCCAACTCGTTGATGCATCCTCCTTCCTGCTTCTCCTCCTTTCCCATTCCCACTCTTCTGTCCTTCACTCTTCTCCATGGAATCACAGGTCAAATAAACCTCCTGCCGGCAAGCTTTTGTCTTAGATGCTTTTCTCCTCCGACAAGGCAGAATCTAAGACACTCCCTCCACACACTGTCCTCCGTAGAGAAGCCAGGGCCATTGATCCTTACATGAGTTAGATCACAAGTCTTCTGCTCCAAGCCCGGAGTCTAGCCATGCTCCTCCCTGCACGCTTGCGGTAGTCAGGGCCAGTTACCCACACTGGGAAAGCTGCTCCTCTCCTAGGAGGCCTTGCGTGATCTGACCCCCCACTACTCTCTGACCTCATGCCCGACCACTTTCCCTCTTATCTACCCCCTTCCAGCCACTCCAGCCTCTCTGCCGATCCAGGAACACACAGGCAAGTCTCGCTGCAGGGTTTGTGCGGGCTCATCCTACATATGTCTGCACAGACGACTGCTTCAATCTTTCCCTCCCTTCCTCCAGTATCATCTCAAGGTAGGGTGACCAGCTGTCCTGGGTTGCCTGGGACTCAGAGTCTCCCCAGAATGTGGGACTTTCCGTTCTAAAACCAGGACAGACCCAGGCAGATTGGCATGTCTGGTCACCCTCTTTCAATGAGACCTGCCTCTTCCATTTAAAATTTCAACCCCTCCCAGTTCCTTCCCCCACATCCCTGATTCCCACTCATTCTGCTCTTATATTTCTTTTCTTTCGGAGCATTTATCACCTCTAACGTGCCACATCGTTTACTTGTGTATTGGGCTTATTGCGTAGAGTATTCCCTGCTCTATCCCTAGTTTCCAGAAGAGCTGAGCACCGGGGTTCTCCAAGTGTGGTCTCAGCGGCAACATCACCATCACCTGGGAGCTTGTTAGAAATGCAGACTCTTGGGCTCCACCCTGATCCACTGAGTGCAACACTGGCCCGGGGAATCTGTGTGTGACCCAGCGCTCCAGAGGATTCTAAGGCGTATCAGGGTTAAGTGTCACTGCCTGGGCACACAGGAAGTGCTCACTGAGGGAAGGAATGACTCCTGCAGGCAGATGCTCTTCATCCAATCTATAGACACAGGTTCTCCCTGGGTTCCTTCTCAGATCGCATCTGTGCATTGAGGATTTGTCACTTTGAGCCAAAGAGGGATTTCTCTTCAAGCTGCTTGAGAGCCCAGGGATCATAATTAACCCGGTACAGGCTGCCTAGGTGAAGTGAAAGGTGCCATGGTGCCCGCTTATCTCAGTATGTAGAAGGTGTTAAGGAAACAGCTGCTGTTTTCTCATGATCCCTGAGCTGTTTTTCCCTTCTTTGACTGGGGAACCTCAATCAGCACTATTATGGTAGGTTATTTCAAATGATCAAAAGGGGTTGGAGCAGGAGAGAGACATCTGAGCTTACCCTTACTGAGAAGTCAAACATTCTTGAACGGCAGCAGGAGAGATTAAGGCTAGACCTCAGGAAGGACTTTCTGAAAGCCAAGGAAAGCTATAAGGACCTGAGGAAATTATGAAATCCTCTCTCATAAATGCCTGAGTTGGGGTTGGTCTTATGTGTGGGCAGCGGAACTGACCGCAAAGCTTTCAGGACTCGGGGGGACAGATTGAGAGGTGGCTGCCTTTCAGTGAGGGGTCAGAGAAGCAGGGATTGTCCCGCACTCACCCGCCATGTGGTTTTGAACCCATTTTTCCTAGTTTCTCTACCTCAGGGTTTCTAACCTTGGCACCATTCACATTTGGGACTGAATAATTCCTTGTTTGAGGGGCTGTCTTATAGGATGTTTAGCAGCATCCCTGGCCTCTATCTTCTAGATGATAACAGCGTCCTCTTCCCCAATTGTGACAATGAAAATCATCTCCAGACATTGCCAAATGCCCCTGGGGGTGGGAGGCAGGGGCTCTACCTGTACTGCGAAGCTCGGAAGATCCATAAGGGCCTACTCAGCACCCATATCCCGTCAAATGGAGCAAACACCACCCCACGGCCTTTAGGGCAGCAGAATTATGGCAGGGCCTGGCTCCAAGCGACGGAGTAGTACATGGCTACCTCCTCACATGCACTGTGGGTCACTGCAAGGCCAGCCTGGCCCTGATTGGCTTTCTTTAAAACGCTTGTCTTCCGGACTAGCTGGCAGGGGCTTCAGTGCCCGTCTAGTCTGGGGAGTTCAAATTCTAACTGGGCTGGTGGGGGAGGCGACACTAATGTCACACACTGGGATCCCGCCCCACCCCCCACCCCCAATTTGAAAACCAGTACCCTGGGCCACACTTTCTCAGGAAACCAAGAGACCGATGTCATAGCCGATAGATGGAAATGTTACTGCCAGATTCCCAGTCTGAGCTATTTTTGAGGCATTATCTCCTGAAAGACTCTTTCAGGGGGAGGTGAATGAGGCAGGGTCTTGCAAGTGTAGGACTGGATCCTGTCTTTCTTTAAAATGTTGATGTTTTGTTCATCGTGGATAGTTTTTGCATTCGTTTTGATTTTTTAGAAATAGTGTGTTAAAATCCTTGGTTACCAGGTCTTTTTTTGGTGTCCCTCTGAAATTTCACACCCTAGCAAGTGTCTCACTTACCTCACTGTAATCCTGGCCCTAATCACCAACGTTTTACGATGCAGAACAGCAGGCCTAGGCGTGAGGAGCATGGCAAAGGGAGCAACCAAGGCTTAACCTGAAGGCCCAGGACCCCAGGTGTTGCAGAAGCCCCTGGGGGACAGCCCAGCCAGAACACACTGAAGATAAACTGGACAGAGCCTTCCAGCCCTAATCCTCAGTGAATTCATGGTTCTAGGATACTACACATCATTCATTTATTTATTCACAATCATTCTCAGAGGGCCTGCTCTGGGGCAGACATTGGAGGGACCAATAGGATGCCGCTCCCTCCCCCTCCACCCCAGGAGACAGTCTGGTAAACAAAGAAGCCTGATGCTGGTGATAAGGGCTGTACAAAGGACCTTGGGGGCTGAGCCAGCAGTGATTCATGGGATGTGATGTGTGGGGACCGAACCCAAATGTAAGATTCATTCTCAACCCAAGAGAGACCTTGTCAACCACAGGTCATTTTCCAAGTTCACTAACAAGCCTGCCAGAGTCGCAGTGGTGAGATATGAGCTGGGGATTTACTTGGCTTCATTTCCTTGAGTTACTTAGGGAGCCATCAAGGGACTCTCTACCCCCCTTCACAGAGCTGAGGCTAGGTTGGGTGGAAACGATTAATGAAATGATTCTCGAATGATTAGAGGGCTTAACTGATGAAAAACCAGAGTATGTTGTTTTTATTGCCCACTCTCTTTTTTGTTTTGAGATTCAGGGGATGATGGAGTTGATGGGGGCGGGGGAATGATGCACGGACAAGAAACAGAAAATAATATGCTTGCGAATGATGTTCTAACTCCCTATTGTACAGATGAACACACTGAGGCCCAGAGAGGACAATTGACTTGTTCATGGTGCAGCCTTAAAAGAGAACTTATCATAATAGTGCTGGCCCGCGGGAGTGGGCGGGGGTGGGGGCGGAGGGCAGTGTCTGCTCCATGTGTCTGGCTGTGCAGGAACGTTTTCTTCGTTAAGGAATTAATTAAGCAGCAGCTAATCCCTACAGCAGTGATAAACAGAGCTAACATCCAAGCATTTGGTTTGTGACAGGAGATGGGGTCCCTTGTGGCTGGTGCCAGGTGTCCCACTCTCTGGAGGGGAGGGGCTGGGTAGCTTAAAAGAGGTTGCACATGGAATGGATGGGACTCCAGTCTCCCGTAGAGCAGCCCTGCCATCCCTCTAAGTTCCCTGCAGTGGAGGCAATTGCTCTCCCGCATCTTACTCTCTGCTCCTGGAAAGAGGGAGGGTCAGAAGCACCAGCAGTTCCATTTATGGTTGAGGAAGTTGGCATTCAGAGCGGTTGGGCAGTTTGCCCCAGGGCAATCTTCTAAGTAAATTGCTGGCAGAGCCCGCCCTGGAGCCCAGACCACTGTGATTTCTGCCCACCCCGGGGGCTCTCTCCCCAGCCCTGCAGAGGTTCTGCTCCTAGAATACCCGGGTCAGGGCACCATCTGTCCCCAGCGGGCTGTGTCTGGTCCTCTCTGCCGCATGAACTACTGTCTCTCGGGAGCTCCACCAGGGCAGGGAATCCCAGCTCAGTCTTTCTCAGAACACCTGTCAGAAAGTTCTTTCTTGGTTTGTTTTCTTTATACAGACACAGCCCATCTCCCCTCCAAGACTCCCCACACTAAGGACCATGTCTCATCTCGTTAACCTGGCCAGCACCTGGCCGAGTATGTGCTCTAGAAACATCAGTTCCCTGCCCCTGCCCTTATATGGTTGACCCTTACGATACCTGGATGAAGGTGAGTCTGGGATTCTGATTATCCACATTGCAACTGATCCATTTCCTGAGAGCTGCAAGGGAAGGGCCTTTATCCCCTGAAACGCGGGATTGCAAACACAGACGTATGTGTGGGGCGGGGTTGAGGCGCGTAACAAAGGAACGAAGCCCGCCGGGTGGTTCTCCAGGGACCCCAGGCTCCACTTAAGTTAGTGGGCAACTTGACCAGCTCCCGCCCACAACGGTTTCAAGAAACTGGACCCAGCTTTGCATTGTCAAGGGAAGCAGAAAACTGAATTTCTACGGGAAATTTCCTGATATGACGGTGTTGGCGTTAAACTCATCTTTTACAAAAGACACTCCAATCAGATCAAACAAAACACAAGTCCGAGCTGCCCCTTTGCAGACTCTCACTTTAGCACTTTCTTAGGTGTAAGGCTGGAAAGAGCACAGAAGGAGCAGGGTGGGTAAGGGTCTGCAGGAGGGGGGCTCACAGCGTCCTCCCTCTTCCCTTTTCCTGGAACCTTGTAGGGGGAGCAGAGACTCCCCTGCACTGTACTGGAAACTAAGTCGCTGACCCCGTTGGCATTGGGCCCTATGCCCTCAAACTCCATCTTTCTTCCCCGGTGTTCTTGGGGTCTCTCCCCACCTCACCCCACCATGCTCTTTCCTTCCCTGTGGGTAAATGAGAGGGAAAAACCATGAAGTCCCATGAGTTCTACGGCTTGCCTTGGCGTTGTTCATCTCAAATGCCTTCTCAGCGAAACTCCGTGTTTTCAATTACCTCCTGAGCCCAGCCAAGCGGGAGGATTAGTAAATTAATGAGTTTAAATTATTTAGTTTTCTTCCCTGCCCCCCCCCGTCTTTATTCTGTGGCAATATTAAATCTAATCCAGGTCCAGATGCATCGGATGATACATGACAGGTTATGGCTAATAACTGATCTCATTTTCAAATTAATATGCAAATTCACCCTCAGAGCTGAGGAACGAAAGAGGCTAGCTGGAAACAGCAGGGAAGAGAGGATGTGAGTGGGGGAAGGAACAATAAGGGAGGAGGAGGTCCCCCTGGAGTCTAATCAGAATCTTCATAGAGAGACAGGGAAGAGGAAATGTGACAACATGGAAAATCTTTGTCAGAGTCCCCAAGCATGCGCATGTCTCCCTCTGCAGGGAAGCTGTGGGATCTTTGAGCTGCAGAGCTGGAGAGGAATCCACCGCCATTTTACAGAGGGAGGAACTGAGGCCCGAAGTTACCAAGCGTGCTGGGAGCGAAACTGTGCCTATAAATCAGAATATTTGAGGGTGTGCCAGCAGGAAGGCGAGAGAGATCAGTCTTCCCTGCAGTGGGTAGCAGGAAAAATGAGATTCCTTCTACTCCTAAATGAAAATTCATCCCTTTCAGTTCCTGAAACAGGTCCTCTATTGCATGGGACCCTGTAGGGCCATATACAGCGTCTGGTCGGAGTGCTGACCATTTCTGATAATTACTAGCTGCACAGCTGAGTTAATCAATGAAGCCATGAGTATGGGGCACGCGTTGGGTGCCTACTATGTGTCAGTCATTGTGTGGAGCGCTAGGGATAGACCTTTGTCCTGTGTTAGTTTAATCATCATTTCCACATAACAAATGGGAAAGCTAGATCCTAGTGAGTGACTTACCTGGGGGAGAGATTTCACAGCAGAGGTGGGTCTGGCTTCCAGGGCCCCTTGGTTTGTCCTGGGCTCCCGCTGTCTCCCAGGCCGGCACTTTGCTTTCGGGCTGGGTGCCCCTGAGGGTGGCTGTATGCAGCCTGGATTCCCTCTGTTGATTTTGAAAAGGCTCACGGAAAAATGAGTTGGCACCTTCCCAGCTCACCTTGGAAGATGGATTATTGGGAGGGAAGGGGTCCCTGGCTGCAGGTGACCCGTAGCTAGTGAAGAAGTGGCAGCTGTTTGTCTGGGAGGGAACTGGGCCCTGGCATAGAGTGTCGTGGTCCAAAGATTGACGTCTGTGATGCTCCGTTAGGCAGGATTGTCTCAGCAGGAGCCCTGTTCCCTCAATCATTTGATCTTCATGTTGGTTTCCTTAATGTGTATTTACCCTCCTGTCTTTCCCCTTCTCTGGGCTGCTGTCTTTGCTATCATTATAGCTGCATCTTGGATTCGGAGGCTGTTGAATGCTGGAGGAGGGGAGGTCGTGGGGATGGAGGGCTGCAGGAGGCTGGGCCCAGGGGATCAAGGAGACCTTCCTGTTCCCCTTTCTTAGACTCAGTGTCCTGCGTGGAGAGCAGTGACTCGGGCCAGATTCCCAGGGGGAAGCCAGGGAGGAGGAACTAGAAGGAGATCGTCAGGCTATGCTGTGCAGTATGATAGCCACTAGCCACCCATGGCTATTTACACTTACATGAAAATTAATTAAAATCTAACAAAATTAAAAATCCAGTTCCTTGGTCATACTAGCACTCATGTTCGTGTTCAGTGGCCACGCGTGACTAGTGGCTATTGTATCAGCATGAATAGAGCATGCCCATCATCACAGAACGTTCTGTTGGACAGCGCCGTTCTAAGGTGTTTCCTGTGTCTTAAGCCTCTGATTCCTGGTCTGATTCCCAGGAGATTCCCTGGTCCTTCAGGCTCAACGTTCACCTGCAATACCTAGCTCAGAGCCTTGCCTGTGGTGAGGCTTAGTATGTGGCACCCCGTTGTCCAAAACCGGATGGGGGGGAGCAATGATCCTGTTTACCCATCCGGGAGTCAAACCATATATATTCCAATATGCATACCATGACATTTTTAAAGCACTTCCATTTGTCTTACAATCAACCAAGTATAAGTGGGAGTGGAGGGTCCCTTTGACTCAGGGGGATTCAAAGTAAGGATAACAGACAGCATGGAAAATGAGGTGGTGTTGGGCGTCCAGGGGTCGAGGGTTGTCCCCTGCTGGTCCTTTCCTTCTAAGACAAAAGTTTCCTAAATGCAGGACCACGGCACGTAGGAATCAACAGTTTTTAGATGGGCTGCTCTAAGCAGCACAAGGAAGAGGGGGGAGGGGGGCAAAGAGGAGTCAGACAGGGAGGTTCATGACGAGCACAAAACACCTTAAACCTGCACAGCTCCTGGGAAGGACCTCACTGGTTTGAGAGTCGCTTTATCGTCTTGGGTGGCGCTTGCATCGTGTTGATGAGCAGCCTGGGCACGTGTGACTATCATGCCCATTGTGCAGATGGGGAACAGCGGCTCAGAGAGGTCAAGGTCCGAGTGGCAGGCCTCCCTGGTGCCGCCCATGTCCCATCATGGGGGCCAGGAGAGAGCCCGAGAGCCTGAGATGGCCCAGCCCGGTATCGGCAGTGGTGGCTGTATGCAGACTGTGGAGCGAGGGGAATTGTCTGCTGGCTGAGAGCAGAAAGTCGTTTAGCAGTGGAAACAGCAGGTGAGACAGCAGGAGTGGAGCTGCAGAAGGAAGCAGCCAGGGAGGAGAGCGGGATACAGAGCACCTGGGACAGGAGGGCAGCAAGGGAGGGGGCGGCACAGGGGGCGGGTATGCGGCCACCGTGGCGGCTCTGAGCGAGACACATCCTCAACCTGACACTGGGTCACCTGCGGCCACCGGACAGTGACCACAGGAGCTGGCAGGTGAGCAGTGCGGCTGTTGAGAGACTTCTAGGTATACGCTTATCTCCCGGGCGATAAAGTTATTTTCAATCAAATCCCTTTTCGTGACAAGTTGTATAGCAGGTTGGTTATCGATGTTGTCCCCACTCCAAAGTAAGGGGCTGGCTCCCTTGACTCCTATTTCACAACCTTGTTAGCCATGCTTCAGATCCAAATAATGTATATTTCACATTGTGACCTGGCGCTCGAGCACGTCCACATTCTCTTTTCTTATCTCCTCTTTTCTCTCTCTTTTTAATTTTTTTTTTTTTTTTTTGCGGTACGCGGGCCTCGCACTGTTGTGGCCTCTCCCGTTGCGGAGCACAGGCTCCGGACGCGCAGGCTCAGCGGCCATGGCTCGCGGGCCCAGCCGCTCCGCGGCATGTGGGATCTTCCCAGACCGGGGCACGAACCCGCGTCCCCGGCATCAGCAGGCGGACTCTCAACCCCTGCGCCACCAGGGAAGCCCTCCTCTTTTCTCTTTTTATTTTCCTTCCATCCTCCTCCATTTGGAAAAATACTGGTCACAACCCACTGAACTGGTTTTGCTTCTCACTAATTAGAGGTGAGACTTCTACCACTGAACCACCAACGTGCCTCACTAACGGGTCTTGACCTGCAGTTTAAACAAACACTGCCCCTGATGATTGTATGAGAACCTCTTACTGCCCTGCCTCCTCACTGTGCTGTGCATGTGAGCCCTTCTGTTTGGAAGAGGTGATCTCTGGAAAGGTGTGCCACCTAGAACACCAGGTGATGCGGGTCTGTGGAGGGCTCCCTGAAGCACGAGGGAAGAAATCTCATCACGTCTCCTTCTCAAACACCATGAGACAATTGATATTTATCAGACGGACAGTCGGTTTCCTGGCATAGGCATTGGCAATTCCTGCCAAATGTATTAACTGGGACGACAGGATAGCCATTAGAGCCCCTGTGTACGTGTGCCGGGCACTGCACCAGGAACTTTCCAGGGTTTTTCCTCTTTATTCCTCGCTATAACCCTGTGAGGGCAATATCACTAGTCCCACTTTACAGATGAAAAAACTGAGCTCAGAAAAGACAAGCGACTAGTCACATAGTGGCAGAGCTGGGATTTAAACCCAGGTCTGTGTGTATCCAAAACCTCTGTTATCTTGGGGACATGAAATTATTCGAACAGTTGAATATCAACATTACTCCAGAGAACAAAAATGCCAGTGTCTGCGTCTCTTCTCTCTCCTTCTCTCTCTTTCACACACACACACACACACACACACACATCCCATAAAATTACTAAATCAAATCTGTATACAATTTATTGTCCAGTGGGTTTTGATATGACATGAGGCATACTGGATCCAGCCATATTGGGTCTCCATGAGCCCTTCTGAGAGGAGAATGGAGAAGGTGTGAGAGAATGGGCAGCCCCCAAGGAGGCTTTACACATGCCCACAGGCTCCTCCTAATGTAGGAGGCCTCCTGTCGGGGGGCGCTGTGGAGCAGCTGGTCCACCCTCCATTCAGCCCTACTCTTAGGGTGTCTCCCTGCACTGCAAAGGCTGGAAAGCTAAGAATTACATTCCTTAGATTTCTCTGTAGCTATTATTCTGCATGTGAATTAAATTCTCTAATTCCTTGTACTTGCCCAAGACCTGGGGGACAAAGGTGACGTGGAGGCTGTCTTGCTGCTGCTTTTAGCTGTTTCCCTGCTGGAAAAGGAGGCTGTGGAGATGTGACTTTTCCCCCTACGGCAGCACTCAAATGCCCATTCTTCATGTTCTTGGGTGTTGAGAAGCAGCTGTGGTGGACACAGTGGCTGAAAAAGCACATCGCAGACCTGATTACCAGCATCGACAGTGGTTCATGACACGGGCACAGCTGCAGGGCTGGCTTCCCTAATCTGGATTCCCGGACCCTGCATCACAGCTGTGGGTGTGATCTTGAACTCAGCTGGGACCGACAGTGGTGACCTCGGGACAGTTCCACTGGTAGGTCAGCTCCAGGGTCCTGCACCCAGACTGAAGCCCGTATGGTTCCAGCCCTTCCTGAGATGTTTGAGCACCTAATCCCACGTGTTCGATCCCTTTCCATCTCTTGCACAGAACCTGGCTGATACACGTTCCTTCGCCAACCTCTGCCCCTGAGCCACCAACCCCCTTCTACACATGTCCAGTGAGGACTCTCCGTTTCAAACAAGGATGCTCACTCCACCAACAGGGCTGAGTCTTGGAGACTCACCTGCTCAACTTATCACTTTGGCTCAGTGATTTCTAAGAAGTTATCTGCACCTGTTCACAAATAAAAATGTTCTGTCTCGTGGACATATTGGATGGTTTTGTCAGTCTTGAGAAAGCCTCAGATGCTTAATCAGGTAATCCTTTTCCTTCTGGGTATATTGAGATCCAGAAGGCTTTCTGAGGAGGCAGGAAGTTCCCAGGGGAAGTCCCTTTCTAACCCTGGAAAACGGCAGGGTGCCAGCTCTCCCATCTGAGCCCTCAGAAGCCAAGCCCTCCCTGCCTGGTTAGGAGCCCAATTCCCCCGTGGAGACATCTTTCCAAAGGATGCTCAGCCTAGCCTGACCCTCAGACGTTGAAAGGAATGGCTTCAAGGGCACCTGAAAAGCCTTCCACCGACTTTGTGTTTCTTGGAGATCTAAAAATTACTCTTCCATGGAGGGCGATCTCCCGCCAACCTAAAGAAAGAGGCACAGAGAGACAGGGCTGATCTAAAATGCTTCAGGGAAGAGGTGGGAAGAAGTCTGAGATGTTCCTGAAGCATCCCTGAGGCAGATGGGTGGGGTTTGGAGGTGTCCCTTAGGCCGGGTGCCTGGCATTTCTGCGCTTTGTAAATGCCTGTGGCCACCACCTGAAAAGGAAAGATGGACAGGAGTGTTGTCGGTCGCTGGAGTATACACAGCTATTTTTAATACAGTGTGGGTGACCTCAGGGCACCAACCATGCAAAACAGAGATAAGGAGTATGAAACACCTCACCCAAGTGACTTAGCACCAGTTCATGCATTCAGTGGGCTTGTCTCAGCTGTGCTGTTTCCAGAGTCCTCCCAGTCACTGGCTCTTTCTGTCTCTCTGTCCTTGGGACTGTCCTCCCACTGCCCTCTCTTGCTGGATCACCCCTCTCTTGTCCCAGGCCAGCAGAGTCTCCTTGCTCCCCACGATGTCTAATGAACCAAGGCCTCTTTCTGCCTAGACACCAGGTCCACCTCCTTAACTTTGGGTCAAAAGGGACATGTCTCAGACAATGTCTAGTTCAGGTCCTTCAAAAAGCAGATGCTAGGATAGAATTAAATGTGCAAGGGTTTTAGTATGGGGGGGCACCTACTAAAGGAGAAGATGAGGAGGGAAGCTAGGAGAGGCCAGAAGAGCTATCAGGCTGCAAAATAAGACTGGCCCTGAATGAAGGAGAGAGAGAAGGAAGGTTGGCTGGAAACACCCTAGGCCTCCACGCACTCTAAAAGGGTTTGGCAAGGCTGTTGTTCTCAAGCCAAAGTCCCCTGTCAGAGGAGTCTGCGTCTCTCGGGACTTGCTTACCTTAGTATCCCTGCTGCTCAGTCATGGATTGGGAGCAGCCTGTTGAAACATGCAGCATTGCCCTGGTGCAAACATGATATTGGATTTCAGAGCACAGCGGTGGGGGCCCTTGGACGACGAAGTTCCCTGCAGTTGGAGGTCTGCAGGGCATATTCTCAGGGCTGCCACGGCCCTCCACCATATCTACCAGCTCACCCTGTTCTCTTTCCATAGAAATTCCTCCACTAGCCTTTACCCTTTGCCTTGTTCAGTGGCTGGAGACTAAGTCTTCCATCTTGACCAGTGTGTTCTTCATTTCCCCGAAATTTCTTCCTCTTGTGTGGTCTACTTTTTATCTTTTTAATGGGCTCTGACCCCTTCTCCAGCTCTTTCACTCTTAAGTAGCACATCCAGCTATTTCTCTTCTTGTTGCATTCAGTTTTCCTGGAAGTCTCAGCATTCTCTCTTGAATCTCCAATCTCCAGCCCATCATAATGATACCTAGTTCACCAGTGTTGGGTAGAAAAGCCCTCTCCCCTTCTCTCCATCTCCCTGGATTGTCCAATGAGTTATGTTCTTTCACACAACATTTACCTTTTCGTATATTGATAAAATCTCTCATTTATATTATATATTTTTTTAGTTTGGATTCCCCTGAAAGCAGAGGCTGAAGCAAGATTTGGGTGCAGTGAGTTTGTTTGGAAGGTGATCCCTGGATGAAGAAGTGAGGGAACAGGGAGAGAAAAACTGGAATAAGGGAAAAGTAAAGAAGAATATACTATTAGTCTAGGACCTGATGGCTACAGTGGTGCATTCTACCAAACATTTAGAGAAGAATTAACACCAATCCTTCTCAAAATCTCCCAAAGTATACAAAAAGAGGGAACACTTCCTAATTCATTTTTGAGGCTAGCACTACCATGATAACAGAGCCACATAAAGATTCATCACACACAAAAAAATTATAGATCAATATCTTCTGTGCCTATAGATGCAGGAATCCTTGACAAAATGTTAGCAATCCAAATCCAACAGCATATTAAAAAGATGATACACTATGAGCAAGTGTGAGTTATTCCAGGAATGCAAGGGTGGTTTAACATAAGATAATCAAGGTAATAAACCATGTTAATAGAATGAAGGGGAAGAAACCCCAGATCACCTGAATTGATGCAGAAAATACATTTAACAAAATCCAATATCCTTTCATGATAAAAATTCAGAAAACTAGAAATGAAAAGGAGCTTCCTCAACATGATAAACAGCATTTATGAAAAACCCACAGCTAACAGCATACTCAGTGGTAAAAGGACTGAAAGTTTTCTAAGATCAGGAAGAAGAAAAGAATGCCTGCTTTCACCACTGCTATTTAACATTGTACTGGAAATTCTAGCCGGAGTAATTAGACAAGAAAAAGAAATATAAAGCATCAAAACTGGTAAGGAAGAAGTAAAATTATCCCTATTCACAGATGACATATCTTATATCTAGAAAACCCCAAAGAAACAATAAGAAAGCTATTAGAAGCAATAAAAAAATTCAGTAAGTTTATAGGAAATACAATCAACGCACCAAAATCAGTTGTGTTTCTATATTCCAGCAATGAACAATCTGAAAAGAAAGCAATTTCATTTACAATAGTATCTAAAAGAATAAAATACCAAGGAATAATTTAACCGAGGAGATGAAAGTCTTGTATGCTGAAAACTATAAAAAGTTGCTGAAAAAAATTAAGACCTAAATGAATGGAATGACATCCTTGTTCAGGGCTTGGAAGATTTAGTATTGTTAAGACGGTAGTGTAAAGATTCAACACAATCACTATCAGAATTCCAAGTCTTTTTCGGCAGAAATAGAAAAGCTGATCCTCAAATTTATATAGAATTGCAAGGGACCCTGAGTAGCCAAAACAATCTTAAAAAAAGAACAAAGTTGGAAGACACACTTCCCAATGAAATAGAGAGTCAGTCCAGAAATAAACCCATAAATCTATAGTCAGTTGATTTTCAACAAGGGTACCAAGTCCATTCAAGGGGAAAGAATAGTCAATTCAACAAATGGTGCTGGGAAAATTGGATTTCCAAATGCCAAAGAGTGAAGTTTGACTTGTACCTCACACTATATAAAAATTAACTCAAAATGGATCAGTAACCTAAATATAAGAGTTAAAACCATAAAACTCTTAGAGAAAGGGGTGAATCTTCATGACCCTGGATTTCATAATTGATTCTCAGATATGATACCAAAAGCATGAGCAACAAAGGAAAAAAGTATGTAAATTGGACTTCATCAAAACTAAAAACTTTTGTGCAAAGGACATTATCAAAGTGAAAACACAGCTTACAGAATGAGAAAAAAATATTTGCAAATCATATATTGGATAAGTGTTTAATATCCAAAATATATAAATAACTCCTAAACACAACAAAAAAAGACAACCCAATCAAAAATGAGCAAAAGACTTAGACATTTTTCTAAAGATGATATACAAATGGCCAATAAGCAAACGAGAAGATGCTCAACATCATTAGTTATTAGGGAAATACAAATAAAAACCGCAATGATATACCACTTCTCACCTACTAGAATGACAGTAGTAACAATACAAAAATGTGGAAAATTGGAACTCATACATTGTTGGTGGAAATACAAAATGGTTCACTGCTATGGAAAATAGTTTGGCAGTTCCTCAGAAAGTTAAATACAGAGTTACTGTATGACCCAGGAATTTCACTCCTGGATAGATACCTAAAAGAGTGAAGAAGAGAGACTCAAGCAGCATTATTGACTATAGCGAAAAGGTGGAAACAACCGTGTCTATCAACGGATGCTAAACAAAATGTGGTCTGCACATACAAATGGAATATTATTCAGCTATAAAAAGAATGAAGTTCTGATCCATGCTACAACATGGATGAATCTTGAAAACCTTATGCTAAGTGAAATAAGCCAGACACAAAAAGACAAATATTATGTGAATCCACTTATATGAAATCTCTTAAAAAGGCAAAGTCGTAGTGACAGAAAGTAGATGAGAGGTTACCAGGGGCTGGGGGTAGAAGGGGATGAGGGATATCTTGCTTAAGGTGTACAGGGTTATTATGGAAACGGTTTGGAAATCAGTGGTGGTGATGGTGGTGCAACGTTGTGAATGAAATTAATACTACTGAATTGTACACTTAAAATGGCATACTTTATCATACATTGAAATATATTAACAATATAAAATATTAAAATATATAATATAAATGTACATGTATAAACAGAGTATGCCATTTTAACCCTTTTTACGTATATATACGTATATATGTGTGTATATATAATTTGCTGTAATTTTTTTTAAAGTGCATTATTGAGTGAGCTGGGGACCACAGTGGGAAACTGGGATTCAGTCATGCAAGGACCACCCTAGGGAACCATATAGAATATACCTCAGAATTGTCCCTTTGAAGGATGGAAGCCTGGCATATTTGTCCACTGGCTTCTGTCCCCCAGTAGTTGGGAGTTGCCCTTTCGGTTATTAACTCCCCAGCATTTCCTGGCTGCGCCTAGGTGTGGACTAAGTCCTGCAGCCCTGGAGAAAGCCCGGAGGCAGAAAAGCAGAGGCTTCCTCTGTACCCTGAGGCAGGACTCTGTCTGCCACAGACATGCTGAAATCAGTGATGTGAGGCACGGTGAGCAGGCGTGTGTCACATCTTCCCGAGTCTGGGGACCCCCTTCGATCTGCAGTGACCCTTTGAAGGAAGCAGTGAGTGGTTTCACCAGTGAGAAGTTTGTACATCCTCAGGTCTCATGGAGCTTCCATGTCTGCCAACATCTGAGGCAGAGAGACTGATGGGCTGGGTTCCCCGAGCAGCGTTGCCAGCATGTAGTCATCAGGGGAACATCACCTGTGACACTGAGGGTGTCCATCTGAAATCCAAATCCTTCTGGGTTTCTTGTCTCTCAGATGCCACTACATCAGTTTTCTCTCACTTCTGAACACCTGCATTTCAGAAATCTAATAAGAAAATAAGGATCCCCAGAGAGAAAGAGATGATTACAGGATCTCTATGTGAGAAGATGAGGACTTCCTTCTCAGAGCCAGGGTGCCTTGAGGACAAAACCTGGTAGAAATGTACACAGTCAGGTCATGGGGGATAAAGATAGGCCAATTTCTAAATCTGACTCCCTTTCAAAAGCAGCACTGCCATCAGAAATAGGGCTATTAAGGTGACAGACGATGGGGGATAAGCCAGTGGGAAAAATCCATAGATGTAGAGGTTTGGCTGCTTTAGCCACAACGTTGAGGACAACCTGGCTACCCTTTCCTTCTCAGTCCTCCTCTTCCTGGGCCTCAGTTCTCCCAACTGGAAAAAAAAAAAAACAAAAACAGGAGTTAAAAGGAAACAACTCCTGTGGTCCTTTCCAGCAATATTCTTCATCGATCACAGGATCCTCATCTACATCTATTCTGGGATGTCCATGCAAGTTGTAAGTTTCCTGATGCTAACTCTTCATTTGCTGAAGTTTGGGACATGAATTTTGTTCCTATCGTCTCCATTAATTAGTATTGGCTAAGCATCCACAAGCCCTCCGTGCTGAGAGCCTGGCTCTGACCCCAGCAAGCTCCTGTCGTCAGGAGAAAGGACAGGTGCATGTGGGGCACAGATTAATCTCCCACGCCCTTCCCCATCCTCTCTGTGAGGTTTACTCAGAGACTAGTATGAGTGAGTTTGGATATGGGTAGAAGTTGGTAGTAGAAAGACTAGTCATTAGATAATAAAAAATTTTTTTAGCATGGAATAGCGGGAAAAAATAACATTTTCAGTTAGAAGTAAATTCAAATCCTGGCTCTGCTTCTTACTAGCTTTATGTTTTTGAGCAAATTACTCAAAACTCAATTTTCTTATTTGGGCAACCCTGGGACATATGGTTGTTTTTAGAATTAGCAATAATATATTTAAGTACCTGGTGAATACCAGATATTCAATAAGTGGAAGTTAGTATTATTTGAGGATGGGACCTGTAATAGTTAAGATTCTTTTGGTTGAAAGCAATAGAAACTAAGTTAAATGAAAAAGGAACTTTGTCTGAAGGATACTGGGATGGCTTACAAAAATCAAAGGAATAGCCAAACAACCTGGGTGCAAGATGGGCATATAACAGAACCGCTTCAAGGATCTCAGAAACAGGAGGAGTGGACTTTCTCCCAAGAAACCACTTTTGCAAAAAAAGATTCCTGGAGGGCAAAATCACAGAGTTCAGACATGGCCCCTAGAGGCCTGCCCCCTCTTGGGTGTCAGAGCCAGACATTGGGGAGCATTCGGAAGCCACCTCAATTAGTGTCGACTACAAGGATGATGTCTTTAATGATGTCCAAGTCTGGGTGCAGCCTTTGCTTCAGAAGGGACCCCGGCCCCTGGAGATGTGGTCACCGTGCCTTTCAGCTGCTTAGACTGAGGTTCTGACAAGCTGGAGCTACCCCTTCTCCCAACACATAGAGCCTCAGTAAGCTAGAGGGTGATTAATGGATATTACCCACCGTGTTTATCACAACTACAGTCACCAGTTACAGGCATGGTTGAGAAAAGATTACAGTCTGCACTTTGTGTTCATTGATTTCTACAAGCTTCCATTATGCATACTGCTCATCAATATGTGTCAGATAGACAAACTGCATCATAGATGTTCTTGTGTTGTGCCTTTTACGTGCTTCTTATTCTCTTAGAAACCCAACAAACAGAGTCCTACCAACATAATTTCTGACCTATTCAGTTATGTATCACAGTACTTCCTAGAATTCCAAGTATAAGCCCTGAATGGTCCCTCAGAAGTCATCTGGTCGAAGCTCTCAACCCTGGATGTACATTAGAATCATGTGGGAGATTTAAATACTGAAGCCCAGGCCAAGGTGGAGAGCTATTGATTTGGTTCAAGCTTTATTTCACAGGAAAACGGAAGCACAGTTAGGAACAATGAGGACACGTGCTTAAGGTCGCTTCACTGATTATTTGCTGAACTGGGACTTGAACCCAAGTGTCCTGATTACCCATTCAGCGCTCTTTCTCTTTGGATAACTGATTGTTCTCGTCCCATGGAGAGGTGGAAGTCTTCCAGAAGGCGTTATTAGATTTGGCATGGTGCTGGAGGGGAGTTTTAAGCTGAGGAGAACCAAGACTGGGGCAAGCAATCCAGAGACTCTGGAGGAGTAGAACCACAAATGGGACCTGAAATGTCCAACGTTAAGTTGTAAACAGTAACACGTCCACGCCCATGTCAGTTTCTGATGCGAGAGTGGAGTGATCTTAAGTGTGAGTGAGCACTTGGTCATTGTTTTTCAAACCCATAGTTATGTAAAAGAAAAAGGCTGCCACTTAACATTTGAGACAGAAAGCTAAGGCCAAGAGACTCCACCCAGCTCAACTTCTGGGAGTCTTCATATAACAGACGCTGTGTTAGTTTTTCCTTACACAGCTAGGTTGGTGCCAGATACTCGGTTTAGGGGTACACACATAGGTGGTAAACAGTTTAAAAAAAAGATTAAAACAAAAAGTAATAGTGACATATGGGGGTGAGCGAATATATGATTAGGGAGTTATACACAGGGGCTTAGCTTCATTATTAGCTTAAGTAATATAAAGACATGCTAGTTAGGAGCAATCTCACCAAAAAGCAAAGCAGACGGCAGTAATTATGTAAAGTTTTGGAGTCAGGGATAATGTGGGGATTGTCATGGTTTTAGAGGTAGGGTTAGGCTATGTTAGCCTTGGAAGTGTGCTTACTAAGGCAACACTTCACTACAGTAAGTTGGCTACTGATTGACTAACCTTCAGTGGCTATCACGGGTTGGTTGGTTTTTAGAGGTGTGCTCAATGAAGCAAGTTATCATTGATACAAGACTGAGGCCGTTTGTCACTGATTAATCAAACAGATTTAAACTGGTTTTATAAAGTCAGCCTTTTTCTAGGTATGTAGAAGCTTCATTTTTATTCTCAGTTGATAGTTCAAAATTATCAGGTAAAGGATTTGTGTTTCCAGATTGGAAAAAAGAAAAAAAAATAACCAGATGCCTAGCATAATAGTTCAAAATAGACTCAGGGTGAAATATATCATTGTGAAATTTCAGAACACTAGGGGCAAAGAGAAGATTCCAAGAGCTTCCATAGAAAATGCAAATCACTTATAAAGTTTCAGGAATCACAATGGCTTTTGACTTCTCAACAGCAGCTGGAAGCTAAAAGGCAGTGAAGCAGGGTCTTAAAGATGCGGAAGGGAAATTATCTTCAATGTGGAATTCTATACCCAGCCAAACTATCACCCAAGAGTAAGGGCAGAATAAGATATTTTCAAATAGAGTATCAAAAAATGTACTTCCCTTGCACCCTTTCTC
The DNA here is from genome assembly GCF_963924675.1 of Phocoena phocoena. Classification (NCBI taxonomy): domain Eukaryota; kingdom Metazoa; phylum Chordata; class Mammalia; order Artiodactyla; family Phocoenidae; genus Phocoena; species Phocoena phocoena. Next base: position 70,578,975 of record NC_089228.1, on the reverse strand, counting down.
AACAATGTGCTTTGGGGTGTGCTTCACTAAAAATGAGAGAATAGATCCAGAAAGAGGAAGATATGAAATACAAGAGGGGACCCATCACAGAGGCAAATATAATAGATGAAGGTCCTGTGATGACAGCTGCACGACAGACATAGGGGGCGTTTGTTCCAGATACGTGTGACTCATGATATGTTGAAGACATGCATAAGGATCCCAGCTGCCTACCTTATTTTTTTTAATCTACAGATGAGATTTTTCCGGCAAGTTTGGCCCAGCTTCTCCTCTGCTCTAGGCTTGTGTTAACTGTGTGCCCAGTTAACTGCTCCCAGACTCTGATGGAAAGACTCAGTTCAGCTTGGTTTCCCTTGGGAGCTTTCATCTAACAGGAGCCGCATTGCCCTGTCCTTATATAGCTAGGTTTGTGCCTGACACTAGTTTAGGGATAGATGCATGAGTGGTAAAAAGTAAAAACAAAGAATGATTAAAACAAAACAGTATAACGGTTACCTCTGTGGGTGAGGGATTATGCAATTGGGGAGTAACTCACAGGGGCTTCTAAGGTATTGGCATTTCTTTTTTTTTATATATAAATTTATTTATTTATCTTTGGCTGCGTTGAGTCTTCCTTGCTGCACACGGGCTTTCTCTAGTTGCGGCGAGAGGGGGCTACTCTTCATTGCAGTGCGCGGGCTTCTCATCGCAGTGGCTTCTCTTTGTTTCGGTGCACAGGCTCTAGGCAAGTGGGCTTCAGTAGCTGTGGCTCTTGGTCTCTAGAGCGCAGGCTCAGGAGTTGTGGTGCACGGGCTTAGTTGCTCCGCGGCATGTGGGATCTTCCCAGAACCAGGGCTCGAACCCATGTCCCCTTCATTAGCAGGCAGATTCTTACGCACTGTGCCACCGGGGAAGTCCCCATTTCTTAACATTAAATAACCTCATAATGATTCTTTAAACTGTAACTGTGGTTTTTAAACTATACTCTTTAGACATTTTATTTTGTTATTGAAGTATAGTTGGTTTATAGTATTATAGTAACAATGTTTTTATACTCTTCTGTATGAAGATCCATTTCACAATTAAAAAAATCTATCACTTGATATAAATAAAGCAGCAGTCATGCTTCCTAAGCTTCTTTCTGAAGTTGCATTATTTTCAGCACTAAAAACAGCTCAATGGAAACTCCAAAAGGTTAAGATGAACAGCTCACTGTTCTCTTCCTGCTGTAGCAGAAGAGATTTTTTAAAAAAAATAAATAAGCCAATGTTTGCTGTTTTGAAACCTAGACAAAACGGAACGCTTTTTAATTTTGTTGGTTACCTTTTATATTTATTAACTGCTAAACAAATGTCCATTCACACACACACACACACACACACACACACACACACTTTTTCTCTCCCTCTTTATCTCTCCCTCTCTCTCTCCATCCCTCCCTCCCTCCGTCTCCAGTGACTGTTATGTTGGATGAGGGGGCTGAATCTCGTAACCTTCCTCACAAAGTTATACCTGGAAACTCCCTTTTGGTAGCTGACACCAAACGGGAACATGAAGAGGAGGAGAAGGGTATCTTTAGTCTTAAGAGTGTGTTTGTCTGAGAGGGTAAGAGAATGTGCCCCATATGAGCAGTGACCTCACCCAGCACTGGGACTCTGGTCAAAGGACGTCTGGTGCTCACCAATCAGATTGGCTGCTCCTCTACATGGGGGCGGGGACTAAACAGGAAGAAGGGAAGAAAGGCCAACTGTAGTCATTCCAACGTTCAGTCATCTTGGAGAAAAAAGTGAGAGTCCCCTTTATGGAAACGAGGAGGAAGAATCCGCCCCCTGTCCTGTCCACAGAGAAAAATATGCTGGATGTTACAGGGAGGGACTCTTACCAGTCAGGATTCAACCAAAGGAGCAGATCCACCTACACTGACCGTCAGAGAGGAAGCAGGACTACTTGCCGTGCAAACCTGAGTCAGTTTCTCTCGCAGCCAACTCTAGCCTGAAACCACACATTCCAGGAAATGCACTTCCAGCACAGCTAAGTTAACACAGGACAAAGCCACCACAGTCCACACCATAAGGACTTGACAGTCAGTACACATCTCTCTCTCTCTCTCTCTCTCTCTCTCTCTCTCTCTCTCTCAATCATAAACACATCAACTCATTTTATTTATAATGTCTAACAGTTGACAAACTTTTTCTATACATGATCACATTTGATCCCAATATACTATGACTAATAAAAATAAGATACCAGGACTTCCCTGGTGGTGCAGTGATTGAGAGTCCGCCTGCCAATGCAGGGGACATGGGTTCGTGCCCCGGTCCGCGAAGATCCCACATGCCGCGAGTGGCTGGGCCCGTGAGCCATGGCCGCTGAGCCTGCGCGTCTGGAGCCTGTGCTCCGCAGCGGGAGAGGCCACAACAGTGAGAGGCCCGCGTACAGCAAAAAAAAAAAAAAAAAAAAAAAAAAAGATACCATTAATTGAATGCCTCCTGTATGTCTTAAGTCACATCATTTTAACCTTTACAACAAGTCTATCAGGTATATGTAAGGAAATCAGGGCATTGGGATACACAGCTCCTTATACTGACTTTCCAAATATAGACTATAGCAAAGTCAAGCTTCTACCTAATATGAGGCGACTCTATCCTTCAACTGAAAACACACCAACCCTCTCCTCAAAAGGGGAGACACCACTCTTTTACCCATTTTTGGGTTATGTTACCTCCCTTCAGCCTGTATCATATCTTCTCTTTGATATTGTATAACTCAAGCACTAAGATATAAAATTAACTACTATTAATACATTTTAATGAATGAGAATGGGAGGAGGGAAGATGGGTTAATACATACAAAATATATTCATATCAAAATAAGGAAAAATATTCATAACTCCTTGCATCTTCTTTTCTGAATCTGGTTATGTAATTGTAGCTGGTATTTATAACTTACCTTCTTCCATGATTCATTTTACATTCCCTGCCCCTTAGTAAGTGCCTGAAATGATCATGGCTCTTTGCCTGGTGAGGTGACTCCAAACTTGAGATTCTGGATCATTGGGTTGTTGTCTTTTTCCATTTAATCACAGGACGTGGGAGTATATTATGAGGCAGCCCAGGAGATTTCCTGCATTCCCTAAGCTCCTCCTTACCCACCTTGTGTAGCACCCGATTTCCCCTTGTAAGTCAGGATTCATCACCC